>NC_083337.1:154731680-155372498 GCF_019175385.1 Lycium barbarum | reverse complement strand
GTATTTTTTTACATGTCCATTAAAAAAGCATTTATAAGGGAGTATTTAACTATTTTACCCTCTTAACATATTTCAGCGTGTTCTGTCTTCTCAATAAATATTTACTCCATTAATGATGAAACCTCTTAAATGTTGGTATGTGAACTCACATAATCAACCTATTAATGTAATTAATACAAGGGTAAAATGGGAAAAAGCTACTTAATTTTATCTTGGGTAAATAAAACGACAAATATTTTAAGACAAGTATTTTTAGTAAGGACAACAAATATTTTGAGACGGAAGGAGTAGTAACAACTGTTTTCCGGTAAAAACGGATTTAATTAGAAAATCAGTTAGAGATTTATTTTTACAGGATTTGAAGATAAGTGGGACGTATTTAATCCCGAGAACTCTTTTATGAGCCCGGTCCGGAGTAGTGTGGATCTTGGGTAAGGCTTAATAAGAAACCAAGATAATGAAAAAGGATCCAAGAAGCTAAAAATAAGTAAGTGTTGGTCTCCCGTACATTGTACATTGCTTGGTGAGAGAAAAAATAATAGAGTTTACATGAGCATGAGGAAGAAGCTGAATAAAAAAAAAATTAAAAAAAAAAAAAAAAGGAAGAAGCTGAAGCCCCTTCTTTCTGCCCTAAGCTAAGTGTTTATAAGCCAACATTCAACTTTTCAAACCTGCAGTATGGATGATGTGACCTTTCTGCAAACCTAACGTGTATACTTGCTGCGGCATTCTGATCGAGACCTGTGGACGTGACTTGAGTTGGCGGGAGTGGAAGCTAGCTGAATAGATCTTCCGGTCCTACTGAGTATCTGGTCTCGCAAACTAACCCCGAGTGCATTTTTCACCCCATACAACAATAAGGGTATGAATGAACCATAAATTATTACAATTACAAAAACTGAGGAAATCAAATAAAATATCGAAAAAATGGATATTTTCTCTTTATTGAGTTTAAATTACTTGAACTGATCATCAATGCTTAAAGATGACATCCCTCACAAATCACAATAGGATGGATTAGATTCTCAATACCTCCTTTTCCTTGCCCCTTGTTTGATCCCATATAATAAAAAAGAAAAGATTTTTACTTTGACAGTATAATAAAAACTTAAACTATTTGTTTATAAGATACTATAAATAAGGTTTCACAATAATATTCATTAAAATTAATAAATATAATAACTAATCTGCATTAATAAACTAAACATTGATACTAAGAATATCTTAAAAATTAATATATACACAATTTAAGTTCTTTATTTATTTGATATGACTAAATAAATGAAACCCAATTGTGAGATTATACGATATGTTGTTGATGACTAAATAAATGGGATGCTTTGATTGTATCGTTTACAATCTTTTTTCTTAGTTGATTCTTTTCTCCCTCGAGCCTCGAACCCCACTCTTGTAAGTTGTAACTCCATCCTTCCTTTTTTGATTACTCAAATATCAATTACCAAATCCCATAGTACAAAAAAATGGAAAATTGAATCTTAATAAGATTTAAACCTTGCAATGCCCTTCTTTAGTTACTTGATCTTTCAATCTCATGGTTGAAGATGAAAAATCTAAAAGCAATGATCAATCTTCTTTAAATTATTTCCCTTTTTTTATGAAAACGTGAATCGTGAATAAAAGAAAAAGAAAGGAAAGAATAATTTTAACCATATTGATATTATTTTCTTTATTTTTTCGTTACTACGTCTATAGTAGTAGTATATGTTAACTTAACTTATTAAGCAGTTTTTACTTCTTTTTCTTCTTCAGTTTTCAATTAGGGGTTATGGGTTAGTGTAATCGTGATTAATAAAGTAATTAATTAGGTGGGCATTTCTTTTTCTTATTTAAGAAAATTATGTGTGTACGTCAGACTCTGAATTATTCCTTACACTAGCTGGCTAAGTGATTTTACCCACCTGGCAGCTTTTTGCCATTTACTGCCTTGCCCTTATATTTGATCGTACCTATCTTTTGTGTATCCCAAAGATTGTGCTTGCAAATTTTCTTCTTGACCTTTTCCGTTCTCTTTTGTTGACAGTGCAGTAGTGCACCTTTACCGTGACCCCACCCCCCCACCCCCCTTTTTTTTTAACCGAAAGAACTATCACACCGTTATTTAAAATGCACTTTTTTGGGATTGTACAGTAGGCCCAGATGTCCTAATGAGTAATGACACAGTCCACAAGTTAATACTCCCTTAGGATAAAAAAAAGTTATCCACCTAACTATTTACACATCTTTTAAAAAAATATTAACTTCTACACAAAAATAAATAATTTGATTAAACTACTCCTAATTAAATAAATATTAGGATTTGATCACATAACACTTAATAGGGATAAATCTTAAAAGATAAGATTAATTCTTTTTTGATTTGATAAGTGAACATTTTTTTTATCCGGAGGGAGTACTAACGAAAGGTCCAAATATACAAAATATGTAATCCCTTCATTAATATTTACATCAAATTATATCAATGAACTATAATTAAGTGATTAAATAAAGTAAAAATATATTTTAATTAGTCATAACTAAGTGATAAAAAATATATACAAATATATATCATGCATCTATTAATTTGACGTAAATAACGAATGATCGTAAAGTCTAATTTCAAATATACCTATAATATGTGCTACTTGTCTACTAGTAATAAATTTTTCACCGTGAAAAAATTTGATTTAATTCGGCTGATACAGTATAAGCCACGTGAAAGTATAATTGGACTATTTTCAATTGCTATGGATATATCAAATCTTTTCAATTTTTCAATAAATAATTTAAAATATTGTAGAACCTGAACATATAAATAAGTTAATTTGATAATTTAGAGAGAAAAGCCCACCTTTTGTTTTTTAAATGTAAAGACAAATCAAAGAAAAAAAAATTGAACTTTTTTTTCTTTATTAGTCCTCAATAAAATAGATTTGAACTCTTGAGTTTGGAATCCAATTTTAAAGTGAGCGTTTTACCCTCAAAGTGGGTCACGCTGCAATGATCAATCAAATTAAGTCACTTAACTATTAATAAGAGGTTTTCGTTCGAGCCTCATACGAATATATAATTAATGATAAACAGCTTCCACCTCTAAAAGACCAACACAATTAAATTAAGATCACTGGATACTAAATAATTATAAATAAGTAAATAAATAAATGAAGTAAATTACAGAAAAGAAGCAAGTTTAGGGTAATTAAGGAACAAAAAAGGTGGAGTGGGGTGTAATTGGGAAACGTGTGCGGCAAAATTCAAAGGAAACAAAGCCCAAGAACGTGACCGTTGGTTTCGCAGTTAGCAATGGAGGGGAGTGGGGTCTTATCAGGAGATCGCGGTCTGGACCAAAATTCAAAAAGATTTTGGTGTTGGGTCACATCTCCTTTGGACTCCTGCATATGCTAATCTGGTAAAAGTATTTTAACCGCATTTAGCATTTTTTTTCACTAATAACATTAGGAGTTATTTGGGTCGTGGTTAGAATTATGCATGTATTAGTAAAAATGTAAGAATTAGTTATGAGAGAATCTATGATATAATTATTTATGTACTTTCTATGTTTCAATTTATGTGATACTTTTCATTTTTCGAAAGTCAAACAAGAAAATCTTTGACCGCAATTTATTCATATGTTCTTTAAATATTTTAAATTTATTATTTTTGTGACTTATAATAATTTTTATGTAGAAGAAGTTTGACTTTCGAAACTAAACTGTACACATAAATTGGATAGAGGGAGCATTATGTATTCCATAGTCTATCCTGCATAAAACAATACATAAATTCCTGATCACTTATACATGTGTCAGTTATGGAGGAATTGTCAAATTTTATACTTACATAGCAAAATAATGCTCCCAAACATGATATTACTTATGCATGATTTAATACATGAATAATTTAACTTCTAACCAACAACCAAACAACCCCTTAGTTCTCTTACATTTTTTTAAATAATAGTTATTTGGTATTATTCACTTATGCGATTAATTTATGTTCACGCCATTATGACCCATGAAAGAAGAGAGCACTCTCTATCAAGTTTTTCTTTATTTTAAGGCTTAAACTTCGAGACTTCTTTGTTAAAAAATGAAAAAATCTCATTCACCCGACCATATCCTTTAATGATCTTTGGTTCATATGCTATTAATGAAAAGTTTAAAACATAGAAACTGTTCGTAGGTTGGATAATAATGAAAAAATGTTATGCAATGACGACAGTGTAGTACCAATTTCATGAGACGTGGTGTATTAATAACGGCGGAGCATTAATTTCACTTCGAAGGAGTACTAAATCACCAGCAAAGTTCTAATACATAAATAATAATTTTGTCTGACAAATTAAGGGAGCAACTTAAATTATAATATACCATAGATGCATTATGTCAAAATAAAAGAATTTCCAACAATCTCGAGCAGTGTTTATTTCAATTCAAATGAAATAGGGCACTAGTTAAGATCAAAGGTTGGGTGGATTTTCAGAATTTTAATTCATAACTGTCACATAATGGAACAAAACATCTGAATGATTACTTACTTTTCTTTTAGTAGTAATATCTTTTTTATGCAAGAATGAAAAGTAGAATGATGCTTTTACTTCAGATAGAAGAAATTTTTGAATTAAATGCTGTATACTTGATTGTTTTTATTAACTTTTTAAATGAGGCAATATGAAACACGTATGAAATTAGTACTCTCCTGGTTGGCATGCCACCGTGTTAGTCATAGCTACGCATCTATATTTAGTTCACACATGATTGAAATCCAGGGAGATGTGTTTGTTCTTCTTTTTCATCAAGAAATACTCCCTCCGTTTTCAATATATGTAAACCTATTTGACTAGACACAGAATTTAAGAAATGAGAAAAGACTTTTTAACTTATAGTGTTAAATGAGTCATATATATTTTGTCTGACTATAAAACATTGCATAAAAGTAAATTATTTGTAAATATAGGAAGGGGTCATTTCTTTAACACAAACTAATAAAAAAGTAGGTTCACATAATTGAAACGGAGGGAGTAGCACTTCTGAAAAAGAGTTTACTACTCTCTGTTTCAAAAGGTTTATCTTAATTTTTTTTTAGTCCGTTTAAAAAAGAATAAGTATCGGTTTTTTTTTTTTTTTTTTTTTTGCAATTCTTATTTCAACTTTACACGGGGCATATTAAGACCACAAATTTAAAAAGTATTTTGGTACAATCTACACTTCTTTAATTTAAGACCACAAGATTCTAAAATATTCTTTATTTTTTTAAACATCGTGTCAAGTCAAAACCATACAAACATTTTGAGGCGGAGAAAATAGTATTTTTTTTTTTTTGGGTACAAACAAGAAAAATGTTCAACATAACATCTATTCATCGTGCATGGGAGATTTGTTAATGTGTTCTTTTCCTCATCAAGAAATGATGCACTTCCTCACACAAGTTAGTTTTTATTATAAAGTGGAGTTTTCAGCACTCATTAATCATCTCAGCTAATTTTTTCAGAGTATTTTAACCCTTGAATTAAGAAGCATTTGGAAGCCGAAGAAAACGAACCAACACAGCAGTATGAATCCTGTGATCTAATTTTATTTACATTGAAAAATTAGATTAGAGATTGAAATGACAGGAAATATATAGTTCGGAACATGTAGGGACGAAATACGAGTGTACTAGGAGTTTATCTTTAAGACATGTAGGGAATAGTTGGGACAAAAAAGGCAGCTTATGAACCCATGATCCATGTTGGTAGGTCAATTTATAATGGTAGTGTCTTGACCGCTAGTGCCTATTTAAACTATTTTATTATTCATCTGTTATCTTCTATTGATATCGGATAATTTTACCTATCAAAATTTAAGTAAATAAATAAAGTTAGTCACTGTAATTATATTTTTCTTATCGCTAATCACATCGAATTAAATCCTGATTTTTAAGATTTGCATAAGTAGAAAGTCACTGTTATTTTGCTCGACAAATTAGATGACCTTATAGCTGGATTAGAGATAGATTAAACAAACTACCAAATATATATCAAGTTCTAAATAATTTAAATTTTCTACTCTTGGTTTAATTCTTATAAATATAGCCCTTGTAGTTTATAATAGTCCTATTGAACTTACTCTTTCACATTAGGACAAGTGTCTGTGTGTGAGGGAGAGATTCGTGAAAAATATATAATTTTTCGACGAAGGTTGTTGAATCAATTGTGGAGGCAGGAATTTTGATTACGGAATTCATAAAATTGAGAAATCACATCTAGCATTTGAATCTATATTTCTAAGGGGAGCAAAGTTTTATTTTTACATCTATGCAATATAACTTATTGACAAAGGGCCATTGCATGTGGCTCGGCCCAGAGGACGAATCCATGCTTTTGAGTATATGATTTTTGAATTTTAAAAAAAATATCTTACTTGCTTTTCAAAAAATTAGTTGTATATATATATATATATATATATTATATTAATGAGTGAACTTCGTAATACATGTATAGGATTTTCTGGCTGAGGTTATTGAGTACCGCCGAAGTCGTTACTAGACCTCTAGCTCCGCCTCTAACCTCCGATCCACCACTATATTCAACGGACCGCCCCTCATCGATGGTAATTGTGCCTTGATTGCGTAGTCCGGTTCTTTCACAATATGTGGACAAAGAAGAGTTCCCCACACTGTCCCATTGCCATGCCTAATTTCATGTGGACGTTTACTGCCACCAACCATGTGATAAAAGAAACTCACACTCTTTTGGCCTTTTAGAATTTTCCTCTGTTGAAGTTGACTTACAAGTGCTTTTAATATTTGGAATTCTAATATTTGCAAGTCTGATTCTCTGTTGGTTGCCTGCTTGTCATATTGTGCATTGTCCAGTTTCTTTCATCATCTGAAAGTTTAATTACAAACACGAATCTTGCCGTCTTATACTGTTTCTTGGACTTTCTCTCAAGTTGGGCTTACCCCTTTTTTTCCTTTTGCCTTTCTTTAGATTCAAAGAAAATAAGATTCTAAAAGAGTACTCATTTAGTGCAGTCCAACAACTAAGCAATATAATATAAAACTATTGATGGTTTGGTTTAAGAAAGATGATCATCAAATAAGAAGCATGAACAATGACTCCTATATACCTACCACGCGTCACACTTCTTTTCATAATTTTTGTTGCCTCGAGATACAAAAATATTGTAACAAGAAAATGATTATTTATTAAAGCTATGGAGTAAGAGCCTAGCTATGGAGTAAGAGCCTGTTTGAATTGGCTTATAAGTTGCTTATAAGCTGTTTTTAATTTTTTTGAGTGTTTGACTGGCCAACTTAAAGTCATTTTGTGCTTAAAATAAGCTCAAAAAAATAATTGGACCCATTTGACTTAGCTTATCTAAAGCAGCTTATATGCCAAAAAAAATAAGTTAGAGTTGGAGACTATCCAACTTATTTTTTTTAGCTTAGCAAACAGCTTATAGGCATAAGCCCATCCAAACAGGCTCTAAATTAATGAATATCTTACAAATGTGTGCTGACCCTGCAAAGAACATCTTTATTTTAGTCAATTGGCCTAAACATCTACACATCTACTTCATTTAGTTTATATTCTCTTGGAATGATAATCCTTCTTTCTGTTGGCATGGGTGTTGCCGTGTTGGCCATGCGGTAAAATTGTATTATATGTAGGATACAAGCGACAAGGTGGGACGTCATGCGTTATTCATATTTTTTATTTATATAAAATCAAGCAAATATTTTCATGAAATTTTTTATAACGTGTTTATTTTATTTTCATGTGGGTTGTATATGCAATACTAATACTAGTTGATTCCTGGCCCTCTTATGTTCAGAATTATGAAACTGTGTCACTGCTTCAGAAAAGGTGTTACTATAAAGTAGCTCAAAGTTACAACTTAATGCTTCTTAAATTAGCATTTTATCAAATCAGCGACCTTTTATTGGTTGTGACCCAGAATAACTTTTTTTTCCCCAAAATTAGTGTAGACTAAAGAAGAACGTCATGCTAATTAATGAGTTTGAATTGAACGTCAAATTACCCATAAAAAAAAGGCTCAAGAGCTAAGACAACAATTTTAGGATCGCTAGCAAAAACTGGTCGAAGGATCTTTCACAATTTAGAATGTATTGCACATTTCTTCTTTTGTTATTCAAGAAAACTTTTCAAGATTGTTTTGGTCCTCGATGTTGCAGTATATCATTACTTTTACTCTGTAACAGGAAGGCCGAAGGTACAATAATTCATGTTGCAGTACATCATTACTTATAATCTGCAACATGAAGGTACAATAATTCATGTATGGACTGCAATTTGGACAGCCTTCACGTGGGCATCAATGCTGTTTAACAAAATGGTGGGCAAGACCGGTTAAAGATCCTGTGGAACTAAGAACAATTGCTGTCAATCCAAGAGGTTTCCAGGCAGTGCTAATATGGCAAAAAAACGTACAAAATGTTGCGTAAAAGTTTCTGTTAATTTTTAAGGCAGCAAATTTGACTTAGCGAATTGTAAAACGAGTTCCCATTTCAATTTGAAGATCCCATAAGATGAACTGAAGTTAGATCCTCATATGTATGAGAAAATATATCCAGCTTGAACAGAGCTTTTGCTTCACCTGAAGTTTTGCCTTTGCTCTGATTTCGTGGGTGTCCCCACAGAATAAGCAGTGAATTTACGAACGCTTTTATGACGGACTATAGTTTGAAACTCAGACTGAACTACTTTCATCCCTCCACACTCCACAACTTACCTTGTTTGAGCCAGATTGATGTATAGAGGTTAGAATCCGGTCTTTTAGCTGGCCATGGCGTCCTTTGGCATTGACAGATTAATCAGCCTCTGCATAATCAGTCACTTATTCAACAGCTCTTCCATGGCAAGGATTTCTTGCCATTAGAATGAGCAGATTCTATGACAATTAATCCAAAGGAAAGGTGTTTACTGCAGCTCTTGCTTTGCTTCTTATCCCATAAATATCTTATCTACTAAACCTTTCTCCCACTATTTCTCCTGTTGCCCGATGCACCTTCTCTATGAGACTATTGAGTGTTCCCCAAGGATAAAGAATTGTGGGGCGGGGGGTGGGGGGTGGATAAGTATGTAGCAAGATGGAACTATCCCTGTCATGAGATAAGTAACAAGTCTCACTCGCACAATGGTTGTATTGGCCAGTCCACTGGGCAGCTTGGCCATTTCTAAATCAGTGGCAATCAAACAAATAGTAAGATTTAGCCTTAGTTGGATGCCGAAATCAGGCATGCTAGAGGATCAAAATCTATTTACCAATGTATTGTGAAATGCTACAGATGGGGTCCATCAATACAAATTGAAATAGTATTCAATAGCACAATTTTTGAAACAGAGTAGAAGAACTAGTATTCAATAGCTTTATTAAGAAAAATTACATCAATGAACAGACTAACAAAAGTAGTTGACAAAGTAATTGCACATCAAAATGCACTGCGAAAGGCCAAAAAGAAGAAAGGGACAAAATGAGGACTCGTGCAGACGCATATAATACATAATACAATATAATTTGAACATTGACAACAAGCACATAATGCAAAGACTTATGCAGACTTGGATGGCCAAGATTTATGTGTTTGTTATAAAAATAATAACAAGCACATCATGCGCAGACTTATGCAGCCTTGGATGGCCAAGATGCTTGAGCTGACATAATAATTCCCACAATAACACCGAACAGCCCAAGTGCGCTACCAAAAATCTCGATTACAAGGATCTTAACAAAAAGCGTGGAGTTCTGTGCATCGGATAAGGCACAGCTGCTTCCGATTATTCCAACGCACAACCTTTGTAAAGAAATAAAAGAAGCAACAATAATTAAAGGACAGAAACATATTGCTTTGAACTTGACACCACAAAGTAGAAATCCATGTGCTAGAAAAAGTATATTTCAGACTCACCCACAGACAAGATTGGCAAAGCCCACAATGATTCCAGAAGCAAAAATTGCATATCCAGCTCTCATAGATTCTGGTGCATAAATCTGAGAGGTAGGAACACTCTCGAGCTTTGTTTGAAGAATGATGGCCACAATAACACCATATATAGCAACCGCTTCACAAAAAATTACACTGACAAACAAAATTTATAAGTCATTGCACAAATACAAAGGACTGGGAACAAACTAAAGATTCGAATCATCAATAATAAGTAACATTATGCATATCCAGTAGACTATGAGCCTTTGACTCTGTTGAGTTTCCATATCGGCTCTTTATGGATGGGATGATCTTTTTATATTTTGGAAAATCCTCACCTCATGAGCTAACTCTGGGGTTGAGTTAGAGCCCATTTGGATTGGCTTATAAGTTGTTGAAAACAGCTTATAAGCTGTTTTCAGCTTTTTTGAGTGTTTGGCTGGCCAGCTTATAAGCCATTTTATGCTTAAAATAAGCCCAAAAGAATAATTGGGCCCGTTTGGCTTAGCTTATCTAAAGCAGCTTATAATCTGAAAACAACTTATAAGCTAAAAAAAAAAAAAAAAAAAATTGGGCTACTCTAAAGCAGCTTATAAGCCAAAAAAATAAGTTGGGCTACCCCAACTTATTTTTTTTTGGCTTATAAGTTATTTTCAGCTTATAAGCTGCTTTTTTTAAGCCCATCCAAACAGGCTCTTTGGCCAAGTCCATTTTCTTATCAGCCCAAGGGCCACTTTTTAATCATGATATCAGAGCCACATCCATCTCATTCTGATGTTGGGCCCCTAGCTTATATTATCCACGCTCTAGTTGGGAGGTTGATGAGTTCCCACATGGGCTCTTTAAGGATGGGATGTTTTCTTTATATGGTTATAAGCTAGTTTTTAGGGTTGAGTTAGGCCCGGGTTCATTTTCTTATCAGTCCAAGCCCCAAGGTCCATTTCACACTTGTCTACAAATAGTAGACAAGCATATCAAGGACCATAATCGTCCCGCTACCCAGATCCATATACCTCTACTCTCTCATCAAGGCACACTGTTTCAACATTTCATATGTACAACTTTAATAGATGCCTTATCAAGATTCGAGGCAGGACAAGATTGAGACACAAGTTCATGAAAAAGGCAGACAGTATAATGGGATAGTTGACCAAATGAAGCTCAGATGTAGAATTACCACTCTTGAAGAGCGACAATAATGATAAAGAAAACTGAGTAATTAAGCTCACAGTACGGGGCCAAACTACCATCAGAACAAAAACATAACCTGCACCTCTGCAAGTAAAGAGTAAGGTAAAACAACACGTTCTTAGAAAATTTGGTCTCCCTAAGTTTAACTCAACTTCTCATCTCGCACAAGCAATACTTCTAAGACAAATTCCTCTGACTTTGAAGTTAAATATCAATCTATGTTATACACTTTAACGCACATAATGACATCGGCTTAAAATTCTTCAAGGGGTTGTTTGGTTTCACGAACTAGTTATACACAATAGTTATCCACTTAAAAAGAACCATAAATTGTTAGCGATGAATTATAATAAAGGGATTATTATACAAAGATTGAGACCAAAGTCAATAATTAGCTTCATCCTAATATTGCTTATAGCCTAACAAACATATTTATATTCCATTCTATGGCAAACAAAAAGGAAATACATAAACTCCAGCAAGTTATGCTCTTATACACCACAAACCAAATATTTTTACTAGTGATGCATAACCAAATATACTAGTATTAACAATACAGAATTTAATGCTAGGACCCTTTTTTTCCTAACCCTACGTGTCCCCATTGATATTAGCCCTTATAAATTCGCGTTAAAGTAAATAAAAATGGAAAAGGAGAAGTAAATTTACCTAATGAGATTCTTGGATGTAATCCTGGGAGCTTTGATGGCAGCACCAATCAAACTACTTCCAGTTATATATATTCCCCTAAAATCCAAGAGAAGAGAGGTAAGTCATTAGATAAATACAAAACCCTAGGGAGTAATTAAGGAGATTACCAGGCAGCACCAAGCACAGAAACACCGATGGCAATGGCAATTCCGATAGCGGAGAATGTGTAGGGAGAGATCTGTACCAACGCTCGCGACCATGAACTCGAGTGACCCGCCATTCTTGATTAGTTTCCACACAAAAATGAATCCTGATCTCAATCGACTGATTAGGACGAATCAATGGAGAGAGAAAAGAAGACCATGTGTCGTGTTGGATCGGGTCACTACCTTCTTATTTGGGCCATTTCCACATTCTTTTGGGCTGGTCTTTAAAATTTTCCCTGAAATGTTTAAATTTTGCCCTTCGGCGAAAACTCATGGGTTCCAGGTACGAATCCCCACTCAGTCAAAATTTAAAAAGAAAATCGTAAGATAGATTTTAAATTTCGCTATGCCCCCACCGACATACACTTGTTAAGGAATTACCAAAGTTATGTCGGATCCGGCATACTTATGCCCTATGGGCAGACTTGGCATAAGTATGCCGGGTCCGACATAACTTTGGTAATTCCTTCACAAGTTTATGCCGGGTTCGGCAAAATTTTAATGTGCAAAATTTTAGTTAAGCCTTAACTAAAAGTCTTTTCCTAGTTATGCCTTATGGGGCAAACTTTTAGTTAAGGCGTAACTAAAAGTATGCCCCATAAGACATAACTTTTCCTTAAATTTTTTTAGTTTTGCCTTAAGGAAAAGTTTCGCCTTATGGGCATACTTTTTAGTTATGCCTTATGGGGCATACTTTTAGTTGTGCCTTAACTAAAAGTCTGTCCCATAAGGCATAACTAGGACAAGACTTTTAGTTAAGGCTTAACTAAAAGTTTGCTCATTAAAAGTTTGCCCATAACTATGCCCCTACTGGCATAAACTTGTTAAGGAATTACCAAAGTTATGTCGGACCCGGCATACTTATGCGAAGTCTGCCCATAAGGCATGAGTATGCCGGATCCGACATAACTTTGGTAATTCCTTAACAAGTGTATGTCGAGTTCGACATACACGCGACTCAAACCTTGCCTTGCAATTTTTTTTTAATTCATGTTTGAGCAGGGGTTCGAACCCAGAACCTCATGATTTCTGCGTGAACGCTCAGGGTTGCAATGAGAAGGGAAAAAAATTAAAGATCAGCAATATGAGGGGTATAATTTAAAGACCGCAAATATGAGGGGCAAAATTTAAAGACCACCCCAAAAGAAGGGCAATCCGCGCAAAAGGCCGGTAGAGAATTGGCAGCCCAGTAACAAGTTGGCAGAAAGTGGCCCAATTTGCTGTTATTAGTAAGGTCCAGTCCATTTTTAGCTTCTTTTTTTTTTTTGTGCGCAGATTGTGCTCATTTGGGGTGGTATTTAATTTTTGACCTTCAAATTGGTGGTCTTTAAGTTTTGGCCCTCAAATTAGTGGTCTTTAATTTTAGCCTCTGTCTTTGCAAATTCTGCTTCTGCCTTTTGCAAACTGGCCATGCAAATTCTAAGGCAGAATTTGAACCTTAAGCCAGAATTTGCATGCCTTAAGGCCCAAAGGCAGAGAGCAAAATTTAAAGACCGCCAATTTAGGGGACAAAAATTAAAAACCACCGCCAGTGAAGGATAATCCTGCAAATTGTAGGCGTTTGGCCATGCGATATGAAATCATGATTTCATATTTTGATTTCAAATCAATACTTGTTTAAACTATTTGCACAAAATTTCAGTTTCAACTTCATGTCATGATTGCAAATCTAAATTCTCCAAAAAAGGATGATTTGGGATTCCAAATCATGATTTCAAATGTAAAACTTGACACACAAGTTTATATTTTGTAAAAAAAAGACCTATAAGTTGGTAGATATATTTACCAACCTTGTTACCGACCTTTTATATCAAATATTAGAAGATGTACAAGTTGGTAGTATATTTATGACAAATTTACTCTTACTAACCATTTATCAAATGCATTTACTTAGGAGTCGTTTGGACATGATTTGAAATCATGTTTGGATATGCAATTTAGATTTCTTAAGTTGTATTTTTTCTTATAGACATAAAAAAACCCCACAAGTTGTGAAAACCATAAAAACTTTCCCAATTCTTATACAATCTTACCAAATGAGCAAGTCATAGTTCATAACAAAATTAATACGCTACTAGAAGACCTTTCTAAAAAATACAACATCAATTGATCAAACTTTAGTTTAATAAAATGGAAAATTGAACACGAGTTGTAGTGTAACTACTCTTTAATATAATCCTCCACATGTTTGGTAATAGTAAATTTGTTATAAATATACTACCAACTTGTAGATCTTTTAATATTTGATATAAATAGTTGGTAAACATGATTGGTAAATATATCTACCAACTTATGGATCTATGTTTACAAAATATAAACTTATGGGTCAAGTTTTACATTTAAAAATTTTGAAATCATGATTTGATATCCCAAATCATGCCTTTTTGGATGATTTAGAATTTCATCTCATGAGATGCAATCGCATGTCCAAATGCCTACTTATACAACTCATGTTCAATTTTACTGTTTTTATGTCTATGAGAAAAAATAAAACTTAAGAAATTCAAATTTCATGTCCAAACAAAACTCAATTTCAAATCATCATGATTTCAAATCATGTCCAAACGACTCAATAGTGAAAAAATAAATTGGTAAACTATAGCCAGAGTTTGAAACTAAAAAATTGTCGCTTGTGTTTAAGAGTAGGTTAATTTTTATAGCTTAAAAATACCCTTGAGCATCTTTTAATAACACAAAGTGGAGCACCTTTGGTTCAACTAAGAAAATGAGGCTCTTTGGAGTTAAAACTAACGTTGCAAATATAGGTGTAGCTCACTTGATTTTGTCAAAAAAACAAAGACCCAGTGTTCATGTTGACTCCTGCAATTACCAACCGTAACTTGAAATTTTCCAAAAGGAAAAGCTTTGATTGAGGGGATAGGCAATAAAAATAAAAGACCATTTTAGACTGCCTAGAGCAAAAAACAGCTCATTCTTTATCAAATTTTGTAGTTTCTACTTCTATATTTAAATAAAATTGTGGCATAATATGGCAGAGTTAAGGAACAGCAATCATGTTTATATTCATTAGTGAATCTCTTGGATTAATATTGTCTTTGATCGTTGTATTAGTGGAGAAGCTCTGGCTTTAGTTTACCCATTTTAGTTAAATTTATTGAAAAGTTAAAACTAGTATTGTTGGGGTTTCCATTGAAGGAATCCCTCCAAAAATTAGCGTATGCCACTATATGCAACGCGCACACGGTATTCTTTAGTAAAAGGCGAAAGAATAGTTCGCTATGTGCTCATTGCGTGGCTGTGTGAGTTATATTGAGGCGCTTGAGCTCCTTATATACGACTACCAGCTGCTCGCTTCTTCAGTAATATTTGATGTGGGACGATTTTTCTAGTTTCGGCAGTGGCTACCACTATGGCCTCCACTTCAATGGATACACTGAATTACTATCTGGTCGAGAAATAGTTCCTTATTCTATATTCAGTCTAGATACTCCTATCAAAAATAGGACCCGACACTTTTGTAACCCCAAAAAAAAAAAAACTTTGAAATCAAACTAACCCATTAAAAAAAACAAAAAGAATCAAATTAGGCTTCACGCATAGAATCTGTGCGTGAAAGGACCAAACTGTAACTTTTTTAAGTTTGGTCCTTTCACGCACAGATTTTGTGCGTGAAAGGGGTATTTTATTTTTCTTTTCTTTTTTTAAGCTATCAAAAATCACGTTTTTTTTTTCATACTTTGGGCAAAAATTAGTTATGTTTCAAAACCCCGAAATATCAATATTTTATATAGAACTTAATATATTTTTTTGCGTACAATGACGTCAGCTCATTACATCAAGTATACCTAAACGTTTGGATCGTCATTTTAGGGGTTGTAGAGTGCCCCGAAGTAAGTTTTGTTTGCTTGGAAACTTTATTTTTTGGAAATCAAACTCAAAATTAAGCTTTTTTCAGTACTTTGACCGAAGATTAGTCACGTTGCAAAACACCGGAATATAAATATTTTATATAGAACTTCATATTTTTTTTAGCGTAAAATAATGTCGGCTCATTACATCAAGTATACATATATGTTGGGATCGTCGTTTTAGGGGTTGTAAAGTGCCTCGAAGTAAGTTTGGAAACTTGTTATCTTTAATTTTTTTTTTCATACTTTGTCCGAAGATTAGTCACGTTTCAAAACGTTGGAATATAAATATTTTATATAGAACTTAATATTTTTTTTAGTGTACAATAATATCGGCTCATTACATCAAGTATACATATGCCTCTTCACTCACGTAAATAAAAAATAAGGACCGGAGCATAGGTAGAAAACTAGTTGTAAATTGTTGAAACTTTAATGGTCATAACTTTGTGCTCGGATGTCCGATTTACGCGATGTCAAGTTTCCTAGCAAACAAAACTTACTTCGGGGCACTCTACAACCCCTAAAACGACGATCCAAACGTTTAGGTATACTTGATGTAATGAGTCGACGTTATTGTACGCAAAAAAATATATTAAGTTCTATATAAAATATTGATATTTCGGGGTTTTAAAACATAACTAATCTTTGCCCAAAGTATGAAAAAAACGTGATTTTTGATAGCTTAAAAAAATAAAAAAAATAAAATACCCCTTTCATGCACATAATCTGTGCGTGAAGCCTAGTTTGGTTCCAATTTTTTTTTTTTGGTTAGAAAAGTGCGGGGCTCATCAAAAATATGAACGGACAATTTTCACGATTGCCCTTATTCGGGGGTGGTCTTTAATTTTTGTCCCCCAAATTGCTGGTCTTGAATTTTTGCCCTTCGCCTAAAATATCCCGAGGTTCTGGGTTCAAACCTCGACTCAAACAAAAAATAAAACAAAATTGCAAGGCGGAATTTCGTAGCAAAATTAGGCCTATTCGTGCAAAAGTTAGGCCTGACCCAACTTTTATAGAATTCTAGCAGAGTAATAAAAAAATATCTGCCTTGTAAAATTTCGCAAAGTAAATTCTGCCTTATAAGGCAAAATTTTCGCGAAGCTTTGCCTTGAAAATTGTTTTTTTTTTTACTGAGCGGAGGTTCGAATCCAGAACCTCAGAGTATTTTCGGCCACTTTTTTAAGCGAAGGAAAAAAATTAAAGACCAACAATTTGAGGAACAAAAATTATATACCAGCGCCTTTGAAGGACAATCCGCGCAAAAAAATGAATAGGAACTTCTCAAGGGGCCTTTAATTATTTGATTCATTCTTTTGTCAACACCGGGTATGTTGTTGTATTCTTTTGTCAGATTCAGTTTTGTTTCCTTTTCCATGTAATCCGTGATTGAACGTTTTACTTACATTGAAAAATTAGTAGCTTACTTTATTTTTCAGGTTGCAATTCCATACTTGTAGTAGATAATTATATTGTCGGTGAATAGCTTTTAGGGGAAATTTCATAAGTATACAGTTTACTTACTTACATTACAAAAAAAGCTCAAAACTCACATTGCAAAGCTTTAACCCAAAAACATTGTTATACAATATTATACACTTATATATAAAAGACAAGTACATTATGTATATAGTTGTTTGAAGGTTTATACATATTTATACGCCTATATACATATACACCCATATACAATATTATAACCCATACACCCATATACACTCATATACCCATATACACCCATCTGCACCCATCTACAATATTATATACTATCATACCTTCACTACCCCAACCCATATCCCTCATTTCTCCATTGCCAACCTCAACTACCTCCGGCGAACCCCACCGTCGTCACCTCCGCTCCACCACCACCTCGATGAGTTTTTCGATAGATGACAGATCTAGATCTAGGTAATTTCTAATCAGACATGAGCCATCACTGGGAGGAGGCACCCAGATCTGAGCCGCCAAAAATCGTAGTCGTCAGAGAAAGAGAGAGGAAGCGCGGTAGAGAGAGAGGAGGAGGAGGAGGGCAGGAGAGAGAGCGAGAGAGAGAAGGGCCACGAACTCTCTCTCTCTCTGTCTTTTCCAATGGTGCCGACCGCCGGCGCCGTCGTTGGGATGGGGGTGAAGCGAAAAAAGAGAGAGTGGGGAGGAGGATGGAGAGAGAGAGAGAGGGAAGAGGAGGGAGTGGGTCATTTTTTGAAAGATTTAAAAAAAAAAATAGGTCGATTTTGATAGCATTGCTACCGTACTTGACCTATGGTGTAATTTACTCTAGCTTTTATACTACCTATAGGCTATAACGCTAGAAGAAATCGCATCTTTAAAACCCAAGAAAAGAAAAATAAAACTTAGCTCCTTTGTCTTCCTTAATCATCCACTAATGGCTTCTCCAATACCATGATTGCATGATAATAAAAGAAAATATTTCAAGACAGCTTGCTTCCAAGTGATAGCGAGCATGGTAAAATTGTACTTAATTGAATCTAAATTCACTACCTTTGTCATATAGGAACTCATTAAAAGAACCACGCATAAATAAATTTTGCACCGTACTTATGGTCCTGAAAATATACAGAATATTCTGTATCATTAGCCTCCAAGAACGTAACAACAATTGAAGCTATGACAGCCCAATATTAATATTATCATATGTCTGTGAGTCCATTAACAACCATTATATAAGAGAGGTGGAAAATTGAAGTTGTTTCTCACAATAGTATAACACATCAATTTCAAGCAATTAAATTTACAAAAAGAGTAGTATAATCCATGGGTTCTCTAACTGTTTCCCACAAACTTCCCATAATTGATTTCACAAAGGAGAACTTGGAACCAGGCACAAATTCATGGTCCAAGACACGTAAAGAAGCTGTTTGTGCTCTTGAAGAGTACGGTTGTTTTGTAGCATTGTACGATCAAATTTCATTAAAGATCCATAATGATGTTTTTCAATCACTAGAAAAGTTATTTGATCTTCCCACTCAGACTAAAGTCCAAAATAAGTCTAGCAAACCTTTGTATGGTTATGTTGGCCAAATCCCATTTATTCCTCTCTATGAGAGCATGGGCATTGATAACGCCAATACACTCGAAGGCATCCAAAATTTCACCAATTTCATGTGGCCTAACGGGAACAATGTTTGCAGGTATTATTTTCTTTATGTCATTTCGATTTTGCGGATTCCCCCACTAGTTTGAGATTGAGACACTGTTGATTGATTCATAACGTAATGCACTAAGGGGGCGTTTGGTATGACGGAAAATTTCTTCCACGAAAATGTTCCCGAAAAATAGAAAAATTCTATCCCAAAAATATTTATATATAATCTTGACAAACATTATGGGGTGGGGGTGGGGGTGGTGGAGATGTTGTAGGGTGGGGGCAAGGCGGGGATGGTATACAGATAAGAGACGATCAATGTGGAATACCATTGATGAAACTTGTTTTTCCTACTATTAACAGAGAAGCATTTTCCTAATTTTTAAGGAACTTATTTTCCTTGAAAATAGTTTCCTAGACCTTTTGATCCAGCAAAACATGAGAAAGTCAAAAAATGATTTCCAAAAAATACTTTCCTCCACACCAAACATACCCTAATTCATTATTCTTCTTTATTTATTTATGTATTTATTTATTTATTTATTTATTTATTTATTTTTGTCTTCTTGATGTTGTTAGTCAAGCTTTGTTAGCATACTCGAAAGCAGCAGCAGAACTAGAAGAAATGGTGGTGAGAATGGTTTTCGAGAGCTATGGTGTAGAGAAGTACTATGATTCTTACGTCAAATCAGTGAACTATCTAGCTAGAGTAATGAAATATAAAGAAGCCCAAGAACAAGAAGCAAAACTGGGATTTGTTGCTCATACGGACAAGAGCTTCATGTCAACAATTCATCAGAATCAAGTTAATGGTTTGGAGATCAAAGGGAAAGATGGTCAGTGGTTCGGTGTTGAGCTTTCCCCTTCCTCCATTGTCGTCATGGCTGGCGACGCAATCATGGTATCCCGTTTTATTTTATATATGTTAGTTTGATTTTCTTATTACATAGGGGGCAGGAGTTAGGAAAATGGGGGAGGGGATTACAACGTGGGGATTCAAATCCTCACCAACAAGATGTCAGGTAACCAACCAACTGAGCTACGTGTTAGTTTGATTGAATACAGAGTTTAATTAAGACAGTAAGAAAGATTTTTGAATCTTGTATAATATTAAGCTCTTTGAAAGTAACATTCTTTTTAAATAAACTAAAATGAAAAATAAGACGCATAAATAAAATAAATGGAGTGATAAATACATGACGTGCTAATAAATTACGAGTTTAACTTTTATACACAGACATATATAGTATACAAGTGCTTTTATAATATACACTGTTTAATTATTTAAAAATAAGTTTTGCACTACATACGATCAGCCAAATAAATTCCACAACTAAAAATAACCCGAGTCTTAATTATTTATTTACAAATGTTGGTTAATTATTATACGATGTATAATCAACGTATACCATTGTATAGAACTGTTTAATTATTTAAAAATAAGTTTTGCACTACATACGATCAGCCAAATAAATTCCACAACTAAAAATAACCCGAGTCTTAATTATTTATTTACAAATGTTGGTTAATTATTATACGATGTATAATCAACGTATACCATTGTATAGAACTGTTTAATTATTTAAAAATAAGTTTTGCACTACATACGATCAGCCAAATAAATTCCACAACTAAAAATAACCCGAGTCTTAATTATTTATTTACAAATGTTGGTTAATTAGTATACGATATATAATCAACGTATACCATTGTATAGACAATGTACATATAATCATTGTCTGTACATTTCACACTTGCTATGCATTGAGTATACAACGATGACAATTACAAACTATTATGTACAGTGAAAACTCTTTTAGTCGGCTAGCTAAAAATGATAAGATTCCTAACAAATACTAGTTATAACTACAAGTAACAACTCATAATTTGCGAAATAATTATATGTTTGAAAAATAAGATAAATAACCTAATACAACAAATAAATGTATACCAATAGTGTAATATTTTTGGTGTAAATTTAGTGTGTGTGTGTATGTATAAAACTAAATTTCCTTCAATCAGTGATATGTACTGATATTTGATATTTCTTGGATATAGGCATGGAGCAACAATAGGATAAAATCTCCACATCATAGAGTGATGATGGAAGAGAAGGGAGCAAGATACTCCATTGCACAATTTTCTTTCATGGAAGATTCAGTAATGGTTGAAACACCAAAAGAGCTGGTTGATGAGGACCACCCTTTACAATTCAAGTCATTCAACCATCTTGATTATCTTCATTTCTTTAGCAAAGAAGAGAACAGAAGGCTCGAATGTGCTCTCAAAACCTATTGTGGTGTTTGACCTGCAAATTAAATTACTTGTACTATTTTAATTTCAAGGAGATAAAAGAGGGAAAAAAGAAAAAAAATAAGTTTCAGCTGGTTTATAATTAAGTTTCAGTGAATATGATTTGGTGTAAATATTGATTACGAATAAGTTTCTTACCATGAGGTTCATATCTCTATGTAATTTTTCAAATAAAATTATCACAAAATTTGGGAATTCTTTTTGGTTGTCATATCGAAAATTTTACTCGTCCCGTAGTCAAATTAGGAGGAGCATAATTACAATATATAGCACAAATAATCTGTACTAAATTCTTGATTAAAAAAATTAAGATGACTCCGTCGCGTTCTTTTTTTTTTTTTTTTTTTTTTGGGAAGAGGTGTCAAACACAAATACAAGCGAAAACCACCAATGAGATGATCTGTAAATAATTAAAGGCTTAGAAATCGGGAAACAGCAAATTCCAGTCTCCTTCAAATATAAAACTAGAATAGATCACATATGTTCTACTTCTATGCGTACAATGTAATTGATTTTACTTTCGTACACGTTCTCTAAAAGAAGGGGGAAAGGGTTTTGGTGAATGTTCTTAGGATTTTGATACAATTTTATCATTACAAATCTCATATTTTACGCGTAAATTATAATTTGAATATATTATAACTTAAACTCTTTACTAAATATATACCCAGGCATCCATGAGAAATTTGACTTCATAGACGAACATGTATGGGTAAAAAATCGCACCTAACACGTGGACCAACATCTAGTCGGCACGTGTCAGTTTATACAATGATGTAGAGAAATCAGATGGTAATGCCGAGCAAAGCATTTGCGGAAAAGTAGCTGATACCGACGATGTGGTCAATGAAGAGAGCATCATCGGAAAACGAGACCCTCTTGATTACGCATTAAATATAATTAATACAGTAACGGCAAAACAGTTTCTAACAGCTAGAATTAAGGAATTAAATGACAATCATTAATTCAGCAATTAATGATTGATGTTACATACATACAACGGGAAGAGCACCAGATAGGACCAGATACCTATAAATAGGACTTTCACTTGTATATCTGGGCAGCCAAGACAGACCGAAAAATAGACGATTATTGATTATTCACTCCTTATTATCATTATCATTATTCTTTTATCATCAAACTCTTATTCATTCTGGAGAACGAAGAAATCCATCACTGTTGTTCATCTATGATTGGCATAAGTTTACTTTTTCCTTTTATTTACTCATTCTTTATTAACCTTTAAATAACTTGCATGTGTTAATTCTAACATCTGTATCAAATTACTATCAACTGTGATTAACCTTAGAACAAATTCAAATTTAACTATTTGGGTAAAATACGAATTTTGACTCAAACGGTTTGGCGCCGTCTGTGGGAATTCTACAATTGGCTTTGTAGTTTGATCTCCGTTTACGCAAGCGTTATTACTTTGGTATTTTCTTCTGTTTTTGCATTAAGATATGACAGGAGCTACACCTACACCACCCATTGACGGAAACAAAAATGTCAATGAAGAGGTACTGGTTGACCCAACTAACGGGACAACAGGAAACACATCAATGGCGGACCCAAATCAAGCTTCAACCCAATAGGAGAGATGGCGGAGGTGATGAAACAAATGATGGTTGAAATACGACATAATTCCTCGCAACCACCTCCACTAAACGGGATTTCTAGCTCAAGTCGGCCAGTACCCCTTGAACAAGGAAACTTAAACGGAGAGCCAACCAATGCCTATGATCTCCGCGTAACAGCAGAGGCAACGGGTCATGGCGATGCTGATATCAACCCAATTATACCTGTTCCAATATTGCAGCGGTTCGAGGAGCATATGAAAAAATTCAAAAAGCACGAGGAAAGAATCAGTAAAATACCTGGGGCACTACCCGTTATAAAAAAAGAGGACGATAGTGACTACATATATCATCCATGGAAAGATTCTGCAGATTTGGAAAACGTTCCAGAAAGTTTCAAATTACCAAAAATCAAAAAATATGATGGAACTACCGGCCCTCAAGATCACATCACTGCCTATACATCCGCTATTCGAGCCTGTGATCTTGGGCCAAAGATGACTCGGTCTGTTATGATTAAACAGTTTGGTCAAGTGTTAATAGGAGGAGCGCTAGATTGGTATGAAAGCTTGCCCCCAAATTTGCTTGAATCCTTTGCGGATTTGGTAAATAAATTCAAGAAGACACACACTGGAGCAAGGAAAACAGAGAAAAGAATGGAAGATATATTCAACATCAAACAAATGAGGGATGAAACTATATAAGAATTTATTCATCGCTTCCTGAAACACCGCAACACCTTGCCGCAAATTAAAGACAAATGGGATGGGATTGCATTCCGACATGTATTACATCCCGATGGAAGGCCTGCAACAAAGGATCTCGCCAAACACTTAATTGAGTATCCGGCGAAGACATGGGACGATATATATTATCAATACTGATAAAAAATTCAAGATATCATCAATCTGATCATGAGGAAATTGTAACACCCCGTATCATTAGAGCTCTAGTGGAAAAACTGAAGGGTTGGACGTTTTACGAAAATGGTTGATAGGCCTACTTCGGGCAGTCATAACTCGTTGATTAGTGAGGAATTTGGGAAAGTACCCTTAATGAAAGTTGTAGTACGTAGAAATACTTTTCTAACGACATAAGGACCAGGCCAATCAGAGGTCGGAGCAAGGAGATATGATCGTCTAAATATGGCTAATAGTAAGGCACTTAAAATTCTATAGAATCGGCTAAGTTTTCGATACATCTGTCTTCCAGTCAAATTTCGTGAAAATCTGTTAGGAATTTGAGGAAACTTAAAACATGAAAGTTGTAGCCCTTTGAAATATATTTCCAATGGTATATTGTGGAGCCCAAAAAGAGCTTTGTACAAGAAGTTATGTCCATTTTACCAAACATTGCACAGAACCGACACACGTCGCTTTTCAGGGCATGTGAGGGCGCGTGCAATGACCCCGCGTCGCGGGCCAATAGCACAAAAACACCCTCTCTGAATATTGACCTGCAGAGGGTCGTGCGCTTCATGTGCGGCGCGGGCCCATCGCATAACAGGTCGGGTTTTGGGTCAAAAGTTGGGAGTTCGCGTTTTAAGTTATATTTAAGTGTAGGGTTTATTTTCCTAACACCCCTAGTCACGAAAAATTACCCTAAAGTCAGAGAGAACAAGTCCCAAGCCTCGAGAACCCTACAAGGTATGTTTTATCATGATTCTAGATTGAATTCAAGTCCCTAATCTCTTTCTAACTTGAGTAAACCCTTCTAATCGATAGAGTTGTGAGTGAAACATTATTGTTGGGCGTGGAAACCCTAGAACTCGAATTCAAGAGGATTGAACGTCAAAAAGGTAATGCTTCTACACTCTAATCATTCATAATAGTGAATTGATGAGTTCTTGGGTGAATAGTAAATGGGTTTAGTAAAGCGAATTACACGAACTATAGTAAGGTTTTGGATTGTTGACTTGAGATTGTTATAATCATATGGGTGATGGAGAATGATGTTAATTACACCCAATTGAGATTGTAGAATCACCTAGAAGTAATAGAATGGGAATTGGTTGAAGAAATCACCATTAATGGAGATTGTGGAGCTTTATGCCCACTAAGTAATTGATAAAATGCTTAGATGAGTAAAAGCATGGATATTATTGCTAATATAGAATCCCTTTGACTTGTATTGATATAGATCAGAGTTGAAACGGTTGACGAACATTGTATTACGCTCAAAGGCTGGAATTAAGGTATGTGAGGCTAACTATCTACGTTAGGGAATGTTCATGATTCTCCCTACGCCTCATTCTTCATACTTGTCAGTAATTTGACTCAGAATACAGTTTAGCCCAGTTTTATGATATGTTGTAGAACTGTTATCTTCTAGGTTGCAGTTACAGAATTCGTTCATGGTTATAAATTTGAATATCATGAACTCATCACGTAATCTTTATAGACTTATGTATTGTTACCACATGAATCTCAGTCTAGAAATTCAGTATGCTCAGAAACAGTCAGTGTTTTCAATTCAGTCCAGCATGTTTATTTCAGTTCAGCATTGTTCATTGTTGTTATGGTCTCAGTCCTTATTAATTAACCATAATTATACATATGTGATTTTGCCAGAGGGCACAGCACAGTATTGTGTATACGTATACATGGCCGAGGCCATTAACTGACGCACTACTAGGCCGAGGCCATAGCGTGCATTTATTATTGGGCCGAGGCCCCACATATACAAACACAAATAATACAGATGATTCAGATACAGAGCAGGGAGTATGCATATCTCTACTTCCTTGCTTTTACAGTTACAGTTATCAGTTTCAGTTTCAGTATTTTATTGCTTCAGTTGCTTTACATACCAATACAATTCAAATGTGCTGATGTCCCTTTTTATTGCTTGGGGCATGCATATACAGATTGACGACTCAGTTATTTAGGAGTGCACGTATCAGCTACTGGTGAGCCCCAACTTCCTTCGGGGCGTTGTCAGCTATCTAGTTATTTCAGTTTATAGACAGCTCTATTATTCAGTACTCGTAGAGGCTTCATAGACACAGTTCAGACAGTCAGATATTTGTTATGTTAGCCTTGTAGACAGTTATACTCTTTCGTTCAGTTGTTTTGGTTTAGCCATGTTGGCTACTTTCAGATATGTTCAGATTGTCTAAGTATTTCCGCATTATGATATTTCAGTCAGACTTTTAGTTAATCAGGATGTGTTAGTTTTATTTTATAAATTAGTTATGTTTTGGTATCACATGTTGATTCAGCCAGCCAGTTGGTTCGCTCGGTCACATGCAGTCAGGCACCGGGTGCCGTGTTACGTCCAGGCCCAGGTTTGGGGCGTGACAGAAATCATTACCATCAACTAGGGATACATCAAGTAGAAGCAATTCCAGAAAAAGCGACGGAGATCGAACGTATAGAAGAGAACGTTATGATCTATATTATTCACGAGGAAGCCGCGAAGGTACACGAAGAAATAATCAATATCGGCATAGATCACCACCAGCAGCAGGGACTTCCCAAAGAATTTACAACAGGGAGCTCCAAAACGCACGGACTATAATTTCTGTGTTTCGACATCATAAATACTTGTAGCATTGAACAAATTGGGTAATAGGGTCAAATGGCTTAGGAAAATGAAATCAGATCCGAGTAAAAGAAATCCGGAACATTTTTGTGAATTTCATAAAAGAACATTTTTGTGAATTTCATAAAATACATGGAGGCTTGCTTCCGGAGTGCTATGTGACAAAAAGGTGCCACCAAAACTTAAGGGCAAGTTCTACAAAGTGGTGGTTAGACCGACTATGCTGTATGGGGCAGAGTGTTGGCCAGTTAAGATCTCTCACGTTCAAAAGATGAAAGTTGCCGAGATGAGAATGTTGAGATGGATGTGTGGCCACACCAGGAGTGACAGGATTAGGAATGAGGATATTCGGGATAAGGTGGGGGTGGCCTCGGTGGAAGACAAGATGCGAGAAGCGAGATTGAGATGGTTTGGGC
This sequence comes from Lycium barbarum, assembly GCF_019175385.1. Taxonomy (NCBI): domain Eukaryota; kingdom Viridiplantae; phylum Streptophyta; class Magnoliopsida; order Solanales; family Solanaceae; genus Lycium; species Lycium barbarum. The sequence continues at coordinate 155,345,705 of NC_083337.1, read as the reverse complement.
ATGTGAAGAGGAGAGATACAGATGCCCCAGTGCGGAGGTGTGAGAGGTTGGCCATGGATGGTTTCAGACGAGGTAGGGGTAGGCCGAAGAAGTATTGGGGAGAGGTAATTAGACACGACATGGCGCAATTACAACTGACCGAGGACATGACCTTAGATAGGAGGGTTTGGAGGACCCAAATTAGAGCAGAAGGCTAGTAGATAGTTTCGTTATCCGTTCTTATTAGTAGTCGCATTATTGCAATATAATTTCTTGTGCTCCGATTTCTGCTATTATCTGTTATTATGTGTTATTTCCTGTGCTTTGGTTATCCCGTGTCATCTGCTCTGATTTCTGCTATTATCGGTTATTTTCTGTGCTCTGATTATCCTGTATTATCTGTGTCGCTTGCATTATTTCATTTCCATATCGCTTTAAATCTCTTATCCGAATCTCTTAACCTTATCTAACCGTATCTGACTTCTTTTTATGCTTTTATTGAGCCGGGGGTCTTTCGGAAACAACCGTCCTACCTTGGTAGGAGTCAGGTCTGCGTACACTCTACCCTCCCTAGACCCTACGATGTGGGATTTCACTGGGTTGTTGTTGTTGTTGTTGTCATAAAATACATGGTCACAGTACTGAGGATTACCATGCATTGCGATTGGCAGTCGTCAAACTCTTACACCAAGGGCATTTGACGGAGTTGCTTTCGGAGAAAGGCAAGCAAGCATATTATCGGAACAGGGAGCAAGGAGCGCCGCCACCATTTCTCGAGCCAAAGCGAGTAGTTAATTTTATTACAGGTGGTGCAGATATCAATATTACAGGAGGGCTGGACATTAACAAAGTCACTTACACTTCAGGCGTGAAGTTCAAAACAGTAACAACCAGAAGTGAAAAAAAGGATAGGCTGGCTCTCGCCGAAGATTGTACCACCTTCAATGAAGGTGACTCCGATAATATGCAATTTCCGTATAATGATGGGTTAGTAATTACTTTGCGCATCGTAGATACTGATATTAAGCATGTTTTTGTTGATCAGGGAAGTTCTGCCAACATCATAAACATCAGGGTTATAGAGGAGATGAAATTGACAAATAAAATCATCCACAAATCCATCATGCTCACTCGGTTCAATAATTCAACAGAAAAAACTCTGGGTGAAATCATTTTACTAGTAGTAGCAGGTGGAGTTGAGCTGCAAACTGTCTTTTCAATCATGTCCTCTGCGATGGCTTACAACATGATAGTTGGACGTCCCTGGATTCACGCCATGAAAGCAGTACCATTAACATTTCACCAAGTGGTCAAATTTCCAACTCCGTGGGGCATAGGCGAAGTTCATGGAGAGCGAAGAATTTCGAGAGACTGTTATACCGTGGCGATAAAGAAACGCGTGCCAAGGGTAGAATAGTTTGAATCGGAAAGCGAAGGTAAAAGGGATAAACAAGTCTACTAAATACTGCAACAAACGGAATCAAGCATTAACGATGCCGAAATAGAAACTATACAAGATCCTTTAATAGAGGGGCAATCAACGTTGGTAGTTAAGGATCTCGACCCAATGCCGTTTGATGATGCATCTCCGAAAAAGCGTACATTCATTGGATGCAAACTACAACAACCGAGTAAGTATATTTCATTTTTATGTGACGATATAGATATTTTTGCTTTTTGCCATGCTGACATGACAGGAATAGCACCAGAGGTAGCAACGCACAAACTGCACATTGATCTTTATCACAGACCCGTAAAACAATCCCGAAGAAGATTCCCTGATGATAGAAGTAAATTCATAGAGGAAGAAGTACAAATATTGTTAAACGCCGGATCCATAAGAATGGTAAAGCATACGGAGTGGGTGTCGAATGTAGTAGTGGTGCCAAAGAAGAACGGAAAGCTGCGAATATGCGTAGATTTCACAAATCTAAGCAAAGCATGCCCAAAGGATCCGTTTCCACTCCCTCATATCGATCAAATGATAGACACAACAGTCGTCCATGACTTGTTGAGTTTTCTTGATGCATATTCAGGATACAATCAAATCAAGATGAATCCTGCCGATCAAACAAAAATAACATTTACAACACCGAGGGGTTTACATTATTATAATATGATGTCGTTTGGACTAAAAAATACCGGTGCAATATATCAGCTGTTAGTGATATCAATCTTCAAAGATCAATTGGGAAAAATGAGGGAGGTGTACATTAACGATATGGTTGTGAAGTCGGAAAGATCTGAAGATCACTTGATTCATTTAAAAGAAGCCTTTGCAATATTAAGGCAATTCAACATGAAGCTGAATCCCGAAAAATGCACATTTGGCGTGTCTTCCGGAAAGTTCTTGGGATTCATGGTTTCAAAGTGAGGATTAGAGAAAAATCCAGACCAGATAAAGGCCATAGAAAATATTTTCGATAATCTCAACAGCAAAAAGGAGGTTCAAAGTTTGACTGGTCGAGTAGCAGCGCTATCTCGATTTATTTCAAGATCATCGGAGTGGTGCCACAAATTATTCACTGTACTAAAAAAGCAGCAAGATTTTGAGTGGATGCCAGAATGTAAACAAGCATTGCAAGTAGGGCTGGGCATAAATACCGAAAACCGAAAAACCGTACCGAACTGAATTAATTCGGTTTTTCAGTGTTCGGTTTTTCGGGTTTTCGGTTTCGGTTTTTAGAAATTTCGGTGTTCGGTTCGGTGTTCGGTGTTTAAAGTTCGGTTTTTCGGGTTTTCGGTTTAAACCGAAATTTTATATATCAACCAATTTATTTTTTTAATTAAAGCCCCAAGGGGGCAGATTTTATTATAATTAAAAAGCAAAGGGTCTAATGTAACAAAAAGCAAAGCAAAAGTACATAAGTGCAAAAAGTAAACTAATATATGTATGATTTAGAAAGTTGATCCTAAATCCCTAAAAATGTGCCGTCTCTTCCTCTTTGATGTCATAGACCTAAAAAGTTCCACCATTGTCCATGGCTGCTCTCCGGCTCGAACCTCTTCTTCCTCTAGATCGGTAATCTTCTGCTCCTCCTTAGTACTTTCTTCTTCTTGTATGACTGTTAAGCTGCACATAATTGCTCTTTTCTGCTCTTGCTTATTTTCGATTTTTGTTGTTGTTTGAGTTTCACCTCGGTCAATTCATCTGCACCACAGCTCCTGAAGTTCTTGTTTCGATTCCAGCTCATTTCCTGAAGTTCTTGCTTTTTAACAGAGTCGTTTTAGCCGAGAGAATTTTAGAAGAGAGATATCCATAGACAATAAGGAAATACATAAGCATACTATTTGCAGAAGGTAAAAATTTAGTCGCACCTAATATTACAACTAATTATATCAATTTTTTGTCATGCTTAAGTGATAAGTAATTTACTAAGATAAATATTCGAGCAAACTTTTATCACTTGCAGAGTATCTCTCATTTCTTTATCAAAGATTAGGCCCTGAACCAAACAAGAGAAAAAAAGGTCATCTGATTATTTCTCATAACTATCTGAGTAGTCATCGTTATTTAATTTGCAGCTATTTGTCTACTCAATAATTACACATTTTACCTGGAAAAATTATTAGCGTAAAAGAAAGAAAAAACAAGAAAGAATTGGCAAATCATTACTTCCATGTAGTGTGTTGTCAATTGCTTATTGTGACGAGACACTCAACAGAATTTCCTACCCATGATGTTGGGTCACTGGTTGTTATCTCCATTATTGGTGTTACCCCTTGAATTTTACTTTTACACACACACAAAATATACCTGAGAGCCTGTAAAATGGCCAGGGATGACTACTGGTTTATGTAATTTTTGGCTACTGGTTTGGTGCTACCAAGCATAAAAATGGCTACTGGTTTACCATTGAATTTTTGTTTATGATTCAATGTTCATAGGAAAGGGCAAAACATAAAATTGGTTTTTTTGCATGTTCATCCACTGAACTAAGCTAAGATCGGGCAGACCTTGAGGATCCGTCATGCATATCAAAAAAACCGAATTGAAAAAACCGAAACCGAACCGAACCAAACTTCAAAAAACCGAAACCGAAAGAACCGAACCGAACTAGTTTGGTTCGGTGTTTGGTGTCCACCTTCAGAACACCGAAACCGAAATTGCCGAACCGAAGTTTGAAAAAACCGAACCGAAGAACCGAACACCCACCCCTAATTGCAAGAGCTCAAAGTGTATTTTTCAAGTTCGCCGTTGCTATCAAAACCTAACCCCGAGGAGAAGCTATTTCTATACCTTGCCATTTCAGAGGTATCGGTAAGCGCAATTATGGAACGGGAAGAAGAAGGTAAACAGTCTCCGATTTATTATGTTAGTAAAACACTTTTAGATGCCGAAACAAGATATCCACGTTTAGAAAATTTGGCTTTAGCTTTAATACATGCTGCTAGAAAATTAAGATATTGTTTTCAAAGCCATCCAATTGTCGTGGTAACGACATTCCCCCTACGGAGTATTCTCCATAGTTCAGGCAGACTGGCTAAATGGGCGATTGAACTTAGTGAATTTGATATTACTTATCAACCTAGAAATGCTATAAAATCGCAAATTCTTGCCGATTTTGTAGCAGACTTTAGTTCAAAATTAACTTTGGAGGTGGAAAAAGTAACAATCGCAACTTCAGGGTCATCCTCCGGGATATAGACCCTATACACGGATGGGGCATCTAATGAAAATGGGTCGGGATTAGGGTCAGTGCTTAAAGTACCCAGCGAAGAAATTATCCGCCAAGCCATTAAATGCCCAAAAATTACTAACAATGAAACAGAGTATGAGGCTGTTGTTGCAGGTTTAAAACTTGCTTTGGAATATGGAGCAGAAAGCATCATGTCACGACCCAACCCCGTAGGCCGTGAATAGTGTCCGTGCTGGACACCCAAACGTACCCAATAACCCAAACGAGCATATTTGCAGAATATATCAATATAAAAGTCAATTGGCGCTACCAGATATTGCAGGTGAACAGATATAGCACGTGGAAGCTGATAAGGCCGTCACAGATCATAGTAACCCAAAAACATATACAGAACCCACACAAGTATGTCTACAGACCTCTACAGAACATAACAGAATCATAAGATGGGACAGGGCCCCGTCGTACCCCTGAATAATGTACATATATACGATAGCAGCAGACTGTACCAAAATATAGGCTCTGGACAAAAGAGCGCTCCAAAAATAGCAGGATAGATGTCCTAAGCAGGCGGATCAGCAAACCTGTCGTCTGTACCTGCGTGGCATGAAAACGCAGCCCCCGAAGATTGGGGGTCAGTACGGAATGTGTACTGAATATGTAAAGCCTGAAGTACATAAACAAAATCATGACCGGAAACAGAACATACAGAAAGGGAGTGTAACATCCAGAATATCAAATGCATATTTTCAAAACATAAAAAGTGTGTAGAGAAACATATGCCATATCATATCCGGGTTCCGCCAAAGGACTCGGTAGACAGATCGTGGTCACCCTCCCGACATTGGTGCCACAGCACATAGTGCTCAGAATGGGGGATAACCCCGTAACATAGCATATCATATCAGATGGCCATATCAGATCATATCATATCATATCATATCAGAGTAGTGTACATGGCACAACATACTCCACAACCCATGTACATGTATACCTGCCCCCTCACATCGAGGCACGGCGAACAATGCAGTGGAAGTCGCTTGAGAACATATCCTGGCCCGGGCTCAGTGGGGGAAAACATTGAGGCATCCACTAACGGAGTAGTGAGAAACTAAATGCAATAAAAATACCATCTAATTCCAAAAACTCAATGAGACATATCGAATGGCAAGTCGAAATGATAAAACCGGACAAAATTATAGTAAGCGTATTTCGGATGTCGTAATGGATTACGGAGGCATAATTTTTCTAAAATCATTTCCAAGTTCCAAAACAATTTACAAGACTTAACGGAATATTTAAAACGGTATTTAATTAATAGTTAGAGGAGTAGTTAAAACATTTCCTTTAAAGCTGCTCGTAGACAAGTCGTAAACATAAAAGGGTAAAATCGGAAATAGTGGGCCCACCTCGGGACAAACGAAGTGCTGGGCTCAAATTACGTATTTTAAGCTTATAAAGTCACCTACGGAGGTTCTGGGGGCATTCCAAAATTTTCTAGACAATTCGCGAAAGTTTGCACAATTCTTTCAACAACATACTTATAGGGTTCAATTCCATTGAATGAAAAAGGGGTATTTTCAAATGCGGATTTCGATGAGCAGAACGCTTTCCGAGGCTCAAATCCGATCCTAGTACACCTAGGGCATGCCAAAAGAAGAATCGGGATAGCTTTACATACCTTGTATGCTCTTTACGCCTTTCCAAATTCGATTCCCGTTTCGCCCAAAATCTGCAATTGGTCACATTTACCAATTCTCAATTTCCAATCTTTAAGTATTCGATCTTTATTCATAATTGCCTACAGAAATTTGGGCAGCATCTCCCCTATACATATAGCATCCCCGAGAATTCAACTCGGCCAAAACAATCAACAACAACAACAATCAATATAGGACACAATATAACACAACTAGTCTTCTTTCCGACATAATGCAAGAACTTTCATTCCGACTTCCCATTTCCAAACCAATCTCAATGTTTTCATATTCATTATTAATCTAGATTATCACAATATAATTTGGAAGCATTTCCACAAAATATTCACAAGATATACAAAATATACAAACTTTTCACCAAAGTCATAATTCATCCAAAACTTCTAATATTCAACCTACATATCCATAACATATTTCCATCTTCCAATTTCATCAACCATAATCATAATTCACATCTTAACAACTTCATTTCCATAATATCACAAAATCATTCTAAAGTGACATAATCTTCTACATTCCAACTTCAACCAAAATTCATTCAACTTTCATTCCCAATATAATTTTCACCATAACCACAACTAGAATACAACATAAAATTCAACTCATATATGTATACATCATATATACACTCACGGCTACATACACACATATATATATACACTTTGTAAACTTCCATATTTCCATAGTTTCTACTCATTTCCATATACTACAACACAAACAAACCTTTATAACATAATAAAAAGGTATGAATTCTTACCTTTTTCTCCAATCTTCTTCACTTGTCCAAAGTGTGAGATTGATGAAACTAATGCTCAATCTTCCAAAACAACTACACCAAGTTGTAGAGGGACCTTGAATTAGTAGGAATTCAACAAGAAAATAATTTTAGAGGCAAGATTTTGAGGGATGATTTTTCTATGGCCAAACCCGAAATGGCTTGTGTTGTTGTTCTTGTTTTTCTTCTTTCTATTCTTTCTTGGTTTCTTGAAAATTCTAGTAGATGATGAACTTCTTATAATTAATTAGGCACATGGAAATTTAATTAAACCATGGGTTGGGCCTCACTTGGCCGGCCACCCCTTAAACATTGGGCCTAAATTTTTTTTTCATTTTTTTGGGCCAACTCGATTGGTCCCGAGTTGGGCCTAGCCCACTAACCTTTCGACCTTAAAACGTTCATATCTCCTTGTACCGACATCACCTGGGAACCCACGACCTATGGATGGAAAGCTAATTCAATTATCTACAACTTCTATTTCTTGGTATTTTTCCAAATTCCAAACTTATAATACCGTTTTTTCCCCCTCAAAGTCAGGTCACCCGAAAACGTTTTCTTAAAAATATTCGTTTGGAGGGCTTCCACTTTGATTTGGCCCAAGGGTACTTCATGAGTTGTGTTTAACTTTACATATGTGATTCATATGACTTTTCAGATGTTCCAAAAAAAAATCTCGGTGTGTGGGCCCCACCCCAGCAGATACTTCGAGGTTCAGAAATACGGGATATAACACATCAAGGTACACTGTGATTCGCAATTGGTGGTCAACCAAGTGAATGGAATTTTCAGTATAAAAGAACCACAAATGTAGAAGTATCAAACGCAGATATCGGACCTCTTTGCAAAATTCAAAGACTAGGGATTAGAGCAAGTTCCACGGGAAAGCAATGCGAAAGCCGACGACTTAGCAAAATTGGCATCAGCTGCGGATCCCGCAGAACCAGAAAGCAGAAGTGTGATCCATTTATTGCATAAAATTGGTTGTGAAATTGAAGTACGTGCAACAAGATCAACACATGATTGGAGAAATGAGATACTTGATTATTTGCAAAAAGGGACTCTACCCGCAGATAAGCAAGAAGCACAAAAATTATGAGTAAAAGCAGCTAGATATTGCTTGGTTTACGGAGAGCTATATCGGAGAACCTTTAGAGGGCCACTCGCCAAGTGTTTAGGCCCAACGGACAAGAACCCGCTATGCAACAAGTGCATAGTGGATATTATGGAAATCACTCCGGTGGGAGATCATTAGCCCGATGTTTGCTGCGTACAGGTTATTGTTGGAACACAATGGGAAAAGATTCACAAAACTTTGTACGATGATGCAACGAATGCCAAGTATATGCATCTCCAATACATCAACCCGCAGAGCCTCTTCATTCAATCATTACCCCATGACCCTTCATGAAATAGGTACTTGACATCATGGGACCATTCCCAGAAGCCAAAGGTAAAGTTAAATTCTTACTTGTTGCAACTGGCTATTTTTCTGAGTGGGTTGAAGCAGGGGCATACGCAAAAATTGGACAAGAGCAGGTTATTAATTTCCTCCAGAAAGACATCATATGTCGATTCGGAATTCCAAAGGAAATAAGTTGTGATAACGGAAAGCAATTTATTGGTGCGGAGATAACAAATTTTCTCCAAAATTTCAGGATTAAAAGGATAACATCTTCACCATATCATCCATCCGGCAATGGACAGGCAGAATGAACAAACAAAACGAAACTCAAAGTATTGAAAAGACGAATTGGCAAAACAAAACGAAGTTGGCCTGATGTCCTCCCCGAGGTTCTTTAGTCTTATCGGGTTACACACAAAACTAGTACAGGAGAAACACCGTTTTCACTAGTCTATGGAGCGGAGGCACTGGTACTAATTGAAGTAATGGAGTCAAGCAAAAGATATGCACATGCTTTAGATACAGAGAACATGGAAGCAATGAAGGATGGACTTGATCTATTAGAAGAACACCGAGAATTGGCTCTGATCAAGTTAATGACGCAGAAACAACAGGTGGAAAGATACTACAATAATAAGACCAAATTGCGTCAAATTAAACTTGGAGATTTGGTCATGCGAATTGTAACTCCAGCCACCAAGATACCGAATGAGGGTAAACTAGGAGCAAATTGGGAAGGACCCTATAGGGTTATAGCTGATGTAGGGAAAGGAACATTTCAATTAGAAACTTTGGACGGGAAGATTGTCTCCAACAACTACAACATAAGCAATTTAAAGCTATTTCATTCCTAATATCTAGTTGCATTCGACAAACTGTACTCTTTTTCCCTTATCCGGGTTTTATCCCGTTTGGGTTTTACCGAGGGGGTTATTAACGAGGCAGTAAGTAGAATGTACGGGAAATGGACTACGGGCATCATTGCTTGGTTCCTCATACTTCACAACAAAACAATAGGAGACTATCACCAGGGACTGACAATAGAGGCTATCGCCCTAAAAATGTACGGAAAAGGCCTCCGGGCTCAACTCATAAACTTATAATCATGTTAGCAATAAAGTTGATTATTACATGATCTTTGTAAGTTTGTATAGTGTATTCATGGTTCCGATCATACACACATATTACTGTTTTCAATTTATCGTACAAATAATGTATTCATGATTCCAATCATACACACATTGTACAAATGATATATATATATTCATGATTCCGATCATACATACTAGTAATGCATTCATAATGCCAAAAATTTCCGATTCCACTAGTTAATAATGATGGAATTTGACATGACTTCTTTATAATCCAATAAGGCAAACTTCCCATAAAAGCAACATCAAAATTATAAGTCTACTTACAAGGATTCTGATATTAAAATTCTTAATCGGATTGATCACCCGCGAAAGGTTTTAATTAAAGAAAACTTCCAAGAGATTGTTTATAATAAAGGCAAAACATGAATAAAAGAAATTTTATTCATAAAAAACAAAGCCTTACAAGAGAAGGACACAAAGTACAAACTTCCTAAAAACGATGGAATTTAACACAAAGTACAAAACATTCAAACATGAGAAAAAGACACTGTTGAAGAAGAGGGAAGAAGAACATATTTGGCAATTTGCACAGGAGTACTCTCGGGAGCAACCCCGACATTTGAATCTATGTTTGGATCCTCCCCGATTACGGTATCCTCGGAAGCAAGAATAATTGCATCTCCGGATAACATATCCACTTCATCTGAGGTATCAACATCATCTTCCTCTTCAGTCATTTTTTCTTCAGCCATAGATTCATCCTCCGTATCATATCCTAGGAATTCACTGCCTTCTTTTACGTTCTGCTCAGCGACGGCGAGAGCCTGAGCATGATTAAAAGAAGAAGGGTTGAAAGTCTTCAAAAACTCATGATGAGCTTTGATAACATCCCAACTGAGAATCTTTTGTTTTTCATCCTCAAAATCCTTCTCCATATCTTCAATTTTTTGCTCATACATATCTTTTCGATCCTGGAGTTGATTTGCATAATCACACAATTTTCTATAACGTTCCATAAACTCCGAGAATTTTTTGTGGTTTTCCGCCAACATAACATTTTTCTTACTGAGATCCCGATCTTTATCTGTCAACTCTTTCCGGAGAGGTTGAATATCGTGTTTACTTTGATCTAGATCAATCAAAGCCTGTGCAAGCTCTCCGGAGTCTTTGACATTCTTCAATTCCAAAGCATGGAAGTTAGATTCAAGTTTGCTAAATTTGACACTTTGATCCCGCAATTTGTTTTGGAGATCAATTTGAAGCTGATTTAATTCCATTAATTTTTGCTTCAGATCACCAATAACCAACTCTTCCTGCTTCGCTATGTGAAAAGCCTCAGCTTTTTTTTTCGAGATCATCAATTTGTTTCCGAAAATTCCTTTCTTCAACTCGATGCGCCACAATCTCGTCTTTGGCCCTGTCCAACTCCGCAACGAAAGAGTTGCGTTCCGCCTTGAAAATTTCCACCTCCTGAGCAAGTACGACATTCTCCTCATGAAGCTTTTGAATTAGTTAGCCTCACCTTCAGAACGTTCAAGACTCCCATATAAATATGTTTGAGCCTAAATCATAAGCCCGAGAGCAACCATATCCATTTGATGAGTGGGCATATCTTTCAAAATCATATTCTCTTTGGGACCAATATAGTTATGAGAAAAACGGCTCATCACATGAGGATTGGCCAAAAGATTATCCTCATCTGACAGTTCAAATGAAAAATTGCAATTGACGGTGAGAGGAGCGAAAGTCTTCATCCACATAGTGGCGGGATCATCCGCCTGAAGAAATTGTGCTCGAGGATCAACCCCGTGTAAAGTGTTGCCTTCTTTCCAAATGTTTTTCCCTTTATCGGCTACATTAAAGTGGGAAACAGGTTGAGCGGTATTATAAGGAATAGTAGGGGTACTTGTTCCTCGCCGTTGAAAAGGAGAAGTAGAAGTACCAGCAGGGATATCAATAGCACCGGCATCAATGTTTTCAGTATCAACCAAATCCTCAACATCAGCTACAACAGTTTCACGAAAAGGAACTTTAACTTTCAACTTCATCAACAGTACCAGGAAGACAGGTCTCAGTCTTATCGGCAACAATATTATCAGTGGTATCCGCCTCAGGAACCGCAGTGTCACCTTTATTGTGGCACTTGGTAACAATTGTTAATTTCTCCACCCCCTTCACCGGAGATTCATCTGAAATGATAACAATATCAGAAGAGGTTGGAAACTCAACCCACCTATTGCGATGTAAAACTAAAGGAGGATCTTCCTCGGAATCAGTACTCTCATCAATCAGCCTGAACTCACTAGGCATACCTCCCATCTTCTCGGGAACAACATCTGACGATTCCGCAAGAAATTATTTTCTCAAACTTTTCTTCTTCAAAGCAGGTTCGTCAACGGCCTTGGAATCCTTAACTTCGGCATTAGATCTCTTGCCAGTAAGAGATCTTATCTTTTCCAATGCCGACCCTTCATCTCTCGGAAGAGTCAATCGTTTCTTTGCTACGTGTTTCATTTTTTTTGAAGGACCTAAGAACAACAAAATGAATATAATATAAACTCTTTCGCCATTACAAAGCAAGATATTTCTTCAATATCTTTACCTCTACCTTTCGTAGAGACTCCGTCCGGCTTCATCTCTTTGAGAGTACAAATACCCTTCAAAAAGGCATACGCCCCCCCCCCCCCCCCCATGTACGAACACTCGCCATAGCTCGAATCATAGCTTCAGTAAACTCCCTTATGTTTGAAGGTTTAATCAATCTAGGGTTAAAAGCTTTTGAGCAAAGGAGAAGTTTAAAGGGAAGAATTGAGGTAATAAAGAAAATTAAGAAAAATAATATTACCTCTCACGTTCCATTTCTCCGGAAAGGTACCAACATCCCCGTTCACCAGTTGAGCAGTGGAGATAAATACGAACTCGTCAAACCAATGCCGATCATGACCATCTTCGAACGACTTACTAGATCCCCGAGCTCTAAAGATAATCATAGAGCCTCGGATAAAACGGATCAAATTCAAATATAAAATATGATCGAGAGTAATATTCACTCTGGCCAGATGAACAACGTGCTTGAGTAATTGAAACAGTCTCCAAACTCCGAGAGTAATTTGTGCCACACAAATATTCAAGCGGCGGAAAAATTCATCTATCAATGGCAGAAGAGGCAAAGTAAAGTTGATAGTAGATGTACACCGCCGAATATCCGGGAAGATGAGCAGTTGCGGGCATATCCTTTCCTGGAACTATGATATCGAGATTGGGATTTGTCCAGTGACACCTTTCCCGAACAGAATCAAGAGATTCCTCAGTAACCTGAGAAGTAATTGAAGAAACTAAAACCATTCTTTCCCCGTCTAACTCCGAAATATCACGATTATCGCCTTTTGGAAGAGCAATCTTTAGATATGTAGTATGTGAAGGATTCTTTGGAATCACACTATCCACAGAAGGCAGATTCACATTAACCTTATCAGTTTCATCATCACCAACATTAGAAGTTGATGAAGATGAAGGCCTGGGAACAGTAGCGGCAGCAATAGCATCACCCATAAATTTTTTAGGAGGCAATCTGCTCCTAGGTTTTTCAACACCCATATTGGGAGAAAGTGTTGACACCCAATTTTGTCCCGCCTCTCCCCCGAAATACCTATTTATACCTCTGGTATTTTGAGAAATTAAAAAATATGCATTTTAATTTTACTATAATTATTAGTCTTTTATTAACGCCCCGTTTTATTATTCCACTGCAGTTATTATTATTATTATTATTATTATTATTATTATTATTATTATTATTATTATTATTCTTAAAATTATCATTTATTACTAATTGTCATTAATTATTATTATTCTTGTTATTTCCATTATCATTATTATTATTATTATTATTGATTACTAATCATTGTTATCAGCGTTATCTTTGTTATTAATTATTAATCATCATTATCATCGTTATGATTAATTATTATCATTGTTTTATCAATAATTGTTATTTATTATTATTATTATCATCATTATTATTTCTTATTCTTATTATCATTATTGTTTATTATTACCACTATTATTGTTATTATTATTAATTTATTATTATCAATAATTGTTATTTATTATTATTAATTATTATCATCTTTATTATTATTATTATTAATTATTATCATTATTCTTATTGTTATTTTTTGTTATTAATTATCAATATTTGTTATCTACTATTATTATTATATCTATTATTTTTTTTTTATCACCATTATCATCGACATTATCATTTTTTACCATTATCATTGTTATTAGCAGTATTACTACCGCTATTTATTCGTTACGGTTATTTAGTATTATTAAAAACTTGCATTTCCCGGCATTTTATCAACTTCCGCATACACATCGCATTTATTTCGCACATTTAAAATGATAGCTTTATTTATTGTTTAAAATACTATTGCACGGTCATCGCAACATCATATAATTCTCTTATCCGGGTCTTTTACAATTACACATTTTCGTACTAGGTGATATTCTGGTACCCTTGGTACATCGTTAATTAAAATAGGTCTTTTATTTAAATTTAGAAGCCAAACTATTTCTTGCACTCAGTCCGTATTTTGATTTATCTGACCCAAATCAAAGTCCAATCAACTCATAAATATTTTGGACCTACCCATATTTTGATTCAATTTTTTTTCAGACCAGTCCATGTTTAATTTACTAGCCCGAATTTTAGCCAACCCGATCCATTAAATCGGTTGGACCCGACCCAATTTCCTTTCAAAATAAAGGAAACCCTTTAGGGTTTCCTTTCATTTTCCCTCATTTCCTTCACCAGCCGCCGCCCACCCGCTCCCCTCTCTTCCCTTCCCCTTTCCCTCTTTCATCGTCATCTTCAGCCCCACCACCGCCGCCGCTCCCACTTCCCCCTTTTCCCTCCTTCTTCTCCGCTCCCCACTCACTCTTGTCCCCCACTTTTCTCTCTCTCCCGCTCCTCCTTCCCTTTTTCAGCACAAAAACAACAAAAAAAAAACCTATAAAGGGGCGGAGTTGAATCGAGGGACAGGGGAACGACGAGGAGGAGAAGACGCACAGCAACGAACCAAAACCCTCAAAAAAAGGAACGAAAAAAACAGGAACAAAGACGAGCACCGCATATTCAGAAACCCCCAAACGAATCGAGTTCTTAAATCGCACAAGCCCCTTTTGAAAAATCGAGTCTTTTCACCTGAAGATTCCCTAGAAATCAAAGCTTTCGTTTGTTGCCAAAAATCTCCTAAGCAAAAACTTCAACTCTAACAGTCCTTTATTTCCGAGAATCGATTTTCTTGTTTGGTGTTCGAGTGTAGATCGAGGATTCGCACCCACTTCGCTGCACCCGAACAAGGTAATTTCTCCTCCTTTAAGCCATTTTGCTTACAGTCGGGTCTATATGTTTTGTTTGGTGTTTAGACGAGCTCGTTTTTTAGTTTTGTTTGTGTGCGGATTTTATTTCCTGTTTATTACGTGTTTGGTTAAAATTTGTGACTGATTACTAAAATTAACGGTTAGTTTAGCATTGTTAGTAGTCTTAGCATTATAAGTCTGTTCTATTTTAGTTTAATATAGTGTCGTTTGCTTATATGTTAGTTTAGCTGCTATTGTATTATCACTTTAATGTAGTCCAGTTTTCAGTCTGGTGTTGGTTTTTTTTTTGTCGTTATGTTTAGTTTTTAAGTATGTTGTTATTTCCTTATGTGAGTCTGGATATTGCTAATCCATGTGTTCATAGATGTTGTCTAGTACCTTATTTGAATGACATTCCTGTTTAACCCATCTTAGTCGTGTATTCTCATGCAATCAGGTCATGCTTAAATCAATAATTTCCTCACATACCTACCAGTTTTGAGCATAATTTTGCCTGTACACTAAGCTGTTGACACTTGTTATACTACATGTTTACTAGTATGTTCATTAGCTGATAATTTTTGCACCCTCTGTTTGGTACAGTAGCAGGCCTAAAGATCAATTTGCTATATGGTTCTCTCTTGCTTGACCCTGATTTGAGTTTGAATCATCATAAAGAGGAACTCATTAACCCATGTATCTCGTATGCGATGAGGAGTCTTTGTTTTATTGAAAATGACACATGTCTACTGCTTTACATGGCTTAAAACTGCTTGCATCTCATCACTAGTAGACTTTAAAGTTAAAAATGTATACTGGTTTGTTTTGGGACCTGCCTGAACTAGGACTATGAATCACTTTGTGATAGTTTATTGAACAAGATTTCACTAGTAGATGGTTAAGTAATGAATTCTCTTCTTTTCGAAAGTAATGGATTCTCTTCCTTTTGAAAGGGTCAACATTGGTTCTTTGAAACTGTTTGGATTACCTTACGTTCAGTCAACGTGTTTGCATTACATTCAATTGTTCTCCGGAAAGAATGAACTTCAAAATAAAGAATGAGACTAGGAGAAAGGGTAAAGCTAAATTCTGGATTCTTTTTGATTTACGTACTATTTGACATAAGTTGATTGCCTGGATGTCTGTACTTGGTTGTTTGTTATCACTTTACTTAAAAGACAAAAAGAGAGGTTATGGGGTTTGCTAAGTGTCTGATTGTCTTTCTTGACCAAAATTGTTAACATGAACTGGCCAACACATTTTTCCAAAGAATAACATCTGATATTTTATCAGTTGTGCTTGCTTTGTTCTCATGAGTTGATTCAGAAAAATAGGGATTTAGTTTTCATGAACTAGTGTGGTTTATTATTGCTGTGATCCATGTGCTTAATACTTGCCTATGTGAACTTTCTCTCTTCTGTGTATGGTGAATCTTGATGGGACCCTTTTCTGTTTTTCTTTTTGCTAAAAAACTTGTAGTTATTTTGGAAAGAATCGATTTTATATATTTGTCATACTCACTTTTTAAAAAAAAGTTGTTGATACTGATTTCAAACCTTAAGGCCAGGGACCTATTGGTGTAATTGAATTTCTTCTGAGTATAGATTTCCATTTTCCCTTGTCACCAAACATAGAGTATTAATATTTGGCATACCCTCACTTTTTTTTAGAAACAGACTTGATATCCCTGATTGATTATATTAGTTAGTGTGCGTAAATTATTCTTCCTCCTTTTCTTAGTTTATGGTTGTGAAGTGTCTAAGTTCTTGAAAAAAAGAAAAAAAAAAAACTGAATCTGTATGAACTTGATACTTCATTCAGAATCAAACATAGGGTGCTTGTTATTCTCCATAACTGTTCCTGTGGATTTAATTGATCTATTCCCTTTCAAGACTAAATTATGAAGTGTTTCATTATCTTTAAAAGCTATTTGCATGAGTTGTATGATCCTTTAAATATCAAGTGTGCAAAACCGTATGACCTTTTCCTAGAACTTAATTTGTCAAGTGACAGTTTCCCTTTTTAAAAGCCAAGAGTGTGTTTGTTTGTTCTTTTCTTAAGCCTGATTTGCGGAGAGTATGCCTTTTTTCAGGATTATATATGAACATTGTTCCTTTTAAACTTTCTGTGGATGTGTGCCTCTTTCTCTTCTTTCTCCTCTTCATTTAAACTGATTGGTGCCAATAAAATGTCCTGATTCGTTCAATTCTGTGTACACTTGACTAGGCTGTCCTATTCACTACATTGTTTTCAATACTGAATCCTTCGATATTAACCTTCTAAACATCCTTATGACTATGTATATATGAAATATATTCGAATATTCATGATATATACATAACCCACTGGTATGTTGAACTTGCATTATATATTTTGGCTTTGTTTGTTGATCATGTACTAATTTCTATTTTTCCGTTTTATGCATGACCATCGCATATGAGTCCGAGGGACTCGCTCTCCTTCCGTGTACGATGTTGGGCTAAAATCCCAACAAAATCCTCCTACCTTCTCAACCCATCTCTGTCCGCAGCCCAGCTTAAAGAAATAAATTCTGGGCCAAGCCCAATTCCAACAGCCGCAGCAGCAGCCCAGTAATAAAAGTATCTGCTGGGCCGAAGCCCAGCAGTAGCCAACAGCGAACAACAATCTCAAAATGGGTCGAGCCCATTTAAATTATATATTCATCTGTTTATATTTGTGTATTTAATTTGTATCGTATGACTAACTTTTTTTTTGTGTTATTTTCTTAATTTAGATGAACTTTAGATGAATTAGTGGACTAGTTTTAGTTATGGGTAGTCAACTTAAGAAAGAACTAGCAATCAATTTCATAAATTATCCTCTTCTCTTCATGTTTTTTTTTGTTTGAAATAATCAATTTTGCAAAAAAAAATGACGTGTCCATATATTAAAGGATTCACATATTATTATCTTGAGAATTTTGAAACATCATTAACAGGCAAATAGAAACTAAAAAGAATATTTTGTACTTCTAAAATACGAAGCCAATCAATACATCATCGTTTAGTTT
Organism: Lycium barbarum; assembly: GCF_019175385.1. NCBI lineage: Eukaryota > Viridiplantae > Streptophyta > Magnoliopsida > Solanales > Solanaceae > Lycium > Lycium barbarum. Next base: position 155,327,699 of record NC_083337.1, on the reverse strand, counting down.
GTTTTAAATATTTGTTAAGGCATTACGCAAACCCGCGTTTTCTTTTTGCTTTTACATTTCATGCGAGTTTTTATTTTAATTAGCATCATTATTTAAATTTTTTTGCAACATTTATAAGTTTATTTTATATGGCATTTGCAGTTTCCTTTTATGCGAATTATTATATTTTCTACAAATTTCATTCTAAACGGCACCTTTTTTTTTATCTTAACAACATTTCTAAATTTTATGGCATTTGAAGTCTCCTTTTATACAAATTATTATCTTCTTTTCCATAAGTTTTATTAGTATTTTATTTTAAATCTTAGCGACATTTATAAACTTCTATTTCAAATAGCATTCTAAAATCTCCTCTTATGTGGAATTACTAGTCCCATTTTAACAACCTTATTACTTGAAGTCCTTTTTATAAAATGACATTTAAAATCCTTTTTTGCATAAATGGCTATATTTTGCAAGTCTTATCTGCACAAGCTATTTTCTCAAAATTGAAATACTATATCCAACATTGATTAATTAACCCAAGTTTGGTCGGATAACCGTAAGTTAACGGATTCTAAAGGATGCCTAACCCCTTCCCTTTAGGATAATATAGAACCCTTATATAGAATCACACTGGTTAAGCAGACCATTAACAGAGGTTTAGCTTTAGCTTTACCTTAGTTAATATCTAGGTGTCCTAATTCACCGTAAAATCAATTAGGTGGCGACTCCTTAAAACAAAGCAATATAGGAATCACCAATATGTTGTACTCCGCTTCAACCCCGGTTAAAAAGGGGTATAACAGAAAGAACATTAACAATGACGGTCTTTTCTGGTGAAATATTTTGAGGAAATGAAGGAGAAGACATGGTTAAAAGAAGACCAAGAAGTCGAAAAGAGGCGAAGGAGTTTGAAATTGAAAGTTTGAAGCGTAAAAATTTGAGATAAAATAATGGCAAGGTAAAATTTAAACTTTCATAGAAAAGGTAAACAGCCATCATCACCTTGGGAAATGACGAGAAAATAAAGGGCACGATAACGGCCACGTGCTCCACGTCTGACTTCGTCATTAATGCGAGTCTTTTCAACTCCTGCGGTTATACCACATGCCCATCACATCAGTGGGCCACGATCTAACATCAGTTAACACGTTTCCTATTCCACGATAAAAAGATTCAAATGACTAATCAAGGGAAGATTGATGAAAATCGGCAAGACAATTTCTCGAGAACATCTTTGTGATGAACCCGAAAAATTGAGGGACTATTTGTATGGGTAAAAAATCGCACCTAACACGTGGACCAACATGTAGTCGACACGTGTCAGTTTACACAATGATGTAGAGAAATCAGATGGTAATGCCGAGCAAAGCATTCGCGGAAGGTAGCTGATACCGACGATGTGGTCAACGAAGAGAGCATCATCGGAAAACAAGACCCTCTTGATTGCGCATTAAATATAATTAATACAGTAACGACAAAACAGTTTCTAACGGCTAGAATCAAGGAATTAAATGACAATCATTAATTCAACAATTAATGATTACCGTTACATACATACAACGGGAAGAGCACCAGATACCTATAAATAGGACTTTTACTTGTATATCTGGGCAGCCAAGACAGACCGAAAAATAGACGATTATTGATTATTCACTTCTTATTATCATTATCATTATTCTTTTATCATCAAACTCTTATTCACTCTGGGGAACGAAGAAATCCATCACTGTTGTTCATCTACAATTGGCATAAGTTTACTTTTTCCTTTTATGTACTCATTCTTTATTAACCTTTAAATAACTTGCATGTGTTAATTCTAACATCTGTATCAAATTACTATCAGTTGTGGTTAACCTTAGAACAAATTCAACTATTTGGGTAAAATACGAATTTTGACTCAAATAGAACGCTTTATACGAGGTAAGATGAGACCTACCTCAAGACTCAAGTCGGTAATCACATATGTGTGTGTGTGTGTGGAGCATAACAAGGGTTACAACTGGTAAAAATAATTGGATATAAAGATTAATTTAGAAGTGGAAACAGATGCCTACTTGCTGTCAAGCTTAAAAAACAAGACGACATATAACGTCATCCTCTAAGGACAATTATTGAAGATTGCAAATACGTGTTGGAAGTTAACAAAGTGACTATTACCCACGTTTGTAGAGATCAGGCAAACCACTGTGCATATTTTTTGACAAATGAAGGTCACAGACATACAGAAATTTGCTAGAATGGGAAAGGCAACCAAGGAAATGGAGTTCTTGCTCCCGGCAAATTTAAGTTGTGTAGCATTTAAACGAGATTAGAACATTTTAACATTTTTCATTGTACCCAAAGAAAAAAGACTGAGATCTTAATTGGGTTGGTAAAAAGTCCAAATTATTAGCGTTATACTCCATATTTTAGTGATTTTCACAGTGCAGGTGAAAGTGCAAGTGAGGAAGATGAAATTATGGACCATACTGATCTGTAAAGTTTTTCGGTCCCTTAAATATGAAGGCCTTGCTAAAATAATATACTTACGATTATGAGTTACGATATATAATTCGGCATTCTTGGTTGCTCAGAGTTCTAGCTTCTTTTGTGCAAGGCGATATTAGATTTTTGAATAAATCTCTTCGTTCGTGCAAATATTACGAATTTGGTTTTGGAATGGGACTCCTCGTGCGGTTAAGATAGTGATGAAATTTTCACCGGTGGTTCTTTTTTGGATTATTGTTTAGTAAGTGATTCTCTTTTTGTTTTTTATACCTATGAACTTTTTTAGACCATGTGGTCTGAAAATGTCATTTGAACAAACAAAAAATCTTATGAAAAAATGTTAGATCGATCAAGGTCTAAAATTTTATAGATGATTAGAAGATAGTTTAATGTTATGTATGTCACAAGAATTATATTTTGCAAACTTTTAAAATATAGAGATAAAATCTAAATGATATGTAACCTAAAAAGGAAATATATGCGTAAATCGGCCAAGATAATGAGGTGAAAACATTAAGGAAAGAGATTAGATATTGTCACTTACGTTGAATCCGTCATTTTCCCTTAAACAATTTTCTGTTGTACCATATCTCTTCATTCTAATAGGTTATCTCCCACCGTTACGTTTGATACACAAATCTCAAAAAAAAAAAAAAAAAAATGTGCTCGAAGAACAATATATTCAGTGTAATATTTTTGTAAGATATTGAATTTTTCAACAAAAATTCTTCACAAAACTTTAGAAAAATGAAAATTAAACCTTTTCTCCTTTAAAGTTTTTATAAATGTACCTTCATAAATCATTGATTAATGTAAGAACTAGGCTATCAGAAGTTGTTATTCGACCCACTATAAAGACCTTTGTTGTATGTTCTAATGCCTAGATCAATTATTAGATCACCCCTTTGACGTTTAGTGATGGACATCTGGTCCTTACGACTAATTTTTTCACATGATTAGTTAGAAATATACACCAATAATTTATAATTTAATTTTTTTCATCAATACATGGGTCCAAAATCCGCGTTCATGCATCATAGCATTAACAATCTTTTTCATTTCATGAAAGATATTTATTTTTCTAGCTTTATATCTCTTTTTGTCCATTTCTGTGATCATTGTATGATGCAACCTATGATTGGTATTATTATAGTTTAAGCTTCAAATTAATGGTTAAATAAGTTTGAGAAGTCTGTTTCGCACACCATATGCTAATCAAATCAAGCTCTAATAGTTTCTCACTACAAGGATTCTTAGGTCATAAACATTGTACTATTCGTAACATTAATTGGTAACATAAGCCATAATTTAAAATCTTTTCTGAAAAGTTCGAAAGGGATCGTGGTCCTTGAGCCTATTTGTGAGGACTCTCATGGTTAGTAGAGGAGTTTACGAATAATTTGTGCTTTTCTTTTAAGAATGGGTCCAAAAATATTTTTAATTGCACAAAAATGTCACAGTAGCTCGTTCTAAGGAAAAGGATAAAAACAATGTCCTTAACGTATTAGAAATGACTCAAAAATGCCTTTCTTTTATCAATTGGATCAAATATGGTCCTCCTTGCACCTTATTGGATAAAAAATTGCCCTTAACGTATTAGAAATGACTAAAAAATGACCTCCTTCCACCTATCGGATGAAGTCTGTCCCTAATATTATTTCTCGACTTAAAATTGCCCCTCCATTAACTTATAACTATATGACATTTAAATTTCAATTATAGACCACACATATATAAAATTCTGACACAACCAAAGGGACCCCAACCCATTCATAACTCAACCACACATAAACTCCTTTTTAATTTAATACAGCTAAGCAATAAATTATTTGTTTAAATTAATGCAGCAAAGCGATAAAATCATGATTAGCAATGAAACTAGATACATTCCAGGCTTGGAAGTGCAAGTTCAAAATCACGTACGATATTGAATTTGTGAACAACAATTCTTTACAAAATTTCAGAAAAAAGGAAAATGAAACCTTTTCCCCTTCAATGTTCTTAAAATACACTTACTTAAATCATTGATTAATGTAAGACTTTTTGGACTATCAAAAGTTGTTATTAATTAGTTCCACTATAATAAGCGTGTGTTCTAATGTCTAGATCACCGCTTTGACGTTTAGTTATGGAGATTTCTGGTCCTTACAAGTTACAACTGATCTTTTCACAAGGTTAGCTAGACAATTAATACACCAACAGTATATAGTTTAATTTTTCATCAATATTGATGGGTCTAAAATCCTCGTTCATGCATCGCATTAACAATCTTTTCATTTCGTGAACGATATTTTATTTTTCTAGCTTTACTTCTCTTTTTGTCCATATATATATATATATATATATATATATATATATATATATATATATATATATCGTGCAACCTATGATTGGTAGTATCTTCTTATAGTTTAAACTTCAAATTAATGGTTAATTAAGTTAATTTGAGAAGTCTGTTTCATACACAATATGCGAATCAAATCAAGCTCTAATATTTTTCTAACTACAAAGATCCTTAGGTCATAAACGTTGTACTCTTCGTTAACATTAATTGGTAATATAAAGCCATAATTTAAAGCCTTTTCTAAAAAGTTCGAAAGGGATTATGGTCCTTGAGCCTATTTGTCACGATTCTCATGGCTCGTAGACGAATTTACGAATATATGACATATAATTATACTTTAATGAAGCGGCAATTTTAAGTCTAAAAAATAATATTTGGGACAAATTTCATCTGATAGGTGGAAGGAGGGCATTTTTGAGCCATTTCTAATACGTTAAAGGGGACATTTTTGAGCTATTTCTAATACGTTAAATGCATTATTGCCCCTTTTCCGCCCATTCTATATGTATTACGTACTACATTATATTATACCATATATAGTCACCAATCAAACACTTTATTAATCACAAAATATTGTTAAGGATAAGATCCTCATAATATTTACATTTGGACTTTCTAGCTAGCTAGTTTGCGTTGAAAATCTGAATTTTAATTAGGATTACAGATCGATTCAGAACTTATATTATCAAGAGGAACAATACATATTAACATTTAATTATACAGATAGCGAATTCTGTTTAAAAAGTACATCGAATCCTTTTCATGATTCAAATTCCGTTTAAAAAGTACATTGAATCCTTTTCATGATCAATTTTAATTTTCATTAAGGTACACCAGTAATTATCAGGTCCCCCAGGTCCCCACTGTACGCCTACGGCATTTGACATAAACCAACTCCAATCAAGAAATTTAAGCCATTTAGTTTGTGTAAATTTTCATCATCATCTACGTGCCTTTTCTGGTCCCCCCATGACCATGGCTTCGAGATCTGGTTTTTAAATTTTAATTTGACATCACACTACATATAGAAACCAAAAATTAAATAGTACTACTCTATAAATAAATATATAAAGCTTTTGCCAAAAAAAAAAAAATGTAAGTAATTAAAAACATACCTACAGCACAACCTGTTCCTAATGAATATTTGAACGTTTCCACATAAATGATCTCGAGATTCTTGTCAGCCAAAAAGTAAAAAGTATCTGAAAGGCTTTCTCAAACGTCGTAGAATAGGTCTTGGTCCCCGTAGCGAGTATTAGCTGACCATCGAATAAAAGTTAGGAGCAAAGCTTTCATCAATTTCATAATGCATCGTCATTGGATGTTGATCAAAAGAAATGTCTCATACACGAATTAAGATTTAAAGATTGTACTTATATACATTGACAATTGAAGTAAATTATATTTATATTGAAACATATTTTTACATGCATGTATGTTGTAACATCAGGTTGCCCGACTTATTTTTCAGGAGATATAAGACCCGTTTGTCCATGAGAATTTTTTTTTTTTTTGAAATATTTTTTCATTTTTTTTCACTTTATGGTGTTTGGCCATAAAAATTTCAAATACAACTTGAAGTTGAAGTTGTATTTGGAATTTGAAAAATAACAAAAACTTGTTTTTCACTTTTTTTTTTTTTTACTTTTTTCACTTTCAATACATTCAAACAACCAAAATATTCTTTGCAAATACTATAACCAATAACAACTCCATCTTCAACTCCGACTTTAACTCCGACTCCAAAATATCAAATAAAGTGAAAAAATATTTGCTTTTCATAGCCAAACGCCTACTTATGCTATATACACTTACCGTGTAAACAAATTTTACTACAATAACTGTAACTTCAACCATTATAGCAGGTTGGTTAACATTTTTTGTTAGGTTACATGTGTATGCTTATCATTAAATTACAAGTACGGGTGTATATGAACACGGTTGGTTCGACTTTTTAAAATATCAAACCAAACCAATTGCGTCGAATTTTTAAATTTATACACTAAACCAAATCAATAAAATTGGGGTTTTTCAGCCTTGGGTTTTTCGAGTTTTTTTGGGGAAAAGTCTTCATATACAAAACATACAATCTTCAAATATTTCTTTAGTCCTAATAAGATATAACTATATAATTAAGGTGTTTATTAAGAAAATAACACAAAATGTGAGATGAGTGATGACATTGTATTAAAATATTCAACAAAAAAACCAATAAAATCGGTTAAAATAAATATTGCTAATTAATAAGCCTTAAAGAAAATGACAATAATCTAAAAGTACTAAGTCATGCTAAAATAAGTACAGCTAATAAGTATTATTTACATGACAACGAAAAAATTAAGTTATGTATTTTCACTCTCTAAACTAATTATGCAAAACTAAAGAATAGATATCCAAAATCATTGTCATTCTTACTGGTAAAATTGAATTTCTTTTGTTAGCATTAGTGTTGAGTTGGTTTCGGTTTGGACTTTATTTGAGTTACTAACATCTGTGAGATATAAAACTTATTAGCATCCAAAATTGTAAGTTCAAACTTGAAATATAATATGATAAAAGACAAAAAACTACAAAAAGATTTAAAAAATATTTATAAATTACATTACAAATAAATATTTTTATATATAAAATATTTTAAAAAATGAATACATGTAGTGTCGGGTGGTTTGGTTTAGGTGTGATTTTTTATAGCTAAAATCAAATTAAACCAATTATGTTCGGGTTTTTTTTTTTCCAACACCAAACCAAGTCAAAATAAACTATTAGTTGAGTTTTTTCTCGATTTGATTAGGTTTATCGGTTTGGTGCGGTTTACTTTGTACACCCCTAATTACACGTAATTACCTCATAAGTGACTGACCGTGTAAGTTTTTACCCAATCCGTGTAAATAAGGTAAACTCAATATTTAATAGGAGTAAAAAAATTAATAGGAGTAAAAAATTATCTAAAATAACTTAAGGAGTTTTCTATAAGAAGCCTGTATAAACTATAAACTAAGTAATTAGAGGCCTGGGAAACCAAAAGAAAAAAAAAAGGAGAAAATATAGAGATATATTATGGGTTCTGTAACAGAAGCTTCACCAAAACTACTAGTAGTAGATTTCAATAATGAAGAATTAAGGCCAGGTACAGCCACTTGGGAATCTACATGTAAAGATATTAGGCGTGCCTTTGAAGACCATGGTTGCTTCATAGCACTTTATGATAAGATCTCACCCCAACTTCGAAAATCTATTTTTCAAGCTAATTCCCAACAATTATTTGAGCTCCCACTAGAGAAAAAAGTCCTAAACACCAATGAAAAGCCTTATCATGGCTATGTTGGCCAAATCCCATTTCTACCTCATCATGAAGCTTTTGGTATTGATTATGCAACCACTTCTCATGGTATTCAAAGCTTTTCCAACCTCATGTGGCCTCAAGGAAACAACTCTTTCTGGTAGTTAAATCTTGATTTCTCTCTTTTTTCCTTTTCTGGTTTGCATAATTAACATTAGTGTCACGTCTAGAGGCGAATCTTGAATTTAAATTCAGCTGATTTCAGAATATATGAGACATGTTATATTATACATTTTAAAACTTTTTTCGACGCACGTGCATATATAGTTTGATCCGAGATCATTATGTTCAGTTGAACCTACTGGAACCATGAACGACTTGGGACTTCAACCTACGCTAATTTGATTTTTTTTTCTTTTAGTGAGAGTTCGTTGATGTTTTCCAAGATTGTGGCGGAGTTGGATGAGAAGGTTGTAAGAATGTTGTTTGAGAGCTATGGAATCGCGAAAAACTGTGAATCGTACCTTGAATCAACCACGTATCTCCTTCGATACCTTAAATATGATGCACCAAAGACGAAAGAAACTAGTATGGTTTTTCCCCCACATACTGATAAAACATTCACGACCATACTCTATCAAAATCACATTTCAGGCTTGGAAGTGCAAACTAGAGACGGACAATGGATCACTCTGGAGTTCCCACCATCTTCTTTTGTAGTCATGGCTGGTGAAGCATGCAGAGTATATATACTAGAATTCTATATATTTTCATTATATTCGCTATCTGTGCGCAGAAGTTAAACTCTTTTATTTTTATAGGGATGGAGCAATGATCGGGTGCTTACTCCAATTCATAAGGTGATTATGGATACAAATGGGAGCGAAACAAGATACACTATTGGGTTATTTACTTTCTTGAAGAATGATAAATTGATAGAAGTGGCAGAGGAACAGCTTGATGAAGAACATCCGTTGAAGTTCAAGCCATTTATTCATATAGATTTGATCAAGTTCTTTGACACAGAACGTGGTCGAAGATCGCAAAATTTACTCAAAGATTTTTGTGGTGTTTGAATATAGTAATTTTCATGTAATTATATCCGGTCTCTATAATTGCTATATCCCGACCAAGTAATTTACTTCTTCTGTTGCTTGTCTGTGTAATGAAACCAATAAAATATTGTACATGATAGTTGTGCAATTTGTTTTCTTTTCTAGGTGATCATTTAATATTGTTCGTGTGTCCAAGGAATTTAATTTCTTTCATGCTCTATTTTGTTTTTCATTCATGCTATTTTTATGATCATTAATCTATATAATCTCCGTTTAATGTGAGAATTGAAATGAGTAATTTGATGTTACCTTTTAAGAATTGTTGGTGAAAAATAAAAACTAGTAACAGTTTTTCGGATATTTCGCACTCTTTAAGGAGGTTCAAGTTCACAGCTGTAGAATATTCATCAGTTCAACAGTTCTCTTAACTTGTTAGTTGTACCCTCCAAGATATAATAGTCCGACAATATTGTCGCATGACTCGAACAGACTCTGGACAAATTACTGAGTACAAAGCTCCACTAAAAATAACATCTTTCTTCAACAAAGTAAGACTCTAAAAATATACTTCACCTTTTTGTGCACGCTACATTATCTTTCATGCAACAGCACATGCATTACAGACTCCTATTTATAGGTGTAAGAGTTCTTCCATAAAATGAATAAGATAATAGTGGGTTAATAAATTGATAGGAACATGTAACAGTGGGTTAGTGGACAATTCATTAAGCAAGTAACGGGTAACGGGTAACGGGTAACGGGTAATGGGTGAGTGGATGAAAGAGGTAATGACCACTTTTTAAGAAGATTATGGAGTAGTGATTTAAAAGAAGCTATGGTCGCTTTCTTTACTTAATAACAATGGGTAATAATGCAATAAAATATTATTATTTAGCATTGAAATATAAACATTCTACCACACGAATAATATATGAACATTTAAAAACACATGAAGAATAATTGTTTTAATCAATTTAATTATGTTAATTAACTTATTTTAGCGAAAAAATCAAATACTTTATTTTTGAATTACCTTGAGCTTCATTTTAGTGACAAGACTTCACCTTTATTAGCTTGTTCACATGGTCGATTCTAAATCCGGATAAACGAGAAGGGTTGCAGTAGGTTAGTAGCCAGTAAAACTTGTCAATTCATGATGAAAATATAGTAGAGATTTTTACGAGTAAGAGCAATAGTTACATAGTTACGCAAATGACATAATTTTTGCATCTTTTCATAAATAGCAAAATTTGCATCAGTTTTAACATATACATAAAGTCTACACATCTATATATATAATAAAGTTAGGCATAGACAAGGTGATGTGGCACCTCTCTATGGCCACCATTGTTATTTATCTTTTTTCTCAAATTTTTGACATTTTTCTCTTCATTTCTCTATTTTACAAAATAAAATAAAATATTACAGGCTTCATCCCTCCACCCATAATAAAGACTCACTCACCATTTAATAACATTATTTGTCATCATTTTCCCTATAACTATTGTGATTACTTGTATTAAATTTATTAGTAAATGCAATGAACCACCCCTCATTCTACTCATTCAATTCAATTTGAAGGATGCAAAAATCACAAAAAAAAACAACCATTTCCTATGGAGAAGTAGCAACGTGCAAAAGCCTCCTCAAATTTTACATTGCACTACTGGAAAGTCTAAAAGTCTTAATTTGAAAATCCAAAGGTCACTATAAGAAACGTTCATTGGTATTAATATTAACATTTAATAACTAATGATAAAAGAAATAAGAAAAACGACACTTCACAACACCATAATGGTGATATATATCTATATAAAAGGGTCTTGGATGTTTGTTTTTGGGTATTCAAATTAAAATATGCATAAGTTTTGGTGCACCATTGCTCCTCTTTCTGCGTGTGTATATATCATATGTAATTTATCTGTTATATGATGGATTCTTGAATTCTCATATTAGGTTGTAATGCTGGATTTTACTGCTCTGGATATTTTACTTCCTCAAACCTATGATTGTCTTCAGATTTTTTTTGTTTCTTTCTTTTCCTTTTAGTTTCTATAAACAAAATTGTGTCTTTAGTTACTGGAATTGTGTATTCTTATCAATAAAAAATTAACAACGATATGGCTTATTGGTAGGAGGAGGTTGAGAAGTCGAGAAGAGGTTAGAGCCAATTTGTGAGTCGCGAGTGGGAGATTATTGAGGAGTCCCAACAACTCTATCTCTTTACCTTTCCTATTTTTCTATTTTAATATTTCTATTGTTTGAGTGTAGTTCCTTTGTTGGATCTGTTAATGCTTAGATTATTTGTGATTTAACGTTGCTGATGAATATTTGTATGATTTTAGGGATTTTGCAATTGCAAGAGTTTGGAAGAATTCATCATCAATTGCGTCATGTATGTTGACCTATTTGTCTTTTTCCCCCTTGTGATCTCCCTAGGTATTTTGTTTATTCTGTTACTTTTTTTCCTTTTTTGTGTTTTTCACTATTTCTTTAGATGATGAAATTAGTTATGTAGATTTATAGACTGGTTCTTGGATATAGAGTATTTCAAAATTGTTGAGAAGAACAAGTAAAGATTGAATAGCTCAACTTATGGGGCAAATATTGTTTGGTCGTGTATTCAGATTGCAGAAGATCAGAATATGTCAGTGTATTTCGTCGGAAAAGAGTGATTCAACTCCTAAGAATAACAAAGCAGTTCAAGATCATTTAAAACTCTCATGTGTAAGCGTTTCTTGAGAATGTTTATGTAATAATTCAATATTCTTGGAGTTCCTAATTGAGATACGTGTGATAGCGCCAAATTTTTATCAAGAGCAATACTCCTATATATAATCATTGGTTGGAGTTCCTTGTGACATGCCTGGCAAGTTTTATAACTCAAACATATATCTATATATGATATCACTATAAGTTTCACTTTAAGATGGAAATATATTTTCATCTCATCCCAATTTCTTATCATTTGGGTCATGATCCTATTGTTTAATGAAATATTTTTAATATCTTATATATGAATCTTGGACTTTTTTGTGATTCTTTGATATTCGAATATTACAAAAAGATTATTGGTAAATTAAAAATCATTGTGTTTTTTATGACCGCGAGAAGCGCAGATAAATTCCCTAGTTTACTAATCAAATAAATATTTATAGGAGAACCCACAAAATTAGGAATTCATATTTTTACCTTCTTTTTTTAAGCAAAGTTTTGTCTCCTATAATAAATATGATTCCATTATTCTCACCTATTTTTATTTCTCCCCCTATATATACCTCTAATATAACGTTTATCACATATACTACTATATAAGCACCGCCAACAAAATCTGTAATATGCTAAAATATTACAATGAAATATCAAAAATTGAATCTAAAAAGGGATAAGGAAAAAAAAAGGAAGAGATTTTACCATCTATTACCCTGTGTTTTTTAGGGATTTGTTGAGAAAAAATGGGATTTATTCTGAATAAGAGTCTACTATGAGGGAGTTATATTTCTTGTGTAATATGCATTTATAGTAGGATTCTGATAGAAAGTAAGTTTTTCTTGGCTACTCCAGATATAACAATTTTATGCTAAAAATATGTAATGTCTTTTCTAATATTGTATAGTTACGTAAATTTCTCTATATAGTATGATAATGATATTATAAATGAGCTTAAACGAAGAAATGCAGATTCATAAAGCGATGGTTCAAGGTTACAAGCACTTCTAGTCAGGGTAGAAACTACATAATCAAAAGTGGAATTACTAAACTTATGCGTGCAACTTTGAGGTTGGAAGTGGAAGCTGACCAGAGGGTCAATCTCGCTAAAGCGTCGGCAATGATCTGAGAAGAAAAAGCTAGGCCATAGAACAAGCGATAGTCGCTGCAAAGAATTGATGGTCCGAAAGTGGCTCGCATTAGTAGCATCAGGAAGGGGTTTTTCTTTCACGTGTGTGGCAATAAGAATCAGGATGAGGAGCATCCTTTAGTAAATTTTAAGTGCTAGTTTAGTTTCAAGTATGACTGGCTAGGGGGTCGGACGAGGTTAGTCCCAATCCTGGGTTTTCGGGACCTAGAGGCTAGAGGTTTGGATTGCTTATTTTAAATCTGTAACTTTAAAGTTGTGATATATATTTCTTTAAAAATGTAGCTTTTGAGAGAATAACAATGAATTTTGATCGTTTAGGACGGGCATTTTCATAATAAGAGGTCCGACTTTCGGGAAGGTGATTTTCAATTTGTTTTTAATTTTTTAGGAGTAAAAAATCAAGGAAGCAGGATCATTGAGTTATAGCAACATAATATGCTTCATTCTATGCACATTTAGTTGTGGAACAAAGTACACCAGTACATTGTTAAGCTTGCTAGAAAGACAAATGTGACTCTACATTGAAGTCCATATTACTAATCAGTCACAAAAAATTTAGATGGTCTAAATTTTCTAAAGTAGTAGTTATCATGGAGAAGTACATGATTTTGAAGTTTTAAACAGAGAAAATCGAAAAGACGTGCGGCAATTCTGAAATAATTCCAAACATAGCTTAACAGAAATTGTGAGATTTTCAACTCAAAATGGTAAACTTAGCTTCAATTCTAATATTCAACATCGTCTTTCATAGTAGGATTATACCTAGATATGTGAAGCTTACATTAAGAGTAAAGTTTCTAACTTTAGTTGAATGGTTCGCCACATTTGAAACTTCTCAGAAAGATCAAAGTGTGTTGAAAATTTCTTGCTACATAATGCAATTCAGTTCACAAAATGGTTAACACTCATTCACTTTGGCAAATAAGTTCAACTCTCAAATACTTCAATAGCATACAACAACTTGTGCAAGGGATCCCACACACATATTTAAGTATTTTAGCAGAACAAATGTAGTGCTATACCTATACTAGGGAGGGGTGCATGGGTTCACATGAACCCATAACACTCTATGAGCCTGTTTGGATTGGCTTAAAAAAAACAGCTTATAAGCAAAACAAAATAAGTTGGGGTATGTCAATTTTTTTTTTTTTTTGGCTTATAAGTTGTTTTCAGTTTATAAGCTGCTTTAGATAAGCTAAGTCAAATGGGACCAATTAATTTTGTGGGCTTATTTTAAGCACAGAATGACTTTAAGCTGGCCAGCCAAACACTCAAAAAAGCTGAAAACAGCTTATAAGCAACTTATAAGCCAATCCAAACGGACTCTATGTAGATGCGCCCATGTTCCCCCCCCCCCCCCCCCTCTCTCTCTCTCTCTCTCTCTTTCTCTCTCTAAAAAGATATTGATGTACTTATTAAAGAAAAAAAACTTATTACATATGTATCCCACCGCAACCATTTTAACCTTTCAACAAACCTCAGATAGTTCACTCCGTTTTTTCACACAAAGAAGGTAACAAAAATCACATATGCCGAGAAATCCAACATCAGTGAGTCATTCTTTTTAATTTTTGATCTAATAATAAAAATTAAACTTAAAAAGAACGACTCATCCCAACCCAATCCAAAAGCCAAATTCGATGGATAATAATTTTTTACTTTTAGTTGGATAAATACAAATCCCATTAAAAAGAACCTATCCAACCCGACCTGACCAAAACTCATTCGCATAAATTAAATTTAAAATAATACTGATGCAAGTAGTAGTAACTGCTAGTCCATAAAGTTGTCTCTCTTACTTTTGCCACTTTGTATCAACCTTTTTTTGTGTTTTTCAGCCTCAACGAGGATGTTATACTTGAGAACGCTAACTTTTGTGGATATCCCGTCATAGAAGACACATGTGTCATAAACATTACACATTATATTGAGTCCATTTACGTAACGAATGTGTCATGCCCCGAACCATGGCCTAGGCGAAACACAGCACTCGGTGCCATACTGCATGTGACCGAGCGAACCACATGACTTGCTGAATCATCATGAGGCATACATGAGCGAAAATATAGCATGAACGTGATGAGCTTTTATAAAACATGAGATGTCATAATAATTTAATGAAATACTTGTTTAAATCATAAATGCGGAAATAACATGAGTTGAGCCAAAGATGGCTAAACACCTTGCATGTCTAACATAACTAAACTGACTAGTCTATGACACCTCTAATCGTGAATCTTGGCTGGAAAACGTACTTGTTGGGACAAGGCCCCCCAGCATACCTTTAAATGCATGACTAGTAAAATAAAGATAACTGATTTAACCTCGAATGAGATGGGGCTTACCAATGAGCTGATACGAGCAAATCCTACTGAGCAGATGCGACGTCCTGTAAATACGTACCTGCATCGTGAAATGCAGGCCCCCGGGCAATAAAAGGGGACGTCAGCACATTGAACGTACTGGTATGTAAAGCAACTGAAAGAAATAACATGGGACATGGAATAACACGATAAGAACTGAAACTGAAAACCTGGACATGAACATGAGCATGAGCATGAGTATATATATATATATATATATATATATATATATAATATGTGTTGACACCCAATTTTGGCCCTCTTTTCTCGTTTAATTAATTTCACTATGCTTCTCAGTCGTGAAAAATCCCCAGAAATGAGTTTGGAATATTTTCACTAATTACTACACTATTTTTAAGATATTATTTCTCTAAATATAAGAAAGATTTCTACCGTTTCTAAAAAAAAAAAAAATCACCGAAACATCATTATTTTTTTTTATATATAATTAAAAAAAATTACTAAACATCATGCTTTACAATTAAATCACCCAAAAATAGCGTTGACATTCCTATGTCAATATTGGCGTTGGCGTTTTTCCTTTGATCCTATTTATTACTATGTTAATCATCGTTTATTCTATTTTAAACTAAATACGTATATTAAATTACTTGTATTATAATTTTCATATGTACACGTTTTTGGGAATTAATTAGGACAAAGAAGCATGTTTTTATTAATTGATTAGAAAATAATTCATCTACCAAACATTGGGCCAATTCCCTTCTACTCCAAATTAAATCCCCTTAACCCAAAACGCCCCAGCCCAATATTCAACCGCCCCAGCCCAAAACCCCCACTGACCCGACCCGGCCCAACACCTAAAACTAAATCCCCAACTAAGTCTTCAACCTATTATTTTCCATTCTAACCAAACAGTCCCCTTCTTCGTACTCTAACAGCCCCAAACGTCACCACCCACCCCATCGCCGCCACCCTGTCACCCCCATCACTTCACCTGCAAAACGCCGACGGACCCGTGGTTAAAAGGAGGTGCCGACGCCACTGCCACTCGTATCACATCCAGCCGTCTCCTCTAACCCTTTCCGTGAGACCCAGAGCCCAAAAGCTCTTGTCTCAAGTATTCTCAATCTCTGTAAAAGGAGAAAGATGAACCCCAAAGTTCCAAGCTCGTTTTCCTTGATTCAATGGATACAAGCAAGAATCCGCCGGATTCTATACCTAACGGCTCCAATAACTGATACCATCTCTGATAAGATAAGTCTCATCACTTCCTTTCATAACTTTTCTCCTCTTTTCCAACAATTCTCAAAAAACCGTCACTTTTCCCCTTCTTTTCTTTAAATTCGAATTTCGAATTTCAGCTGCGAGAGTCCAACAATCCAGCTATAAATAGAGCCCTTTAGGTTGTGTTTGAGACAAGCTTCGGACAGCTAAAAAAAAAATAAAAAATCTCCTTAAAACGAGTCTTGAAGTGCTCGGCTTGACAACAAACAACTTTAAGCAGATTCGGAGACCCGACGACGATAATAGCCTCAGTTCACTGTCACGGAGAAGGTAACCACACTCGTCCTCTCTTCGTCTTTCATTTTTATAAGAAATAGAAATGTAGTTGTTCAAGTATTTTTCGTCGTTTGGTTGGCTGGAATGTGTTCTCTCCTCGTTTGTTGTAAATTAGTGTAAGGTGACTAATTTCGTCGAATATGTGTTTAGCTCCCGTCGCCCCATCGCTGCTCGCAAAAAGAGTAATTTTCTTCCTTGCCTTAAATTTATTCAGTTCTATTCGTTTTCGAATTCCTGTAGGTTAGTTTTGTTCGTGTTAAAATTATTCTGCTTTAGTATGTAATCTTTAGTTCTTTTCTTTAAACTAAGCGTGCGATTAGTATATTCAGTTCTTGTTCGCTTTATCATTTAAGTTAGACTAAGTTTAAAGTTATATAGTATAGAGATTGTTCAGTTAAATGATAAAGATTACTGTGTGCATTTTGACTTGGTATAGCTAGCTTAGCTCTATTATTGATTAATTTGATTAATGTAACATGAACCTAGTTATGAAATAGGTGTTTTTGTCTCTAATGAATGCCCAGTTTAGCTTCATTGTGATGATTAGTTGAACCTGTGGATTGAAAGTTCTTAATTTAGTTTAAGTGTTGTTTGAATGAGCTGTTTTGGTTTCCTCTTAATGTTTTTTTCCATTCGGCAAATCCTGTCTAGCTCTTATAACACATTATTAGTTGTAATCTTGTTTTGAGTAGGGCTCTGAGGAGTGTCACTGTTTGTTTTAGCTCGAATAAGAGTCGATAAGGTCCCAAAATGTCTCCCTGTTCTGTTGTGTTATGGGATTAGCTCAAAATATATATATTTATGGAGTGTTAATGTGTTTAGCTATTGTTCTGACCAAATCAAGCTTCTTGTAAATCTGCGATCAACTTCAGCCTCTTTATTCAAAAAAGGGAAGATTTGTGCACTAATGACTGCCTATTCAGAAATCTCTCCTTTTAGATCTCTGTCACAGTTTAGACAGTTAAAGATGGAAAGTTGGGACTGTTACGTTTAGATATAAAACATCCCCCTATGTTAATGCTTTTGTAGGATAAAAACTATTTGCCGTAAGCCTTCACCAACTCATGTGGTATTTAGAGCTTTTGTATGCTAATCATATATTCTTGTGATATCTCCCTTAATCAAGAAATGACTCAGTTGCAATCTGTTGAGCAGTCAGGGCGTATTTTGGATTTACACTCCAATTGCTTGTATGGTATCCTTGAGCTTTAGGTTTTAATAGAAAAACTTGCTTCCATTAAGATTCAAATAATTCAGTTTGGGATTTTATGACAAGAAAAAAAAATAGAGTAGAAATAAATTATAGGGCAGTGGGTTTATTGCTGTTTATTTGTATGAGAACATATCATGGAAAATATTATTTGAAGCTCGATGACTATTTTGGACTCCTCTGTATATGCTGAAAAACTTCAATGTTCCTTTCTTGCCATTGGAATAAACTGCAGCAGCCAAACACATTCTATAAACCTCAGCTTTAGCATTTCTTCCCCTGAAATGAGATGTAGCCCATTCAATCTCAGCCTGCCATTCCATTAGTGCTATGGAAATGCCCTGCCACTTAAGTACTTTGGACCATGCTGTTGTAGAGGTAGCACAGATGAAGAACAAATGGGAGTTGTTTTCATCTGCAACAATATCACACAAAGGGCAACTCATATTCTCTACCAACCACCATTAGCTAGCCCATCCTTAGAATGAATATCGACACACGAGTCTACTCCATGTGGCCCTCTGAAAATCTGCTCTGAGTATACATCTACCTGATAGAGAATTTGGCAATGCCAGAAAAGAGTCCTCGCTACAGCATGCTTCTTCAACAAACTTCTCTGCCTTCAGTAATTTTTGCACCACTCATGAGGCTTGCTTCTCGGTCTCAGTGGTGCCCCAGATAGATTTTCCTTTACTATAGTAGTAGATGTGCACCCAATGAATCCACAAGTTATCTTTTTTGCAACAAAGATTCCACAGTAATTTGCATATTGCTGTTGAGTTGCAGATTTTGATATCCAATATATCAACCCTCCTGCAGATTGGGAAAACATATTTTTTTTTCCAAGCTATTAGAGCTTTATGAGCCACCTCCACTCCTCCTGTCCATAGAAAAACCTTATACAAGTGCTTTCAATCACCTTTATTATCTTCGTAGGCAACAGGAAAATTTGAGAGCAAAAGGTTTGGATTAAGAAGAGCACACACTTTTGATAATCTGTACTTTTCTAGCATAGGCTTATGTGTCCTTTTAAAAAATAATTCCTCTCTCTTTTGTTTGTTTATGTGAATAAATAAAACATGGACATATGTAGGGGCCTAACAGCCATTTGTTTCTCGTGTGCGTAGAAGTTGATAACAGCACAAATTTGTAAAGCATGCTGAACTTGTTGAGGATTTTTTTTTTTTTTTTTTTAAAGCTCCAGAGTTTGTTTAAATATAGCACATTGTTACCTTGAGATTTTCTCTATGATGTTTTGTTGATGTTCATTTTAGTAGAAACTCGACGAAGGGGTTGGCCTGGTGGTAATTGGCTTGAGCCTTGGGGTTCTCCCTTTCAAGGTCTCAAGTTCGAAACCCATTGGGTGCAAACAATTTCTGAGGGCCATCGGACTGGGGTAAAACCCTGAATTACCCGTGGTGCACTTGCGGGAAACTCCTTGCCGAGGGCCTGTGCATCCCCGGGATTAGTCGGGGCTCAAAGAGACCCGGACACCTGGTGCTTAATAAAAAAAAAAAGAAACTCGACGAAGGGTATGCAATTGCATGATTTAGCAGGTGGTCTTGTTCTTATAAACTTCAGTAGGTTATTATTAAGTATAGAGGTTCCTGTCCTATATAATCCTTGGCCGTAACTATCCAAAAGAGAGGGTTGTTGGTTTGTTTGTTTATTTAAAGAACTAAGAGAAGGGCTGTTAAGTCACATAAATGAGTGAAAGTTCTTTTTTTTTTTAGATTTCAGTACCTTACCTGTTGGATTTAAGCGTCGTTTAATACTGGATTGTGTATGATATGAAGACAGTTTCTTGTGGCTCGTCAGCCTATAAAGTGTTTGTGTTCATTTGTATTACCGTTCGAATCAGGATAACTTCCTTTTCCTTTAGAGTTGATTGAAATGCCTTAGTCATAAATTCTGGGAATTATTTGCTTTATCTCGGTTAGCTATTACTCTAGTCATGTTGCTATTAGTAAGATCCAACAAGATGCAAATGCTAATTCCTTTTCTCTAATCTTTTTTTTTTTTTTTTCATGAGCAACTTTGGGAGCATTTGGAGTTATGGCAACTTCAGATTCTGCCCATATCAGAGAGCGGCCAGCAGCAGATTTATTTGCTCGTGTCTAGCAGTCCCACCTCGTCCACGTGTTGAGTCTCCGTCCTTCTTCCTTATTCAAAATTTTAAGCCTCCATATTGTTTGATACATGCTATTTATATTATTTGACTAACACTCTTGTGAATTTGTATTTTTTGTAGTTTTTGTTTTGAACTCGTAACTTAAGTATATTAGTAAGTTTAGTCATTATCTTCCCTACACTCTTTTTTAGATATTGAACTTAGTGTATTTATTCGGATTAGGCGTATTAGAGTAGTCACATAAATGATGTCAACTTTTTTCAGGATGTAAGAAAATTGGATTTTTCTAAAAGGTGAAACTGGAGACTTCTTTCGAAATAAAGAATTTGCTAACAATGTTTTTTTCAAGTGTTTCAAGCAAGAGCTAGGCATATTCTATGCAATGGCCCACACATGGATTTTTAGAAATAAGAAAAACGCCGGTTTTGGAGGATTAAAAAATAAGAATTTTAGTGGCCCAAAACATCTTGCTATTTTCAGAATTTGTTTTTTTGCACTAACGTCAAGCAAGCTTTATCTAAGTTGAAAACAAGAAAAATCATATTAGGCTTATGTATAGTGGCCAAGCTATTTACGTAGTTATTTTAACACATATACTATCTTATTTTTCAATCAATCTTTTCATTATGTGTGTACTTATCTATATCACGGTACTTATACATATTATTATATTTTTCATGGCTATTTCTAAAAGTATACCTTTTTATACTATTTTTACATACGATAAACATACTTCATGTATATATTATTTTCTCATAAAAAATATATATTTTCATACTCTATATTATATATACTGTCCTTATATACAATAGCCATATTTATACCTAATCCTCAAAAAATACACCTGTACTCTTTTTTGTAAATAATATATATCTCTAGTACATATAACTTTACAATGAGCACATACTATATTTTTTTAAAACACGTACCATACATATACTACCTTATTTCCATTAATTCTCTCGGTCGTCTTTACATATATGCATCTATATAGTACTATCATGTCATCAATAACTTTTTTTCATAGGTACCCATGATATACATATCACGTATACACGTTATTTTCTTATATATATATATATATATATATATATATATATATATATATATATATATATATATATATTATTCTATATTATCCATATTACTCTAGATAAAACAAATGTCATACATATTTTCTCATGCACACATTAGCATTAACTACTTCCTTTATATACATGCATTTACTCGCATAGTTACAATTACATTAAAAACCCCTTTTTTATACAAATAGTTTTGAGAGAGTAGTTTTCTTTTTCCGCAATTCTTTAAATAGGTGATAATAAATAAGAAATAATCCCCCTCTAGTATTAATTAGTTTTGAGAGACTGTCTTCGGATAGGCTCTGACGGATGCTTAACACCTTCCCCTCGGGGTAAATAAAACCCTTCCCTAGAATCTCATAGGTTTCAAAGACTAAAAAATGGAGTACTCTTTTTTTTAATGGTTTTAATGGTTTCCTAATATTTCCTAAAATTAGATGGAGACTCTGAAAGTTTACAAAACCAGAGGAAACATAGTCATAAGTTGTGAACTAGTTTTAATCCATTAAAAATAGGGCATCACAATATGAGTAAAACATGGTAAGTAGAGAGAGCATTTCATAAACTGACAACATGATATCACCACGGCAAAGCCCCCATACCTTGCCAGGGTATAAGGTGTAACGTTCCTGATGGATCCATTTAGTGTGAAATTAATGAATCGTCCTAACTGGGCGGAGCGATCCTTGCCCTACGGTGGCTACGTAGTTTCAGGCTATCTGAGCCTTCTCGGTAATTCGTTCAACTCCCAAAAACATGAATATGATATAATTGGCTAAGAAGCCCATGATTTTCTTGAATTAACTTGTACTTGACTTCTAATCATGATTTCACGAAATAACTTGTAAACATGGTTTCATGAAATAACTTGTAAACATGGTTTAATAAAATAACTTGTATTTAGCATGTATGTATCTTGTATCATAGCATGAAATTAATTATATAATATAGTTGCATGAAAACTTGTAGACATGTAGGATATTTATGAAATAATCATTCTTAGTTAAAAACATGCATGCAAGAACCCATGAAATACAAGATATGGGTTTTCATGGATTACGGACTGATTCTCAATAATCATATGGAGTTATTAAGAACACAATGATAGAATAATAACAATTCATACATAATATAATCGTGGACATATAATCATGGACATGCACCTAGGGTTATCATGAGCATGGTATAGAAATCCTTGTTTTCATAAGGATTCATACTTTATGGAATAAGAGGCGTGGGGAAGAACATTGATGTTCCCACACGTAGATAGCAACCCTACATACCTTGTAATGCTTCAAAACTTGAATTAAAGACTTGAACTTTGAAGAAGATTTCCAAAATCTTGAATCTTGAACCTTGAGATGGGTTTTCTTGAAAACCCTAGTTTTGAAATGATGATTTCTTGTTTAGATTCAAGGATATGTATTAGAATTGACTTGGAATAATTAGAGTAGGCTTACCTTGGTGTTCTTGATGATGGAAGAAGGTAGGAGGTCGTTCTAGGGTTTGAAGGAATGAAAAATAATGATTTGAACTGATATGGACGAATATATACTGTTCTGGAAAATTGGATTTTACGCTCAGCAAAATACTGGCCGTATTTTGAAAGACGGGCCGTATTTTGAAATACGGTCCGTATTCCGTGTGGACTGCACTGCGTCTCTTCAGTAAAATGGCCATAACTTTTTGCACAGATGTCCGTTACCCCCCATATTATACCGTTCGAAAGGTATTTCAAAGCTCTACAACTTTTACAAGGAAGTTTTCCCAAATTTCAAATATGTTTTGAAATACTTGGGTAGACTTGGTTATTTTGAATATAGTGGACTTTGATATTATTTTGGGCATGGACTGGTTATCTCCTTATCATGCTATTTTAGACTGTCATGCCAAGACAGTCACGTTGTCCATGCCAGGTATTCCACGGTTAGAGTGGAAGGGTACTCCTAGTCCAGCACCTAAGAATATCATATCATTTCTTCGGGCGAAGAATTTAGTGGATAAGGGATGTTTAGCATATTTGGCTCATATTCGGGATACTAGTGTGGATGCTCCTTCCGTAGAGTCAGTGCCAGTTGTTTGTGAGTTCTCAGAGGTTTTCCCTACAGATTTGCCTGGTATGCCGCTTGATCGAGATATTGACTTTTGCATTGACTTGGAGCCAGGCACCCGACTTATTTCTATTCCACCCTATCGGATGGCTCCGGTAGAGTTGAGAGAGTTGAATGAGCAGTTGCAAGACTCTCTGAGCAAAGGATTTATTAGACCCAATATTTCTCCTTGGGGTGCTCCCATTCTGTTCGTGAAGAAGAAAGATGGTACCATGCGGATGTGTATCGATTATCGACAATTAAACAAGGTTACAATCAGAAGTAAGTATCCAATACCCCGCATTGATGACTTATTTGACCAGCTTCAGGGTGCATCGAGCTTTTCTAAGATTGATTTGAGGTCAGGCTATCATCAGTTGAAGATTCGAGCGGAGGATATTCCGAAGACCGCTTTCAGGACCCGTTATGGTCATTATGAGTTCTTGGTGATGTCTTTCGAGCTCACTAATGCCCCCGCGGCATTCATGAATTTGATGAATGGGATCTTCAAGCCTTACTTAGATTCATTCGTGATCGTGTTTATTGATGACATCTTGGTGTACTCTCGGAGTAAGGAAGATCATGAGAAGCATCTGAGGATCGTGCTTGGCCTATTGAAGGAGAAGAAATTGTATGCCAAGTTTTTCAAGTGAGTTCTGGCTCAGTTCCGTGGCATTTTTGGGACATGTTGTGTCCAAGGAGGGATTATGGTTGATCCCAAGAAGATCGAGGCGGTTAGAGATTGGGCCAGGCCTACTTCGGTGACTGAGATTCAGAGCTTCGTGGGCCTTCCGAGTTATTATCGTCGATTTGTGAAGGGGTTTTCATCTATTGCTTCCCATTTGACTAGGCTGACTCAAAAGAATGTGCCTTTCCAGTGGTCCGATGAGTGTGAAGAGAGCTTTCAAAAGCTTAAGGCTTTATTGACTTCAGCCCCGATTTTGGCTTTACCTGTGGAGGGAAAGGACTTTACTGTTTATTGTGATGCTACTCGGATTGGCTTGGGTTGTGTGCTGATGCAAGAGGGTAGGGTGATCGCGTATGCTTCGAGACAGTTGAAGGTTCACGAGAAAAACTACCCCACTCATGATTTAGAGTTGGCTGCAGTAGTCTTCGCTTTGAAGATTTGGAGACATTACTTGTATGGAGTCCATTGTGAGGTGTTCACGGATCATCGTAGTCTTCAGCATGTGTTTAATCAGCGGGACCTGAATTCGAGGCAGCGTAGATGGATGGAGTTGCTTAAGGACTATGATATCACCATTCTTTATCATCCAGGAAAGGCAAATGTGGTAGCTGATGCGTTGAGCCGAACGACGGTGAGTATGGGTAGCTTGGCGCGTTTGATTGTGGAAGAGTGTCCTTTAGCCATGGAGGTGCAGTGTTTGGCTAATAGTATGGTGAGACTCGATATTTCAGAACCTGATAAGGTTCTAGCTTGTGTGGAGGCGAGGTAGTCTCTTTTAGAGCAGATTAGGGCCCAACAGTTTGAGGATGTGAAATTGTGCAAGATTCGGGATAAAGTGCTAAGTGGAGAAGACAAAGAGGCCATTCTTGATGATGAGGGTGTTTTGAGGATTAAGGGGCGCATTTGCGTTCCTAGAGTTGGTGATTTGATTCCGTTGATCTTGAAATAGGCTCATAGTTCCAGATACTCCATTCATCCAGGAGCAACAAAGATGTATCGTGACTTGAGGCAACACGTACTATTGGTGGGGTAGAATGAAGAGAGACATTGTGGAGTTTGTTGCTCAGTGTTCGAATTGCCAGCAGGTTAAGCACCAGAGACCAGGTGGTGTGCTTCAGAGGATGCCCATTCCCGAATGGAAATGGGAAAGGATTGCTATGGATTTCGTGGTTGGTCTTCCGAAGACTTTGGGCAAGTTTGATTCGATTTGGGTTATTGTGGATAGGTTGACTAAATCTGCACACTTCATTCCGGTTTAGACTACTTATAACGCAGAGAAGTTGGCCAGGATCTACATCCAAGAGATAGTGCGATTGCATGGGGTTCCTATTTCCATCATTTTCGACAGAGGCACTCAGTTTACTTCCTATTTCTGGAGGACTTTGCAGAAGGAATTGGGAACTCAGTTAGATCTTAGCACCGCGTTCCACCCGCAGACAGATGGTCAGTCCGAGAGGACTATTCAGGTGCTTGAGGATATGTTGAGGGCTTGTGTTATTGATTTTGGTGGTCATTGGGACAAATTCTTACCCTTGGCAGAGTTCGCGTACAACAATGGCTACCATTCCAGTATTGATATAGCGCCATTCGAGGCTTTATATGGTAGGAGGTGTCTGTTGACACCCAATTTTGTCCCTCCTTTATTCTAATTTACTTCCTTGGGCTTTTAAATTTATTAACGAGCTAAATACTTTGTTTTTCACTACTATTTTTAATTACTATTAACATCGTTACTTTCATTACTTTATCACAAATTTTAAATGGTTCGTCATCATTTCATTTTAGGATTTTGTACGCGTTAAATTAATTTTTACTTTATATACACTAATTACTATTTGTCTTCACATAATATAGTTTGTACTAGTTATTAAGTTAAAGCCCAAGAATAATTTAAATAAAGGAGGAAGGATCCATATTTTCAGCCAAATAAATGGCCCAAAACGACTGAACCCAATCAAGGCCACACGTTAAATTCGATCAGCCCATTATTTCTACAATCAGCCCAACAAAACACCCAGCCCAAACAATACCCACTACCCGCTTATTTCTACCCTACCCGGCCCAACCTCTTCTCTTCATCTTTCAACCCTAATGAAATGAAAGAAAAACAATAAGCACCGCAGCCCTTTTCTCTCCCGTCTCTCTCTACTCTCTCTCCCCTCCATCTTTGGCAAAGCTCAGCTCCCCTTTCACCATCGCAGCCTTGTCCACCCCATTTCCATACAAAGAAAACTGGTCCCTACCTCCGCTTATCTATGCACTCTGCTGTTGACAGAGAAAAGTCGACCCATCTTGCATCAAAACACGCGGTAATCTTCAAAATCAGAAAAGGGTCTAACCATTTTTGAGTAAAGTCCGAATCAAACCACGTGAAAGGACCTGGACGTTCGGATTATCACGGGTTTGACTCGATTTGAATTTTCGATCTTTGAAACCCCGCCCAAATTTCGAATCCGAAGAAAAAACCTAGTCATATTTTACTATAAAGGCATCTCTAAGTTGAGCCGAAGAGAGAGCATATTTTTACCACATTCAATACTTTTATTTTCTACTACTACTTTAATCTTGGGTTTGCCCAAATTCCGTTTGGTTTCGGGTTTAGTCGTTATTTGCGTTTCGAGATTATTCGGAAAAAAAAATCAAACCAAACTTCTTTTAAAAGAATATTCTGTACTATCGGGATTTCGATTCGAAATATTTTTCGAGTTTTGAGTTCGTCGTATTCGGGAGTAGATTCGAGACCTCGACGCCCCGTTCACTGCACCCGCAAAAAGTAATTTCTCTTTTCTTTCAGTAGTTTCTATTTTCGGGTTCTGTTAAGTTTATTTGATTTTCTTGAGTTTGAATGTTCTTGTGGTTTCTTTTGGTTTTGTTCGTGCAAGCATGAAGTGACCCTCTGCCATATTTAATTACCATTGTCGAATTTCATATGATTGTGTTGAAGTGGGCATCTGTACTCCTATTGCTTTCTTGCTTTCGTTCATTCTGTATGTTTTGTTAGAAAGCACAATTTTGTTCTTCTTTAAACATCAACTTAAATTTTCTTTTAAGTCCCCTGTTCACTGTACCACGAACAGGTAAAATCGGATACTATTTCGACCTATTGTTTTGTTAGAATTTTATTA
Organism: Lycium barbarum; assembly: GCF_019175385.1. Classification (NCBI taxonomy): domain Eukaryota; kingdom Viridiplantae; phylum Streptophyta; class Magnoliopsida; order Solanales; family Solanaceae; genus Lycium; species Lycium barbarum. Next base: position 155,300,476 of record NC_083337.1, on the reverse strand, counting down.
GTGTGGAAAGTCATGTTCTAATGTTTTCTTGTGACTGGTTGTGATTCAAAATCATGTTTGCATTTCTTTCTCGTAGTTGCTATGGCTGACGAATGGCCTAAATTTAATCTCGAGTCTAGTTTACGCATGAAGGTGAAAGGTTATAAATAGATTTTATGAACTTGTGTATGAAGCATTATTCATTTTCTTTTAAAAAAAATGTGCTCAAGCAGTCTTGATAATGAGTTAAAACTGGTATTATATGCATCCGAATGAAAGTAAAACACTGAAAGTTTTCCTTACATGGCTTTACGGTTTAAAATTCTGTGATAAGCTGTCTGTTCCTGTGCAAAGAGTTTAAGATACGATGTGTTGGCCTTGGGCAAAGCCTATAGCGAAGAGATTTCGTTTTCTTTCAAACAAAAGGGGTTAATTTGGTTCTGTCTTTAACAACTAAGTTATGAGTGAATTTTAAACTTGTTTAAACTGTTTGGTTGTGCAGGACTAGGTCCTGAATAATTTCTTTTCTGTAAAAAACTAAAAGAATTTATAGAAAGTCTTGTTGTTGTTGCGAATTGGTTTTGAAGTATGTAATTGAACTGAGCCAGTTTAGTAGAAATCTAAGTTTAGAACAGTTAGGTAACTAAGAATTAAGGTGTTCTTGTTGATATCGTTGACATTTGGAGACGACCTTACGGGAAGTGTGGGAATTTGTAAGGTTTAGTGTTAGTAGGGGTTGAGCTTGCTCTGTGCATTTATGGGTTGTTTGTGTTGTCGGAGATTATGATTCTCAGTCCCTTGTTTAAGTAATGCATTTTCCGTTGCAACCTTTTTCTAAAAAAAAGAAAGCTGAGTTGTGATTTCCTATATAGGTCCCTGGATTCGACAAATAGTTTATGAATTTTCGCCTAAGAATAACTAGTTTTACCCTTAGAGTTTACTGAAGGATAGATCGTTGGTTTAGTTCCGGACATAAAAATGGAAACTTAACATGTCGAAAAATTATTGAAGTCTGCCTCTGTGCGAAAACACCACTTCTCTATTAACTGGTCAATACTTTCTTATTTATTCGGCTTCTCCGCTGAGTAGCATTTTTGTTCTGCGATCTCCCTTTAAAATGAGAGTCAGTCTTCTGCTGAAACATTTGTTGGTTGTTGAATGTATAAGTTTAGTGGGGAACACAGGAGATTGAGGACAAATCCTTTTATCTTTTTGTAAACTGCATCAGGTGTTATAATAACATGGTAATCCCTGGTCTAAAAAAAAAAACAAATGTTGTGGTTACAAGATTTAAGTTCGAGAGAGTAGGAGGAAAGCGGAAGAGTAGGGGTTACAAGGTTTAAGTTGAGTTATGTTATTAAAATCTCAGAATGGTTTTATTATTTGTGTTGTGGCGGTACAAGTTTTGCAGACACTAGTATGCAGTTGCTTATGTTTCTTGTTAAGGATATTAGATTCTATTTACTTGAAACTAACTTTCTAGTTTAAAATGAATGCAGCGCATCTGTTTGTTGCTTTTTAAAAAAAAATATAAATTGCATAATTCTTTGGGGTCACGTTCTAATGACTTGACTTTGTCTATTTATCAAATCTATTTTTGTTCCTGATCCTTTCTTTTACTTTGTTTTCGCATGTACAACCGGAGCCGAAGAGTTTCACTTCGAAACTCAACGACACCGCTTACGGAAGTCCGCACACCATTCATTGTCTATTAAGCAAAAATTGCGGAATGCTGCCACTACGTCGTGGATACCCAAATGGCTTTTGTCATCCCATGTTGCCATTTTATTTATCTGATGGTGTGATTAAACTTGCTTATGTGACTAAACTTTGTTTGTTGTTGAGTAACTCGCTACTTAACTTTGGTTGCTTTACAATTAGCGTTTGATATTTTACTCTAGTTAATATACAAGATCTAGTTATCTAATGTTGGACTTTGCTTATATTTTTCCCCAAAAGGGACGTAATTCATCAAAAACCTTCATTTTCTAATAAACGATGAAGCTTTTTCAAACTTAGTTCATATCTTTATGTTCCCAAATAAGGCCTAATTTTCATAAAAGCGGTAGTTACATTTTAGACAACTTTTCACATAATAGTAGGAAATTAATTTGCTTATTGCCTTCTCGGTTTTATTTGTTACTTAATAAGCTAAACAGTTGAAAATGAATTAATAAAGATCATTGAATTCTTATTAACGTATCAAGGAACCCAACTTATTTTTAATATGTTTAAAGTCTTTATTCTATAAACTACTACTTTATTCTAATTTAAATAACAATATTTGAGGTTTGACCTTGGGGTACAGATTTGCTGAAAGAGTCTTTGGACAATGTGAAGCTTATTCAGGAAAAGCTTCTGGCAGCCCAGAGTAGGCAGAAGGAGTATGCTGACCGGAAGGTTCGCGATATGGAGTTCATGATTGGTGAGCAGGTCCTATTGAAGGTTTCACCCATGAAGGGTGTGATGCGATTTGGGAAGAAGGGCAAGTTGAGCCTGAGGTTTATTGGCCCTTTTGAGATTCTTCGTCGTGTTGGCGAGGTGACTTATGAGTTGGCTTTGCCACCAGGTTTGGCAGGTGTTCATCCGGTTTTTCATGTTTTCATGCTGAAGAAGTACCATTCAGACGGGTCTTATATCATTCAGTGGGATTCGATACTACTAGATCAGAATCTATCTTTCGAGGAAGAGCCGGTAGCAATCCTAGATAGGCAAGTGAGAAAGTTAAGGTCCAAAGATATTGCTTCGGTCAAGGTGCAGTGGAAGCACCGTCCGGTTGAGGAGGCTACTTGGGAGACTGAGGCGGATATACGGAGTAGATATCCTCACTTGTTCGACAGATCAGGTACCTCATTTTCTCCACCTTTTTCCTTGTTGCTCGAGGACGAGCGATTGTTTGATTGGTATCTGATGTAACGACCCATTTGGTCGTTTAGCACTTTTGGTCTCATTTTCGCTAAATTACACTTTTGTATTTTTAAAAGGTATTTTTGACTTGCGGAGTGGGTGGCACGGCGATTTAATTGATGGGTAATTCTTGAAATATATTTATTTAATGTGTGTGAATAGATACTTACGGGAATATGAGTTTCACACTTATAAGGTCTAAGTTGGTAAATAAAGTAATTGACGGAATGAACTTAATACAAATAGTTAAGTGCATAGGTAAATTGTAGAAATTATAGGGATAAACCCACTTCTCATGACCCATATATCTTAGTGGCATAGGGTATCAAATAATTTATTAATTCTGGCATGAAAAAAAAAAGGGAGAGGAACACTTTTGACACAACAAAGTGACGGCAACAAAGGGTCAGTTTCTTCGTGACTAAGACCTTGCGAAAACAATAGGTAATCTCTTTTACATTTGGTCCTTTCACTTAAATAAAGGCTTAATGATTATTCACAATCGATGAACATGATGAGTACTACTATTTGAGTTGTGAGATAGAGAAATGGCTACAATTGAATTGACTGTACGGGAGTGATTTGGCAAATGAAAGGGGTAATAATCGGGCTATCATTAGGTAATCATTCGAACATTATTAATGTTGTGTGGAAGGGATAGGATTTTAGGGGTAGTTACATGTTTTTTTCTAGTACGTACTTGAATGGGGGAAATTGCTTTATTTATGATGATATAATGTTTACAAAATTATGTGTGGGCTAATGATAATCTAATGATGACTAATCATTGAGCAATGATGATAAGACTTGTTGACACCCAATTTTGTCCTGCCTCTCCTCCGAAATACCTATTTGTGCTTCTAATATTTTTGAGAAAAATAAAATAAATATATATTATGTTACTATAATTATTAGCCTCTTATCAATACCGCCATTGCATTATTCTATCAATTATTATTATTACTATTACCGCATTTATTATAATTCACAATTTTATCATTTCGGCATTTTACCAGCTTACGCACACGCATCGCATTTACCTTTGCATAATTAAATAATAGTATTTATTTCACTGTGGATTTTCAAAAATATTGTTGTACTGCTATTATAACACCATATGACTTTATTACCCGAGTCCTAATAATCACACATTTTGTATTAAACAATATTTTTGTCACCCTCGGTATATCATTAATTAAAATGGGTCTTTTATTCAAATTCAGAAGCCAAACTATTTCATGCGCTCAGTCCGTATTTTGACTTACCGGACCTCAAATCAAAGTCCGATTAACTCCTAAATATTTTTGGACTAGCCCGTATCTCTTATCTCAATTTTTAGAATAATCCGTGTTTCAATTTATTAGTCTATTCTTTTAATACCCGGTCTAAAAATTGACCCCGTCCATAAATGGACCGGGTCTGACCCGTTTCGCACAAAATAAGGGAAGGGTTTCCCTCATTTTCTCACCCCGCCTCCTTCTTCGTTCCTTTCTTCTCTCTCTCCCCATCGCCTCTTTCCCTCCTCCGCCGCACTCCATCGTCTTCTCCGCCTCCCCTTCTCTTCGATTCCACCACCCCACTTCACCCTCACACCCATACCTCTGACACCTCCACTACCTCCATCATGCCTCCACGATTACCTCTGTCCTCCACTTCACCTTGTCGTTCCCCACTTCTCTCTTTCATCGTCATCGTCTCCCCCACGTTGCCTCTGCCGCTTCTGCCCCTTCCACCTTCCTTTGTTTCCCATGCCTCTGCGCTCCACTCCTTTTTGTCCACGCTCCTCTCAAACTCAAACCGAAAATCAGTCTATAAATATTGGTTTCATCAGCCATTAAAAGGGGGGGGGGGGGGATTTGGATTTTTATCTTTTTTTGGGGTTTGAGGGTTGAAACCCAAAAAGAACAGATCCTTTTGATTCAGAGAATTCCCAAATAATAGTAGATTTTCGGTTCAAGAAACCCCTCGCAAAGTATATTTTTTTTAACTATCACAATATTACCTAATATCGATTCGAAAAAAAAAAAAAACGCTTTTGGTTTATTTTTTTGTTGGCTGTTTCGAATCCGAAAGGATATCGACTTAGAACTTGGTGGTGTTTAGAGGCAATTCGAAGACTCGGGGCCTCACTTCGCTGCACCCGAAGAAGGTAAATCCCATTCCTTTCCTTTTAATTTTGTATGTTTATGTGTTTGTATGGTTTAGTTAGATGTTCAGCTTAGCTGTAGTAGTAGATGAGTCATTATTACATTTTAGCTTAATTTATATATATTGTCGGATGTTGTTGTTCATTAGGTTCAAGATGTTCGGCTTATTTGAACATAGTTGGTTTGCATACTGAAAATTCAATCTGGTAAATTGTATGGGTTTATTTGGAGTCTCATTCCTAGTTAATCTGGTTAATGACCAGTCTGAGCGCATATAATCTTTCCGTTGTTTATAGTTGTGCATGTTAGCTTAATCAAGTTAAACCTAATCAAAATAAGACCTGGTCAATCTAATATAAATTGGCTAAATAGTCTTTAAAGGAATACAAATATTTAAAACCAATTCTGTCCCTTTTTCTTTTGGATTCTATATTTGAAAGAAAGAAGTTTCAATTTGGTTGAGGTTGATGTTTCCCTACTATGATTTTGACACTCCCCTGCCTTGAATGAAATTTACTTGCCTGGTTCTTTTTCACGTATGATGCTATCTCCCTGTTGTTTGTATGAAATCAATTAGGTGCTCTCTTCCCTTAGTATGTAAGTCACCTTCCCTTAGTTAAATTTAATAACTGCTCGAGTGTTTCAGACTACTTATGTGATCTGTTTGGCTAGTCATATCTTGTTTCCTGTCTGTAGCTGTATAGGTTGCATCATACATGTTTAAGTTTAGATTAATCCTGTTTATAGTCCTGCACTTGTTCAGCCCCATATTAGATATCAATTTGGGTAGTCATATGCTAGTTAGGTCTATATTGCTTCTATATTCTTCATTTGGTTAGTTCTACATATTAGTTAGTAGTTTGCTAATTATGTGCATATGTTTTCCTTTTGATTGTTCTGCAGTGGTTCATTTTGTTTTGTTTGGGGGTTAGCCATATGCTATTTAGCTTATGGCAGATCAAGTATGGTGTGCCTGCTCCACAATGATTGGTTATAGATTAGTTCAGTTGCTTAATTGTGTCATATTTGTCTAGCTCTGGCTAGCGGGGCATTAGATTATCCCCCCCCTGTGGTTTTACTTGGACTGCATAAGACACCTCAGCCTGTTTGAGGGTTTTGTATGAATGATTCTGCATGATCTCCGCAAATGCCATACCTGTTGATCTCCTCTATTGTATTATGCTATGTCTTGAAGCTGGTTTACCTTATGTTTATGTGTCCTTATATTTTTCCATGTACACTTGATTTAATACTGTAAGGAATTGTGCTATTTCCAGCAGTCTTCATTTAGTTTTGAGCTGGAAACTGTTCTGAGTTTGTTTAGACTGAATGATAAGTCTTGATCCCTCAACAAACATTCCTTATTTGTTTTCTTATGCTAATTTGAAGATATATATGGAAGAAAGCTTAATCTTAAATGATCCTAATTTGCCAAGGATGTACTAGTGAACTTGTTTGAAATATGTGCTGGCCTGTAATATATTGGTATTGGCCGTAGCTGCTTAGTTTATATAGGTGTTTGTTTGAGCAGACCATATTGTTTGTTTGTTGTTGCTGTTGTGTTTTGGGTTTGTTCATTTTATTTTCCAACTGATCCAGCCTACCTAAATGTAAAGTATGGATCCTCATGTTTTAACTTTGTGTGAGAAAAGTTGGTGCTATACACTGCTGTTAATCATTTTTTTTTATGATTTGATCATGTTTTATGTGTTGTCTATGGTCTGATCTTCCCCAGTTGAATATAATTGTGTTGTCTAGTATGTGGGATCAAGCATACTCACTCAGGCTTATGTTTCAGATTTAATTCATCAATGTTTTAATATGTGCTGTGTGTGCATTACAATGTGTAATATGTGCTATGTGTGCTCACTCAGGTTGCATCTTTGAAACTAAAATGGCATGCTTAATAAGATGTAAAGCTATCTATGCCGTGAGGCTTAATTCATTTGGTTCATTGATTGGTTCCACAATAAGGATGCCAAAATGTGTTTAAGTATTGGGGTCTGTGCCAATATCATGCCCCGAACTATTATTAGGACTTTGTGTTATGGTTATGTCATCCTTATCTGTTATCCTATCTACTGAGTTCCTCATTAAGCTATGTTAGTCTTTTACATTGGCTATGCATCCTTCGCCCAGATGGTTTCATGTCACCTGTTTGTTATTTGCATGTTTGATTTCTCTATGCTACGTAGCTTAACGCCTTTGGCCATTGCATCATGACTGCCTCTTGTATGGGATCTTGTTTCAACAGCATAACATAACACTAGTGGCCGCTGGCTGTTTTTCTTCAGTTATTACCAATTCATGTCTTGTGGGAAGTCTACATCAGGTGCTTGTTTAAATCATATATATGTGCCTGAGCTGCAATTGCTTCTCCACAAATTACAATGTCTTGCCTGTAAGGATGTGTACACAAAGGGGCTTTGGTTCTGTATATGTAATAATTGATTTGCATTTGACATGGATACCCTATCTTGCATGCCCCATTTTGACTAGCCTGTTACTGTTTCTTTAGAATTTGCCATTTCATGACTTGTTCTGTTGCTGGGAAATCCTTGTTGGCATCACTTTGAATTCATAAGATTATCCCGGTGGTCTAACTGGCACCTGCAGTCATGTAAAAGTGTTAGGATCTGGGTATTAACGTTAATATATGGCTATATACCTTTATTTGGCTGGGTACCTTTTTTTATTATCCGAGCATGGTCCCTATAGAAATTTAGGAATAATTATAGTATAAAGGGAAAGGGCTTGACCAATCAGATTAAAAAAATAAGCCCTGGGACCTACCTAAAAGTTGAAACACATATAGGATGCATGTTAGGCTATCAAAAAAGGGAAGGTATACCTGAGATATACTTAAAATATACATAGAATATACACAATCTTACCAATTTGTTTTTGATTTTATATTCTACATGTTTAACTTTATCCATTGATTAGATACTAATCCTTTCCTTTTCATTTTATGCATGACCACCGTATACGAGTCCGAGAGACTCGTCCTCCTCCGCATTTGGTGTTGGGCCAAAAGCCCAACGTAATCTCTCTCCCGTGTCAATCCATCCACAGCAAAATAAAAAGGAATTTCTGGGCTAAGCCCAGTAGCGACAGCAGCAAACAGACCGTAGCAGAACAAAATGGGCTGAGCCCATTTAAATTATCTACTCCTCTATTCATTTTCTGTGCATTTAATTGTATTATGCAACTAACTCTTAGTTTGTTTTGTTTTCTCAGCTTAGATAAATCCTAATAAATTAGCACGTTTAGTTTTAGTAACGGGTAGCTAGTTAATGAGGACTAACAATCAATCCCATAATTTTTATTCCCAATCTTCTTTTCATGATAAGACTATTTATGATGCCTAATATTTATTTATTTGGAATAATTGATTTGCAAGATGTCATGACTATATATTTTAAGTAAAAAGAATCATATTTTATTTCCGTTATCTTAATTCCAAATAATACGATTTATTCAAAGTACAAAATTGCCAAATCTCTTATCAACAGCTATTATTTATGGGAATATTATCATATTTATAAATCTTATATTAAACAACATTTTATTTTAAAGTTTAGTCACATTTATAAATCTTCTTTAAAATGGCATTTTTTTATCTTAACAATGCTTATAAGTTTATTTCATGCAAAATTATTACATTTTCTATAAACCTTATTAAATATTATCTTTTATTTAAGGCTTCATCGATATTTTCAATTCATCGATATTTTCAAGTCACATTTAAACTTTTAGAATCTTCTCTTATATAAGTTATTATGTTTTTTTACGAATATTATTTTTTAACAGCACGATTATACTTTCGCCTAAAATCTTAACAACATTCATAAATCGTATTAAAAAATGGCCTTTAAAGTTCTCCTTTTATACAAATCAGTACATCTTTTTTTGTAAATCTTATTTTAACATTATTTTCCTTCAAAACTTTAGCCATATTAAACCATTTTTATAAAATTTAAGCACTGTATTAAATTTAATTAATTAACTTAAGTTTGGTCGGATAACCGTAAGTTAACGGATTCTAAAGGATGCCTAACCCCTTTCCTTTAGGATAATATAGAGCCCTTACCTAGAATCACACTGGTTAAGTAGACTATTAATTGAGGTTTAGTTTAACTTTCCTTTAGTTAATATTTAGGTGTCCTAATTCACCATTAAATTAATTAGGTGGCGACTCCTTAAATAAAATAAAACAGGAATCACCAATACGTCATACTCCCTAAAATCAACCCGGTTAAAATGGGGTGTGACAAGACTAATGGTTGAATTGTCTCTGCAAATTTGCGTAATTGAAGTTACAGTTTTGTAACTTAGGCTACAGTTATTGGAATTTCCTTTCCACGTATTATCATGATTGCACTTCAATTCAAATACATAGGGTACATATTTTGATATTTAATTATATGAATACCTTCAGATTCATGGTATTTGAATTGTGGAAAGTTAGATTTTTGTCCGAAGTTAAGATATTAGAGTAACTAAAGGCTTCGAGTCCTAGTCCTAAGAAAGGAGAATTAACGATTTGAGAGTCCATTTATGAATGAAATTGACCAATTTTAAAAATATATGATCCTTAGATAATGGGTGAAATTATTTTTCAATAAAATTCCAATCTTGCCCTTGTGGGCCCAAGGCCACTTTTTGGGGTGCGTTTTTGGGTTTCGAATATAAATTTAGCAATATGGGTGTCCTTAGATTCATATTCTAACGTAGATTGCATATTTTATAGATTTTAATCGTTCAGAGGCTCTACGCAAAGGGAAGGCATTAGTTTGATTGTTCGTGGCACCCGCTCGGCATTGAGGTAGGTTACGGTCTACTTTAGTTAGAATCTGATTAGAGAATCGTATGTAGTTGTAGAAAGTGACGGGGATAGCATGATAGGCCTCCGGGCATGAAGTGGAGGTGAATTCCAATTAGGTGGGTTTTGTCAGCTGTTATGTGGGTTGTCGCCAAATGTGTTATTTCTGTGATTATCACTTGTTTGTATCTCCGTCATATACTAGTTCACTCATCACATGAAAAGGAATGGTAATATTGATAATTGAACAATGGATAGTAATATGACTTGTACTTGTTGATTTATATTGTGATATTGTTGAGACTGATATCATGCACGGCATGCTTTCCATATTATTGTTGTGATGATTCGTGAGGTGAGCGATTGAGAGACTCCGAGGTCTTTGCCGGAGATGGAGAGTGACAGAGAGATTCTGAGGTCCTTGCCGGAGATTGAGAGTGATTAATAGCCTCTGAAGTTTCTGCCGGAGGGCACGAGTGGTACATGGACTTCGCGGGTCCCCCATCGGTCATGGCTTTCAGGCACTTCCCTTAGCATGTGTGTACGAGAGTAGAGTGAAAGAGGTGACTATTGCATTGCATTGCATTCATCCACTTATATATTTGACTGATTATTTGGTGAATTATATCTGTTTTGGTCGATTTCATGATTCCTTTACACTTTACTTGTCTATGATACGTGACCATACCTGTTTGCTCTATGTGCTACTTGTTGGTTTCAATTTCTTCATGCGTTATCTAATCATTGTCGGCCTATGATGCTTACCGGTACAAGTGTTGTACTGATACTACTCTTGCTGCACTTTTGTTGAGTGCAGAGTACGATCCAGGTTCCAGTTCTACACCCCGTGGCTGATACGTGAGGGTGACATATTTCAGTCATTCATGGTGAGCTACTTGGTCATCCGTGGCCCTTGAAGGATCTCCTCTATTTATTTCTGTTTTTGTATTCGACAGACAATATGTAGCCTTCGGGTATTTTCAGACTTATATTCCGTACTATGTTAGCGCTCTTGTACCTTTTGACCAGATTTTGGGGTTGTCGTGACATTTCTAGTTATGATAAGTATTTAAGACTTGATAACTTATTCTTATTTAATTTTCCGCTTATTTAACTTGTTATTAGTAGTGTGGTTCGCTTACTCGGAGGGATAGTGTAGGTGCCACCACGACTCGCGAATTGGGTCGTGACAGAGAGAGAGAGAGCGAGGGAGTAGAGACCATACCTAGCAGCTGCCAGACGTCCAACAAACAACATTAGCAGAAATGAAGCTCGTCAGTCAATGAGCGTGTAGGAAATTAGGAACTACGGTTAAAATATTGGGTGAGAGTGAATTAAAAATTAGAATGGGCCGTCTTTTTACCAGTATCTTTTTTTATTACTCGCCCCAACCCAATCCAAAAGCCAAATTCGATGGATAATAATTTTTATTTTTAGTCGGATAAATACAAATCTCATTTAAAAGAACCTATCCAAAACTCATACGCAGAAATTAAAATACTAAAAGCATGACTTAATTGAAAATAATTTCGATGCAAGTAATAGTAATTCTTAGTCCATAAAGTTGCCTCTCTTACTTTTGCCACATTCTATGAACCTCTTTTTGTCTTTTTCAGCATGAACAACTGTCATACTTGAGAACGCTAACTTTTGTGGGTGTTCCATCATAGAACACATGTGTGTCAAAAACATTTTACATTATATTGGTCCAATTACATAACGAATGTCAACTCTATGTTCCTCCACCATTGAACTGCAAGAAAAAGAAATATCACATCTTATAAATTAAAGAGAAAATGACTTTGAGTTCCATTTTTCTTTATTTATTCATATTGTTGTATTTAGGTGATTTTCAAATGATTTTCAAATTTTCTGTTGCATGGACATACCCTCATCTTCTATGACAGTCTGAAACAGCAAGTGAAGAGATAAAGATGACGTGGTGTAAAATAATGGATTAATTTCAGCATTTCATACAGGATCAGAAGAAAATTCAAAGGAAACTTGAAGAATTGATATAACAGAGAGAAGTATTGACACTGCAAGAAAATGAGAACTTCAAACAGATAAAGAAATTGAGCAAAACTTGAGTATCTGGAAGAAGAACTAAGAAAATGTGAAACATTTAATTAAAATGAGCAAACAAAGCTTGAGTGCGAGAAAAAAAGAAATGAACGAAAGAGAAATATTGGAGCAGAGGAAGGAAAATGAGATAATGGTGAAAGTGATTGAAGCGTAGAGGAAGGATGAGGAGAAGGTGCTAAGATTGATTGAAGATTAGGAGAGAGAAATTACAACTTTATAATAACAAATGTGTTGATCATAACCGATCACTTAAGTTGCAGATAAAGGTGCTAAGATTTAAGAGAATGAGTGCACTTTATTACCGTTTGATTTGATTCCATTAAATTTTGTGATAAATAAACAATAATCAATACTAATATTAAAAGTATCATTCAATTTATAACTGTTCTTAATGATTTCTCATATTTTAAAAGAGATCGATAATAATTATTATTATCTGAAGAAAATTCACTTCACAAAATTAAAGGAAAAAATAAAAAAGATACTACGAAAAGTGTTAGTTTATACTAAACAATGGCAACATAAGACAATAGAGACAAGGTCTACTTTTTAACGGAAAAGGAAGCAGGACAACATGAAGAAGTATAAAAACTACAGAATGATTGAGAGAAAAATTATGCAGAGAGTTCTAATAACTATGTAGAGAACATATGCATAAACACTATGGAAAAAACTGAAACAGATCATGGTCCTATTTTTAAGTCATTGGTGCTAACCATGGTAACTACCTCTCAAAATAACTGAAAAAAGAAACTACATGAAAGCAGAAAATTGATTGCAGTACAAGCCTCAAATGGAGTTTTATTCTGCAACGCTTTAGTGGGAAGCCGATTTTAAAGAAATACTGATGTATTAGCTGGCTCAGCCCAAAAAACTTTTCAGCAACTCTGTCAAACTAATTTTTGACAAATCCTTAGTATTTTCTAAGGTCGTAATTGTTGCTTCATACTTTTCAGGAACTGTTATAAGAATCTTGTCAACAATTATTGAGTCTACGAGTGTAGAACTGAGTAGCCTCACTTTATTTGCATTATTTAAAAGTCTATCTGAATACTCCTTCACTATTTCAGAATCCTTCATTTTTTGCTATTTCAAACTCCCTAATTCAGTTTAAAACTTGCATACCTTTTATTCTCTCATCTCCAGCATAGCCTTCCTTGAGATAATACAAACTTCTTTAGCAATTTTCAGAGACATTATCCACATGAAAACTGTTGGCAATACAGCAGCAAATAAACATGCTTTGGACTTCGATTTCTTTGTCTTCTTTTCCTTATGTGGTTTAATCTGAGCCATAATGGGATTATTCGTAGGGATGGAATATCGTAATCCTCTTCCACATCTTTCCAGAGATACAAAGCATCCAAGTTCGTCTTGTACTCCATTCGTACGGCCCAAATCTGGTAGTTATCTCCATCAAACACCGGCGAAGCGATTGGTGAGAAACTCGCTTCAACGTCCATGACTGCTCCAACTTGATCACAAATCCCTTAAGATGAAAGCTCTTGATACCAATTGTTGGTTTTTAATGAACAATGGCAGCATAACACAATAAAGACAAGGTCTACTATGCAACAGAAAAGGAAAGCAGGAGAATATGAAGAAGTAAAAATTGAAGAAGATGACTAAGAGAAAAATTACTAAAATAAATCATGGTCCTATTTTTAAGTCATAGTGTTATCCATGGTAACTAGCCCGGATAGATCGGTGGGAGTTCCCTTTTTGTCACGTCCCAAACAGACATGAGTGGCACCCACACTAGTCCTATAGTGAGCGAATCAATCCCTTAACCTATTATCAAGCCAATTTCAATTGCTTAAATCAATTATAAAACATTACTCATGAGTAAATGATAAAAATCTAACAATAATATAAATAAATAACAAGTGTGAAAATTTAGATATTACATCCCCAAAATCTGAAAGTCATCGTACAAGGACTCTAACCAACAATTTCTAAAGAGAAGAGATATCTGTCAAAAATAAACATAATGTCTGGTATGAGAATAGACAACTGAAAGAAAGAAAGATCTTCAGGCGGCATGGCACGTATAGAAGCTCACCCTCTGATCTTGGTAACGAATAACCTCAACTAGATGCGAGGTCTGAAAGACGTCTCTGGCTCAAAATCTGCACTAAAAAAAAGTGCAGTAAGTGTAGGTCAGTACAAACAATACATAGTGGTAGGTATAATAGGCCGACTTAGATTAATATCATGCATACATACATAAAATAAATGGAATAGGCAAACGGGCACAACAAACATGAAACCACAACAAGTATCCTCGAACAGTCCTTACTCAGACATCAGTCACCAATCATCAACAAATAACACTACTAGACAGGCCAAATGTAATGCAATAAACGATAAAGTCTCCACCTTTGTACACACATGCTAAATGGTAATGTTTTCCCCAATTAGCCATGACCTGCAGGGGACCCATGGTGTCCATGTACCACTCGTTCCAGAACGAACCTCGGACCACGAGCTCATAGGCCACATCGTCACCCCCTGTCAAATGTTCCTTAAGAGATGTATATGTCCCATCCCAATCATCATCAATAAATGCCTCATAATTACATCACACGAATAGCTCAAGAATAAATATCAAGTCAACACCAATGAAGCATAATCAAATAACACAAGTCACAATAAGACTCATAAATAATCTGCTCAATGATAATATAATATGTAGCTATCTCAATTCGTCTCTGAAGGTTATATATGAACACCTCCCTTTCAACGGTCTCAAGAATACAATTCAAGTTTATCAACCTCAACAATGGAGAATCACTTCACACAATTTAATCATATAACTAACGATCACCCAAACTCCATGTCCGAAGACCTAGACATGTTTTCTCCCATAAATTCTACTACATATATAATCAACTAATCAAAGCCTAACTCAAGTAAACCGTAACCTACCTCAAAGCAGATTTGAGTAATGGAATCACTTCGCAACAACCTTTCCCTTTTGCAATGCCTCAAAACTTTCAAAGTCTAGAATTTACAAAGCTAAGTAAGTAATGGAGTATTAACTCAATAATAACAATTTGGGGAAGACAACCCCTCCACTTCTACCCTTAATCAATGGTTCACTTTCCTTAGGAACATATTCATCCTAATTCTAGTCTCAATAATCATATTAACTCCATTTATTGGGTTCTATAATCAATTCAACCCTACAAATCTGATTTTAGCCAAAGTTCTCATTTTTATTGGAACCGTAGGTCTCAACAAGCAATTTCCATCATTGAATATTCGGTTCTCATCCTAGGAAGTAATAATCTCTACTCTTAGTTGATTAAACAACATTAAAGAACAAAAAACAATAACCCATTAGTATTCTAGGGTTTTCTTGGTGTTTGGGTTCTACCCTTCAATTCTCATTAAGGGTCTTTTGATTGAAACAGGAATCTAATATGAACATTAAGCGAAGGAATAGTGATTAAGGCTTAACTTTCATGGAGAATAGTGCCCTAGCCTTAGAAATTCGCCTGTACACTCTTGGGAACTGTATTGGGGATTATGAGAAGTGTAGGCACGAAATAACTACTTAAACTCGTCGTTAGACTTAAGTGGGCTTCGTTGCAGCGACCAAAGTCTCACTGCAACGGACTCGTTGCAGCGAACGGGACCTTCGCTGCAGCGAACCCAGACTTCGCTACAACGATTTCGCTGCAACGAAGAATCATCATTGCAACGAGGCGTTGTGAACCAGTAAGCATGGAAATTCCAACATTTTTATACTTAGTCTCTCAAAATCATTCTAAGGCCCTATGAACACAAGCCAACAAAAAACCAAGTTAAAAACAAATCACAGAGTCATTACAAGTCACAAAACACAACATACAACACAACCAAATTATTTAGGTCCGCTCATTTCTAGCCTCAGGAGAGTACTAGCAAGGATAGGATGGTTAAAGCAAGCATAATGACCAAGCGGGTCGTTACAAAAATCTTTTGGTTGGTTTAGCAAAGGACTATTATACATCTATAATTGTATTGACATTTAAATAATATTTCGCTGCTATAGGTAGAAAAGATGCATAAATCTAATTTTTCATTTTTATCATTATCAAAACATAAGCTTAATCACACTTTGCATAACGATGGAAAACCTTTTAATGATAGAAATATATATTCATATAATATTTTTTTGTCAAAATATCTACACCTATTATTGGTAATCTTAGAGATTCTATTTCAATAAAGATGATTAATCATTATATTACCAAAAAAAAAAAAATATTAGATATATGAATAATTTTACAAGAAGAGTATTGTTATAAAGATGATTGTTGGCTGTTACAGAGGAGCTAAGCTCCAAAGCCTGAAAATATGCAATGCCACATTGTAGAATCAATACAAAGTTAAGGCCAATAATTAACATATGTTGGTGCAATTTCAAATTATGTACTACTTCTTTTATGTCCCATAAATCTGGCTTAGTGATGTAGTAAAATCTAACGTATGTTGCAAAGTGGTATCACGAGATACAAATTCTAATTTTATTATATTTTATTTTTGAATCATTCTAGTGTAAATTCAATTATCCGCCGATTCTTATATGGAATGGAAGTTATGCATAATCTGCATACGCACCTTAAACCAAAATAAAATGAAAACCCTTTAATTTAATACTTTTATACATTAGCAATATAAGAATTTCATGCTACTTATATATTCTGCACAATTATTACGCTGACAATGCAACAATTAATGAGAATTTTGAAGATTCGGTAGAGGCAGACAGGATTAGTAACATAGCAAACAGCCAAAATCAAAACAAACAAAGCGACCAACATCACAGCTGAGGACCACGGTTTCCTTGGCTAAACGCAAGGACATCAAATCTTTTTATTTTATATTATTTGATTATGGATATCATAAGATTCATAACTAAGACAATGATTTCTAACTTATTCAATTCATGCTTTTGTTTCTAACACATAGAATATTTGATTGTTTATGTAATCACTCAATTATTGAAAATGATGTAATAATGTTAATTACATTTTTTTTAATTTTAAAATAGAAAGATTGTGTAGCCATTATAGATGGTTTGGTGAAATCACTTGCACCCCCAACTTTGCTTTAAAAATCAAACTACCCCTCAACTTTGAATAATAAACATATTCTCCACCATCAATAGTAGCCCACTCCTATCCCAACCCCCACCCCGATCCTCCTGTCCCACCCCACCCGACCCTACTACCCCCCCACCCCACCCCACATCCACACTCAAAGTGTTTGCTTAATTTATATATAAATGTTCTTGAATAATACTTTTTTGCTTACTTACCAAAGATTAAAAAAAAATAAGTAAGAAAATAACTTATTTTGATTTTGAGGAAAATGTTTTTCCTAAATTCTAAACACACCCTAAATAACTAAGACCAAATTCTTTATAAAAAGGGGTTCAGCTTCATGGAAGCATAACAAACAATAACACTTCAGAGCTCTCTTTAAAAGAAAAATAAAGGAAATATGGGTTCTGATATCAAGCTTCCAAATATAGACTTTTCTCATCAAGACCTAAAGCCAGGCACACTTGTATGGAACCAAGTGAAAAGCCAAGTCCACCGAGCACTAGTAGAATATGGTTGTTTTGAAGCATCGTTTGATAAAATTCCTATACACCTTCGAAAATCCATTTTTGAATCCTTACAAGAGCTTTTTGATCTGCCTTTACAAACAAAAATAAGAAACATTTCAACAAAACCCTACCATGGCTACGTTGGACAGTATCCTCAAGTTCCACTCTATGAAAGTATGGGCATTGATGATGCTAATATCCCAGATAAAGCTGAAAAACTCACTCAAATTCTCTGGCCCCAAGGAAATCATACTTTTTGGTAAAACATTCTTCTCAATTATTATTGTTATTATTATATTATTTTTTAATTCCAGTATTCAATATCAACTAGTCCGATTAATCTAAATTCGCATCGAATAGTCCAATAGGGAATTAAAGTTTCACTAGCTACCCAGAGGTTCTCCATTTTCAGAGCTCGAATTTGGTATATACCGTATGTGTAATATTTCACTATCGGGGGTTCTGAGGAATCCCTTTCCACCCCTCTAGCTTCGCCCTGAGTAGAGGGATACCCAATCATCCCGTCACACTGTGGTAAATCTAGTGCTGAACCCAGTATTTCTATACACTGAGATAAGATATATACATGTGAAAAATCACAAAATTCATTATAACAAATATTATTAAATTTCAAACTCATAGTTCTGGATCTGTCTCTAGCCACCTTCACAACCCTTCGTGGTGTATAGATGCTATTAGTATTATTTTGGAAAAATTACATCTCAATACCTTTGAATGATCTAGTTTACAGAATAGCCAACAAATGTATAGTTTTTGTATATTATACATAAAATATACATATAATATATGTATAATATACATATACTATACATATAATATCCATATCAATGTATAAATTTTGTATTTGTAAACTACTGTCGATAATTAAGTGTGGTCGATGGTACATTTACGTAAGTTCCCCTTAATTTTTTATGTGTTTTGGCAGTAAAACTATTCAGTCATACTCAGAGCAACTATCAGAGTTGGACCAGACAATAAGGAGGATGATTCTGGAGAGCTTAGGCGTTGCGAACTACATGGATGAGCATATGAATTCGACCAACTACCTTCTTCGAGTTATGAAGTATAAAGGACCTCAAAGCAGTGAAACAAAATTAGGACTAAATGCTCACACGGACAAGAACATTGTTACCATACTATACCAAAATCAAGTAAATGGTCTTGAAGTTTTGACCAAAGATGGGCAGTGGATCAATGTTGACCCTACACCAGACACTTTCACTGTCATGATTGGAGATTCTCTTAACGTAAGCTCTTCCAACATTAACGTGCTCTTTTGGCTATATATTCTTATTTTTAATTTTACTTAGAAGGTCCATTGATTAGTGCTAGTGGCGGACACAGAAATTTTAAGCCATCAGTTCTCAACTACTTTTAATCCAGTTTCTTGATCAGTGCACCTATTTTCTTATTCTTAAATTAGGTGGCAAGTGTCTCTATTTCCTTATCTTTACTAAGATTACAATATAAATAGATATGTTTGGGCCAACAACAACCTCTGTTTGAGCATCCAGTAGCGTCAATGCAGGTCCGCAGGCTCTGTACGTTGTAATACGATAGCAAAATTAGAAATTTCACTATATTTAAGATGTAATATATATTTATAAAAAGTAATTTCTAACCTATATACTCAATATTATTTTCTACATAATATGTATGATTATATAAGGAGTATAATTTTTCATATACACCATATGATTTTATAGTTTAATTTTCCTATATTCACCGTATAATTTCCGATAAAGGGTTCTCAACTGACTACCCTTCAATTTTTGTGGCTCCGTTATTGAATATAAGAGAATTTATAATATCTACTTGTTATAACTAAGTTGTGTGGCAGGTAACATGTCTGATTTTTAGGTTACTAATCTCATTTTTATGGACGATTATCTATAGCTATCTTTTAGAGATGACTTGATATGAGTGAAAATTCTTTTATATTGTCACGAAGTTGAACCGCTCGAACGTATTCTTTTATGTCCTTTATTTTTTGGGTTGCTTGATAGTTTGAGTGATTCTTTTGTATGTAGGCATGGGCAAATGGCCGGCTGCATTCACCATATCATAGAGTGATGATGACAGGAAATGAAGCAAGATACTCAGTTGGTTTGTTTTCAATACCTAAAGCTGGATACATGATAAAAGCACCAGAAGAACTGGTGGATGAAGAGCATCCTTTACTCTTTAAGCCATTTGATCATGTTGAATTCCTAGCTTTCTACTACACTGAAGAAGGCCAAAGATGTAAATCTGCTCTAAAGACCTATTGTGGTGTCTGAATTCAATTTACTTGATTATGTTGTGAGGAGAATAAATTTAATTATATATGCTCCTTAAGTACTTGCTTGTGTTTTTATTTACTGGTCTGAGTAATAATATTGTTGTTAGACCGACTCGGATAACCAGATTAATAAAAGTTTTGTCGCTTTTATAACTCTGCAGACGGTATATTCTCCTTCTCCTATATAAGAAGTCACGGAGTGGCAGCTGAAGCAGGCTGCACTCCGTTGACATGCCTGCTTGATCACAAGGGCATTTCTGGTATTTTATTGATTTTTGCGCTTTAAATTGATTGTACTTCCTGCTGTGTTGAGTGTATCTCTAACAGATGTAGTGTTTGTGAAACTGGGACCCATTCTTGCACTTGTTAATAGGGAGTTCTGTGGATAATGCTAATAACAAAGTGGGCCTCATTCAACATTTTACACACGTCATTCTCATATGGTAGCTACACAGCTTCTGCACGTACAGTACTCTTGAAATGACCCACTACAAATTGCATAAATTTCATATTCTTTTTTTATATATATATATACTAGTTATGTGAGGCCCGGGCTTACCAAACTCAAGATATAAAAGTAGATATTTTAACTAAAGAAATATAATTTATGTTAGTACAAGTGTACAACAACAACAACCATATACCCATTGTAGTCCCACAAGTGGGTAGTTATATGAAAGCAAAATTTTCATTCCAGTCCTTTAATATTTTAACTTCCATTTTGATGAAATTATTTAATTCAAATCAAATTTGAAGCCAGAATTTGGCATTATAACTTATGTATCCTAATTTTTTAAAGTTATTTAGTTCTAAATAAATAATCTATACATAGTTAATGAACTTTTAAGACAAATACATAATTTAACTTGTGTAGCGGATGGAGCTGCTCCTCTCTTAATTAGGGATTAGGGGTTCGACATGGATATGCAAAAAAAATCTTTGGAGGAAGCGCTCCCCCCGAATAGGCGCGATACAGTGCGAATTATCTGAATTAATTGGGCTCAAATGCGGATATCGAGCACCAATCAGAAAATCAAAGAATGTGAAAAATGAGGTAGGAGGTTCGATAGCTTTTGAAAAGTAGACTTTAAAAACAAAAAACAAAAAAATTGACTTAAATAAATAAGATTAGGACCTAAAAGTAATTAATTAAAAAGTTTTAAAAAAAATTGAAAATTATTGTACGGACTACAAAAGTCCCCAGGTTCGATAGCTTTTGAAAAGTAGACTTTAAAAACAAAAAACAAAAAAATTGACTTAAATAAATAAGATTAGGACATAAAAGTAATAAATTAAAAAGTTTTTAAAAAATTAGAAAATTTGTGAGGACTACAAAAGTCCTCACATTTGCTCTTATATAATATAGTAATATATAAGAAAGCTTCAACTAACTTTAAGATTTTCCAATTTGAAGCCATGTGTATACTTTTTTCTTTATAAAAATAAGATTTAGATACGTAGGCAGTAAATATTTTGCAAAATTTCCTTCAGGACCTGAAAGAATGATAAAAATAATTTGACCATATCAAGCATAATCTTATGATTCAAATGTTATTCAGAAGCAGCTAATAGACTTGTATATATGCACTGTGCACATAATCAATTTTGCATTGATTATATTTTTGTTGTTCTTAATAAGTAATAATTAGTATTAGTTTTCATTTTATCCCTAATGGGATGATTTACTACAGCATAAATATATAACTTATGTTAAATCACAAGTTTAATATTAAATCAACACTGCTTAAAAGATAAATTTTGAATACATATCTCACTAGCAAGTGAAAGGGGGCATGCGAAAATGCAAAGGAAATTAGACAAAATTTAAAAAGTTATCGCCGTTGCCGGGGATCGAACCCGGGTCACCCGCGTGACAGGCGGGAATACTTACCACTATACTACAACGACTTGTTGATGTCTCAGTTGACTATATTATTGATATTGTATTGTTTATCGCAACTTCGAATATGGAATTCAAAGGGATCTAATAGTAAAGGATACTCTAAATCATAAAATTATAATGAAATATACGATCAACCAATATTTATCTATTTGAAAAAATCACAAAGATGGACGTATTATATAGAATATAATTTGATTTGTGACTACTCTCTCCTCATTACGGAAGAAACTCGCATGTACTGATTTAAGGAGAGACGAAGAAATTAACTTCATTCATTTTGGTGTAATATAGTTTTTGTAACTGAAATTTTATCGAGTATAACTGATTTGTGAAAAGTAAAAATGACATTTACTATATTGTATTTTCCAATCTATTTCGAGATGTTGAAACAATTGAAATGAAGCAATTCTTTACTAAGTTCTGTGAACTTTCTAACTAAATAAGGGATCAGCTTTCACTAATATTCCGTTATTTCATCTATTACCGTATTCTCTCTGATTTCACCTCCATCAAAAATGTGCATGTAAAACATGTCTCGACAATAAACTCTGCACTCTTAAAGCTCAACCTGGGAGTACAACCAAATACAATAGGAGGCAGAATTAGCCCAGAAAAATATAGGGAATTTTACATAAATGACTATACTTTGGGGGTTTAAAATTTGTCATAGCTACAGTTTCAATATTTACATTGTGTAGCTACAGTTTCTCCGCTGTATTAAAAAAATGGCTCGCTGTATTCATAAAACGGCATAGCTGTATTCATGAATACAACGAATAAAAAAAATTCAAAAATTCTTTTCACTGTATTCAAGTCATATGTATTCAACTCAGCTGTATTCATGTTAAATGTATTCATCTATAGCTACTTTTACATTGTATTCACTTTATTGTATTTAAAAATCAGTGATATTCAAATAACATAAATACAAAAAATATTGTATTCAACTTGTTGCATACAATTTTTTTTTAGTGAAGGCAGCGAGTAATACACTAAAAATTGAATGCATAAAAACATAGATACACTAAAAATTAACAAAAACACTAAAAAAAAAAAACTGAATACAAAACAATAAAATGAATACAATCTAAAAAATTAACCAAAAAACTCAAAAATAATGAATACAAATGCTCCGATGATCTCGGCAGATCTGAGAAAAAGGGAGAGAGAGAGAGAGATCTGGACGGAGATACACTCAACAGAACAGGCAGAGAGACGAGCTGGTTTAGCCGGAGCTAGGTTTCATCGGAGTTGGTTTGGACGGAGATGGCAATGGAGGGTAGGATCAGAGAAGGGGTGGTGATTTGAGAAGCAGTGGAGGGATGGTCGGGTTGGTGGTTTCGTGGTGGCTGGAGATGGAGGGCGTGGTGGCAGATCTGGTGGGTGTTATCGGAGTTCTGCCGGGGGTGGTGGTTGTCGGTGTAGAAGAAGACGGCTTAGAGAGAGAGGTGATGGAGGAGAGAGAAAATGAAGGAAAATGGGAGGAGATTGTGAGAGAATAGAGAGAAAATCGTTTTTAATTCTAAATATAATATAATTTTACTATACTAGTTACCTTGTGTAATTGACATACAAGATTTAGCTATGAGATGTAGTTTGGACAAAGTATAGCTATTAAATGTAAATAAGGCCTAATGTTCTCTACACTATGTAGATTTCCCAAAAATATAATCCTCCCAAGCGGCCCAACTAGCATAGCTTTGCAATAACATGTCAATTTTTACTCAATCCATTTTAACCTGCTCAATTCACCCTATTTGAGAATTGAGTAGATATATAGCCCAAGTCGATTTATAGGAAAATTTGTCAAAATGTTTTTTAAGGACTTTTTTTTGTTTGATATTTTACATAGAGCAACGATAAAGATTAAAGAGAAAAAACTTTATTAGGTACTTAAACAAGTTATCAAAAACAACGAAAGAAATTAAACCTTAGTAAGAATTGAGAGGGTTGGACTATGATCCGTTTCTTAGCCAATTTCAGTCCAACCCATTAATTTTCAGCCCAAGTAATTTTGATCCGCTCATTTATTAACTAACTCATTTAAATCTGCTTAACTTCAACCCAATCCCCCCATTCTACTCGCCCTCTCTCTCAAACTTTTCATACATATCTTTTATGGCTTCCCCAGCTTATTCTCACCATTTCCTTTCCCTTATACTTTACTCTTCCTCAACATAGGCCTACAAGTCAGTGTTTTCTTCTTTTTTTCATTTCTTTGATTGAATTTCCAACGTCAATATCCTATGATTTTGCAGAGCCTAACTTCAAACTTTAATGCCAGAAGTTCAAGCTTTGGCTAGCCAAACTTCTACGTCGACATTTAAAACTTTAGACCCAATATTTTCAATTTTGGTCATGCAGGTCTACAGTGATTCTGAGGAGACTCAATAGTGAATCTTTATAATTTTTTATTATGTCTTAATAATGGCTATCCGCCAAAAAATGCTCTTCTAAAAGTCCAAATGGATTTTATTTTGTGTAACGGAAAAGGGCCAAATATATCCCTGTACTATTGAAAAAGGGCTAAATATACTCTTCGTTATACTTTGGGTTCAAATATACCCTTTCCATTATACTTTGAATTCAAATATACCCTTACTCCGTTAAAATTGTTCAAGGTGAACATCAAATATGACATGACGCTGACAACTCAGTGAGGTGGACACCACGAGGCATGTCACCTCACCACTCAACCTATTTACCCCTTTCTTCTCCTTCTTCACCCACTATTAACATCTCCTCTTCCTTCACAACCACTGCCATCATTAGCAGTTTAGCACCACCATCTCCACCTTCACTCACTCTAAGAAAAAAAAGGCGCATTAGTAAATGTACTAACATAAAATTTAATCCTAATTAATTAAATATTAGTACTTAGATAGATTGAACATTGAACCTTGCTAGTGTATTGGTAAGCCTGCTGTTATTGGATTCTCTCGTTAAATTTACTGCTAATGTAATGCAGGTAAAGAAGCTTCATCTAGAGAAAAAACTGAACCTTATGGTGGACAAGGATTTAAGGAACAACTTCGACCGAATTGAACTGGAGAGATGGTTCAAGTTGCTCTTCTTCTTGAGTCTTGAGAGATGGTTCAAGTTGCTCTTCTCTGGATCCAATTTAATCCAACTTATCGCCCAAAGATGTCCGAAGTATTAAGGATGTTGGAGGGAGATAGATTAGCTGAAAAATGGGAGGCTTCACAACAATGAAAAAAGAAAGAATCTATCTAAGTACCAATATTTAATCAATTAGGATTAAGTTTTATGTTAGTACATTTACTAATGCCCCTTTTTCTCAGAGGGAGTGAAGGCGGAGATGGTGGTGCTAACGGTGGCCGTGGTTGTAAAGGCAAAGGAGATATTAGTGGTGGGTGAAGAAGGGGTAGAAAGGGGTAAACGGATTGGGTGGTGAGGTGGCATGTCACGTGGTGTCCACCTTACTGAGTTGACAGCGTCATGTCATATTTAATGTTCATGTTGGACAATTTTAACAAAGTAAAGATATATTTGGACCAAAAGTATAACAGGAGGGGTATATTTGCACCCAAAATATAATAAAAGGTATATTTGATCCTTTTAAAATAGTACAGGAGTATATGTGACCCTTTTCCGTTGGCGTAATAGACTTCTCCACGAAATCCTCCATGAGTTGTTTCCCTTTTAGCCAAATAAGAAGAGACAAAACAAAAAAGCAGAAATTAAAGGTCAACTAGTGCACCGCTTAAAGAACAAGAAGAGCCAAACACACAAAGGAGAAAA
This sequence comes from Lycium barbarum, assembly GCF_019175385.1. Taxonomy (NCBI): domain Eukaryota; kingdom Viridiplantae; phylum Streptophyta; class Magnoliopsida; order Solanales; family Solanaceae; genus Lycium; species Lycium barbarum. Next base: position 155,274,964 of record NC_083337.1, on the reverse strand, counting down.
AATCTGTGATATCACTTTATTGCTTGTAATGGTTAATAAATTTGCCAGCACTTCAAAATTAGATAACCTGCTAATTAGATAACCTTCTAAAAGTTCATCATGAAGTCGTAGACTCTATATGCTACAAATATACAAAAAGAAAACAGCACTAAAAGTCTAAAAGTGAAGTAATGGAAATAACTAATTAAACTAAAAGCTTAGGAACCTAATTCCGACATGTGATCAATCCAACCAAAAAGGAGTTCCCTCAATTTAAATGAGCGGGAAAGCTAGTAAAGGTGGATTGCCATTTCAAGCAATTACTTCAACTTTAGTCAAGTAATAGAAGATGGAAGGAGTTGAAAAGTAGAAGTGATTGGACATGCATGTTCTTGTTCTTTTATAATCTTTTTAAATATCAAACCGAGCTACTCCTTTTCTTTTATTTATCATGGTTATATTTGACAAATCAAACCCAAGGAAACTTTTTTTTTTCTATGGCTAGATAGGTTTTTTTGGGTAAATTTGGGAACATGATAAGCGGCTCAAATTGACCCATTTCATCAAAATATAAACGAATTACATTTTCATGGCTAAGATCTCTTGTATAGACTCTAAAACAGGCAAGACTTGGGACATTCTAGGACCTTAGTCTCACAAACATGAGAATTGAGGATCATCCGAAGTTATTATTATTACCACTCATCATTATTTGAGTGATAAAGAAATGAAACTTGAGGCTAAATTAATTTCAAAAAGCACAATTAAGATGGGCCTCAATATCGAGTAAATAACTAATTAGGATGAGTTTAGACCTAATACCATGATAAAAAAATAGATTTTAATCTAATTCAAACCCTAAAAACTAGTCCATGATAACATGAGATACCCAAAACTATATAAGGAGACCAAGAAATCCACACCCGACCAATGTGGGATTCAACATGGATATAGAGCATGTCGACCTAGAACATGCTCAGATTCTGGTCCCTGCTTGTTAAAGTTGAGTAACAATGATTAAAGAAGTGATTTGAATTAATCACACCTATATACCTGGGCAGACCATATCATGGACTTGTCACAGAGTGTTAAGATTATGGGATACTTGAAATGTTAAGAATTACTTAGTCAACTACTGCACGTAAATATTCTCAAATCTCATGAGATGAAAGAAGTAGCAACGGTTTGATTTTACTGAGATTTGTTTAGGTCCTTGAGATAGATGCGTCTATGTCTTGAATTTATCATCTTTTAAAAATCTGATAAATTCAAAGTCTGAAATTTCTGAATTGTTCCTTAGGTGACATGACTAAAAAGTAAGGAAAGTGTAACGCTGATATTGATAAATATATAAGCAATGGTGCACAACATAACTAAGAGTGTGTTTCTAAGCAATTTGAAAAAGATTCTCGGTAACATCCGTATGAAAAGACAGAAGCTGACAATTTGTAAAGTCAAGATCAACGGTAACATCCACCGTTAGCAAAAAAACAAATCTCAATTTTTTCCTTTACGCCTAATGAAGATCCAACTTGAGTCTAATTTTAAATCATATTCAAAAGTTAAGTAGTAAATTTAAGCATATGGAATTCGCTCATTTTAAATCATTTTATAAGGAGTTCCGCTAATGATAAGGGTAATAAGATGACTTGTTAAGGCCAAGATATGTATGGGTCAAAAGCCTAATGGATGACAAAATTAAGTAATTCCTAACAGTACATGGTCAAATTTGAATTTTTTTCCCCTAAAAATTTTTGCATCCCTCTTTGATTTACTTCTCAGTACTCCAGAATCACCTTACTGTTTTCTTTACACCTTAGATTCATTTCGTATATCAATCAGTTATTGGTGCCACATGTATCAGACTAGTTGAAACCCCACAATTGTTCCGAGGACACTCTTGTTAAAATATTCTATGGCAGAACTCATTTTTCTTTAAGAAAAAATGATTGAAGTTTTCAGATGCAAGGACATGGGGGCTTTTCTAAGTTACCATTGTCGGGAAAGGCACATGCTTTCTAGCTCACATTGCAGTTGAAGAGACTGCCACTGCCATTATATATTGCATCACCTCCTTGTAATCTGTCTTTACAATAATTTCCAAGAACAGTGGGGAGTCAATAATTCTGATAAAGGGGTTTAAAAAACATCCAAATATACCACACTTGGTATTTGAAATTTCTTAATATATACTATACAATTATTTTTATTCTATTTACATAGTTTAACATTCCGAGGAAGGGGATCGCCACCGGCCCACTATCCAAGAATCACACATAACCCCACTAGCATATATTTTTGTAAGTAGAAGCGAATTCAGAATTTAAACACTATAAGTTCTTAATTTTAAGTCAATAACATCAAATGTTAGTAATTGAGTTCTGAATTTAATTTATACATTTTAATTAAATTTCTTCATACATATATAGAGGCTTGAGACAAAGTTATTGAATTCTACTGAATGATATTTTATCCAGCCTCTGCCCCGATGTAAGGTGTATGGATTTTATTTATGAATAGGGAAAGACATAGAAATGAATTTTATTGAGATAGAACCTGACAAACATGGCCTCAATAATATTCTTCATCTTGTGCACTTGGCTAGCTTTTCTTTTTCTTCTCTTATCTTTTTTTGTTTTCTTCTTTAATTTCACATAGTGGGCTTTGTAATATTTTATTACTTGTCAATTTGTCATCATTTTACAATAGAATTGCTACTTATTCAGGTCAGTGATGGTTTGATTTCTCTTTTGTCATATACTTGATCCCAATATCTAACACTGATTTAACCCTTAATTTAAGTTTCATCCAGCATTGTCCTGTTCCTCGGAGATTTTGGGTACTTTGTATATCCAAGATGGGGCTAAAACACGTCGCTTGTTCTGTCCTCTTCCTAAATGTTCAAAATATATTATCTTCCCCTCAATCACTGCTCATTGCGACAAAAATGCCAGAAGATCAATATTGTTTCTTTGTTTGTTCATTTGTAATAATGAATACAATTTTAATGTGCGAGTGTGTATGTTTTTACGTCTCTCTCATAGCTATGCGTATCGTCAGAAAGGAGTTCAATTGAATCGCTTTTAAGAAAATTAAATTCCCTCCGTCTCAAATTATTTGTCGTGGTAAGGGTGGCAAGTGGGTGGGTCGAGTCAGATATGGGTCGATCGAAAATGGGTTAAACCAAAATAGATCAATTATCCGACCCGCCCATATTTTACACAAATAAAAAAGGGGTTAACCCACGGATAATATGGATACATATTATCCATGATTTTAAGAAGAGTTAAATGAGAAGATAAGCTAAAAACCAAAATAAGCTTAGATTCAAAGACAAAATTAATAAGAAAATAAAAGGTCAAATATTTAAAAAATTAAAATTAAAATAAACAAAATTCGAAAATAAAAAAATAAACTAAAAAAATTTTTTAAAAAAAATCTTGAGTCTCAGAACTTTCTATGATGTACTAAGTACTACTTATATATAATTAGCTTGAGGGTAGTGCAGTTGGTGAATAACCCATGGGTTTACCCATATTTTAAGTGGATAATATGGGTTGACTCATATTGGACTCATTCTAAATGAGTTGGGCATCCAAGATGGAACTGAAAATCATAATTTTACGCATTTTGCCATCCCTATGTCGTGGTTACTAAAAATAGTTGTCTCAAATTATTTATCGTTTTACAATTTCCAGTTACAATTAATTATATTTTTCCCATTTTACCATTAGTAGAATTTTATCATTAATGGAGATGACACATAAAAAAAGTAAACATTTAATAGAGAGATAATATAATAGACATAAATAAGGGTAGAGTAGTCAAATACCGTTCCTAATTAATATTTTAGGAGCGTGTAAAACAAAAAAAACGACAAATAATTGGAGATGAATGGATTACTGTACAAATATGGCACAAATAATTGTTTTAGGTACACAAGTTCTAATTGCAAGAGTGACATTTTGGTGATTTTGCTTTATCAGAGTAGGGCTTCTATCATGTCTAAAAGATATAAACATTGGCGAGGCGGGTCAGTAAAACGAGTTATAATGGGTACTGGAGTTTTTTAAAACGATTTAGCTAATACTGTCATATTAGCTAAGTTGTTGAAAATAATACTTGAGTGTTGTGAGTGAATTTATGTGTGAATGGCAAAAAATATGGTGACGACTTTTATGTTATAAAGTAAAGAAAAAAGATTCTTTTGAATGTGTGACAGTCTGAAAAATCAACTTTATATTTTCTACTAGTACATTTCGGATACAATATAGAATTTATACTCTTCTCTCCCAAAAATATTAACAGCATTCCTCCAGAGGAGTAAAAAGGAACAACAGAGAGAAAAAGGAAAAATACTAGTATATCTTCTTAGAAAACAAAAGGAAAAATACTAGAATATTTTCTTAGAAAACAAAAACAATTAAATGAAAGTGTCTCCAGCGAAATAGCCAACTTGCACGCCATTATGATCTTTGGCATCGGCAAATCCTTTTAGAGGGGTACAAAGCCGTACAGATGAAAGCGCCTTATCAAAATGTTTGGCCTTAGTGCCCAAATACTCACTCCATGTCACCTCCCTATATAAGGGCGGGTTCTTTTGGTCCACCAATTTTGTCAGGGGTGATACTTTTACCCCTGACGGTGGACCATATAAATAGGCTACAGAAAGCCTATGTCGGGTCCGGTTCACAACCGCCCGGTGTAAAACACTCGGGTACGACCCGTTTGATAATATGTGTAAAAGGTCACCTACGTTAACTACTAATGCACCAGGCATTGGAGGGACAGTGACCCAACCATTCCCTTCCTGAAAAACTTGTAAACCACTTGTGTTGTTTTGGTGAAGAATTGTTAATATGGTTGAATCTGTATGGGCTGCAAGACCCATGGCCCGATCCGGATCTGGACATGCCGGGTAAGAATTTAGTTGTAAGGCAGCACAGCCTCCTTTTGGGCCAACCGCCCATTTAACATCATCTTTTGTTATCCCTAATGACCCAAGCATAAGCCACATTAGTCTTCCTGCTAGCTTTTCCATTTCCTTTTCGTATTCTTCTATTATCTCACTGGAAAAAACAAAGATCGCAAGGAAATTAAAAGAGGGAACCAAATAGGAAAAAAGAAAAACAGAGGAAGTAGTACTTTTTAATGAGAAAGAAAATAACTGTTTTAAGTAATGATACTACTCTTATTTATTGGATATGATACCTCAATTTTAGTGAAAATAGATGATTTTACTGATGTGAAAACAAGATACTCCTTCTGGTTCAAAATAAGTGTTCGCTTAGCGTTTTTCATACTCTTTAGGAAAACACGAACTCTAAAAAAATTTAGATATTTTGACTAAATTACTTTAATTAATAAGACTCTTGAGTTTTTATTGCCTTGAGTAAATAAAGGCAAATATGAAAAAATATTAATTTTTTCTTGATTTTGTAAGTGAACACTTATTTTGAATTAAAAATAAAAAGGTTAACTGGCCACTTGTTTTAAATAGAAGGAAGTGCGTTATTTTGCTACTCCCTCCATCCCATATTACTTGATTACTTTTCCTTTTGCACATCCCTTAAGAAATCATAAATATAAAATATCTTTATCTTTCTCTAATAAATATATTTTAATCAATATTGATTGTTTTTAAGTACATTTAATACTAAAAGTAAGATGGAAAAGATTTAATTAATTTTATCTTGATTTTATAAATGAACAAATAATTTGAAACATATATTTTTAGTAATGTAATCAAATAATATGGGAGAAAGGGAGTAGTTAATTTCACTCCATTTGAGATATTTACTATATTTACTACAAATGGATAAAAAAGCAAAGTACAAAAGCAATAATTAGATTCGATATTGTGATTGGCAGATCTATGAAGTCTTCCCTTATCTTGTCCGTGGGACCTTTTCTGTCTTTATCGTTAAACTTTGCTTCTTCCATTAATAAAATATAAAACATCAGTAGGTTTTACCTACGGTTTCCCCACAGTGTGCGCAAAAAGGAAAGAAGAAAAAAAAAGCTATTTGTACTTGTGAAAACGAAAGCTGAGTTTTTTTACTCTTTACATATACGTGCATGAGAAATGGGAGGGATAATAAGTAAGCGCTTGGACATGAGGTTTAAAATTATGAGATGAAATTAGTATTTGGATATGTATTTCTTCTCATGGTTTTAAATAATAGAAATTAGCATTTGAATATACATTTCATCTCATGGTTTTAAATAATAAAAATTAGCATTTGGATATGCATTTCATCTCATGGTTTCAAATCATAGAAATTAGCATTGCATTTCATCTCATGGTTTCAAATCATGGTTTGAAACTCCAAATTATCCAAAAAGTCACAATTTGAGGTTTTAAACCATGGTTTTAAAAAATTTAAATATAATATTTGATTCATAAGTTTATGTTTCGTAAAAAAGATTCATAAGTTAGTAAATATTTTTAACAATTACTCCCACCAACCATTTACCAACCTCATTAACTTTCACCAACTTTTATTTATGTCTACCAAACTCATTACTATTCATGTTAAATTTTCGTTTTTATTGAACTAAAGTTTGATCAATTAATGTTGTATTTTTTAGAAAGACCTTCAAATAGCGTATTAATTTTGTTATGAACTATGACTTGCTCATTTGATAAGATTGCATAAGAATTGGGAATGTTTAGATAGTTTTCACAACTTGTGGGGTTTTTATGTCTATAAGAGAAAATACAACTTAAGATATCCAAATTGCATGTCCAAACATAATTTCAAACCATGATTTGAAACCATAGTTTCAAACCATGTCCAAACGACTCCTTAACAGTGGCAGATCCAAACAGGAATACGCTCGTATGAAAAAACAGAGTTGTACTTTTAAAACAAACTCTGTAGACTGTATAATATGTGTGAAAAGTGAGTATAAATCAACTTGAATATACATTTTAGAATTTACACTACAAAAGAGTCAGAATTAGCAGTGGATAACTTCCATATATCGGTAAACATGGAAAAATCACTGCTAATCCTGTTTAACAATAGATTATCAAAAACAGAAGAACTGATGTTAGTTAGTACGAGATATATAGCGACAAATTAGTGATTTTTCATAGGTTCTTTCTTTTTTTCTTATGTCACTCATTCAATCCACAATACACAACTTCTGAATTGTGGATTTGGCACTAATTAATGATAATATTACTCCCTCCATCCCAAGTTATGTTAAAATGTTTGATTGGACACAGAGTTTAAAAAAAGAATATAAATTTTTAAAATTTGTGCTTTAAAACAAGTTATAGATATTTGTGTTTAAAGCAAAATGTTATTACTCCCTCCGTTCACTTTTATCTGTCGACTATACTAAAAATAAGTTTTCACTTTTACTTATCCACTTTAACATATCAAGGAAAGACAAACTTTTTTCTTGTTTGGGAAAGACAAACTTTTTTTCTTATTTTGCCCTTAACATTAATTATTCATTTTCAAATCATTCTCCATGTCGAATGAGACTATACACCAATTAATATGAGTATTATAGTAAAATACATACTTCGTTTATCAATTCTTAAGGGGCGTGCAAAATTAAAAGTGGACAAATAAAAGTGAACGAAGGAAGTAAATAGGAATGTATCATTCTTTTTGAGATTGACTAAAAGAAAGAGTGTCACATAAATTGGAACAGAGAAAGTACTATATACTTACCAGAATTTGCTGTAATCTTTAGGCCAAAGTTGGCGTGCGTGTTCAATCGGGGAGCCAACAATGGTGAACCCTTCAGACCACATGAGCTTTGAGAAGAAAGACGATATGCGAGCCACGCCATAACCGGTGACACCTTCAGGAGAACGAGAGGCCTTTAGCTTTTGCTGCATAGGAAGTGAAAAAAGGCTCTTTCCGGCCACTTCAATATCTTGGAGTAGCCTCTCTGATATATTATGGTTAATAATTTGGAATGCACCCCATTTCTTGCATGCATGACCTATATTTTCAAGTACATTAATATTGTCGTTGTGGAGGTCGATCACCGGAATAGACTCGAAGTTACATGAAACATTAGACGGATAATGATCATTTGAGGATGTCCATGCATGGGACTCTGGCAATTCTTTTATTGAGTTCAAGTCCAAGTGTTTTTGAGAGTGAGCTCCAATAGGATCCGAGATTCTTGAAGGCATAGTGTAGCACGTAATGCAAAAAATGAAGTTGAAAGTAATAGGAAATATGGATCACTTTATATGCTATAGTAGAGAGAAGAACAGATGGGAAAATGGAATGTTTTGCAAGAGATGATGTGAGGGAGGTATATATAGAGGTGATTGATTAGAATGAAAGAAAATATTAATAGTGTAATTTTGAGTGGTATTTGAAAACTATTGGTGTTGATATATCGAGGGGGACAAGAAATTAAAGGTTAGATGGTTATTGGACAATAGAAACAACAAAAATTGAAAGGACAATCTTGTCCTCTAGGAAAATAATGTATGATCTTGGATCAAGTTAATGAAGGGTTATAGATATTATATGGCATTTTCCAATTCTCAAATTTCATGTACATATATTATCTTCAAATAATCAAGGAACCATGGAAGGTTTCCATATTGGTGAGGGTCTATCAGTATATCCAATTCATGTGCGTTTGTCTTGTCCTCAAGTAGAAAAACAACATCATCACGTCTTTACTTGCTCGTAATCTCTATTTGCTACCAGACACTATACTTCTCTCTCCACCACCTTTGCTCTATATATACATCCGAAAATCCCAAGACAAATCCTATTTGCTAGCTGAGATGTCTACAATACCCTCTGGATCGAGTTGCTCTTTTTGGGTATCCGCAAAAACATTTCTCTAGAATCTCCAATATGAGTTTATGACCAAAGCCAAAGCTTAGGGGCCTAAGGGCTTAATCCGAAGCATTTTGTCAAAAAATTATATAATATAATTATATATACAAAGTTAAAATTATTTTTTATGTATATTATTTAAGTATTCTATTTTCTTTTTTTGGTCTATCCCAAAATAGTGTCTCATTCTATATTTAGTAAGTTGGCAAATCAAACATCCTACGTTACAAGTTTAAAATCACATGACACATCCTTAATTTAAGCCCACCAAATGCAAAAATCTCTTTTTATTCCTTAAACTTCGCGATCAGTCAAACTAAGACGCTTAAATTGAGACGGAAGAAGTACTATAGCTCACAATAATTCACAACTTAAAATATTTAAAAGCTATATAAGAAAAATTCGGTCAAACAAAATCTTGATTGACTCTTGAAATTTCAACTTTGCCACGTGAATTGAGATGGGGAGAGTATATGATAAATGTTGAATCCCTTAACTTCTTTGTGTGCTTACTTCTTTATATTTTGAAATTTCTTAGTGAAAAATCTTGTCTCTATCATTGTTGCGATGATTATGAGAGTTTATGAACTATTAGCATACAATTAACAAAGATAGCTCAACTGAATCCTCTTTAATTACTAAAAATTATATTGTAAAATATAATCAAATTTTTATACGGAATATTTTTTTTGACTCTATGTATTAGTTTTATTTTAATCCCCTTGACATATACAAGCTAGAGTTAACATATATAAGCTAGAGCTATTAACGTTGTAACACATGTTACTTGGTTCAAAAAATTAATGTTTTAGATGGAACTTTTGTGTCGGAAAAAATAATTCAATATTTTAAATCAAATCTAGATAATATTTATAGTCAAATTTATAGGGGAATAAGTTTTTCCGTTTATAGTCAAATTAGGTTTCATACTATTATGAATAGAAGTGTTGCTAGCTATTTTCAAAACAAGAAATATTGTGGACAATTGTAGAGAGCATCTAAATATTTATGAGTTTATGAATAAAATATTTTCCTTCCATTTGAATTCAATACCCGATTTTCTTGCATATTTTAAAATTTTTTCTTATTGTAGAATTTTTGACTTTGTGACTTATTAGAACCTGCGGTTGTGCCATGATTGGAGCAAAAATAATAAGCCTAGAAGATGACAACTCTGTTGCGAGCACCAGGAAGGGTATTTTTGTCCTCATGAAAATGAATATTGGGGTTTCCCATTTTATGCTTTATGTGTCTTTGCATATATTTGGTCATTTTCTGAGTTAAGCAGTGTAAAGTCACTTTTCGTATTTTGCGATTAGATTTTGCGTCTTTTGTCTCGTCTACCCAGGTGGAGCTAATATCCATTATATACACATCGTATTTTATCACATATTGATTGTATTTAAGCAATCAACTAATTTGTCGTCTTTGTTAATTTTTTGGTGTGATTAATGACTTTGGTACTTTTACGTGTACAACTTTAGCCAAATGTCCTTTAAGAATGATTAGAGATTTGACGTGTACAGTAGTGTAAGGATTAATTATATTCTGTATTGATGATTTACGAAGATAATACCGATTAGTTTGTGACTAAATATAGCTAATTGTCAAATTAATTAATTAATTAATTTATTTATATATATTATCTTCTGCTTTTTGTTTGTTGCACTTAAATTATGTGGTCACACAGAAGAAAGAGAACAAAGGCTCAATCAAGAGTGTCAACGTATTGCCCGTAATTATTTTTATCGAGACAATCATGTATATATATGAGGCATGTGCTATACATACAGGCATAAAAAAAATGACCATATTAGCATGTGCATTTCACGTGCAAGGTTCGGGATTTTTTTCTTTTGTATTTTTGTTATCCAACTACATTAGGCTTTCTTTGGCTCTAGCTTAGTAATTAATTTGTTCCAAGAGACTAGTGGTCCAATGAGAACTTTCTATTTAATTAAAAAAGACCAGATAATGAAACAAAATAAACAGGACAAGAGCTTCACAAAAAAGCAGTCAAGTATTATGAATACGCTATAATTAATGGATAAGGAAACTGCTGAAAAGAAATTTTCCAAGGAAAGTGTGCCTTCTTTAAGAAATAAATCAACTTTAAACACACAAAAACATTAATTATTATTATTATTATTATTATTATTATTATAAGAACAACAATAAATAAAGAGAGAGCTCGAACATTGCATGTAGGAATCGTTCCAAGAACTTTTTGACGTTTTTAGGTTGCCGGCAGGAACAACTTTTTGAGTTGCTTCTATTTTACGATGATTTTATTTGAATATTCCGTAAATATGTTATTGTCAAGCAGATGAGAGTACAGATATTAACTTTAACTTTAAGATGAGATCATTACATAACTAGAAGAGATTTTGTGTGTGATGTCAGGTAACTACCCCATAATATTGATGTCGGTAATCCCTGGATTGGGTGGCCGTCAAGATTACATTAGCAAATTGCAATTATCTCTTTGTTTCCTTTTTTGTTTCCTTTTTTGTTTCCTTTTAGATGCTTCCGAGGACTGCCCGACTATTCGGCATTTTTATCTTTTCTGCCGTCGGAAGTTACTGAGTAATATTCTGGCATCTGATTTTTACCAATAAGGGTTGGCAGTGGAGTGGTAAGTACTCATTCATTCATAACCAGAAGTCTTGAATTCGACCCCTTTGGGAATGGAGTCGATTTTATGAGAGAGCACTTTACCTTAGTGTGGGACTTTCCGACGCGACTCCAATTTTAGTACCCTAATGCGGTTACCAGCTGGCTGGGAAATCAAAAATAAAAATAAAGTAGTATTCATTTCCATTTTCATTTATATATTTGACATAATATTTTCGATACGATTTTTTTAAAAAAAATAAATTATCTTACATATGTAATATTATTTATGTAATCATAAATTTATTTTATTATTAAAGATATAATCGGAAGTCTATAATTAAATTTATATGCGGTCTAATAAGGAATAATGGGATTGGATGGAGTGCTATATCATATTATTCAGAAAATCCAGTATCCTTCAAGAGTACCGCGGATGCTGATGAGAGTAATGCGGATGCTGCTGCAATTTTTTGAGTGTCTAATAAAAAAAACTCGATTAATGAATGGACTTGAATTTTCAAAACCTCTGTCAGAACAATTGGATGAAAGGTGTTTCTTTAACAGTATAAATAAAAACTAAAGAGAAATTTTGGACCATTGAAATGGAAATAGACATTTCCCCTTTCCCATCTTTCTAGCTAATCGACAACGAACGCATAAGCAATTGGTGGGCTGGTGGCATATTTGTCTGGATGGTTTGTTCTCATATGCAATTATGATTGCAGAATTGCCCTTCTTTTGGGGTGGTCTTTAAATCCCTCATATTTAAAATCTTTAAATTTTGTCCTTCGGTTAAACCCCATGGGTTTCAGGTTCGAACCCCCACATAGTCAAAAAATTTTAAAAAATCGCAAGGCAGAGTTTAAATTTCGCTATGCCCCCATCGGCATATACTTGTGAAGGAATTTCCAAAGTTATGTCGGACCCAGCATACTTATGCCGTATGGGCAGACTTGGCATAAGTATGCCGGGTCCGACATAACTTTGGTAATTCCTTCACAAGTTTATGCCGGGTCCGGCATAAAAGTTTGCCCATTAAAAGTATGCCCCCCACCGGCATAAACTTGTTAAGGAATTACTAAACTTATGCCGGACCCGACATACTTATGCCTTATGGGCAGACTTGGCACAAGTATGCCGGGTTTCGGCATAACTTTGATAATTCCTTCGTAAGTTTATGCCGGTGGGGGCATACTTTTAATGGGCAAACTTTTATAGCATGCCACATAAGGCGGAATTTTTCCTTAAGGCATAACTAAAAGTTTGCCTTATAAGGCAAAGTCTATACCTTAAAAAAAGTTATGCCTTATGGGGCATACTTTTGGTTATGCCTTATGGGGCATACTTTTGGTTATGCCTTAATTAAAAATCTGCCTCATAAGGCATAATTCCTTAAGAAAAAGTTTTGCCCCATAAGGCATAACTAAACTATGCCTTGAGGAAAAGTTATGCCCCCTCCGGCATAACTTTAGTTTTTCCTTAAGGACTTTATGTCGGATCCGGCATACACTCCCCCAGCCCTGTCTTGCGAAATTATTTTTTTATTTTATGCCTGAGCGGGAATTCGAACCCAGAACCTCAGGTATCCAAGCGAAGGGCAAAATTTAAAGACCATAAATATGAGGGGCAAAATTAAAGACCACCCAAAAGAAGCGCAATGCGTGCAAAAAAATGATTATGATTTTGTAACATATCAAAATGGCCCAAGGCTGAAATTAAATTTAATCCACAAACCAGATTCAAGAAAGATCCACGGGCATCCAGTTAAACTTTTTCTATTTAAAAAAAAGCTCCTGGATTAGAGTGAAAGAAAGAACAAAATTAACATTTTCTTTTTCTTGTATGATATTATATTATACTATACTATAACTATATATAATAGGGAATAATAAAGTTTTGTAGTCCTCACATACTCTTTGATCTAATGAGATTGTGATATGTGGCTATGGCTTTTTCCCTACATTTTTGACCTTATTAATTTTCTGATAACTATTTCCACTTAGCCTTTGTTATTTGACTATATTGACACTATATATAGTTTTTTTTTTTTTTTTTTGTGGATTTCTTCTTATCCCTTACTCCCTCCGGATAAAAAAAAATAGTTCACTTATCTATTTGCACACCCCTTAAGAAACTATTCACTCTAAGAAAAAAATGTGTAAATTGACTAAACTACCTCTAATTAAATAGACATTGAGATTTGATCACATAACAGTTAATAGGGGAAAATCTGAAAAGAAAATATTAATTGTTTCTTGATTTAATAAGTGGACACTTTTTTTTTACCCAAGAAAAAAAGGTTAAGTGGACTTTTCCGTTTCTTTTACTTATTACTTATACTAAAAATGAATTTTTCTTTTTTACTTATTTATTTTAGTAAATCACCAAAGATCTATTAATTTCTTTCTATAGTACTTTTATCATTAAGTAACTACACACAAAGTATTAGTCGTCATGGGCCTTTATTATTTGACTATATTTGCACTATATATAGTAATTTTTTGTGGATTTTCTTGTCCCTTGTTAGATTACTCTTTCCGTTTCTTTTTATATTTTTCTTATACTAAAAATGAATTTTTCTTTACTTATTTATTTTAGTAAATCACGAAAGATTTATTAATTTCTTCCTATATTACTCTTATCATTAAGTAACTACATAAAGTATTAGTAGTCAAACTTAAATTTTCAAAGCATAATAAATAACGATAATTTAGTATATTTTACTCCTAATAAATAATTTGTTAAGGGAAATGCAAAGTCAACAAGAGACAAGTAAAAAAGGAATCGAGAGTGTACCTTTTACTCCATCCGTTTCATTTTACTTGGCTCTTATATAAAAAGTAGATTTTCCTTTTTACTTGTCCATTTTAGCAAATCAAGACAAATTCATTGTTTGCTTTGAATATTACCCTTATCATAAGTAACTATATAGAGTAATAGTAATTGAACTTCTATTTTCAAAGCATAATTAATAAGGATAATTTAATAAAATAAACCCCTAATAAATAGCTTCTTAAGGGAAGTGTCCTGTCAATAAGGGCGAAGGAAGTACATTATTTGTTATCATATATTTTGATAAAATTATGCAACTTTGGAGTCAAAGTTTCATTCATAATCATATGTTATTAGGTCTTACTAATTAGTATGTCATATTCCTCTCTTTGGCGTGTTCGGTATGAAGAAAAATATTGTTCATGAAAAATTATTATTTTAAAAATATTTTTCAGGAAAATAAGTGTGCTTTTAGCTATTTTCTTTTATTTGATACATAAGCAAAAAATATTATCCTAAAATCATTTATATATAATTTAGACAAGTACTATGGAAGGTGGGTGTAAGGGTGGTGGGGGTGGTGAGTGGTGGGGATGGGAGCTATGGGTGGGGATGAAGATGAGGTGTATTGGAGGGCTAGAAGGACACATGAATGTGGAATGCCATTTGTGGAACTTGAATTTCTCACTTCCACTAGAGAATTATTTTTCTTATTTTAAGGAATTTATTTTTTCTAAAGAAAATGTTTAACTTGACCAACCAAACACAAGAAAATTGAAAATATTTTTCAAAAGATGGTTTCCTCCATATCGAACACACCCTTTATCGTTTTAAACCTCCAAAGTTTTGCTTCTTATGAATATTGAATCTTGTGTTTCTTTGTATTTTCTAATTCTCCTTCCAAAACTTTCTTCCTCGATCATAAATGATTTGTTCTTTAAAATTTATTCAATTATACGACTGAGAAACTTTAATAATTATGAAGGCTTACCAACAAAACATGATTAACACTTCACTAGATTAACTTAATTATGCAATAAAAAAATGTGACATAAGTCATATTTTCTAAATTAAATTTTACTATTTTTATATCATGAGTTTGAGCCCAGGCTTAGCACTGGCCTCATGCAACTAGTGTGTGTATATATATATATATATATATATTGGGGATCATAAAGAAAAGGAAAAAGGGTTAAATTTGACCTTTGCTATAAGACGGGATCAATAACCTTTGTTATACTTATTATTGAATTGCATCAATAAATATACCCTCTTCTGTTAGTATTTCAATCTTACCTGATATTAACATTTTGATGAGGTGGACATTACACCGTCCTGCCCCTTGCCTCCACCCCTTCTTCGACTCTAGCTAGTACCTCCTCCCCCATTATTAAATCCTACAAGTAGTAACACAGTAAAGGTGAAAGGCAAATAGTGAAGATGAGTTGAGTGATTGATGATCCCAATTTCCATAATTGGAGAAGCCTAGCCAGAGGATAGTGATTTCTCCAATATGTAGTAACTGCCTACCTGAAATATATGACCCCCACTCCCCTTCCCCCAACCCCTAGCTAAGAAGACATAATTTTGTAGCTTGTTGAACTTATCATATGAGCGGTCAATTTTTGGTTTCCTTTTTAGAAATCAATTTTTTTTATATAGATAAAAAATGGCAATTCGAGGCCTTGTCCATGCTTATAGAGTTATAGTTGAATCTACCATGTGTACTAGTAGCTGTTTTGATTGATATGTGGTGCTTGTGTCCTTACAAACGTGATATTTTTCTCTCTTTATCAAAGTTCAGGGCTTATTAAGACTACGCAAAAACACAATTTGAAGTCATTCACACGCTAAAAAATGAATTAGACACACACATATTGCCACGTCAGAGTTAATCCCGAAAAAAGAAGAAGATGGTTTTGCTAGTAAAGGGGATTAATCTTCTAGTTGTCACCTCTGTCTTTGATTTTTGGCTATGTTATTAGTAACTTTTTGGCTGCAGAAATTAATTTCTTCTTGTTCTTTCTGGACGAAATAATGTGCTTTGTATAATACTCCTACTCTGTAACTGAGATTTGGACAGTGATAATACTTGCGCATTTCCTATGCAAAAGTTTATATCTATGAAATTTATTCTTCAATATGTAAACGCACTTTATTTTATTTTCTTTTCTCTACCAGGAATTCAGAATTTACTTGTTTGAACTGAAAATATTTGTATCTCGTTATTTTTTACTTCCATATTCACAAGGAAAGTTTCATATATAATGAGGCCAAAAAACAAGTAATTGTGGTTTATCCTTCAAATGGCTGGTATTTAATTTTTGTCCTTCAAAATCAAACTCATGTCTATGGGGCATAAGTTCTTTAAGAGCACTAGCATAACTTGTGGATATTATGATGTGGGCATAGGTTTGATTTTGAAGGGTCAAAAATTAAAGACCAGCCCATTTGCAGAGTTTGACTGCAAGGTAGAGTGCATTAAGACAATTTTTATTTATTTATTTATTTGTTCAGTTGAAATTTTGCAAAACTTTGCTTTAAGGTTTAACTTTTGCCCGAATAGGCCTAATTTTGCTATGAAACTCTGCCTTGCGAATTTTTTCTTTTTTTTACTGAGCGGTTCAACCCCCAAACCTCCTGATATTAGGCAAAAGACAAAAATTAAAGACCAGCAATTTGAGGGACCAAAATTAAAGACAAGTGCCTTTGAAGGACAATCCGCACAAAAAAAAAAAAAAAAAAAAGTTCTCTATAGAGGCCTTCTTACAAGACTTCTCGAATAACTGAACCTTTTATTTGTTTTTTGAAACATACCCCAAATTCTAGGTCCAATAAAGGGCCCAATTTGGTCCAAGCCTGTCAAAAATGGATTCATTCCTTTGTTTTAGAAATCTGGATTACCAATAAGTAGGCGTTTGGCCATGAAAATTAAATAGTTTTCACTATATTTGGAATTTTGGAGTTGAAGTTGAAGATAGAATTGTGCTTGATTATAGTTTTTGCAAAGAATATTTGGTTGTTTGAATGTATTGAAAGTGAAAAAAGGTGAAAATAATGTTTTAGTTGTTTTTCAAATTCCAAATACAACTTCAACTTGTATTTGGTATTTTCATGACCAAATGCTGATTTCTAAATAAAGTAAAATAATTTTTCGAAAAAAAAGTGAAAAATTTTCATGGCCAAATTTTCAGTATTTCTCCACCTTGAGGCTTGAACTTATGAACTACCTAATCCCGAGGCAACGGTGAGCCTTTCATTGCACAAATGAATAATGTAAAAAAAGAACTATTCAAAAATCACTATTTTTCACTGAAAAATGTTCAATGTAAAAATCAGTGAGAAAAGAAAAATAATAGTGTTTTTTCACACGAAAAAATTTGAAAGTTTCTCAGCGTTTCAATGAGAATCTGTTTCCCACCATATGTTTTCTCAATGAGCTGGTTCGGTAGAAATGAGATGGAAAAATCATGTTTTATAACACAAAATTTTCATTGGATGTCAGTTGGAAAAAACGTTTGTTCTGATAATGTAGAGAGAACGAAACAGAAAACAAACACAAAAAAGAATAGCGATCTAACCAATATTTTCCCTTTTTTAGATTAAAGGAACTTTAGACAAATTCACTAGCATAATAAATCAAGTGCGTTTTAGGGTGTGTTAGGTATGGAGGAAAATGTTTTCCGAGAAAATAAGTAAATCATGTTCGTTTGGATAGTGGAAAATAAGTGAATTTCTTACTTATTTTCTCATGTTCCTTTAGTTGATAGAAAACGTTTTCCGGAAAATACTCATTCAAGCCTCACCAACTCCAATGCAACCCCATACCCCACCCTAACCCACACCCCACTCCCACCCACCCACCTACGCCCCCCCACGCCCCTCCAAAAAAAAAATTTCTTTTGATTTTTTTTGTTTTTTGCACCCACACCCCACTCCCACCCACCCTCTCCATTTTTTTTTGTTGATTTTTCCACCCCCACCCCAACCACTCCCATAACCCATACACCACCCCTCCCTCCGCACCCTACCCCCCACCCCCACCCCTCACACAACATTTTTTTTGAAGTTTTTAATTTTTTTCTGAATTTTCTACACCACATCCTCCATCACCCCTCCCCCCTTGCGTGGTAACCCATACCACACCAACACCCCCTCCCCCCTAACCCCAACATTTTTTTTTGAAGTTTTTAATTGTCTTTTGCGAGTTTCTATACGTCCAGGCACCCCCTACCCCCAAAAAATTTCACCCCCTCCAAAAGTTTTAATTTTTAATCACGCAAACATTTAATTTTTATAATTGTCAACCTTTTTTCAATTTTTTTTGGAGGGGGGGAGGGGTTGGGCTGCAAAAACCCAAAACAAATGTCAAAACTTTTTTTCCAAAATTTTTTTTTGGGGGGGGGGGGGTAGGCTGCGGGGTGGGGCGGGGGTTGAGGGGTGCAAAAAACCAAAAAAAAGGTCAAAACTTTTTTTTCAAAATTATTAATTTTTTTTTGCGGGGGGTGGGGGTGGGGGTGGGGGTGCAAAAAAAAAAGACAAAGCTTTTTTTTTCAAAAAAATACTTTTTTGAGGTGGGGAGAGGGTGTTGGGTATGCGTGGGGGTGGGGTGTTGCAAAAAAACCAAAAATAATGTCAAAACTTTTTTTCCAAAAAAAAATTATTTTTGGGCGGGGAGGGGGGAGGGATGGGCTGGTGGGGTGGGGTTGGGGTTGGGTTGGGTGGTGGTAGGTGGAATGAACTTGTGAACTTGTTTTTCCTACTTTTATTAAGGAAGTCATTTTCCCAATTTTGAGGAAAATATTTTTCAAAATTTTTGACCAAACGATCATGAGAAATTGGAAGTACCGAACACACCCTTAGTGCTTTTAGTTCAATCTTCATGACGCATGTTCTAAGAGCAGAGAAAATGCTTAAATTTGCTTTCAAATTACTGATGAAAGAAAAGCATACGTGTGTTACAAAGTACGTATTGACTTCGTTTTCCAGCATCACCTTTCGTTGTCATTATAACGTAAAAATCGCAGCGATATATAACCAAATTAAAAGTTCTCTTATTATTGGTTTAGAATTTATATTCTTTTGTCTGCCTAATGTTTTATTCAGTATATTAACCACTGAACTATAAACTTCAAAAACATGGTATACACTTAACTTGCTAATTCAAATCATTATCTATATGCATATTATCTTTGTAAGTGATAATTTCAGTGTGATGTTAGTCATTTCTTTTTGTTGATTTTGATAAAACCTACATTTGAGTAGAGCTACGTCATGACAATATATCAGATGAAGTTCTTTTCAATAGACAACGATTCAACAAACCAGAGTACCTATTAGGCTAAAGATTAATCTAGAACTAAAAGTGCTTTAGTAAATAGGAAAGAAATTGATTTAGGATCCACCTAAAATTTCTTTTATGGCTTCAAACTTACTAAAGAATGTAAATTTGAGAATACATTTAAAATTTTAAGAGTGTTAGGTGTGTAAAGTAGTTACACTTTAAAGAGTTCCTTTGTGAAATTCAGCGGGTTGGGAGGCAATGAAGCCCAAAATTCAAATAGAGAAGGAGGTATTTCCGTTCTCTTTTGTGGGTTCCGCATCCACAACCGAAAAAGACCACTCCATCAAAAGGAACCCCTTAAAAGTTAAAAAAGATGAAGGCCAATTTAGTAATT
The DNA here is from genome assembly GCF_019175385.1 of Lycium barbarum. Lineage (NCBI taxonomy): Eukaryota > Viridiplantae > Streptophyta > Magnoliopsida > Solanales > Solanaceae > Lycium > Lycium barbarum. Next base: position 155,255,088 of record NC_083337.1, on the reverse strand, counting down.
TGCCAGATAGACCGTTAAAACGTCGCCGTATGTTGGTAGAACCAACTTCAACTTCCAGTCTTGTGCCCAGATATATATAAATATATATATATATATATTGAGAGAGAGAGAGAGAGATATTTGCTTACTTATTATTCAAATTTGTTCTTCATTTACCAAATTTGGAAACCCTAACATTTTGAGATTTGGTTAAAGTATCAACAGATTTGGTGATTGAGGGAATAATGGTGGGTGCATCACTGGCAGGATTACAAGATCATTTAAAATTGGCTAGAGAATATGCAGTTGAAGGCCTTTATGACACTTCCGTTATCTTCTTTGATGGCGCTATTGCTCAGATCAATAAGTATTCTCTCTCACTCTCTTCCTATCAGATCCCTTTTCTACGTATGTTCTATGTATTTAGGAGCTACTTATGTAGTTAGTTCATAAATGCGTGTCAAATTGTGAAATGTCTGTTCCATTTTAGGCTCTGTTTGCCTATCTCAATTTGTTTGTCTGGCTTTGACTTATCACGGAGTTTATTAAAGTAACACACTTTTGAATTTACGTAGAATGTACCACAATGCCCCTTCAATCTTGTCGTTTTAAACATGTCATACGGAAAGTTAGAATATAAAAGTTGCTAAAAAGGGAAAAAGACATTCTTTTTTGAACGGACTAAAAAGGAAAGTAAGAAAAACAAATTGAAAATGAGGGAGTATGTATTTAGGAGCTACTTATGGAGTTAGTTCAAAATGGGTGCCGCATTGCGAAATGTCTGTTTGATTTTATGCTGTGTTTGCTTGTCTGGTATGACTGTTAAGTGTTTGTCTTCATGAAATCATTTCCCATCTTTGGTTACCTTAGGGTTTTGAGAAAGTATAACTGTAGAAGATGTTTACCAGCAAAAAGGGAGAATAACTTATGTCACTTTTTAGCAGAAAGATTTTCTTCGATGAGTAAAAAAAAGAAAATTTTATTTGTGTAACTGAGAGTTTTGCCTAGTCATGAATGCAACTTAGGTACCTGATCTGATACTAGAGTATGGAGAAACCATTGGTTTTGATTATTTACTTCATAATATTGCTTCATCATTTTGTTTTGGGATTTTGAAGTTAGATGGACTACCCATAATGAAATGGAGGCTTTAATATGTTCTTGGTCATTCCTGCTAAACTTAGTACTCCGTCCGTCCCAATGTAAGTGTCTTAGTTTGATTAGGCACGGAGTTTCAGAAAAAAATAGACTTTTGAATTTTGTGGTCCTAAATTAAAGATGTGCATAATGTACTAAATGTCTTGTGAATCTTGTGGCTATAAACTTGGGATGTTTGAATTGTCAGTATACTAAATTATAGAAAGAGGCACTCTTTTTGGGATAGATCAAAAAGGAAAGGAAGACACTTAAATTGGGACGGAGGAAGTAATAACATTGTCTATACCGTCTCTTATTAGTCAATCCAAGCTACTTTTGAGCCTTTTGATTGAGTTTGTCCCTTCTTTTTGTCTATGCATAGGCACTTAAACACACTTGATGACCCTATGCTTCGTTCAAAATGGATGAATGTAAAGAAAGCAATTTCCGAAGAAACTGAGGTAGTGAAACAATTGGATGCCGAGAAACGGGCTTTCAAGGAGGTTCCTATGGGTAGACGTCCTAATTCACCTCCCATTTCAACCAAGTCATCTTCTTTTGTCTTTCAACCGCTTGATGAGTACCCCACATCATCCGGTGCTCCGATGGATGACCCTGATGTTTGGAGACCACCAAGTCGAGACACATCAAGAAGACCTGCAAGAGCCGGTCAGGGGGGTATGAGAAAGTCCCCACAAGATGGAGCCTGGGCTCGTGGATCTACTACAAGGACTGGAACCACAGGCCGTGGGGGAAGGACCAGTGGCTCTACCAAGGCTAATACTGGGGTTCGATCTTCAACTACTGGGAAGAAAGGACCTGGAAAATCTACAAAAGCCGACTCAACATCTACGGTAAGTTTTAGTGGACAATCTTATGTTTTGATTTTTGTTACTCTGTAATTGCCCTCTGTGTCAAATTATTCATTGGTAATTCACATGTCTTTTGGTTGTGTAGAAGCTTGTGGTTAGTCATTACCTAACTGTTTATGTTGTATGTGGCAAGCTCCAAAGGTCGTTTTTATTATATATGTAGTTTGTTCTAGCCGTGGTGTATGTGCCAAGCTCCAAGTATTATCCCAATATGTGGCTTGTGCCTTGTAGTGGTTTCCTTATATATAACTGTTCATGTTGAATATGACAGTTGGTGTCATAATGCTTTCTCTTTCCTTAATTCTCTTAAATGTGGTGTCCTTGTTAGCCCATCTATTTTGGGATGAATCTGAATGTATTTTTTAAGAACTTCTATTCCAATTGCTAGGATGGTGAACCTGAAGAGGGGAAGAGTAAAAAAGGTCAGTACGAGGGGCCTGATGCAGACCTGGCTGCTATGCTTGAGAGGGATGTCTTGGATAACAGCCCTGGTGTGAGATGGGACGATGTTGCTGGGTTGAGTGAAGCCAAAAGACTTTTGGAGGAAGCAGTTGTTCTCCCATTATGGATGCCAGAATATTTCCAGGTAACATAGTTGGATTGGAGAGGAACATTTTGTGGTGTTTCTTTATTTGTCTTTAATCATCAATGGAGCATATGTACAAGTGAAGATTCAAATACGCATGAGTTGACGGGACTTTCTTATGATAAGAATATGAAAACCTTTTATGATTTTAGGCAACAATACCTTGTGGCTACTTTTGCAATACTTTCTGCTAAATGTGCTAGGAGCTTTTCTGTAAATATTATGTTCACAGAGCTATCAAAAAGGAAATAATTTAATCTTCCATGCATATGCATCACGACACACTTTTTTCTGATCAGACATCATGTATCCTTGCAGGGAATCAGGAGACCATGGAAGGGGGTTCTTATGTTTGGGCCTCCTGGAACGGGGAAGACACTTTTGGCCAAGGCTGTTGCTACCGAGTGTGGGACGACATTTTTCAATGTTTCTTCTGCCACCTTGGCTTCAAAATGGCGTGGGGAAAGTGAACGCATGGTGCGGTGCTTGTTTGATCTTGCTCGCTCTTATGCTCCCAGTACAATTTTCATTGATGAGATTGATTCTCTTTGTAATGCCCGAGGGTGAGGACTTTGTCTATAGTTTAAGATGCTACCTAAATCTTTTCGGCTGATCTCTGGTTGGTTAAATGTTTCTTTCGAAGAATATGTATGATGGTGGTTTATACCAGTGTTGGATATAAAAAGCCTTTACTTTTATCTTTTCAAATGGAGTACAAGAAAAATTAACTTTTTGAAATGAGTAATGTTGCCTCAAAATTCTTGGTTCGCTGTGCCTTATGTCTGAACTAATTATGGTATGTTAAACAGTTTCTTACTCTTTTTTGAGGTTGAAGCTGAGATAATGGTTGTGATCGCTTTTCAGGGGTTCAGGAGAGCATGAATCATCCCGAAGGGTGAAGTCTGAACTTCTTGTTCAGGTAGATGGTGTAAGCAACTCTGCCACTAATGAAGATGGCACTCGGAAGATTGTGATGGTTTTAGCTGCTACAAACTTTCCATGGGACATAGATGAGGCATTAAGGTTGTGTCTCATTGTATTCATTCTTTTCCTTTATTTCATTGAGATGCATGTGAATGTGTCCTTGACTTAATTCTGTTAATGGAAATTCAGGAGACGTTTGGAAAAACGTATTTATATTCCCCTACCTAGCTTGGAGAGCAGGAAGGAGCTTATAAAGATCAATTTGAAAAGTATTGAGGTAAGCAGTGTTCTGAAATGTTTTCCCAATTTGACTACTCGTCTTCTGTATGCTGCTGCAAGCTCATCGAGCTATGGCTAGTTTTGAATATAATATTTCTCTTTACTGCGATATCGCCCTTGCAGCATTTATTGTGCTTATCAAAGATATTTTTACTATATGAAAATTCTGCTGTATGATTTGGGTGCATGATTATCAATCTTGGTTGAGCCGAGGGTCTTTCGGAAACAGCCGCCCTACCTTGCAAGGTGGGGGTTAGGTCTGCGTACACTCTACCCTCCCCAGACCCCACATGGTGGGATTATACTGGGCTTGTTGTTGTTGTTGTTGTTGTTGTATTATCAATCTTGGTAGCAGTGGTAGTAGTTTTTCCAGCTGACTACTGTGTATACCCAACGGTTTGCAGCCTAAAATAATAACGAAATTTTGAAGAGTTAAAAGGAAAAAAACCAATATCAAGAAAGCCAAGGAGATATCAAGCCACATGACATATATAAATTCTGATGTTTTTGTATTAGATGAACTAAAGCCAACTTTAGAAACAATATGGTCTATTGAAAGTCTTACGTTCATAGAATGGAGAGCACTCTTGTACCTGTTATAATCACTAACGTATGCAAAGCATTTCTTTTTTTGTTTTTTTTATTTATCCAAGAAATGATCCTTTTAGGTTCAGATAGGTAATGCTGTACTGTAGCAATATTTTGGTGAAGGTTGAGATATAAGGCTTTGGAAAATGTCTCTCCAAACACTTGCTCTGGCATAATAAATACACAGATGTCAGAACTTTAGATGTCTTGTTATTACAATTTGGTGAATCAAATATGTGATGTGTTTGCAGAAGGTGCAGGCTTTGGTAATTGTACTCAAACGTTATGTCTCTGATGTCTTATTTCATTATAGGAATGCAGCTTTTTTATGATTTAATCTAACAATTGTGTTTTATAATGCTGATCTGTAGTTGAAATTTCTTCCGACTTGTTTTATAGGTAACGTATTTTGCCACCTTGGATTTACTTGCACAGAACTTTAAGAAATAGTTTGTTCAACCTAGAATTGCATCCCTTCCAAATTACATTCCTTAATGTTTAAAACCAGCTACTCGAAAAAGAAACAAAGGTAAGTTCTAAGACTACTTATGACAGGGGGGACTTGGTTAGATGTTTGATTTTGCAGGATACTCTACATCCTTGATATTTCACCAAGTTTTCCTTTTTTTGCACAACCAGTAATGAGGGTAAACATTAATTAGGATTGTTTAGTTAAGATAACACCTCCATGTGAATATTCTTGATATTCTTTTCTTGTTCTTTTGAATTCGATACAAGCACGATTCTTTGGTTGAAAATGTGAATAGATTTTGGTAATATGATTCTGAAGTTTTGAAGGAATTCTGCCTAGTTCATCTATTTGGTTGAATGAATCTTTCTTTTAACAAAGGGCAAATGTTTTCCTGTGACATCAGGTAGCTGTAGATGTGGACATTGAAGAAGTAGCTCGTAAAACAGAGGGATATAGTGGAGACGACCTCACAAATGTTTGCCGAGATGCTTCTATGAATGGGATGAGGCGAAAGATAGCTGGGAAGACACGTGAAGAGATTAAGAACATGGCCAAGGATGACATTGCTAAGGATCCTGTTGCGATGTGTGACTTTGTAGAAGCTATTTCCAAAGTTCAACCTAGTGTGTCAGCAGCCGATATCGAAAAACATGAGAAATGGTTTGCTGAATTTGGATCAGCTTAGGATAATTTGCTGCGAGCTATTCACTCAGTTTCCTTATGTTTGTCCATATTTGATGGTCGGTTCTTCTGGTAATTTCTTCCTACTTATGTACTATTCAATTTTTTGATTAGCATTGGATTGATCAACTTATGTAAAATGACAAATCAACCAGGGTTTATACCTCATTGTTCATGGGTCTATTGGATTGTTATTTTCTTTCAGTTGGTTTACTATTTAGTTCCCGTGGCAGTGTCAATTGAAATTATGTGACCGGCCCCGGGGGGAGGGGGGTGCTTAACTTTGTAGCTTGTGTTTGTAACTTTATCAAAGAAAATTATTTAATTTGATTCTGTTTATTAAAGTAATAGCATCTTGTGGTTTTAATCAATACGATGTTGCAACTAGATCCTACAATATCTCATGGTTTTAATCAATACGATGTTGCAACTGGATCCTACAATATCAATATAATTTATAAACCTTTTAAACCATGGTATTATGAGAAACAACTCATTTCCAGTTGCCTCCTCTTATCTCCGCGTTCCAGTAGTTACAGACGCAAAACCTAAAGTATACCTCTTTGACTTTTATTTTCCTTCCTAAATTGTGAGAATATTCAATTTAAATCCAAGTGCAAAAACTACAAATGCAAATTAAATAATGAAGAGAACAAAATAAAAATTCCTTTTCTTAGGGGAACAGAAACGAGATTCTTCACTAACAAAACGATGACAGCAACCTCCCCCATTAACTATTTCTTTTCCTGAATTTGTACGGATATTGTTCATGTCCAATGTAGGTAGCTGCGGATCCTCTCATAATACTAGATGTATCTTGAAAACCATAAGTTTATACCTCATGAAACTAGCAGTCAAGAACCTTATAACAGCAATTTCACTATTTCAGAGAGGCCTCAACAGATGGAATCATGCATGTAACTATAGCTCAATTTTGAGTTACCTACACCTTGTGGAATCTGCCCGAAACAAAGAAGCCTTACTTGATGGCACAAACTCTGTTTCGTATCATAAAATTACCACAATTTATCCGTTCATGAGGCCAAGCTAATTGCCTGACCCAGACCATGACATCTGCATTACACATGGAGCAGCATAGCCCTTCATATTCTAGAATCTCAGATGAGGCAGGGCAAATATAGGGTAAGTCTAGGAGAGGGAGGAAGAGAGATAAGAGAGACTCAGAGTATACTACAGATTAATGACACCTTAAATCAATTAGAGACTAGATGTGAATGCAGGTTTATTTGGCATCTCAACCCTTGATCGTATTAGAATAACAGTGTACATAGCAAGTGCTTCAGCTTTATCAAGAATAAGAATAAGAGGACATACAAATGTGGCTAAGATGAATCTTCCCAAGGACGAAAATCAGCAGTAAGGGTGTAAATTTTTTCTCAGTTACCTTCTGCAGAAAATCTATACATGGCTAAATCACAGAGATTTGTCATGCAAGTTGCAGGTAGATATAGCAAAGTATATATAAGCAAAATCATGCCTTTTTAGTTGAACCAGCCTTAGCGGTACAGAATCCATATTTTATACACCTTGCACACTCATCCGGTCCTCAATTTCAAAAAGAAAACTGTGAAAGAAGAATAGAATCATCGAAATGCTAGATTAAGTTAGACTGATAAAGTTTACTCCTTCTCTTCCCCACCCGCCACAACAACAATGCATAAGAATTAGAAAACAACTTGAATGCTCAATTACAGAAGAGATGAAAGCATCAATGCCTCCTACATGGAGAGGAAGAAAGATAATGTATTTGACACGACCAAATTACAGAATTGATCAAAAGCAACAAAATATCCTCTCTCCATGAGGGAAGGGACAAAAGCCAACTCATTTACAAAATCAAGTAACCAGAAGCGTACTTTGTAAATCATTAAAATATTGGAATGATCTTATTCTTTCCTTAGACGAATCTGTTACAAGTACAACACAAAGATATGATTGAAAAACAGGGTTGCTAAATCGTAACATCAAGTAAGCACACTTGACAAATCATTCAAAGATCGAGATGCTCTTATTCTTTCCTTAACAAATCTATTACAATCAAAATACAAAGATATGACTGTAAAACTGCTTACTAACTAAAATTTGTAAAACTAGAATACAAAGTATTTGATTTAGAATGAATCTGTTACATCTCAAAACAACATGGAATACTAAATCAAGGAAGCATAGCCCTGAAACATCTGAAGATGCATGTAACGAATCAATTAGTTAACTAAAAACTGTGGAAATAAAACGATACCATTCACTACATTGGCCTAATCCGCCTTCTTCTCTGTCGCCTTCTTGTACTCCTCGAGTTCCTTTATCCACAAATCTCCAAATTCACAATCCTTCCAAGCCTCAAACCAAGGTCCACCAAGTGTATAATGAATTGACTTAGGAAATGTAGTTGGATCACCCTCAACAACCTTATTATGCCCCACGAGGAAGTTCCAAACGAACGGAACTTCCCCGATTTCCCCATCTTCCAACCACATAAACCTATGAAGAAATGCACCAGATTCTTTATTCACTATCTCAGGTGTAAGTACCTTATTCTTTGGATGCCCACAATTATAAAGAACCATTGATGACCAATTCTTCCTAGGATACACAGTTTGTACTGCCCCATCCATTTTTGTTGTCTCTTTCGGTGCATAATTATGTTGTACACACATTACAGCATATTTATCATCAACCATATCTCTTAATTCTTTAATATCACCTAAGTACAAGAAATCACAATCAACAAACATAGCCCACCCTTCAAAATTAGCCAAATGGGGTGTCAAGAAACGTGTAAATGAAAACTCAGTGCTTTCCAATTTCCCTCTTTCACGCCAGTATAACCCTTTTTCCCTTAACTCAGATTGTTTAATTGGTATGATTTCAAGTGGGATTGAAGATCTTTTTAGAAGAGAATAACGACAGACCTCATATGCAACATCTTCACGGGGATCATAACCTATGAAAATCTTGAATGGCTTTGCATTTTGTGAATCAACATTTCCATTAGAATGCACTGTCGACATTATAATCCAAGATTGTCAACCTGCAAAACCAAGAAAATCAAAAGGGTAAACAAAAAATTGAATCTTTTTCTCAAAAAAGTTGCATTCTTTTAAATTTACTAGAGAAATGTGAAAATTGAGGCTTACCTAAAAAGAGAGAGTAGATCTGTGTTTGGACTAGATAAAGAAAATACAAGGAAGATTTCTTTTTTCTTGATGTGGAAGATTAAAAATAAGAGTCAAGATTTGTAGTTAAGAGAGAAATGTGGAGAGGTGAGTATTTATAAGAGTGAATAAAGAGCATGTAGATCACATATTTTGTCTTTACAGTTGTACACGCGGGTGATGGGAATGATCCTACAACTGACAACAGCTTTCCATTCACAAGGGGACTGGACTCGGAGGTGAATTTTCCCAAAATCTGTGGACTCAAAGGGCTTTAATTAAGGTGACTCTTTTTTTTTTTTTTTTTAATTGAGGGTGACTCAAGTTTTAGAAGTTGGGGGTTTAGGAAAAGTTTGGATAAAATTCATGTTGTTGTTGTGTGTTTGTGTAAGGGTGGGCGTTCGTTTTTTCGGTTCCGATTTTTTGAAAGTGGACACCGAACACCGCACCGAATTAGTTCGGTTCGGTTCGGTTTCGATTTTTCTAATTCAGTTTTTTTCAATACCGAACACCGCACCGAATTAGTAGACCATATTCTTGTATGCTTTATTTTATCTTCCTCTTAAAAGTATTATTTGTCTGATAATCATTTATATACATTCAGCTAATTATTTTGATCAAGATGGTATAAAAACCAATCCCAGATTGGAAAAAATGATTTAATATAGGCCACGAGTATTATTGAAGACAAATTTATTTATCCAATTTAAACCTATAGATGTTCTAAATAGTACATCTCACGACCAAATTTTAATATGATGAACCAAACATCCGACAATAAGCAAAATCTTTTTGTGATTATTATCAATTGTCTCCTATTTTGCATTATAATCTCCGAATAATTTGTTCCATTCTTGTAGGCCCTTTGGATTTTTGAATGGAAAATTTTCCAGTTGAATCTTTGATGGCTTCTGGAATTTAGAAGCTTCTTTATTAATCATATACATTAATTTGGGCCTGAGAGAGTGGACTGAGTGTTGTAAAAAAAATTGTATTCATGTAGTAAATCTTCAAAAAAAAAAAAAAATCGGTTAAACCGAAATACCGAAGAACCGTTGACCCGAAACCATACACCGAACCGAGACACCGAATTTGTCATAAAAAAAATCCGAAACCGAACCGAAATACCGAAAAATCGAATTAATTCGGTTCGGTCTGTTTTTTCGATTTTCGGTGTTTATGCCCACGTCTAATTTGTAGTGAAATAGATGGTTCTTCTGTTATTTTCCTGGTATGGTTTAGGGTTTAGGAAAAGATATCCAACTGATGATTTTTTTTGTTCTTGTCCTGGTATTTATCTGATTTTGTTTGTAGAAGATAACCAACAGATTTGTAGTTGTTGCAACAAGTTCTACACTTTTTGTAACAAGTAGACAATCTGTTGCAACGACTCAATCATCTGTTGGACATAACTTCAATTATTTGGTTCTGTTTGTAGAAGATATCCAACAGATTTGTAGTTGTTGTCCAAGCCGAAATGCTCCATAGTTGTTAATTGCACCGTGTTGTAATAATAGTTATCTGTTGGAACTTTATGACATTTTAATGTTGTTCTTTTTTAGAATGGTAATTTATGTTCTTGGTGCTTGTGAACTTGATTTATATGATATGTTGATCGTGTCCAATCATAAATGTGTGTATTGTTGTTAATAAATTGCTGGACAATTTCCAACAAGTAGTGAATCTGTTGCAACAGCTGTTATAGCCCGTATTTTGTACGTTCGGATAATTCAAGATAATTGTGAGAAGTTAAGGGTAAGACTATTTTCCAAATTATTTTAATATACAAATTGTTCATTAGTATGGAAATATTGAGAAAGGCTAAGGGTAAAAAGGAAAATTCACAAGGTGGCCCATGGTAATATTGTGGAAGGCTAGGGGCAAAACGGAAATTTCACAAAATGTTCAAGAAAATTCTTGAAAATGCCACTTTGGCCGTGTGACATAAAGAGTTGGCCCCACCCATGGCCATGTGTCCATATTCTTACTTGAGGGGCTAATATATATATATATAGAGAGAGAGATAAATGGTGGAAAAAAAATATAAGACATATTTATCTTCATCTTTTAGAAAGATGAAGAAACTTGGAGAAAGCAAGAAACATAAGAGACCATTCGGCCATGGCTATCAAAATTTGGTCCATGGAAATTGATCAAGGAAAATTATTTTCTTCTAGCAATTCAACTAATTAGAAGGCCCTTATTAACATGGAGTAGTTGTTGGAACAAGCAAAGCATTCATTTGGACAACTCATAAGCCTAGCCGAATGAAGAAGTTGAGTGAAAAAGGTATGTGTTCAATCTTCTCTTTCATATGTTATGGATGGTTTGTATATGTTGTAGTGTGTAGAAATGGATGAAAATCATGAATTTGGTGTGTTAGGGTGTTGGCCGTGTATATGTTATGTTGTGTAGGAATGATGAATTAATTTTTATTTAGTATTTTGATTGTTATAGATGTGGATTCCATGATGAGAATGAAGGTTGGATGGATTGAAATGAATTTGTAATCGTTATGGGATTGTTGAAGAAGATAATGTGATACTAGTATGGTTCCTTACATTTGTATGAATGTTATTGCTAAAGTATAGATTGGTGGTGTAGTTTATGAATTTGGAAGAAAGGAAATGTGTTGTTAGTGTTCTTGTGGAATTTGGAAGATTCCGGGTGAAGTAGTATGTTGATTGAGTCGTTGTGAATATTATGTGAATTGTTTGAAGTATTCTTGAATCATGTTAGAATGATTTCGGATAAATACTTGAATGTGGGATCATTGGTGTTAGTTTGAATATATGTGATTGAATTGAATAAAAATGAAATGTCGTTGAATCGTGTAGAAAGAATTGCTAGTGTTAGAATGCATTTGAAATAATTGTTGAAGTTAGAGATGTGATTGTTGATATTGTTGTTGATAATTTGGCCGAGTTGAATTCTCGGATTGTTGTTGATAAATTGGCCGAGTTAGATCCTCGGGGATGGTGTATTTACAGGGGAAATGCTGCCGAAATTTCGGTAGAAAATAAATGAATCCATTTGAAAGACTAAGACAAGTATATGTCGATGAATCTAATGATGATGTCAATTCTCTTGAATGTAGACTAGCAAGTTTGGACGAATAAGCGTAGCTAATAGGACGTGGAGCAGGTATGTAAGGCTTACCCTTTCTTTCTTTTGGCATGATCTTTATGAAACGAACAAATGACGTATATGTATGATTGCAAAGAAATTCCTATTCTTAGAGTCACTAGGATGGCTAATATCCTTGATTTCCATAAGCTGTTTCATATGATTTTGATGCGTATCTATGTTGTCCGAATATCTACTTGATATGTTTCCGAATTGGCATTCGAGAGATAAGTGATATGGCTAATATCTTGATTTTCAAATGATAGCACGTTTGATTATTCCGTTAAGTCTTTGGTACATTTTGATATGTACATATGATTCCAAAAGCTATATTTGATTTGATCCATACGATATCCGAAAGGTACTTGATATGATTGTTGCTTCGATTTTTCCAAAAATGGCTTCTGAAATGTTCGTAGAAGGTTCTGTACTTCAAACGCTCATAACTTTCTCATACTAAGTCGGATTGACCCGAAACTTGTTTCTGAGCCTTCAGATGTCGGTAAGTATATTTATCTATCGAGTCTTGATTTATATGCATATAGTTTCTCACGACTCTGTTCGTGCAAGCCCCAATATGTCTATTCACCGAGTCTCGGGCCGGGTATGTTATCGTGCGCATTCCACTGCATTGTTCACCCAGTCCCTCTCACTTGCGGGCCGGGACACGTTATATGTATATGTATATGATGATATGATGATATGGGGATGGCGGCCAGGATGACATATGATGACTTTATTCACTGAGACCCGCAATAGAGGGCCGAGACACGTTATGTATATATGATCCACCGAGTCCCTCAATAGAGGGCCGGGACACGTTATATGTATACATGATATATGACATTGACATGCATGATTCTATCCACCGAGTCCCTCACGTGAGGGCCGGGACACGTTACGCATATATGATATATGATGTGGACATGTATGATTTATCCACCAAGTCCCTCACTGGAGGGCCGGGACACGTTATCTGTATATATGATATGATGTGGATATGCATGATTTCATTTAAAAAGGCAAGTGCTTTGATGTTTTAAAAGGTCATACTTGATTCTGGTAAATCTCTGTTTCAGTTATGATCCTCTTTTCTGTATTCCATGCCTTACATGCTCAGTACATATTCCGTACTGACCCCCTTTCTTCGGGGGCTGCGTTTCATGCCACGCAGGTACACCCAGATGAGTAAAGCACATTGCTAGAAGATGCTTCAGCTGGATTGGCAAGCTCCATTTGCCCTGGAGTGTTGCCGGGTCAGAGTATTATGCTATGATGTTTCGTTCGAAGTTAGAGACTTTGCAGACAGAGTCGTGGGTATAGAATGTCAGTGTTGTAACTGGCTCCATCAGCCGATGTGTTATTCTGTAGTATGTGATAAATTCCATATGGTTACAGATTTTGTTTGATTTGAGAACAAAGAAAAAGAATATTTCTGAAAGCTTTACTATGTATTTCATCTTTATTTGATTTAAAAGTCTAAGAAGATTATATGTGCACTAAGGGTCTGAGGGTTCGCTCGGCCCTAAGTAAGGGTCGGGTGCCCGTCACACCCTAGGGAGATTAGGGTGTGACAACAGCTCTGTAACTTGTTGGGTTTTATCCAACAAGTAACAGGACTTGTTGCAACAACTAGTAGTTTGTGTTTTATCCAACTTCTAAAAGATTTCCAACAAGTAAACAATCTATTGCAACAACTGACAGGCCTTGTTGCAGCAACTAAGTTACATGTTGGGATTTTTCCAACAAGTGGAGTGACTTGTTACAGAAACTAGGTAACTTGTTGTGTTTTATCCAACAAGAGTAAGGACCTGTTTAACAACTATGTCATTTGCTGCAATAGTACTACAGTTGTTGCAACAGATAGTACACTTGTTGCAACAGATACTACTTGATCCACCCATATTTAGTGATCAACAAAGGGAATCAATGATATTTAGTGATAAACAAAGGAAATCAACGATAAGTAGTGATCAATATATAATACTTAATCAATTTAATGGTATTTTATGTCAGGAAAGATGATCGACTAAGTCAGTATGCACTAAATCCAATTATCATTAGAGTGAATTGATGTGAACTACTTTATTCACCCATATTTAGTGATCAACAAATGAAATCAACGATATTTAGTGATAAACAAATGAAATCAACTATATTTAGTGATCCATATATAATACTTAATCAATTTGATAGTAGTTTGAGTCAGGAAAGATGATCTACTAAGTCAGTAGGCACTAAGTCGAATGATCATTAGAGTGATTTGATGCAAACTACTTGATTCACCCATATTTAGTGATAAACAAAGGAAATCAACGATATTTAGTGATCAATGTATAATACTTAATAAATTTGATATATTTTGAGTCAGGAAAGATGATCTACTACTTAGTATGGACTAAATTGAGTGATCATTAGAGTGATTTGATGTGAGCTACTTGATTCACCCAAATTTAGTGTTAAACAAAGAAAATCAATGATTTTTAGTGATGAATATATATATATATATATATATATACTAACATCCTTAATGGATTAGATAGTAATTTCATGGATTAGATTGGCAACTCTAAGTGTATTCTTCCTAAATCGAGTGATCATTAGAGTGATTTGATGTGAAGTACTTAATTCAACCATATTTAGTGATAAACAATGAATTCAATGTTATTCAGTATAAACAAAGGAGTTCAATGTGATCAATATCGTGAATATGTTGCAACAATGGAGGAGTTGTTGCAACATATGAGATATCTGCTGCAACATATGAGTAAGTTGTTGCAGCATATGAGATATCTGCAGCAACATATGAGTAAGTTGTTGCAATAATTCAAACAAAGTGATTAATCTGTTGCAACAACTAAGCAACTTGCTTAAACATCTGATCCATCTGTTGAAACGGATTAGTGACTTGTTGCAACCTCTTCAACAAGTGTATGATTTGTTGCAACAATTAACTCATCTGTTGTTATATCCCGTATTTTTGTATGTTGGGTTATCCGTAAACTAATCGACATAAGTTCAAGGACAAGATTATTTTTGAGATATGAGATAAGAATTTTTTTTATTTCCGATTTTAATAGTGCACGGTTTGCATATTAATTACAATTAGTGTAGAAACATTAGTGAAGATTAGGGATTGATTAACTATGATCAGATTATTAGGTGGGGATTTTATTGGTGATCAGGAATTAACTAATTAGATAAGTTTAATTACGTGTGAGACAAAAGGAATATAGCTGGTCAATAGGAGGTGAGTGTTCACATATGGCATTTCCACGTGGAACATGGAAGATGAAAGTGTTGTGACTATGTTCTAGGAATGAGGAGGTGGCATCTTTGTTTATGTAGTAAACGGCTAGTTGAAATGATTTAAAGGCATGTGGACCCCACGGTCCACTTAATGGGAAAGTACATAGCCTCCCTTATCATATTATTTACGTACACAATGTGATAAAAGTTGTAAAAATATTGATAACGCTATGTGCCAACCATTCTACGTGGAAGTCAGCATATGACTATTTAAATTTATATAATGGGTGACATATTTTGGTATAGTGTGATCATTGTCATTATGAGCTAAGTGGACCCCAAAACCTATTATAAAAGGATTTATATAGAGATCATTTTAGTGAGAAACAATTCAAATAAAATATAGGGGCAGTAACGATTTTTCCATGAAAAAGTTTACAAACTTAGCAATCTTGTTTTGGAAATTAAATAAAGCAAAGAAGTGCACTGCTACTTACTCTTAGCAGCCCCCTCCCACGTGGGGCCTCGTAGAAAGTCAAATAATGACTAATCATTCTAATATAAGAGGTGGCATCCGTATGTGTAATTTCTTTAAAGTGATGAAGGGACATGTAGGCCACCTGGCTCACTTAATAAATAATATTAGATAAAGACCAATATTTGGTCCAAGGAGTAGCACGTGGATCTCTAATTTTCATGATAATTAGGCTTAAGAGGTGGATTTTAATCAATTAAATATTGAGACAATTAATGGAAATGAGCAGAACAACTTGCTTCAACATTGTTGCTGTATACATATATTACATTGAAGGAAAAAAACGAACCAGCAAACAAAAGAAAGGGTTCTCACCTTGTTTCCTCAATTCAACAACGTTTTCTTTTTGGAATTTTAAGAAGTGTTCGGTTCTTGCTCAAAAACAAAATATAGAAGGTGAAGAGGAGCAAAAATTGTTTTGGCAAGCTCAAGTAATTTATAAGTTCATCAAGTAAGGTAAGATTAAGGTCCCTTTTTCATTGTTAATAAGTTTATTTAGAGTTTTAACAGATTTAAATTGAGAAAATAGCGTTATAAACTCGTTTGTTGTTTTGTTGAGATTTATGGATTAAGGGGTTGTTTTAGGTGGATTAAATGGATGGAATTAGCTGAGTTATGATGTATAATAATTGTTGATATTGTTGTAGATGTTGTTGATAAGTTGTTCTTCTTGAATTTGGGAGAATAAAGTGTATGAAGACATTGTATAGAAAGCGTATATTGGGCTGTTTTGAATTAATTTAAGGATGGATTTAATTCTAGTTTGATATGAAATTGTTGGTATTGTTGTTGCTAGTATTTTATTGATGTTTGGCTAAGTTGAAATTTCGAGGATTGTTAAGTTTACAGGGGAAATGCTGCCCGAATTTTGTTAAGTTTCATTCGTGCTTGGATTGGTTAGTAAGTGATGTGGATAATCTAACCGTGGCATATGTTATCTTAATTTTAGACCTGCGAGCTCGAGAAGTAGACGTTGGACATTAGATAGAGTTCAAGGTATGTGAGGCTAGTCCTTTCTTTCTATGGCATGAATCTTATAGCTTGACTCTCTTTTTATCCATGAGTTTCCTTAAGTTCCGAAAAATATGAGTCTATGTCCATAATTAGCCACACAAGGTAATGAGTAAAGTATAGAAATCCCAATACTCATGTTGTGATGATCCTATGATGTTAATGATGCTATTTATTGCTTACACTCACCTTATATGCTAATTCCTTCAAGGTGAGGCAGGATGTCAATGAATGTTCCATAATGACGTCGGAAGCCACCGACCTTACGTCACTCCGATATAGTTATGGCTTTGATTGGACTCTTATGCATGCTTTATATATATATATATATATATATATATATATATATATATATATATATATATGTATTTTCTCACACCGCGCCGCGCTATAGTTGGCCGGGCAGGCATGTAGATGTGCACACCACTATAGTGGGCAGCTTATACCCGGACGCGGGAGGCCTGGACGCAGGCTATGATTATCACACCGCTCCTACATGGACGGGCAGCTTATACATTATCACACCGTACCTGCATGGACGGGCAGCTTATATATGTATAGATACATGACATGATAAAAATTATGAGTAAGTCAGCATGCATTATTTCAGTTATATTTGATAGCCAGTACAGATTGCTCTTTCTTGATGCCTCCTTATCTCATTGATGCCTTCATATTTCATTGATATATTGTTACTGCTTATGCCTTTCATACTCAGTACAATATTCGTACTGACGTCCGTTTTCTTCGGACGCTGTGTTCATGCCCACAGGTAGACAGGGAGGTGAGCTTGGTTCAGATTCTTAGTAGCTGTCAGCTGATTGAGAGCACTCCATTGTTCGGAGGTGCTTATGTTTATTCCTTTGGTTCCTTTATGTATTTCGCGCACGACGGAGTCTTGTTCCATCTATATGTATAATATGTCAGTAGAGGCTCATAGACGCGCAGTGTGGGTTAGATGGTCTCACAAGATTACTATGTTATATTTGTATATGTTATTTTGATAGCCTAAGGGGCACGTGTATATAAAATTATTTGTGTTTTCAAACGAAAAATGGTTGTCTTATGATTATGAGATTATGAATGATAAAGAAATGTAAAATGGTTATGACGAGTGAGGAAACGAGCGGTGCTCGGTGGTTATCCCGGGTGCCCGTCGCGGCCCTAGTCGGGTCGTGACATCTGTTGCGACATATTTTTTAATTTTTGCAATAATTTAAGCAATTGCTTGATTTTTTTTCCCAACAGGGCGAGTAATTTGTTGCAACAACTAAGCAACTTGTTTAAAAAGATTAGTAACTTGTTAAAACAGATTAGTAACTTGTTGAAACAAATTAGTAACTTGTGCAACTTCTTCAACAGTGTAGGCATTTGTTGCATACAACCACCTTAGCTCCAAATACCACAACTAATCAAAATAAATAAGTTCATAAACATCATTCACAAATAACATAAAGGACAAGAAAAAAAAAAAACAGAAATTGTTCAACAACAACCTTGGCTCCAAATACTACAACTTAAGTAATAATTTGTTCAGCAACTGCCTTTTGGGATGTAGCAGATTTCCTTGATCTACTTCATCTCTATCATCAATTTCTTCATCTTCTAGTTCTTCTTCAATTTCTTCATTTGTATCTACTGCTTCTCGGCTCTGTTTTTTATCTCTTTCTGAGGATTGATTGTCAGTTTGGGCAATTTAGTTATATCTTTCCTCAACATTTGCTGATTCATAAATAGATTGTCTACTTGTTGCAACAAGTGTAGAACTTGTTGCAACAACTACAATCTGTTGGATATCTTCTACGAACAGAACTAAATAACTGAAGCTATGTCCAACAGATTTGTAGTTGTTGCAACAGATTGTCTACTTGTTGCAACAAGTGTAGAACTTGTTGCAACAACTACAAATCTGTTGGATATCTTCTACAAACAAAACCAAATAACTGAAGTTATGTCCAACAGATTTGTAGTTATTGCAACAGATTGTCTACTTGTTGCAACAAGTTCTACACTTGTTGCAACAATTACAAATCTGTAGGATACCTTCTACAAACAAAACCAAATAATTGAAGCTATGTCCAATAGATTTGTAGTTGTTGCAATAGATTGTCTACTTGTTACAACAACTACAAATCTGTTAGATATCTCTACAAACAGAAGCAAATAACTGAAGCTATGTCCAACAGATTAGTGAGTCGTTGCAACAGATTGTCTACTTGTTGCAAAAAGTGTAGAACTTGTTGCAATAACTACAAATCTGTTGGTTATCTTCTAGAACCAGATAAATACTAGAAGAAGAACAAAAAAACTATCTGCTGGATATATTTTTCTAAACCCTGAACCATACCAGGACAGCAGCAGAAAAACCATCTATTTCACTATAAACACACAACAACAACAACTTGGATTTTATCCAAACTTTTCCTAAACACACCAAAAAAAAAAAAAAAAATCAAAACTTCCCTTCAAGATTTTTTTGGCGTGTGTGTTGGGGGGGGGGGGGGGGAGGGCAAAAAACCAAAATAAAAACTTTTTTTTAAAACAAAATAATTTTTTTTTGGGGTGGGTGGGGGAAGTAAGAAACCCAAAAAAAAAATCAAAACTTCTTTTCAAGAAAAATCTTTTTTTTTGGGAGGGGGTGGTGCAAAAAACAATAAAAACTTTTCAAAACTTCTTTTTTTAAAACAATTTTTTTTTGGAAGGGTGGCGGGTGAAAAAGAACAAAAAGAAAAATTTTCAATTTTTTTTTCTTGGGGGGGGGGGGGTGGGAGGAGGAATAGTGGGGACTGATAAAAAAAATTAAATTTTTTTTTGGGGTGAGGGGTGGGAGGTGGAGGAGTGGGGACTGGTAAAAAAAATATTTTTTTAATTCTTTTTTTTTGGGGGGGGGGGGGGGGAGGGGGGTTGTAAAAACAAATAAAGAAAATCAAAAACTTAAAAAAAAAATTGGGGGGGAGGGGGCTGGCTGATGAAAAAGCAAATAAAAAATTAAAACGTTTTTTTAAAAAAAATAAAATTTGGGGGGGGGGGGGGTTGGGGAGGGCAAAAAACCAAAATAAAAACTTTTTTTTAAAACAAAATTAATTTTTTTTGGGGTGGGTGGGGGAAGTAAGAAACCCAAAAAAAAAAAATCAAAACTTCTTTTCAAGAAAAATCTTTTTTTTTGGGAGGGGGTGGTGCAAAAAACAATAAAAACTTTTCAAAACTTCTTTTTTTAAAACAATTTTTTTTGGAAGGGTGGCGGGTGAAAAAGAACAAAAAGAAAAATTTTCAATTTTTTTTTCTTGGTGGGGGGGGGGGGTGGGAGGAGGAATAGTGGGGACTGATAAAAAAAATTAAATTTTTTTTTGGGGTGAGGGGTGGGAGGTGGAGGAGTGGGGACTGGTAAAAAAAAATATTTTTTTAATTCTTTTTTTTTGGGGGGGGGGGGGGAGGGGGGTTGTAAAAACAAATAAAGAAAATCAAAAACTTAAAAAAAAAATTGGGGGGGAGGGGGCTGGCTGATGAAAAAGCAAATAAAAAATTAAAACGTTTTTTTTAAAAAAAATAAAATTTGGGGGGGGGGGGGGGTTGGGGAGGGCAAAAAACCAAAATAAAAACTTTTTTTTAAAACAAAATTAATTTTTTTTGGGGTGGGTGGGGGAAGTAAGAAACCCAAAAAAAAAAAATCAAAACTTCTTTTCAAGAAAAATCTTTTTTTTTGGGAGGGGGTGGTGCAAAAAACAATAAAAACTTTTCAAAACTTCTTTTTTTAAAACAATTTTTTTTGGAAGGGTGGCGGGTGAAAAAGAACAAAAAGAAAAATTTTCAATTTTTTTTTCTTGGTGGGGGGGGGGGGGGGGGTGGGAGGAGGAATAGTGGGGACTGATAAAAAAAATTAAATTTTTTTTTGGGGTGAGGGGTGGGAGGTGGAGGAGTGGGGACTGGTAAAAAAAATTATTTTTTTAATTCTTTTTTTTTTGGGGGGGGGGGGGGGAGGGGGGTTGTAAAAACAAATAAAGAAAATCAAAAACTTAAAAAAAAAATTGGGGGGGAGGGGGCTGGCTGATGAAAAAGCAAATAAAAAATTAAAACTTTTTTTTAAAAAAATAAAATTTGGGGGGGGGGGGGGGAGATGGGGAGGAGGAGGAGGGAGGTGGTGAAAAAGCAAATAAAAAATATCAAAACTTAAAAAAAAAATGGGGGATGGGGGTAGGGCTGTTCACGGTTTTGGTTAAAACCAAAACCAAACCGAATAAAAAAATCGACATTTGGTTTGGTTTGGTTTGATTTGGTTTTAAATTTTAAAAACTGATAATATTTGGTTTGATTATGGTTCTATTAAAAAATAACCAAACCAAACCGATAAATTATATACATAAATTTTATAATTATTTATATGTATAATATTAGTTTTTCATAAATAATTATAAATATTTTATACCTTTTAATCATTAATTTAATTTTTGGTCTACTTATTTCACATGATTATTTAAGGCCCATGTTTTTAAGAATATGTCAAAGCCCATGTCTTTAAGTCTTTTAACTCTTTAAGTGTTAAGTGTAAACCTACTAACAGAAGCTCATGTTAAAGTCTAATGCCTTTAACTTAAATTTTTAGCCTTTCTTTGTCAGCCATTTGATTTAGGTTGTTTCTTCTTTTTTTTTTTCGAATTTATACCTTTCTTTTTTCTTGTCTGAATGGGTCCTAAACTTCTAATATTTTTCATATGAAAATGACAGAGGTTGTAGATTTGGAGGTTCTATAGAAGATACTTCAGTAACATCAGCATTTGCTGCAACTCAAGCACATAGTAATGCCCTAATACTTCTTTCGTGGGTAATCCTCCTAAAAAATAGAAAAGAACAACTCCTTGTAGTCGAGACCCTAGCCTTGGGGATAATGATTGAAAAACATCTGAAGTTTGGGATCATTACACACAGTTTTTTTAATAAAATGGGAGAATTGAGGGCAAAATGCAAGTACTGCCCCAAAGTTTGGGATCATTACACAAAGTTTTTTTATTTCATATATTTTCATTTTAATTTAGGTAGTCTTTATGTTTAATTAATGTGTATGTTTGTAACAACAACTAAAAGCTTCTATGCTCTACTTTATTTCCAGGTATGTGTATTAAGATGACAAAAATGGTGCAGCCACTACTAAGTTAGTTTTTAGCTCTATATGTAATAGTTTAGCAACTTTGGGTAACTTGAGTACTACACTATCACTAATAGTGAAAATGTTTCTATGATGTATATTGTTCCACCTTAAACTATAAATAAAAGTTATCGTTTGAACAAAAAAAAAAGACATGTCTTTTTCAACTTTTTAATGTTTTACTGATAAATCTCATGGCTGCTAGTCATAAACCGAAAAATCGAACCAAACCGAACCAACCCGACAATAACCAAACCGGTGGTTATTATTTTATTTGGTTTGGTTATGGTTTTAAACATTTAAAAACCGACTAAATTGGTTTGGTTATGATTTTAATCAATAACCGACCCAAACCGAACCATGAACACCCCTAGGTGGGGGTGTGTAGGGAAGGGGTAGGGGTGGGAGGAGGAGAGGGGGGGGGGGGCTGGTAAAAAAGCAAATAAAAAATATCACATTTTTTTTGGAGGGGGGGGGGGATGGTGTGGGGCGGGGGGACAGGGGTGGGAGGAAGAGAGGGGAGGGTTGGTGAAAAAGCAAATAAAAAAAATCAAAACTTTTTTTTAATTTTTTTGGGGGGGTGGGTGGGTGGGGGGAGAGGGGTGGCACGGGGGGAGGGGTGGGAGGAGGAGAGGGGGATGGTGAAAAAGCAAATAAAAAATATCAAAAAAGTTTTTTGCCGTGGGGGGTGGGGGTGGGGAGGAGGGGGGAGCGGGGGTGTGGGGCGGTGGGGAAGAAGGGGGTTGGTGGGGTTTTTAGATTAAATTGGGATCTTTTTGTATTTTGTAAAAAAATAAGAAGTTTTTAAAAAAAAATTTGGACCTCAATCTTCTTAATCCCAAATTTAATTGAGTTTTACTTTTAAGTGGTCCCCATGAGTCACCTATGGTAATATCAAAACTAAAATGTCACCAATAACTAATTCTTCCTAAAAAGAGAGAGGTTATAAACTTATTTAGTGCCTCAATAGTGAGTGTTCTCAATAATCTTAATTTGTTAATATTTTTTATTTAAGAATAGTTTTTATTTTATTTATCTTTAATGAGATTATTGATAATCATGTTTACGACTAGTTTTAAACCACTAATTATAAATTTTGGCCTAGTAAATAAGATAGAATGTGGTAAAATTCTAAATTCGATTCCATAAAGCTTAAAACTTGGACATGCCTCTGCATGTACCATTACTATAAATTTTAAAGTATTGACATACAACTTTTTTATGATTTTATTCAACCTAAGTCTGGGTTATCAATAAAAAATTGTATAAAAATATAAATATTCCCCCTTCATTTTTTTTTTTTGGTGTCTTAATTTAATTGGGCACTAAGTCAAAAAAGTAAAGAAGATTTTGAATCTAATGGGGCAATTTGCAGGATTGCCCTTCGCTGGGGTGGTCTTTAATTTTTACCCCTCAAAATGGTGGTTTTTAAATTTTGCCCTTCAGGCAGAATTTGGCTGGGAAGATTTGCAAAATTCTGCATTGTGATTTTTTTTTTTTAACTAAACTGGGGTTCGAGCCCACAACCTTGGGGTGTTAGGCGAGGGGTAAAATTTAAAGACCACCAATTTGAAGGGCAAAAATTAAAGACCACCCCAAATAATAAAGGGCAATCCGCGCAAAAAAATAAATAAAAAAATCTAATGGCCTTAAGCTAAATATTTTAAAGAAGATTTTGAATCTAATGGCCTTAAGCTAAATACTTTAAAGAAGATTTTGAATCTAATGGCCTTAAGCTAAATATTTTTATAACTTCTAAAAGTATATGTAGACATCGAAATTTTGTGGGACTCTACAAATTGAGCCTAATATCTGTTAAGATTTCTTGGAGGCTACTCTACCCTAAACCCTAGTTCACGCCTATATAAAGGGACACAATCCCTAAGAAAAGATCTCGAAAATATCCCATAAACTCATGGGTATTCAAAAAGAGGTCAATATGTGGCTGGATATTTCTTGACAACCAAATACTTCAAGAAGATCAACAATATCCTTTCATAGAGATCAAATAAATCCCTAGAAAGTCCACACCCAAATCATCCTACATTCGAGAAATAAGCTACTAACGGCTCTCGAATTATGGAGAAATATTAGGAGAGAATAATCAAGAGAATAAACAGAATTGTACCCCCATCGTTTATCGATAAAATATTTTGTTTCTTCAAATTTTGTTTGTGGTTGTAATTTATTTCTGCATATTAAAATTTGTTGCAAACAAATTAATATGTGGCCGGATATTTCTTGACAACCAAATACTTCAAGAAGATCCACGATATCCTTTCATGGAGATCAAATACATCCCAAGAAAGTCCACATATCCATATCCAAATCCAAATCATCCTACGTTCGAGAAATAAGCTACTAACGACCCTCGAATTACGGAGAAATATTAGGAGAGAAGAATCAAGGGAGTAAACAGATCTTGTACCCGCAATGTTCATCAATAAAATCTTTGTATCTTCATATTTTGTTCGAGGTTGTAATTTATTTCCGCACATCGAAATTTGTTGCAAACAAATTGGCACGCCCAGTGGGACCAAATTTGCCCTTCATCTCTTCTCTCACAAATCAAATCTGCAAATTCTGGAGTCACAAAACCACCAGGATGGAAGCTCCATAATATGAGTACTTCAAGTCTTGTCTTTGAGTTTCGACAAACTTACTCCAACAAACCTTGAAGTTGGCCGGGGGCATTTGTAGACATTAAAATTTTCTGGGACTCTAAAAGATGGGCCAATATCTGTTAGGGTTTCTTGGAAACTATTCTACCCTAAACCCTAGATTATGCCTATATAAAGGACAAATATTCACTTGAAGAGGCATCTCGAAGATATCCCATAAACTCATGGGTATTCAAAAAGAGGTCAATATGTGGCCGGATATTTCTTGACAACCAAATACTTCAAGAAGATCCACAATATCCTTTCATTGAGATCAAATACATCCCAAGAAAGTCCACATATCCATATCCAATTCCAAATCATCCTACGCTCGAGAAATAAGCTACTAACGGCCCTCAAATTACGGAGAATTATTAGGAGAGAAGAATCAAGAGAGTAAACAAATCTTGTACCCGCAATGTTCATCAATAAAATCTCTGTTTCTTCATATTTTGTTCGTGGTTGTAGTTTATTTCCGCACATCGAAATTTGTTGCAAACAGTATCATTTAAATCATGTGGCTTTAAACTTGTTTTCAGGAACTAAGCTACAGTTTCACCTATAGGTTCAATATAGAGCTTTAGATCAAAATTTGTATTTTGTTTAAACCCAGTCTAATATAAATAGATAATTTATCAAAAATTCAACAAGCTTCATTTTCTAAATTTTAGAATACATAAAATAAAAACTATAGTTTCGTGTCTGCATGTCATGTCAAATTCTATAAGGAACTGCATTAAAAGTAAAATATAAATATTAAATTAAATGAGTTATTAAATATAAGAAGTGATGTTTTTTAAAATTGAGTACGAAGAAAAGTAAAATATATAAATTGAAATAAGAGATCCCATAAGATTGCTTTCAGTCCATCTCTTTTTATCTATGATTGTTGTTTGCTATTCGCCTATCTACCAGTTGATTATTAAAAATGTTTTTCTTCGTGGGAATAAAAACTGCGTGTATTTATTTGTCCAATGTATTCCTCATGTGCAAGATAAATATCTTCTCCTGCCAACCTGATTTTGCAGATTTTAAATTAGTTAAAGAGTAGGCACACTGGAAGGACAGCAATCGTAAACTAGGGGCGTAGGCAGCGTTTTTTAACCAAAATCAGCGCCTTTACCTTAGTCATCCACTATATGCTACTACATGTTACGTGTGTCTATGACTTGTGCTTTACTCTTCCTTGACATTCAAAGCTTGTGCAAACGAATATATAGCACTGCAAATGCGAGTGTCCCACGCGTGTTGTCTCCTTCCTCAGCAAAATGAGCCATGTCAGAGTTGCAAAAAGAGAGTAGATTATACAGAAAGAATGTTTATTCAGCAAAGATTTACTAAGTTTTTTTGTTTGTTTTTGACAATTAAAGCGGCTTGTATTAATTACGAGTAACACATTACAAAGCCAAGGCCAACTAATAACCAGCTGTCCTTCTAAAGAAATAGTAGTAATTTTTACACTAGAAGTGCAATTCAATAGAATAAAAGGAGGTTATTTCTCTATTTTTTTAATTTACCATATCGGATTTACTTAGAAGATTTACATATTATTTTATGTCATTCTAATTTGATAGTGTAAAAGAATTTATATATCTTTTGACTTCAATAAGCACAAGTTAAACTTATTCATCAAATATGAAGAACGTATTACTACTAGTCCCCTTTTCATTTGGGTATTGTTACTCCTCAGTCCCCATACACGAAGTAGAGAATAAGATAAGTCCAACGCCAGTGAATTGACAAGTCCAACAAATTAGCCCAACTCTTTTCTCTTCCCACAACTTTACATAAAATCACCAGCAGGCAGCAGATTAGATTACTTTGAACTTGTAGGAAGGAGAAGTCCAATTGCCATGGTCCAAGTTGATTTAAGTAGTATTAAAAGTTGTTTGATTTTTTTTTTTTATATAGTATTTTTTAAATTGAGTTATTAGGAGTCAGCAAGCTGCGAGGCCAGTAGTCAAACCAAAGAAATTCTATATATTCTTTTTTCCATTGGATTGGTGGGTTCATCATACCAAAAGATCTGGGCTTTTGGGCCTTCTCCCCTTCCTATATGGATTAAAAGATGATATTTTTGGACGGCTTAATACCTGGATGATCCCTAAACTTGACATATTTTGTAAAATAAACATATAAACTTACGAAGTGACCAAATAGACACTTAAACTTGTCAAAAGTGTACTTTTTAAATACATTTATATTGAAGACCCTGTGCGTGAGGTCCAAGTTCCATTTATGTAGCAAATAAACAAATAATAGTCCATGTAAGAAAATATAGGCCAACCACGTGTAATTTATTTCCATGTAGGCAAATAATAGTCCAAAGCCATTGTACACCTAATTTGTTCATTCCCACGATTTCTTCATTCTCTCGAATAGTGAACTGTTGCATTCCTCTTCCTTTTCATTATCAAATTCCTTGAGTTTTAACAACATCCCTCTAAATGTAAAGTCAAAACTCATCCAAACTTCAACAAAGATCGAGAGAAAATCATGATATTTGAAGACAAAATATACTGATATTTTTTCGAGTGGTGCACATATAACATATCTGCTTTATTCATTAATAATAACATCAAACGTCTAAGAAAAAGCAAAAAATTCAAGCATGTATTTCTTATTTATAAGAAAAAAAAAGAGCAACTTTTCACTCTTTTCAACATCATATTTAAATTTTATTCCTAAGAAAATCAAAAATATTTTGAACTTCTATTTCCTACGTGAGTACCTTTTAATGACGAAATACTATAAAAAAAATTGAGAAAATTTAGAAAAAGTTTGAATAAGCTATTATATTAAATTACATTTTATTTTACCAAAATCTAATCAAGTTGAGTTAATAGTGTAGAAAGTATATCATTATACTGGATGAGCTCTTACTTATGTGTAAAGGTTAGAAACTAAGGAAACAATTACGCCCAAAAAAAAAAAAAAAAAAGAAACAGGTACGCCAAAAAAAAAATTACTGTTATTTTGCTGACTCACCAATTATGCAAAAGTTTCACGCGCTCATTACAAAATACAAGACACGTGAATTGCCAGGATAGCAAATGTGTTTAAAAAATACACTTTGAATAAGTTTAAGTGTCTATCTGGTCACTTCATAAGTTTATATGTTTATCTTACAAAATATGCCAAGTTTAGGAGGCTATCCAGTTATTAAGCCTTTTTGGACCTAGTCAATATTTTTGTAAAGCCCACTAGTGACCTATTTTAGGTCTGAAATCCATTTTGAAGTGAATAAAGAGGGGAAAAAATAATTGTATCTTTGCTCTAGAAATTTTTCTTTACAATCAGACTGCTTTTTCCAATTCGTTAATTGTTGAATCGAGCTTAAATTTGAAGTGGAAATTCTCAACATTCTATTCTTCAATTTGAACGATGAAGATCAGATTTTGAGGTTTGTAGCTTAAGTTTCTGAGCCATGAACGATAGCTTGTTTCTGCGGTGATTTTTCTCATTGTTTTTTTGTTACTGACTGTTGTTGCTCCTTGTGGGCATTGATATTATGACTTTTTTTGGGGAACAATTATACTCTTTTGTTGATATATTGGAGATTTTTGGGCCGGCAGTCCCTTGATTTTTACATTTCACGTTGAAAAGGTTTTTCCATGTAAACATTTAATTTTAATCTCTTGCGTTTGATTTGTTTTTTCCAATCCATAATTGTTTGTTGGGTATTATAGCTGATGACTCCTTTCTATGATTATGTATGAGGTCTCCTCTTGCTTCAAATAGATTGGGAAAAATTTAGATTGAATATTTGTTTAGCTTCACCTTTTATAGTGCAATATTTACTACTTCTTTCTCCCAAATAGCAAATATTACCAATTGCCTATCTTTTACATGATGTATTGCTGTCTTGAGTTGATCAGTTTGAAGTTTGAACAAAAACAAAAACCAAATACACATGTTTGAAAGAACCATATATATATATACCAACTTAATTCTCATAGGATATGCATGGGTGATTCTCCCTTTAATTTCGGAGAGCCAAAAGGACAAATGCTAATTATTCCCTTCCATATATATCTACTCTTTTATTAAAGGGTTCGAACCTAGGCGGGCAGGGGGAGAGCCCACACCCTAAACCACTCCAGTCACGGTTGCTTGATGTATTTTGTTATAGCTATGAATGGTAATTTATAAAATCACTGTAGCTACTAAATATAAATAAATTAAAAGATAGTTAATATCAATAATTACCTCTTAGAGATAGTTATGCGAAATAATTATTCCTTTATTAAAACGCGATATGCTTATCTCTATGCTTTATCTTATAACACCATACCATCGCAAAATCTTTTATATGATCTTATCTTGTGACACGATCTATAAGTGTCCCAAGAAAGCATAGCTAGCGAGCTAGCTACTATACAATGAGATGCATAAAATAAAGAGTAGAAAAAGTTCCCTAACTAGGTGCAGATACAGAAATAGTAGTAAAAGAAGGCAAAATAAGAGCCTATATATGTACATGCTGGCCAATATGAGTACTTCTTTAATTAATCAGCATTTCAACAGTAATAAGCTTGTCCTTTGAGCTGCATATATACACCATTATCAAAAGTAATTCGTCAATTTAGTAAAGTATGGTGTACGGAATTTATTTATAAGCTAATTTAACAACTCTAAGCATGAGTAACAAATTGAGAAGGCAGCTAAAATGTACGTACCAAATCCGGTGACCTCTGAGCTCTTCATCAACCTAAGCCTCTTGCAAGATTCAACAAACATTCTGTCAAAGAAAATGGATCATAATTAAGAAAAGGTCAATCGCAAGAAATTGAACTAAACTCACTTAAGAGCCAGGAAAAAGATAAAATAAATTAAGCTTATTTACACTGCCAATAGGAATAAATATTTTTTATCCTATCAATTCGTCTAACCTATTGGAAAAGTTGCTTTCTTTAATATAATTGTTCAAATTATTAACCTCACTTATTATGAACAATTGCTTATAATTATTTTTAAGCAAGCTGACAGTGTAAGATGTAAAACATACTTCCAGGGAACGTCTCCAAGTAGCATCCAGTCCCCATCTTTGTCTTCATAAGTTGGCAACAATTCCACACCATTAATTGTAGGGACTATAAGCTTCCTCCCATTTAGAAAGTTACCTGTTTAAAAGTAACTATTTCTCTTAAAAGAAAGACTCAAGAATCAAATTCATGAGAAGCTGTTAAAGATTGAATACTTACAAATAGTTAGGCAAGTAAACAGTTTTGGCAGAGCATTTAGCAGCTGGTCATAGCTTGTGTACATTTCCAAATCAACTTTTCTCAAGTAGGGAGCTCCATCTACTGCCACCTTCACGTACTTCTTTGCTACCTTGATCCTCTGTGATCTCACTGGTGGCCATCCAACTACTTGTGTCCTAATATATTTTTGAAAATATAGTGAAAAATTAAGCACGCTACTCTTTTGTTAAAAAGAACAAAAAAGCATGTGTACAGTTACAATTGACACAACCATGCATCGATCCAAGGCCTGTACTTCTTGAACCTAGCTATTCGCCTTATTACTTTACATGTGATTAACCAATACAAATAAAAAAAGGAAGGAAATAAATAGATAACATAGAATTTTTGATGTATTAAGTACTTATATACATTGACAATGTTACTAATTTTACAATATGATGAGCCTCAGGTTATAAAAACTTATTCTAGGAGGTCAAAATAAACTATTGAAAAACTTAGTAACTGTCACAGTTACTCATGTATTAGGGTGGTTTTTCTGGAGAAAAAGGGGCAGGACAATTTCAAACAGATATTCAGAGAAGTATTTTCAGAAAAAAGGGAATCCTTTAGGAGAGTCTAGCCTCTCGAATGTCTAGAAGTATCAAATCTGTGTAATCTCATTATTAGGTATTGTGTAACTGAATGTCGTTCATGTCTTAGGTTGTAATTTAAGGTGTTAGCAGTGTTTAAGTGGCTGTTTTCAGATTTCTTGTTGTAATATCAGTGTATCTAGTGTAAAACATCAGTATTTGTTCCTTTATTTACTGTTCCACGCAGAAAAGTCTATTAAATTTGGTAACAGAGAGGAAACGTTCCGGCATGGTGAGTAAAATGCGGGGACGAGTTGAACAAGTCGAAACTAATTTGACAGGGGTAAGAGAAGATGTCAGAAAACTGGAACGATTGTTTCAAGAAATGAGAGTTTCTTGCCAGAATTGAACCACAAGGGAAAACTGTAATGGCAGAACCATCCGCTTCTCAAACCAGATCTGCAAGGGAAGCAATGTTAACTCCAACGGGGAAAAAGATGGGAAGAATTTCGGAAACTACAACTACCGGTTTTCGAAGGAAAGGACCCTTTGGGATGGATTTTAAAGTGGAACAATACTTTGCAGTGAATGACATTTCTGAAGCAGAAAGATTACAGGAAACCGGCGTTTGTTTGGAAGGAAAAGCCTAAAATTGGTATTATTAGTTAGAGTCTAGACAAACAATATCAACCTGGGAAGTCTTCAAAAAAGAGTTACTGAATCGATTTCATCATTCCCAAAAGAGCAACCAGTATGCCGTCTTTATGGGGGCTAAAGCAGGTCACCACTGTTCCATCATTTCGTGAAGAATTTGAGGAAGTGTCAGCGTCTATGAAGGAAGAGTCTGATGGGTTCTTATCTAGGGTGTTTTTGAATGGCCTTAAGGAAGAAATTCGAGCAGAAGTGATGTTTCCACGGGCTCAAACATTGAGGGAGATAATGTAGATGGCTCAAAAGGTGGAGGATCGGAATTCTATTTTGGAGCAAGTTCAAGGGTTCAAATCTAAACCGGCAGTTCAAGCAATAAACAAGTTGTGTTTAGACCCAATTACTCTTGGGTCACAAACATACTTGAAGCATATGGATCAAGCCAGAGCAGCAGGACACAACGTTGATTCGCAAATGAATACTGTAGCAAAATCAACTGGTTTTAATGCGTCTTCTTCAGCAAAATTCGAGGGACAATTCAGAAGGTTGTCTGATTCATAAAATGCCAAAAAAAGAGAGTTAAGGTTATATTTCATATGTGATGGAAAATTTGGCCCTAACCATCGTTGTAAAAATAGGCAACTGAACCTCTTGTTTGTTTCAGAGGCACCCAACACAGATGAAAAGAAAACAGAAAAATTCTTCGTGGTTGCAGGAGATGATGTAGACGAAGGAGAACAAAAGGCCACTATGATGGTGTTGAATATGAATTCAGTAGTGAGCCTTACAGGAGGAAAAACTATGGAATTTGTGGGACTAATGGACAGCGGATCTACCCATACTTTTATATCTTCCGCGCTTGCTCATCACTCGTATTTACCTATTGAGAAGACCAACAGATTTGAAGTGACAATTGGTAATGGTCAACAGGTTGATGGGAATGAAGTATGCAAAGGGGTGTGATTAGACGTTCAAGGCGTACAAATTCACCGACATTATTTTTTGTTTGAGTTGAGTGGAACTGACGTGGTGTTGGGGATGAAATGGCTGGCTAGCCACTTTGGGTGAGATGAGTGTAAACTGGTAACTTCTCAACATGAAATTAAAGATGCAGGAAGATTGGTGTCGCTTCGAGGGGATCCAGCTATGGTTCAAACAGTAGTGTCACTAAGAGCCATGAATAATCTGTTAAAAAAAGAAATCAGGGATTCTTAATTGAGTTGAATCACGTAACAGCAAATGAAGGCGAAACAATTATTACATCAAAGGAGATTGAGGACTTGTTATCTGATTACCCAAAAGCATGCGCCCAAGCTTCAAGTCAACCACCACACCTTTCTCGGTATCATGCTATTACTATTCAATCTGGAAAACAACCACCTAACATTCGTCCAAATCGATATCCTCATTCTAAAAAAGCTGAGATTGAGCGTTTAGTCCAGGAGATGTTGGCTGCTAGAATAATTAGGGCTAGTACTAGTCCATATTCTAGTCTGGTGTTACTCGTTAAGAAAAATGATGGAAGTTGGCATTTTTGTGTTGATTAGCGAGCTCTTAATGACATCAAAGTTCCTGATAACTTTCCAATACCATGCATTGATGAGTTACTGGATGAGCTAGGGGGAGCCGCCATATTTACCAAGTTAGACCTCAAGTCAGTTTATCATCAGATTCACATTCAAATAGAAGAAGAAGCGAAAACGGCCTTCCGCACCCATGAGGGACATTATGAGTTTATGGTCATGCCATTTTGCTTGACCAATGCACCCTTGACTTTTCAGTCATTGATGAATGATATTTTCAGGGAACATTTGTAGATTTTATTTTAGTGTTCTTTGATAATACTTTGATTTACAGTAAAGAGACTATGCTTCTCATCTTGAACATCTGAAGATTGCTTTAGATATTTTCAAACAAAACCAGCTGGTAATCAACGAGACAAAATGCATGTTTGGGCAACTTAAACTGGAATATTTAGGTCATATCATCTTCGATGAAGGAGTGCGATAAGATCCTTCCAAGATTGAGAGTATGATATCTTGGCCAGTTTTTAGAGATATCAAGTCATTGCGGGGATTTTTAGGACTCATAGGGTACTACAGAAAGTTTGTCAAAGATTATGGTAAGATTGCCGCCCCTTTAACTGATTTATTAAAGAAAGATGTTTTTTTTGTTAGGAGAACAAGCTCAACAAGTATTTGAAGCATTGAAGTTGGCGATGACTCAAGTGTCTACTTAGCGATGCCGGACTTTTCTCAGCCATTTATAATTGAAGCTGATGCTTCAGGATTTGGCATTGGTGCAATTTTAATGCACAAAGGTAAACCTATTGCATATTTCAATCGAATGCTTTCTTCTAGAGCAAGACAATGTTCAGTATATGAACGGAAGCTAATGGTCATTGTGTTGGTTGTCACGAGATACAACAACAACAACAACAACAACCCAGTGAAATCCCACATCGTGGGGTCTGGGGAGGGTAGAATGTACGCAGACCTTACTCCTACCAAGGTCGTCAAGAGATGGAATCTCTATTTGATGGGTCATCATTTCATTATTAAAACTGACCAAAAAGCGCTTAAATTTTTGCTGGAATGGAGAGTTATGGGTGAGAATCACCAGAAGTGGGTTTCCAAACTCATGGGTTATAAGTTTGAGATCAAGTACAACTCGGGTACTGAAAATAGAGTAGTTGATGCGCTGTCAAGAAGCGGGGAATCTGCAGAGTTATATGCATTTTCAACTTGGAAATATCATGACAAGGAGAAATGAGACCAAGAAATACAACGAGACACCAAAATGGCTTCTATTTTGCAAAAGCTAATTTCAAGACTACTAGTAGATGACAACTACAACTTGAAGAATGGATGTCTACTATTCAAAGAACGCTTGTTTTTGCCAAAAGGATCATCTCGAATACCTGGGCTATTGAAAGAGTTCTATTTCTCTCCTATAAGAGGCCATTCGGGGTATCTTCGCACATATTAGAGGCTATCCGAGAATATCTATTGGGAAAGAGGGATGTATTGCCAGGTGTGAAATTAGTCAAAATAACAAGTGTCAAACTTTGAGTCCCGTGGGGTTACTCCACCTGTTACCTATACCTTATCATGTGTAAGAGGATGTAAATATGAACTTCATTACTAGCCTCATTCCTAAATCCAATAAGTTTGATACTATATTGGCTGTGGTGGATTGTCTTACTAAGTACACACATTTTATTCCACTTTCATACCCTTTTAATGCTAAAGATGTGGCTGATGTTTTCATTAAGGAAGTGGTTAAATTACATGGATTTCCTAAATTTATTGTGTCTGATCGTGACTGTGTGTTCATAAGCCAATTTTGGAGGGAATTGTTCAAAATAACAGGTACTACCGTACGCTATAACTCTTCCTACCATCTGGAGACCGATGGACAAACAAAAGTGGTGAATAGGAGTTTGGAGACATCTTCGTTGCATGGCAGGAGAAAATCCTAAGCAATGGTCTCACTGGTTATCTTGGGCTGAGTATTTGTTTAATACATCCTTTAACTGATCTGCAGGTATGACACCCTTTAAAGCATTATATGGGAGGGATCCACTATCAATTTTTGACATGGGTGACATAGCAATGGAAGATGTGAATAAGTAGGTGCACACTAAAAATCTGATCTTGACCAAACTCAAATATCATCTGTACAAGCACAACAAAGAATGAAGAATCAAGCTGATCGACATCATAGAGAAGTGATTTTTGAGATTGGTGAAATGGTATATCTCAAACTTCGGCCCTACAAACTACATTCTTTGGCTAAGAAGATTAATGAAAAACTTAGTCCCAGCTTTTATGGCCTTTCAAGATTCCGAAAAAGCTTGGTCTCGTAGCTTATCAGTTGGAGTTGCCCGTTGGAGCACGCATTCATTCAATGTTTCATATTTCACAATTGAGAAAATGTTTGCTACCAACTACTCCTGCTCAAAACCTACCTCTATTTCTTACGCAAGATTTGGAGCTTCAAGTTGAGCCTAAAGCAGTAAGGCAGACCAGGAAGCTTATCAATGGTAAGTGGGAAGTGTTAATCAAGTGGAAGAACCTGGCAGAATTTGAGAATACTTAGGAGGACTATGCTATCATTGATCTACAATTTCCTGACTTTTACCTTGAGGAAAGGGTGACTCTTATAGGGGAGGGTAATGATGAGCCTCAGGTTATAAAAACTTATTCTAGGAGGCCAAAATAAACAATTGAAAAACTTAGTTACTCATGTGCTAGGGTGATTTTTTCTGGAGAAAAAGGGGCAGGACAGCTTCAAAAAGATATTCAGAGAAGTATTTTCAGAAAAAAGGGAATCATTTAGGAGAGTCTAGCCTCTCGAATGTCTATAAGTATCAAATCTGTGTAATCTCATTATTATGCACTGTATAACTGAATCTTAGGTTGTAATTTAAGGTCTTAGCAGTGTTTGAGTGGTGAATTTTCAGATTTCTTGTTGAAATATCAGTGTATCTAGTGTAAAACATCAGTATTTGTTCCTTTATTTACTGTTCTACGCAGAAAAGTCACAATACTAGCACCCTTCCTCTGTTTCAATTTATGTGCGTTATTTTCCTTTTTACTTTGTTTAAAAAAGAATTCCACTTTCTATATTTGGTAATTCTCCAATTCACATGATATATCCAAGGCTAGAAGAGTACTCAAAGTGTATTTTAGTACATTACACACATTTTAAATTTAAGACCACCAGTTTCTACTGTCCCATATTTTCTTAAATTTCATGTCCAATCAAATTACTAGTCATTACACTAGGATACATGAAATCAAACGGAGGAAATATTATTTTTTTAGATTAAAAATCTCATGTGTTATGATACATATGAAGTTAAACTTAGTACTATTTGATTAGGGAACTTACTGTGCGGAATGTTTGGTTCCACTGGAGATTTCATCTTCATAGCTTTTATCATTAGGATTTCTTGCAGTAAAGGTACCGAGGCTCAACTCAATAGCTTCGTCGGGCAGTGAGAATCCACGTTTTATACCACATATTTGCTTTCTTGATAAGCCCAGTGTGAGCTCAGTTTCCTCGAGACTCCGGCTGGAGGTATCAAATTTCATCTTAATACTGTATGTACGTATTTTGTGAAAGGGAAGAATGGGCTAAGAAAGGTGTTGGTGTGATGTTTGGCTATTGTATAAGCTTTGGATTAATGTGGAAGGAGGCTATCATTAATTAATTAGACCATTCTCCTATTAACACGTCTACACAGATGTGCGGTACCTTTTGGTTCATGCCATTAATTGAGGGACGTAAATGATGGGAAAGCATGCATCTCCATTTTGATTAAGTATTTACTTTCATTTTGGGGGTCCATGTAGGCTTTTCTCTTCTTTTAATTAAGTCGTTTGCTATTTTCTTATTTAAGGGGTTCACTTTTTACTCTATACCAAGCGCGCTAAATACTTTGCACGATCGATAAAATTGTTTAAAATTAAATGTAAATATGTGTTTACTAGCTATATGTATATCGAGTATAACGAGCTACACCGATATTAAAGTGGTAAGTTTATAAGCCGACTGACGAAGAAGACCGTGAGAGCATTAGTTTACTTTTGTATCCCTTTGTAAATTGATTTTTGGTTTTATACTATTTTTTCTTCAAAGAGTTTTTATCTTATCGATAAGAAAGTTGAAAAAATTACAAAAGAAACCTTTGTAGGATGTTTTTCTTAATTCAAATTGTAAGCAGCTATGTTCAACCATTTTCATTGAGAGTAGCTGCACTTTTGCTTATATTTGATTGAATTTTATATACCGTCACAAAAAAAAAATTGGTAAAGCAATACTCTAATTTATCGAAAACTCTCTAGAGAGAGCTTGGTGGAACTTATGAAATGCTATAAACGTATAATATATTATCTTAATTTGAAAGAGAAAAAAGAATAACCGTGGTAGAGGACTTGGATTATATGTGCCCATTGCATGTCTTTGCTTGCGCAGTTTAGCCATGCTATAATGAGTGGTTTTTTTTTTAATTAATTATGAATCTTCAAAATTAATTTAATTGACTAATAATCATGATTCGTGTAGGACAAATTTGCAGAAAAAAGAAAGAGTAGAACGCTCTCTATTAACAGGGACAGTATAGTACGATTTAGTTTTATTCACATTGGTGATGCTGAGAAGGTGATAAATATATGTAAATGTTTTTTTCTTTGAGTTTGGATTTAACTTTAATAATCCTATAATAGATGGATTTTTTTTCTTTAGGGAAAAAGGGTCATATTTACCCCTCTACTATGTGAAAAGGGTCACATTTACCCTCCGTTATAGTATCGGTACAAATATACCCCCGACGTTATATAAGTGGTTCAAATATACCCCTCTTCCGTTAGGTTGTCCAAGGTGGACATTTACTCCCACGTGGCATTGAAATTTTGGTGAGGCGGACACCACGTGGCACGCCACCTCACAGCCCCAACCTCTTTACACCCCCCCCCCCCCCCCCCCCCCAAAACCACTTCTTCTTCCACCAGTAACACCTCCTCCCCTCCACCACCATTGCAACCATCAAGACCACCATGACCATCACCATTTTCACCGTCTTCCCTTTCACTGTTTCACACAGCCACGACTTTCTCCGAAAAGGATTATCAGTCAGCTTTAGTTGAAGCTGTAAAATTTTACGTTGCACAAATCATAGAGGCCTCAAGACCGTCAAAATTTGATTTTGTTGTTTTGCCCTTCAAGAAATGAAACAAAATTCAACCTTCCCAGACGTATTGAGAACATAATCACTAACTCTGTTCTAATAACAAGGATTCATGTCTAGTTATAATTCATTATGGATTTCAGATATTCCTTTTCTTTCTAATTAGAATCTCATTTTGGAATTTGACACTAAAGCTGACTGCACTGGAATGAAGGATGCTTCAATGATTTAGAGTTTCTGGTGGTTAAAAGTAAAATCTTTTGTTCATAAATTGAATATTACATAGTCTTGGGATACAAAGAATTACAACAGAGGGGAAATAATTTTTAAAAAATCCATTAAGTTGGGTGGTAAATCAAAATGGCCAAATAAAATTAAGAGAGAGAAGAATCACGAAAACAACCTGAGATGCAAGAGCCAAGTACCCAACAGTATTTGCAAGTGACCACCACCATTTTCAGTTTTATACACCATCTCCACCTCTGCTTAGTTATGGTGGTGTTATCGTGTTGATGGTGACAGTAATGGTGGAAGAAGAAGTGGTTTTGGGGGGGGGTTGTAAAGAGGTTGGGGCTGTGAGGTGGCATGCCACGTGACGTCCACCTCACCAAAATTTCAATTCCACGTGGGAGTAAACGTCTACCTTGGACAACTTAACGGAAGAAGAATATATTTGAACCACTTATTTAATGTCGGAGGTATATTTGTATCGATACTATAACGGAGGATAAATGTGATCCTTTTCTAGAGGGGTAAATATGACCCTTTTCTAGAGGGGTAAATATGACCCTTTACCCCCCCCCCCCCCCCCCCCTCCTTTTTTTTTGCCCATTCTATATGTGCGCCAAGCTGAGTGCACGAACAAGTGATTGAGTGAAGCAAAGTGTGGCGCTCGTGTGGGGAAAGAGATGGTAGGGACAACATGTCCGGGGTACTTTTAGGAACAGGTCAATCTTAGAAGAGTCCATGTGCCAAACCCAACTCATGAAATTAAGAAAAAAAGAAGGTCCCACAAACGCAGTCATGTGACCCTGTTGCTTTGTCGGGTTTTGACTTATCATTCTCCTTTATCACGCTAACGGGTCTCCAACCGACACGTCCACACTATAATATAGCTTTTTGCTTATATATGTCGACAATATATATAAGTATAGAAATGCTAATTAATTCGCAGTACTATTTTTCATCAATTCGTAGTAGTACTAAATTGTAATTGAATGAATTTAACTTATGGATTGTAGGTGAAACGAAGTTTCTCTATTTCGACATATATTTTAGATAGTAACTTGTTTCATTTTCTTATTTCTTATCCGACTTCTTTCCATTTCTCTTATCTTCATAAGAGACACATGTCATAATTAAGAATTAAAGGTTTAAATCTAATTACCCAAATTAAGATTCTAATCATAATTAGAATAACAAGTAATTTCTTAATTTTTACTCTAAATAATAATGGATATCCCGGAATTTTAGCTAAAACAGTATCTCACCTATAAATTAACCCTAAATTTTTCTCAATTTTCCTATTTATTACGTGCTCTGATTTTTCCTTCTTTTGAACAGTTTTTTATTTTATTTTTTTAAACAGTTCTTTTTACTCCCCCCCCCACCCCCCCCCCCCCACCTCCTCTTTACTATCTGTCATGGAAGATCTGGATATGTTCCCAAAAAATTTCTCATAGAGCCCGTTTGGATTGGCTTATAAGTTGCTTATAAGCTGTTTTCAGCTTTTTTGAGTGTTTGACTGGCCAGCTTAAAGTCATTTTGTGCTTAAAATAAGCTCAAAAAAATAATTGGGCCCATTTGACTTAGCTTATCTAAAGCAGCTTATAAGCTGAAAACAGCTTATAAGCCAAAAAAAATAAGTTAGACTACCCCAACTTATTTTTTTTAGCTTATAAGCTGTTTGCAGCTTATAGGCATAAGCCCATCCAAACAGGCTCTTTATGTCGTCCAGCTTCTTGCTTATTTACACAAAATTATTCACTTCATGATTAGTTTACATGAATGTTGACATGTTGTACATGATACTAAATGAACATATTAAAAACTAAAAATACTCTTAACACTTGATCACTAAACTAAAAGAGCATGTAATAAAATAGGAAAAGAGAGAAAAAATGTAGGATTAATTTATAGATGAGATAATATTTTAGCTAGAATTTTGGGATTGCCAAATATTTTTAGAATAAATAAAGAAAATGATTATTATTTTTGTCATGGTTAGGACCGTGATTTGGATAATTTGATCTCAATCTTTAATTTTTAATTATGACATGTATCTCTCCTCCAAGTAGGAACTTGGGGAAAATGGAGAGGAACCGGATCCACCTCCAACCAACACGTCCATGCTATAATATGGCTTTTTGCTTATATATGTCTACAATTTAAAGAAGGAAATAGAAATGCTAATTAATTCGCAGTACTATTTTTCATCAGTTCGTAGTAGTACTAAATTTAGAGTGAATTTATGGCGGACTAATTGAATGAATTTAACTTATGGACCAATGGTGAAACAAAGTTTCACTATATCGACATATATTTTAGCTAGTAACTTGTTTCGTTTTTTTATTTCTTAATATGTCACGTTTATATGTACTGTAACTATCTTTTAGACAAACTAATATAATTTTTTTTACATTCTCAGTGCATAATAAGTAATTGCTTCTCTCAACAAGACAATTTGTCATAAAAAACTGGGATGTCATAACATGACAACACGATATAAAGCGTGAATTTAAAAAAAAAAAAAAAAAAAAAAAACAAATTAAAGGAGATTTGAAAAGTTAAAACGCCTGGCAGATCATACTTTAATTTAGGTAAACAGCTGCCTATAATTTATGCTTTGAATATTATGAAACATATCAAGGTTTATTCGGTACTTGTTCGTACTGTCCAAAACATACCGTATTATAGCACATGCTACACTTGAATGCATATTTAGGTTGAGCAAATGTATATTTATACATATATAATGCGTACTTAGCTTTACTGATTAAACAGAATGAGTAATGCAGTGATAACGATTCCAGTAGTGGGCAGACTCTTCAGTAATTTTTGAACGTGACAATAGCATAAAGCGAGTAATTTGGGGGATGCACAGTTCGCGTGGACCAGTTCTTGATGTGTTCCAACATTTCAGGTTATTTTCCTTGAATTGATCGAACATAGCAAATTTTGCAGTTAGATGGTATCATCAGTTTTCCAAAGAAATTCATACAAAAATTGACCTCTCATAAATAGCGACGAAGATGACATTAACTTTCTCGTGCGTGGAAAGGTTATTTTTGGAAATTGATTCCTCTATATATATTTGCAGACAGGACAGAAGAGAAATTGTAAATTTAGACCTACAACAATAAAATCACATGAGCGGTCTAGACTTTGTGTACAATCTACTTCAGTAACAGATACATGTAGGAAAAAACATGAAATAAGTTAAATTAATGTTGTGTCTAATTCGTTACCTACTATACTACTACAATTCTGATCAATTGTAGTTCTTGAAGGAGCAAAATTACTATTGCAACATTATATTTTCGTGATAGAATTAGGTGAGAACATTGATTTTAAGCTCTTTCTTTTTTAATTTGTGAATTATATACAAACTGATCATGATACTGAATATGCACTTAAATTTTTGGGGACGTTTTGTTCACATACTAGCTACTTATATATAGTGTTTATAATATGCAGGGATTATTATTTATGTGCGCATCGTAATTAATACTGAGAAGATTTTTATACATGAATTATTTACTTTAAAAAGCATTTTTACATTTAAATGGTTTAATTCCCGTGTTGTATATACATGTATTATTATTATTATTATTATTATTATTATTATTATTATTATTATTATTATTATTATTATTATTATTATTATTATTATTTCATATTCTATCCTGCAAAAAATAATACGAAAATTTTCACATAATTTGGTGCAAGTAAATTAAATACTGCCAATCAAACACTAGATTAGTAACCATGCGATGATTCTTTTTCTTATACGACCAACCAAACACTATATTATCTTATGTGAAATTGTATCCTCGGATTAATTATTCCAAACTATCAACCAAATGAACCCTAATTAAGTTCTTTGCAGAGAGATGTAGTCACAGGCCCTGACAGATACCCTGGTTACCATTAGTTGTATGCAAATAGGCCAGAAGTACTTTGCAATTGAACAAACAAGAAAATGAGTTGCTAAGTCACCTAAGTACATAATTCAGGTTTCTAGCAGGACATGTGATAATGGACAGTTAACCAAATCCAATTTAATATTAAAATAAAATTATTAAATGCATGTTATTCTCAAACAGTGCCTTCTGTCGGACGTATCTATGAGGAGACCATGTGCCATGGTAGTTTAATTAGTTAGTTGGTATACGTTTACAATAGTACCTTAGTACTAAATTATGCATGCCTCTCGTGAAGAATCTGCACCTTGGCAATTAACAAAGTGAATTCCTTTGGACAATGCTGAATGAATAACATTCTTAATTTTCTTCTTCGCGACTTGTTAATGTATATACATCCTTAATTCACGTTGTATGAGAATTGAAAAACTTGACCTGAGAACATAGTTTACAAGTCTCCCATGGTTTCTCGAGTCTTTTGGAAATAATTAGCTACTAAAGCTGATTGTAATTCAAAAAAGGACGACGTTTGACAGATAAATTAATATAGGGATTGAAAAGTCTGACCATGCATGCATGTAAGAGCTAACAAAATAACAAGTTATGCTTCTAGTGGAAACTTAAAATAATTTCATCTGTATTTCATATATAGTCCAAGAGAATGATACATTATGCATGGGAATTGAGTTGGATGGATACCGGAACCTTGCCATTTTTACCTGATGCATGAACCTATATGTAGTATATTATTATTTACTTGTTTTTTTAAATGTTTTTATATATTGTTGTGTTAGCTCTTCTAGGATTCCAAGAAAGCTGCTAGCCCGTGTGACATTATATTGTACATTTTTCACTATGTTCTAGGGGTTTGATTGATCCAAGCTCATCAAGGTGAATAGATTAAGGAAGAGAACGAACTTAGCCACAAGTTAAACAAGATTTTCTCTTTTAGCCACTATCCACTTGCCTAACGACCACAGCTCTACTAACGTATCGTGGGCAATGCATTATTGCATTTGCTTTAGGTTAGACGTCATTTAACATGTGTACGCTGACATTATAAATATTTTTAACATTATACATTGTATTTCTACCTATTACAACAAGTTGTTTATTTTGTTTTCTAAGTTAGTATCAAATTAGGCTTATTGTAGATGGTTATATAGTTGTAGTTGCAAGTCTCTAATTTCACATATAGTCGTGTGACTTTTTACTCTGTATCAATAACATAAGCTCGTGCGTGTAGCCATGGAAATTCATGTGTTAGGAACATAATTAAAGCAAAAAAAACGTATACTCAACGGTTTTGAATTCGGATATCTCTGTCACGCATTATCAAAATAATTTGCATGTCTTATAAAAAAGAAGAGTAAATAATCAGCTGGCATATAAGGGGACGTGTCGAGTACATAATTTATATCTTCTATTTATAAGATGAAATTGATAGCCTCAATAGAGACTCATATTTACCTGAGCGTCCCAGTATTGGATGATTAATTTTTCAAATATAGGGGAAACCTGACTAAAGTCCAACATATTCAACGTTACTATAAAACAAAGTTACCAATAATATATAATGAGATAAATGAAGAGAAAAAAAAATTCCATATATTGTACTAAAAGCTAAGCTAGTATTACAGTAGCTGCTAGCTTTAAGCACGTTATCTGGATTACACATAACAAAATTAGCAACCAACATAAATCGTCACGTAAGAATTTGCTAGAAGAGGAAATAGTATAATTATGTCTTACTTAACACCTAAAATTACATCTACATTATGATGCAGATTAAGATACAATTAAACATATAACATTAACATAATTGATGATATGAGAGGCCACTAACCCAGTGGTCAATCACTCTATTTCTCACTAATGCAAGCGATTAAAAGGCCTCATTTCTCTTTGGACATTCCCTTGAGAAAGTCTTTTGTTCGA
Source organism: Lycium barbarum (assembly GCF_019175385.1). Lineage (NCBI taxonomy): Eukaryota > Viridiplantae > Streptophyta > Magnoliopsida > Solanales > Solanaceae > Lycium > Lycium barbarum. The sequence goes on along the minus strand of NC_083337.1, from coordinate 155,211,475 downwards.
AGCCCTATCACTTTTGCATCCGATCTCTTCATTATCCTTAGCCTTTTGCATGATTCACTAAACATCCTGTAAATCACAATTGAATATCTTCATTAGTTTTTCTACTTTAATTTCTCCCCACAAAAAGATCAGTTAAAAGGAAAAAAAAAATACACAGAAAAGAAAAAAGAGATAGGCATGCTGGTAACAGTAAGAAATACTCAAAACATAATTGAGTACGTATAACAGGAGATGAAAAGATTGTCTATGAATTAATGATTGTCCAAGAGAAAACGTGGTCCAGAAAAGCTTCGAATGTGATAATTACTGCTTGACCCCTGGTGTTGTCGTCTGGGACATTCTTGTCTGATTCAAAACTATTTCTTGGAAAATTACAAGTTTGTCGGCAATTTTCTGAATTCTGGAAGAAATTGTGGCAGGTGAAATCATTGTACAAAGTCAATTTCTACTGCTTTTTCACTTTGTGTGGGGATACTTTAGACCTCAGGTCCTTTTCTTCAAATACATTTTTGGAATTTTGTTTGATTAAATGTTTTTGAAAATCGGTTAGTTTGATTTTATCTTTAAGTAATTCAGCTTAGGATTGAACTTATAAACATCTAAATCATATAAGTAAAGAGATCTATTCATTGATAAGAAAAGAAAAAAACATGAACGGGAATTGGATTGATGATAAAATAGAATCATGAATCGGGAACAGTGATTCGATTGCTGATGATGAAGAAAGAGAATTCTTGATCATACATGATTGAATAATTTGTTGCTTCAACATAATTTTACAAAAGGTGTTCCTATAATCAGGGAGTTCTTCCCAAAAATGGGGTTTAATCTTCGGTAAAAAGAAAGGATATAATGGGGAGACTTTTTACCTTTATCACAAAAATCAATTCTTATTTTTCTCTTGATCTTTCGTTGACAAGTTCAGTGGTAATGTTTAATTCAGCAAAGAAAACTTAAATCCAACACACCCACATGAGAAACATCACACACCTACCCAGTTACGTATACGGAGTACGAAGAAATCTGCTTCTGAATAAGATCGGAAACTGCCCAAGAAATCATGTACTAATATTAATGACAAAACATTAAAGTAATTGAGACGTACACATTATTTTTCTTGGAACGTAGAAATCAGGTGCATGTGAACTAGCGTAGCAAGTTTCTCATTTTTATAAATTTTATTACTCCTAACTATACCAATTAATAGTGGTTCAGTTATCCAATTATGCAATTTATTAAGGTATATAATTTTAGTGTTAGAGGTAGTGAAGTGAACTTACTGCCAAGGAACGTCACCAACAAGCATCCAGTCTCCATCTTTGTCCTCGTATATCGGAATGTACTCTGAATTGTCTGCATCCTTCATTGCTTCGCCTGTCCACAAATTCCCACATCTCATTATTTCCTTTGTCTAATTGTCTTCCTTTTTTCTAATTTCTAAAGATTTTTTTTATACTATCATACTCCCTTAGTCCAATTTATGTAGTAATAGTGTTTAATTGGACATAAAAATCTAATAAAAATAAAACCTTTGAAAATTTATGGTTTAATAGAAGTCAGTGATATTAATGAATAATATTAAAGTATTTCTAAACAAAAATAAATGACATTCTTTTGGGGAAAAAAAAGTACTCCGAAGAAATGAGATAGTTTACTATGTTTTTCTATTCAATTTCAGTTTCAAGTCGCCGGGTACCATGAAATTCTAGACAGCATAATTTTACAAGATTTCTACACGAGTGTAAAAGAGACTGTTTCATTGTCAATATAAATTCAATCGCTATAATAGGTCACCTACCATGGTTAACAGGTTAAAATTGATATTTGCTTCTTAATGTTGAGACATTGATAATTATCACAAGAAGGCTTACTTCTCAGCTAATAGATCTGGTGAGCCAACCATGATCAGAAACTAACCAAACCAATAGCATATGCAATTTTGAATCATAGGTTTCTATATGTTTAAAAATTTGCGGAGTAGAATATGAATGTTTATTTATGTACAATGTAAAGACCCTTGTTAAAGTATATTCCTTTTATTGAATTTTTGTCTTGCAATTCTGCATGGATGCTTTTTTGTTTTCAATGAAACACTATATATTGGAGTAACAATAAACTGAAGGAACAAGAAACTTACAAATGCCATAGCACCCGAAGAGCTTTTCAAGATTCATAACCAATTCATCGTATTCCTTGTGATTGCTCAAATCAACTTTTCTAAGAAAAGGAGCACCATCCAAACCAACTTTCACGTACTTCTTCGATCCTTCACGATTATTATTCTTTCTCCGGTAAGCACAAACAGGTGGCCACCCAACAACTTGGTTCTTGTTTCTACACTTAACATCATCAGCATGATCGTTAACATTGCTGCTACTTCTGTCACTCTCGATATCCGAAAACACCCTTTTCTTCTCATTTTTCTGATCCAACGAAGTAGGAAGAAATCCCAATCTAAGCTCCGTAATTTCAAGTTCTGTTGCCATTTCTTTTTTGCTCTTTTTGAAGAGTCAATTTTTGAGTTAGTTGTTTGATGAGAATAAGTGAAGTTAGTTTAATTTATAGTGTGTGGGGGTTAAGAGAGAAGCAATGCCAGGTCAATGGAAATAAATGGTCGGTCACATGAGATACCATGGTAGGGAACTTAATGTTACCTAAAACACTAATATGGACCGGCAACTTCCTAATTTTCTATGCGACCACTATCGGTACGTACGTAGGGTTATAGAGTTATTTGCGCACAGATATTATAAAAAGAAAATTACGATATCAGGTTAAGTTGACCTACAATAACATCTAATTTTTCATATCAAGCCTAATATGATACCTTGAAAAAAATAGAGTTAATAACCTGTTATAGCAGGTCAATTTAACATGATAACATAAATATCTTTTAGAACGTCGATGTATACAACTTAAATCTAGGGACTAGGATTATATTGATTTAATAAAGAATTTAAGTTCGATGCCGTGTAAGTTTCTTCTACACAATCATGCTAATTTTCAGTTAATTATGAGTGATCCTTATGATAGACATTAACTAATAACATAAGAACTATGGTATTTAGCTAACATGCTACTATAATTTAATTACAGATGTGATTTCTGAGAAAGTCTAATACTATAAAAGAATCTTTACATTATAAGTATACGAAACTTAATTTCATATTGGAGATTTAGTTACCGTTTTATATTTGTCATCAGAAAACATGCCATGTGATTTTCCCCTGATTGAAGGGTTGGCCAATTTATATGCATATATAGACACACACTTGACTATATCTGTATGTGTGCAAAATTAATACACCGAATGAGTTGTGTAATTATTTCTAGTGTACGAACTGACTACTGAGGCTTTGGAGAATATGGAAAATTAGTAGTGAAACATTGGTTTAATTTTACCTTAACTGTTTGGAGACGATGGAGAAGTAGAAGGCACAATTAAAGGGAACTGAAAGTACCCAATAAGCATTGAAAGAAGCGAATCAAAAAATTCAAAGGAGGTGATTTCAAACAGATATATATTGAGGAAATGGATGAACATAACCTTTATAATTTGAACGGAAGAAAATGACTCTGTAAAAATATCTTTTATGTAAAAATTAGAATCTCTTAAAAAGGACATAGAAATTAAAATAAATTTATAAAGTGCTACAAATCAATTCATGACCCTTTTCTTGATGCGAAAATCTTATGCTTTTAAGTTTTAACTATATATAATTTTCTCAAGAAAACGTCTTAAATAGGTAGAAAAGAAAATTAAATCATCTAATCATGATATTTTGTTATACAGTCAAACCTCTCTATAGTGGCAGCGTTTGTCTGAAAATTTCATAGCTGCTATAGTGAGGTGTTGTTATGTATGCATACTGGCATTTGATGTTTGGATATCATTAGCTGTTATGAACAAAAGTACGCATAAATTTATTTTTCTATACTTTTTTTTCTATATGTTATAAACGAAAATAAAATATTTGTTAATTTTAAAATCTCGATTGATTTTTCTGTTTCATTAATAAAAATTGAAGTGACTAATAAATTTGTAACTAGTTGTACCGTACTAAGGAGCATATGCATTTTAGATTAATTGAAAATTTAAATATTTCAAGTTTGACGTAAGAATTCTACAATTGTAGGTTGTTTCGTAAAGTCCAGTCTCTTAGTGATAATATAACACCTGAATTAACAAAGATTTTTGTCCAAACTTTCAGCAAAAAGGAATTTAATAGCTTCTTCTTGATGATTACTACAAAAAATTTAATATTTTATTTTTATACATAATATATTTCTTACAAAAGATTACTTCCCCCGGTTCAAAAAGATTGTCCACTTAGCCATTTACACACCTCTTAAGAAAATACTAACTCCCAGGCAAAAATAGGTAATTTGACTAAACTATCCCAAATTAAATAAGTATTGGGATTCTGTCACTTAATACTTAAAAAGGGCAAATCTGAAAAAATAATGTTAATTCTTTCTTGATTAGGTAAGCGGGCACCCTTTTTGAATAAAAAAATAAAGGCTAAGTGGACACTCTTTTTGACATGGAGGGAGTATTACACAATATTTGAGTATAACTATTATAGAGAGGTAATTTTACAAAGAGTGTACCGCTATAATGAACGGCACTGCTGTTATAGGTAGAATGATGTTATAGAGAAATAAAATATAACATGAAAAATCGGTTCCGAAGAAAATCAGACCGTTATAACGAAATGCCGTTATAATAAATGACAATTATGAAGAGGTTTGACTGTATGGATATATAGTTGCGTTCATTCGTTATTAATTTGTAGGCTTCACATTATCATATCTTACTCAAGCTGACATATCCAATATTTTTAATAGAAGTTTAGCTGCAACTTAAGAAATATTGCTTCTTGTGGGGAGTACAAATCTGTATGAAAACTTCCAACAATATCCTATCGAAGAACTGCTACAACCAAAATTCTGAAACCGTGTATAATATCCCCAAAGGCCCAAATTAGGAGGCAAAAATTTTATGTCAAAGAAAAAGAATATCACGAAATTCTGTTTGAAAAAAGAAAAGAAGCCATCCCTTTGAGAATCTGCACCGCTATTGGTACACATAATCTTACATCAAATAATCCTTGAACATTCACATAATTGCTCTTAGTCAACTATATAGTAATGATGTATGTAGGACTTGCGCAAATTAGCAATTTTCCTTGCATTTCTTCTTTCCAAAAGGGAAAAAGAGGAATTCCAAGGTAAAAGTTCTTCAAAAGACGATTGTGGTAGTAATTAAGGAACAAACAGCTGGAATTTCCCCTGCTAATGTTGATTACTTTTAATCATGATCCTGTAAGATATTAAATCATCACCATGGCAGAAATTAACATACAATGTACGAATACACAAAACATAATCTTGAGTTAGGATTAACAAACATAACATTCAACTCCATTGATTTAATAACAGTACCAATCAACAGTTGCCTTGAACTGGACCCTATCACCACATACTCAAGAACATAATACATTAGGATACTGACGACGACGACAACAATAAAGTATCCGGCGTAATCCTACAAGGATAGTGCCACGAGCCCACGACTAGTGAAATTGGGATTAGCCTCTATTTATATGGACTGTCTGTCCATCAACCTATAGTATATATATATATATATATATATATATATTATATCACTTGATGAGTCATTCTATTCCTATAATCAATTACTAACTAACATAAGTCCATCCTCCAATATCTTTTTCTTTTGCTTCCCTATCCTCAAGCATTGTCTACCTCATAACGATAGAAAAGGAGAGAATGGAACAACTTCATCGGCATTAAGTAACTCCTTTTTTTTCCCTTCCTACTGCTTAATTAGCTTCAGATTCATTAATATTCTTGTGCTAAATATGAACTAGTTTCCATTTTATAAATCTCTAACCTAAAAGGAATTGGACAAGGAAATGAAACATACTATAATGTCCTACATATATAAAGGCACACGTAATCTAGAGTTTGTCGCCTAAATCATAATGCGTTTTGTAATCACTCCTAGACAATCATATACCCCCTGTACCACTAGAGGCTACCTACGTCCCCACCTGACTCCCAGAGTTAATCAATTAAAGAGTTTTAACTTACACTACCATGTGAAGACGATATACAATATCGCTAATTGCTTATAGTAATAATAATAGACAACAATTACCTTAAATAACGCAGTAAATAATTTTCTATAATCTTGTAAACTACTTTATAAATTAAGGGAGGGGTTTGCTCCGTTACGTTTTGCTCCAATAGCTATCAATACAGCCTTATATAGTTGATACGTGCTTTAATAAATTTGAAAGTCTGAGATTCATTTTCATCTCTCTATCTAATCAAATTACTTACAAAACCTTTAGCGTGCCCAGCTAGAATTTAATGTATCACACACTGTGTAATGTTAAACTTATTCTTTTGAATTCAGTCCAGGCCATCAATTATTTGATGAAACGTGTGGGTACGATAATATTAGGAGGGCCAAGTTATTTGCCCCTCTAAGCACGTGAACGACACGTGACGACGGTGCTCTTGCATGCCTTATCGTGTACTGTACGATGGACATGCGTTCAAAATAAGTATCTACTGAAATAATGGAGGTCTTTTTATGTCAAAAAGAAGCTTGTCGTTAAAATCAGAAGGGAAATCACTTTAAAATTAAAAGTGACAAAACATACAAAAGTTGAGGTAGAACTGAGTCCATTCACGTAACTTCTGGGAAATGAAGAGTAAAATCTCCAACTTTCATTTTCAGTGAAATCTACGTACATATAACATACATAACGACATAACACGTTCATTAAAGTTTAGAGATGATTCACGAAGTGTCTAGTACCTAAAATTTGCATGGATTTGTTGCTTTGCAAATTGCATGAGACAGTACATACGAAAAGATTGATATTCCTTGAGATCCCTGTTTGTCTTCCAGCGTTGTGCTGGTGTCTATGACAATTGATAGTAGAAAACAAAAAGGCCAGTTTACAACCACTAATTATAAAGTAGAGATCGTGGCCTAGTGTTAAACACAAGTTCAATTGAACCACCGTATTTGAAATTCTACTCCCCGTTCTAATTTATGGGATGAATTTTATTGGGCAAGAAATTTAAGGAAGAAAGAAAAACTTAAGCTACTAATATTCTAATAGAAAGTCATTGCTCATAGATATTTGTGTAGCTATCATCTTTAATGATACGTTAATTAATTAGAAAGTTTAACGTCAAATTGTTTGATTTTTGGAATAGCTTAAAAAAATTGCATCACATAAAATTGGATAGATGGAACGGTACTAAGTACGAGGTCACTTCACTACAAGAAAAAAGAAATTTGGCAACAATATTTTTTTGTTGCCATAAATTGATTATTGTTGCAAAAAGTACTTTTGACTAAACCGTCAACCGGTTAAAACCGGTAACCGGACCGGAAAAACCGGAACCGGTAGAACCGGTTAACCGTTTAATTATTACCGGTCTGGTTCCGATTTTTTTGAAACCGGAACCGGTAAAACCGGAACCGGACCGGTTAAAATGGTGAAATAAAAAAAAAAATTATAGCCGTTGGGCGTTGGGCCTTTTTCCGTTAATGGACCGTTGGCAACGGTCCATTTGCAAAAATGGCCGTTGCCAAACGGTCATAAAATTAATTTTTGGCCCCTCAACCCCCCAAACTTTTTTTTAACACTTTAACCCATCCCCCACCCCTATATAAACCCTTCTTCATTTTCATTTTAATTCACACCAATTCACTTTTCTCTTTCTCTCAAATCTCAATCTCTCAATTATAGTTACTTTGCAATAATTAGCCACTTTATATTTCTCTCAAATAAATATTACAAAGTCTTATTATAGTTTCAACTTTCAATTATTAATTTTGCAATTATAATATTGTTGGTGGAGTTGGTGATTTTGCAACAATTCGAAGTAGCTTTGGTGGATTTGCAATTCTAACCGCCTTCACTTTGTTGGAAATTAATCCGGCAATTTGGTACCTTCGTTCCAACTCTATCTTTATTTTTCGCAATTTAATTTACGCAATTTAATTCTAGCAATTTATTTTTCGCAATTTAATTTACGCAATTTAATTTACGCAATTTAATTTGTTGTAATTTATTTTCTTGTGATTTATTTGATTGTGATTTAAATTAATTCTATTTAATAATGTCAAAGAGATTAAGACGTGGTGCCGGTAGTAGTAGTGGTATTGTTAGGAGTGGGCTTAATGAGGAAACATTTGTGGAAGAAACACCTAATTTAGGTATTGATGTTGGTGGAAATAATCCACTTTTAGGTCATGAGGCAATGCAACAACATTTTACCGACACTTTTAATGAAGATGATGATGATGATGAAACACAACCCCCGAAAATCCCATAGGAGATACATGTCCTGCACAATCACATACATAAGACAAACCACCTAGAACTCGTAAGCCAACAGCTAAAGTTTGGAAATTTATGACTAAGAATAGGGAAAACCAATCAGCTACATGTACCCTATGTGGACAAGTATTTAGTTTTAAGCAAGGAACTGGTAAGGATGGTGGAACGGGTACACTAAATGGTCATATGAGAACCAAACATATGGATGTTTGGGGAGAGCAAACGGGTTCAAATGTGGGGGGTATTCAAATGACGATAGACCCACGAACCGGTAGAAATTTTAAGTATGACAAGAAAAAAGAGCGTGTAGAAATAGCTAAAATGGTAGCTTATGATTGTTTACCATTTTCCTTTCCCTCGGGTTTGGGGTTTGTTACTTACATTCAACGTTGTTATAATCCGTTATTTGAGGGTATTCCTAGAAGTACTTGTAGAGCCGATGTTATAGATTTGTTTAAAAATATATAGATTTTATTTGCGCCATGTATTTAATTCTTTAAATTGTAATGTTTGTCTTACCGCTGATATGGGTCTTAGTCTTAACAAGTTAGATTTCTTTGCTATTACATGTCATTGGGTTGATGACAACTGGGTTATGCAAAAAAGAATTATAGCTTTTTTATATGATGAAGGAAAAGGTCGTCACGATGGAAAATTTTTAGCGGATTCAATGTCTACTATTATGAGATTTTTTAATATTAAAGAAAAACACTTTGTATTGCTTTAGATAATGCTTCTATTAATACAAAGGCGATAGGTCTTATAAAAAGAGAACTAAAGCCTCCGCTAAGTAATATTTTTCATGTAAGATGTAGTTGTCACATTTTAAACTTAATTGTTAAAGATGATCTTGGGCATTTTGAAGATTCTGTTTAAAAAGTTAGAGATGCGGTTGCGTTTCTTTTTTGTATGCTAATAGGGGAAGAATTAGAGATTTTAAGAATGCTTGTGTGGAAAATAACCTTAGACCTAGGAAAATTCAAGTAGAAATTGAGATTAGGTGAAACTACACTTACATTATGCTACAACAAGCATATCAGTATAGGATTCCCATACAACAAGTTCACAACAAATATAATACTGATAGTGATGATTGGTTAAATTTTTCGCATTGGGAAGATGTTAAAGAATGTGTTGAACTCTTAGAAATTTTTTATAATAAAACTCTTGCTTTTTCTAGATAATTTTATCCCACGGTAATCGAAATTTTAGCCTACTTAGCGGAAATAGCTAGAGTTTTACAAGAGTATAAATCTAAACCCGGTTATCAAGTGCCTATTTTTGAAATGATAATCAAATTTAAGAAGATGATAATGATGGAGAATGTGCAGACCTGTCGTATTCTTTTGATTTTGGTTGTTGGGTTTTGTTGCCGTTTGGATTTTTGCATATGTACTGTAATGAACACTTCTTACAAAGTATAGTAATAAATAAAAGCCACTATGCCATTTAGTGGTTAATTAAATAAATAAAAAAAAATCAAATTTAAGAAGTATTTTTTTTCCATCCCAATTTTATTTATATTGGGTTCTCTTTTAAATCCTTGTTTAAAAGTGTCTTATACTAAAAATTTGGTTAGTTAAATTTATACATTTTTAGAAATTGAAGAGGGAGTTCAACCATCTTTAGCTGAAGCCGAACTCGCTATTGATGATGAGTTTAGAAAAGTTTTTACTCATTATTCTAGTTTGGAAGAACGTGCTACACCCGTTGCTCCACGCCCTACTACTTCTCAGAGTAGCAAAAAGGGCTTGTCGGGTTTAAAAGTTTTACATTCACAGCCAACTTCTTCTTGTACTGCAAACTTTGATGAATATAACTTTTATTTGATGCAGCCAAATGTGAATATCAAGGAACTGGATGACTTGGACGTCTTAGCATGGTGGAAGAAGTACAAGGCAAGTTATCCGGTACTTTTAAGAATGGCTCGAGATATCCTTACGGTTCAAGTATCAACCGTGGCTTCGGAGAGCGCATTTAGCCAAGGAAGACAGTAAATTGGAGACCATAGACATTCATTATCCGGCTTTAGCTTGCAAGTACTAGTGTGCATTCGCGATTGGATAAGATCGGAGCGACACAACCAAAACTTAGAAGCGGAGGAAGGCGAAGAGGAAGAAATTAGATTTGATAGCTAGTGGACCGGACCAAATGGAAGACTTTGAAGATATTTCCATGACCGAACATGATATGGGGGAAATTAACGAAATGATTCAAAATTGGTGATTTTATTATTCTACTATTTCTGTACAACTCATGTATTATTTGCAAGTTAAAAAAAACTACAACTTGCAAATAAATGTTATCCAAGAATGAATAAAATATATGGCTCATTGAGCTTTCTTCTATTTACTTGTGTTCATATTAAAAATAAAAACTAGAAAGTTATATACTTGAAAAATAACTAAAATATATATATATATATATATATGTTTAAGTTATACTTATAGTATACTATAAATTATAAGTATATTCTTAGTATATTTTAGTTATTTTAGTGTTATATATATATATATTAAGTTATAAATATATATAAGTTATATATAACTTAAACATATTTATATATATTAAGTTATATAACCTAAGTATATTGATACATATATTGATATATATATAAGTATATTCTTACTATATTTTAGGTATATATATATGTATACGTATATACGAATTTATAAACTTAGAAAAAAATTAAGCTATAAATAACATAAGTTATAAGTATATATATATATATATATATATATATATATATATATATATATATATATATATATATATATACTTATAACTTATGTTATTTATAGCTTAATTTTTTTCTAAGTTTATAACCTAAGTATATTGATATATATACGTATATTCTTACTAAATTTTAGGTATATGTAGTATAACACTATAACTTAAGCATATAACTTAATATATATATGTATACACGTATATTCTGTATTGCTGACTTGCTGTTAGCCTGTTAGTCAGTAAATATTTAAACTTTACTTATAAACTTGTATAACATATGTAAATATACCTACAATATACTAATAAATATATATATATATATATATATATAATACAAAAAACAAAAAAAAAAGGTTTTGGAGACTTTGAACCGGGCCGGTTTCGGTTTGAGGTTTCAAACCGGTAAACCGGAACCGGTTAAACGGTTCCGGTTTTTTAACCGGAAACCGGCCGGTTCCCTAACCGGTTACCGGTCCGGTTCCGGTTAAACCGGTTAACGGGCTTACTTTTGACACCAAAAAGAAAAAAATTTGTTGCATAACCTTTTCCCAACGGCTGTTATTGCAACGACATGCAACAACTTTTTTTTTTTGTTGTCAAAAGTACTTTTTGCAACAATAATCAATACTATGACAACAAAATTAAGTTGTTTGACAACAAAAAAGTTCATTTACCAACACTAAAACTAAGTTGTTGCCAAATATTAAATTTATTGTTGTTATTTCTGTACTTTCTTGTAGTGCTTTAGAAATAATTAAGAAGTATTTATCTATATTAAGGCAGATTAGTATCATAGACAATAGCGTTTAATCCTTCTTTATTTTATACATGTCAGGTAAGTTTTTTTGGTTTACAAGATATGACATCACATTTCGCTTGTCATGATCAGTTTTCACCTTTTCCGGGTTTTGTTTTTCTACTTTAGGAATATGCTAGCAACACCAACCCATGCAGAAAAAACAGAGGGCTATGGCCCAGGACCCTTCTTGCACTGACCATTGTCACTCAGGCACTTTTTTGTGCGGAGTGCCCTTCAATGCACTGGTCTTTAATTTTTGCCCCTCCAATTATTGGTTTTTAATTTTTGTCCTTCGCCAAAAACTCTTAGGTTCCGGGTTCGTACCCCCGCTCAGTCAAAAATTTAAAGAAATTCATCAGGTAGAACTTGAATTCGCAAGACAGAGTTTTGCTCAAAACTCTACCTTAAGGTAGAGTTTGAAACTCTGCCTGAAGCAGGCAAAATTCTGCCTGCAAGCCTAACTTGGGCCCTAATAGGCCTAAGTTTCTAAGTTTGTTATAAAACTCTGCCTTATGATTTTATTTTATAACTGAACTGAACTCGAACTCCAAGCCTCGTGATATTAGGCGAAGGATAAAAATTAAAAACCACTCATTTGAGGGACAAAAATTAAAGACCACCCTAAAATAAGGGTATTCCTGCCTCAGGTGGTCGTGTTCATCTTTCCTCATTAATATACAAGAAATATACATAGAGATACTAGTTAATACTTTCTAAGAAGTGTTTGGAAGATTACAAAATAATAATCGAGCTAGTCGTAACATTTCATATTATGCTAGCTTTGTGCCAGCATGAACACTTGAAATGGCTTTAGCAAGAGCAAGTTCAAAGTCAGTTAATCGACTTGTCAAATGAAGCAGCTAAAAGTTACTTCACTTTGGCACCGCTTTACATCGAAAAAGAAAGGTAAGGCATCCCCGTGGGGTCCTTGGTACTAAGAAAACAAGAATTATGTCCACCTTTTTAACTTATAGTCATATACTGCTCTCATTGTATTCCCTTCAAGCTAAACTTCATCAAAGCTCAGTTCGGCTGCTAAATTGAACTACGATTTTAGAGTAAAGCGTTTATGAGACTAGAGTACAGAAATACTTATTTCCTTTATACTACAGAAAGTATATATTTATAAGGCTTACAGAAGATAAATTTGACACATCTCAAAACAACAAATCCGGAAGTAAGCACATTACTTTAGCTTTAGGAAAGAAAATATCAAACGGAAAAATCAATTGGAAAAAACTTGAAAACAAAAAATAAAGGAAACCTCGGTCTAGTTAAAGCTTCAATAGGTAGACATCGACTGGTTCAATAAATCATGGAACATCATTACTGCGTTTGTACATAAAATAATGCTTTGACAAAACTGAAATACACACGCCTTTGCCGTCGTCTAGCTTGGCGTATTGTTCTATGCTAGTGGTATACAAGATCCACTCTTGAACAGATTCCAGAGAGCTCACTTCGATCTCTAAGTTGTTGAAATCGAGTTGCACTATGCCAAGAAACTCTCTTTCTGGTACCTGACCATACCCTGAGCAACCAGAGAATGCTATACCATCATAACAAATCAGATCAAATATACACAGAATCCAAGAAAATTGAATCCAGGGGAGGAGAAGTGCTGCAAAAGGAAGTCAATCTGAAAGCAAGAAATCATCGCATCTCACAGTCCTGTGCGGCCTTATATATTCCACTTCAACCTTCCCATTGTTGTACGAGTACGCTCGGAGGTTAGACGTGTGGCTTAAATTAGCTTCTCCAGTACTCTTGTGGACAACTTACTTCAGCATGAAATATACAATTAGATGTGTAGATCCTTCAGTGCATCCAGCTTATCTACTTTCCCATTTGATGAAGGCAAAGCAGAATTTTCAACAGTATTCAAGTTGTTCAAGTTGACGACTCCATTTTCAGGGGTTTTCTGTGTCTGATGGTAAGCTGAACTTGTAGCAACTGAGCTACGAATGCCTTCAAAATAAGTTGAGAACGGGAAGTATTCGGCACAGCGCGCTTTCCATCCTGCACGAGCGCACCAAACACATCACTCTCAAGAAAATTCTCAATTATCAAGTACAATTGTTTGTCAAAGACGTATAAGGATTTTGGGTCTCCATTTTGCTAAAAATTGTCAGCACATAGGTAAGTAACATAGCTGAACTATCACATCAGGACCCATACACCCTAATATAAAAGTCATGAAAACCATGGTTCAAATTAGTGCCTTGCATTAACTCATGCTGCGAACATTAGGAGAAATAAGAATATGAGCAGTTAAGTGCTAAATGTCTATCGTCAACGGTGCATGTCCCATCTGACAGAGGAAGGACTAATTTGAACTCTACTCTACCTTTATTAAAGAACCATAAAGAAAATCTTGTTATTAAAAAAATAGATGAATCGGAACTGAGCAAAAAAAGGAAACACTCCATTTCTAAAATTAAGCAGTTTGACATGGAGTGTATGGCTTTTTAAGCCACAAAGGTGTATTGGTCAGAAACTGAAACAAAATGATATGTACACATTTCTTATCTTCTAACAGCACGCATGATTTTTTAGTTTTGAACAACTATGGTGTCCAGGCCAGCTTGAGCACCTCGACTTTCCACGGGATACCTGTCACCTCCCACCAGCAACAGGTACCAAGTAACTCTGTCCACCAAGGCTCGAACAGGTGGGAAGAAATCACCTAGTGGTTTGCCTCTGCTGGGATTTGAACCTGAGACCTCATGGTGCTCAACCCACTTCATTGACCACTGGGCCACACCCTTGGGTGCAAGAATCAAAACAGCATGAGATGGCAAAGAACAGAACAGAGCACTTACTCAATGCGGCATCATGGTCATTCAAGGTTTTCTCCAGGAGTTTGTGAAGTGAAATGCAGTCTTTCAGTGTCCATGTCCTAACAGCTCCTTGTACTCCTCCACTAATTGGGAGAAAAGTTAAAACAGAACCCTTAAAAGTTTTTTAACATATATAGTGAGACATTATTAGCAATCTGATAGACTGCTAATCTAGGTTCATTACTACAAATCCTTACATAGAAACAAGATCATTCACCCAGTCTTCAATTAACTTGACAGCCGCAGCCTTCCTGGTTGGTTCCAAGACATACATCAACTCAGCCACTGCTGCCCTGTGCATCAATGATTCTGCACACGTATAACAACAAAGAAAATCATACTTAGGAACAAGAAACTGGACAAAATATGTGAAATCCATTAAAATGGCAGTTGAAAATGGACCTTTATGCTTTTCAAGGAAAACGGTGTTTGCCTCAATTAGAGATTTCTCGTGCAACTGACTGAAAACAACAGACACAAATAGGTACCTCAGTCTAATATCAAGGATAAATCATTGTGTGATATATCAATATCTAAAACGTTAAAGATAGATGGAAAGTGGATGATTCAAAGGAACCTAAAGGTAGGTCGCTCGACTTCTAAGACACGCCACACAAGTTTTTCGGTCTCGGTTACTGGCGAAGGCAACCCTCCTACTTTATGGAAGAATTTTATCTGCAACAAATCACATTCTATATCAAGAAAGGGGTATATAGTCCTCAGAGTTGCAAAGAGTTCAGCAACAATTTGAACCCAGTGCAAAGAAACAGTTGAAGAGGCAAACAAACATAATCTACACTACTGCAGAAAAAAATTATTCAAAAGTCTTGAAACAAGATAAATATACCAAGCAGAGATGAGATTTTGGATTTTCTGCATCCAACCTCAGTAGATGCTTTACAGCCTGGAGATCAAAGAGTAATGTTTATCAATGGTCATACAGAAGGAAAAGGATAACTCTCTTTTTATAAGGAGAAAGAAAAGGATGGCAATTCAAGCAGTTGCTTAAAATGCCCAAGAGCCAACATAGATACACCATACAATGATACAAAAATGATATATGAATGGATAAAAATTTGAGCAAAAGGAAAGAGGAATTTTTCTAAAACTGTTGAATTATGAAGGAACTAACCTGCAAGGCAAGCAAGATTTTCTGTTTCCTCATGTTTACTTCAAAGGACAGTAAATGCGTCTCCAAGCAATCAGACGAGTGCTTAAGTAGCAGCTTCAGGTACTTTGTAGCCTCGGCTAGAGGATCTTCAATCTGATGTTTTCTCCATTGAGAAGATTTTATTCAATCAAAATATGAAAAATTTGGAATAGCCTCAAATTAATAAAGTTCCTTTTCCCCCATTTTATTGGACACACTTGTTTTCTGGAATAGACTCCAAATGTCTGACACGACCTCATAGATTTAAGATGGTGACCACTCAAAGTTTCATGAACTAAATTTCCATCAGAAGTACAAATTCAACTGGTGATAGAGATATCCCTCAGCACACTAGACTCGATATAAAATCAATTCTAGTGTCTTCTAGCATCACTAGGGTCATACAGTACTACTAGCCAAATGTGCATATATCATACAAGAGGTTATGAAGCCCAAATTCACCATACTTACCAAGATGTGACAGCAAGACAGAAACAAAATAATACCTGAACCAATTTTTCACCATATGGATCAGGATCCACAGGCTTCACCTGGCGCTTCCCTGATTTCGCAACACTAGTGGAACTTGATTCCTCATTTTTAACTTCTGCATCCTAAAACCATGCAATAGACTAAGTCACTTCATGCTAAGTTAATTTTTCAAAAGCAATACAGAAGCAACTTTAAGTACTTTCTTAGCTCGGGCCTCTGCTTTCCTCAATTTTTGCCTTAATTTCTTTTTCTGTGAGGGAGGCAACTTAGACATCTCGTCATTTTCTTCAGCGGCTGACTTTGGAGGACAATCATACAGCCTCAGGTAGCATCTGATTTATAAGCAAAAGGATGCCCAAGGAAACATAAAAATCTTCAGTCACAAAAACGTTTGGTAAGATAGCCGACAATCTAGGACAAACATAGATATTAAGCAGAATTGTTCACAAATGTCTTTTCTAGATACAGTAATACTTAACTAGTTTCAACAGAAAATAAAAAAAAACAAATCAGTAAAGGTTAATAACAGCAGAAAAATAAATAGAATCCAAGGTTCCTGAAGATCCCAAACATTTTAACAATTTTAGCAAGTCAAAATAAATACCTGATAGCACCACTTGCTGCTTTGCGAAAATAAGCATGTGAATGTAACCGATCTTGAAATTTCAGCATTTCAACATACATGCGTAGTGTCATTTTCCTTAAGCAATAAGAGTGAAAATCAAATTGGTCCTCCATGATATCTGCATAATGTTTTTCCACAGCCAGAAATTTCTTTAAGGCCCGTCCAAGCTCGCCTTGGCGCAGATAACTTTCCCCAGATGCCAGTTCATACCTTTTCAAATTTTTAAAACAATAGCTGCTAAAAGGATCCCAAAACCAAGCAGATCATGATCAAGCTCAGCGAAGAGACTTACCACATGCACTGCATATCGTAAAGGTTGTTCTGTTGATCCCCTTCTTTTGTGAATAATAAAGCAGTCTTTTCAGCTAACGCCATCTTCAAATATGTCCAGTGTAAGCCATAAAAAAATCAAAAGACAATTCATAGGCATTGAAAGTTACCAGCAAAAGTTAAGATATTTTATTAAAGATCAAAGAAAACGAACAAATCTTTGTACCTGATCGGCCTGAAGCATACGCTTAACACATTCACTGTTAACATAGCGATCTGCAAGATCCATACACCTGGCTTCATCGGCCAATGCAGCAGCAGCTGTGAAGTCACCACTATGCTTTAATATGCGGCTCTGAGTTGGAGAGAACCAAAGAAAAGTTACATACATTACAAAAGTAAAAGATTAGACCAACATATGCCAAGTTCATTCAGGAACCAAGATTCATGTCTCTAGAAATATGTGCATACAATTTGAGAGGCCTGAAAACAGTAGAAGATCCCTTGATAAACTAGCAATAGATAGTGTGGATTTGAACGGTTTTTTGATCAATGTAATACTTATGCTGCTCAAGTTTGACAACCAGAGAAGAGAGATTTTTTGGTTAAAATAAAAATCAATCCACCAACTACACCTCAATCCCCAACTAGTAGGGCCGTGGTGATGAATCCTCTATATCCATTCTCTGCCCGGACCCATCAAACAAAAACACACAATTTAAGATGCAAATACAGATAATTAATTTTTGAAAAGCTCTTAGTTACCATTTCAAAAAAAAAAAAAAAAAACTCTAATAGCAGACTTTACTTTTCACTACATTTTGAAAATTGGAAGTGCAGTACCACAAGAAACAATTTCCAGCAAGGTGAACCAAGCAGGGATATCGCCAAATATTAAAGTCAACAAACAAATGGTAAAGGCAAAAGAAACAAATAATGAAAGATTCACAAGTATTTTGATATGGATAGATGAGCAAATCTACCTTGACACAGTATAAATCTATGACTGTAGGAGTATGTTCTATTGCCTCATCAATTTTTACAAGAGCAATGTCATACTGTCCACATTTGTCATAATGCTGCAGCAAGAATGTTTTTTATCAATTAGGAAGGTGAAAGGAAACAAAGAAAAGGACATGAAACCCTGAATATTTATTGAAGACTGTGAGCAAACCTGAGCCAAATAGAACAAAATCCACATAAGTGTTGAAGGGGGCTCTTTTCCCTCACTGCAGCATGGACCATAATGTTACATGCAGAAGTGTAAAATAGAACATCAAAATTTAAAATAAGAAAAATAAAAAAGCTGAACCAAAGTCTACAGAAATCATAGCATCAAGGTAGGCACTGATTACACCTCATACAAATTATAAGACATCAATCCCCTTAAGCTTATATATTAATGGAATCCAAGAGCATCTAGGTTGATTGCTAATAGCGACTGAGAGTATGATATGGGATTAAAAATCAAAATAATCAGGCGGGAAAAGGGCAAATAGTAGCTCCTTAAAGTTCCCTTCTTGAAGTTGTATAAACAAACAGACGTGCGAGATCAGCTTTCGTGTGGAACTTCTATATTATTTTTTTGAGAATGAAATATGTAGATAATCTTTGACTATGTGAATTACGTTGTTCTGATGTGGAAACTCTATAATGAAACAGGTATCTTTATCATGAGAATCACCTTGAGTATGGTGATTGAAGTTTAAAACAAACAAAATAATAAACATATAACCATATATACGGAAGCATAAATATAATCTCTCAACCTCAAACTAGCAAAATACAAATTTATTTGGTAAAATAAGAAAGTAACCTGAATGTACCTGGTAACGTATATAACTAGTAACTGTCAAAATCTAAAGTGGTCTCAAGAAGGTCAAGGTAGTGCAAGAAGAAAAGAAAATGAGATCTTCTTACTGATCTAACATGGTAAAGGAGGCAAAATAAATAATAAATCAGCTCATGACAAAGGTTTGTTAAAGTTTGGCCAGCAGCATGACTCCACTAACCTCTCGGGATATCCACCAGTAGTCTTAATTGACTGCTCCAACCTCAGAACCAATTCCCCTAGAATATTGGCCTGTAACACATATGCAAATAATTACAAACACCAAAAATATGCAGGACATAATATACCCATGCAATCTGATACGATACATGAACGAACATTTGAGCTAACCTTGCCAGGGTGATTGTACAGTGGATAAAGATCAGAGAACAAGGAAGGAACACCCTAGATTTCATCACCATGAAACAAGTCAGCTTAGATCAAAAGACCAAGGAAACCAGAAAGGGTGTTAGTATATAAGTACTTTTGCCAAAAGAGGTCGAACATAATTTTCAGCTGCTTCCCGAAACTTGCCATCTCTAAGAAAATCAAGTGGAATTCTCTGAAAGAGACAAGAAAAGAAAGTTCACTGTGGATACATATCATATTTCCGCAAGATAGCAAAAGGTAAGAATGGTGATAGAATAGTAATAAAATGTTTACATTTCAAGATTGATGGCAGCTTGTACTTTTAGCAATTAAAAAGAAGGGAAAAGGGTCAAAAATACCCCTCCCGTCATTAAAGTTTTCAAATATACCCGTGTCTTAGCGGAAATCCTCAAGATAACCCAATTTCATTTTTAAATCGCTCCATTTAAACCCGACCCAACTAAATAAAAACCCATATGGGTTACCCGCTCCTGTGCCTACTGGCTCCAAATTTAGGACTCCGGAACAAATTGGCCGCATATGGGTTTTTTATGTAGTTGGGTCGGGATTAAATGGAGCGGGTCTAAAAATGAAATCGGGTTATTTTGGGGGATTTGGGGGAGGGGTATTTGAAAACTTTAATGACGGGAGGGGTATTTTTGACCCAAATTTATAACGGAGGATATTTTTAACCCTTTTTCCAAAGTAGAGGGGAAATACCCTTTTCCCTAAAAAGAATGAAAAGTCAATTCGGGCTTAGTTCAAGTGGCAAAGGATGAGGGACTTGTGACTTAGGTCACAAGCTCGAGCCCTCCACCATGCGAACTAAGCTTGATATTTAAGTGGAGAAGGATAGAGGGACGTGCCCGTTATCCCGGAGTTCCGAAGGCTGTGGTTGGTCCAAAGAGTTGGCCCCTGACCTTTCTTTTTAAATACCAACAAAAAGAATTAAAAGTCAACTCTATCAAGAGAGATTATAGCTTATAAGGTCCAGAAAGTCAACAACGCAAGGTAACTAAATCAGCCATCTAAAATTACAGTACTTTGCTGAAGGCAGATAATTATGGAATTTTCTGAAAACAAATCGACAGGATACGGGTAAGAAAGATAGCCACTGCCCAACAATCATAGGCAATGCGATCAATTCAAACATTATTGGACAACGAGACAGCTATTATCCTGACAGTAGGAAGGATAAGGCATGCATTACCTTTACAGCAGATGATCTACTATATTGCTGGGCAAGTGACTTGTACAAAGCTTCGAGCCTATCAATTTCATCAGAACTATACTGTCCGTTTTCAGAATATAGTCCCAGACATCTTTGTAGCCCCTCGTAGTATCTGAAAGTTAGAGAAAGTATATATTACATGTATAGTTTGTACATCAGCTTTGAACCGAGACTAGCTAACATCTACGTCCATTCATAGTTGAGGGAAAGGTCACAACAACAAGAAAGGCACATGCATGAGATTAAGCAAAACAGACAAAGTAAGGGCAGCGGCAAGGGCATTAGAAAGTAGAACTAATTACATGAAGCATTACTCCGGATTCTAAGGGTTTAGGAAGGAAGAAAGGAAGAGAAAGGAATGCAAAATTAGCTACTTTTCCTTCTGTTTTACGTCACTCGGTTTCTAACGGCGCAGATCTAGAAGGTGGATTCATCATCACATATATCTAGAATCTGGGATATGGCAAATAATACATAAGAAAAATATATTTGACAATTAGAAGTCAAGGGAAGAACACAAATTTTAGTCCGACTACACACCTAAATTCTGTGGGGGTTCTATTATCCCCTTGTCTTTTGTTTGAAATGCATCCTTGACCTACTTACACAACAAACATCATTATATGCTTGGTAGGTGGTAGACATGTGCTGCCACGTGCCAAATTCCAAAAAAGAAAAAAAGGCAATTTTTCTAAATTAACCGAACCCACACTCCCAACCCCACCCCCTCCTCTTTCTTAAAATGGCATTTGAGAACCTTTCTTCATCTCCACTTCTCCCTTCACACACCTTGTACGCGTCCAGCATCCCACCCTTTTCCTCGTGTACAATGCATAAATATCCGACACATATTTGGCTTTTAACAAATATCTGATTATAATTCTACTGGTAGATAAAAAAAGAGAGGATTAAATCAGTCAATTCATATGGGTTCGCCAGAGAGGTCGGTGTTGCTTTTAAGCTGGTTAGGTGGTCTTCAATGGCGAAAGGCTAGTGGAGATATGAGGGAGAGGAGTTGGTGTATGAATTAAAAATTTAAAGGCTAGATCTGTCAAAATGGTCTATGCTAGCGAAGAGGTTGAATGGGACGAATATGGTGAAAGATATAAGAGTGTGGTGGCTCGGTTGTAAAGAGCTGTGAAGATTGGACAGCGGTGTTGCTTATTGAGTGATGAATGGCGCAATGGGTCTTGTATTATGTATTTGTTGAAGAAGATTGCGAATGGCTTGAGGAATGTGGTCCGGTGGTGGTACTCTTTTTTTTTTTGGGTGAAAAGGCGGAGAGTTTACATGGTTCTTAGGCGTGAAAGGGGAGGGATGGTGGGTATTCTAAGTCAAGGACGATTTGCAATTTTAGAATGATATATTTCTGGTGAAAATTAACGGGTTGGAGAAGAAAGGAAAAAATTTAAAGAAATGAAGAGAAAAAGTTTTAAAAATAAAAATAAAAAAACTAAAGTAAATAAGATATACTTTTTGAAAAAAAATGCTGCAAAAAATAAATTTTCAACTTTTCCTTTCATCTTACACCTTTCTACACAGTGCAAACACTGGAGCATGCGAAAAAAGGTGGTATTAGTACCACTTCTAACTAGTTTAAGAGGGGTAACAGAAGCCTCGCAAAGTTGAGGTGTGTAAGTTGGAAAACGAGAAAAGTTAAGAGGGGTATTCATATATATCCCTTTAGTCAACAATGTAATTTAACTCTACTCTATTTAATTAAGTTGAATGACCAATGATTATCGTGTAATTAAGACTTGATTTTTATTCCTAATTAATGGAAAAGTCATGGTTTACAAGTCACTAAACTTCATTGACGAGGCGCTAAGATGCACTTGCATCATAAGAGGCCCCAACACGGATACGACAGCATTTTTTGAGCAAATCCAAGTAACATAGCTTCTTTTACCTTGTTACAACAACAATGTAAGGCATAAAGTTTCAAACAAACCTGAGGTACCAGGAAAAGAGCACTCCTGCCCTTAATTTTTTTAATATAAATAAATTCCAAAATATAAATAGCTCTCACACTCCTAACAGCTCATTAATTGAACCAGCATACGTGTATAACTCCAAGGCAACTTGAAATGAAAAAGAGAAAATAGCCATATAACAGGTGTGAGGTGTCATTAACACATTCTTTGGAAACTGAACCTTCTATCATTATGTGGTACAACCCTTCCGAATTATCTTGGTTACTGTTGATCTCCACTTAAAAGGGACAAAAAGAAACAAGACAAACCAAACCCTTTGAAAGGAAGTAAGCAAAGATGACATGACATATACAAAACATGAAAACTCGTTTCTTTTTATCGTTGTGCATTAAACAGCAGAAAATTAATTTCTGAAAATTCGCATCTTCTACTCATCAGAACTTACAGGAAAGAGAACCACACTGAATACTGATGTATCACCAAGCAACGATCTATTCCTAGTATAATATAAGAGATAAGATATGCACATATAGAAAAATATAGTTTAACTGCAAATGATCTCTATTATATACTCCCTCTGTTTCATAATAAGTGGTGATTTTAGCTTGGGCACACCCCTTAAGAAAACTACTCACTCCTAGAAAGGAAGAAGTGTTTTTACTTACCCTTAATCAGATGCCTTGAAAAAGAAGTAACTCTTAAAAGGTTTCTTGGTTATGTAAAACTCCACTTGTTTCAATAAGGCTAAATTGGAAGAAATCAATTAATGCCTTCTTGATTTTGTGAAACACCACTTATTTTGAAACAAAAGGAAAAAGTAAAAACACCGCTTATTATGAAACGGAGGGAGTAATATATAAAGGATTATAGTACGTCACAGTATTTTTTGACAAATTAACTGAGATAATAGTGCACCTGTAATTGTCAGGATTCATTGAGAGCAGCACTCTGAACAATCTTTCACCTTCTTCAAAGCGGCGAAGCTTCAAAAGAAGTGAAACCTCTTGCTCCTTGTAGCCCAATTTGTCAAACTGTAGTGGCATAATAAAATCAATATTCAGGAGTAAATTCAAACAAATTTCTGGAGAACAGCATAATATGAACTTACAATCTTCGAAAGTTGATAGGGGATATGAACTTACAATCTTAGACTCTTTCTTGTGCAACTCTTCAAGGGCCCTCTCAAGAAAACCACATTCCTCTAGCAGAGAGACCTGAAACAGTTGATAACCAGGACAAATTGAAGTTTTCAGAATAAAAAGAATATAATCATTAAGGCATTGGTAACAAAATGCTCCAAAAACAAAATTATTCATCAGGCTAACTTGCTAATTGCATAAATCACCACATAAAGAAGCAATTTGTTTCACATACTGAAGAGTTGAAAAGCAATTAAATTTTAATTGAGACAAGACCACTGAAGTCTCATACAAATAAGCATAACCTGATGGCAACTAGCTCAAACACAAATTCTAACCACTTATATACTCAAGCAGGACGCTTCCAATCAGAAAGATCTTAGAAATTTAGGTCTGTGTGGGCAGTTAAGCAACTGAATCAATTTGCAAGTTTAAATTCATAGGTACACAGCTTTTATCCAAAAACACTTTCCAGGATCCAAGCGTTTTTCAGGTTTCTCTGAACAGAACTACATTAGAGGCAAGGAAACAACCATTTTCCGGAGTCAGTTTATAATTATCAATTATGTATCTCAGAGTCATGCTTTCTGAATGCATTGCTAAACTAGCACAACGTGCCAAACTAAAAAGAATCAGATGGGTTTGTTGCAAGAAAACTTTCAGCATGCTGACAGTATGGCGCTGGAAAGCAGCATTTCCAAAAACTACTCTCATGCGATTCCAGTTCATTTTGGGCAATAATAAAATTAAAATAAATGAGTATTACTGGAAATTTCAACCCTCAAGTACAAAACCTAAGTGGGTATCACGCAACTGTCACTGCACTCATCAAACACAGTTCCCAAATAAATGAAAAATGGAAAACAGAAAACAAAATACTCCGAAGCATGCAATAAATATTCCCAGCAGCGAGTGTTACCTTATACAGAAGCATCTCCCCATGTTCACAACGTTCATTTTCTGGAGGATAATCATCTTCAAGAGTCCCTTCATATGCCTCAAGGATATCAACAGCTTTTGACCCACTAACATACAACAAAGTGAAATGAAGATTGATGTTTGAAGTCATAAAAAGCAAAAAATTGTCATTCAACAGTCTATCAGAAACAAAAAGAGAAAGTACCATTATCACCAGCATGTGACAATTTTATGTAACTAAGCATATACGGGCAAATGAACAACTGGAGATTACATGAAAGAAGAGCCTAACTTCGACTCTTGCGATGCCACCCAGCATTTTTTAATAGTTTCTTTTACAAGAGGCTCGTTATTTTTTTGAGAAAGGTAACAGTTGTAAGAGGCTCGTTATTACTAGAAAATTATGCCATTCGTGTTTAGAAACTCCAAACACTGACAGCATAACAAGGACAAAAGACAGGCATCTTCAAATTTCGCAAGACCTAAGAGCTGACACTTTTGTTCTACTGAAGTAAGCAGATATTACAGCCTTTGATCCTGTACGCACAACCAACACAAGAGCCCCCCTCTTCTCTTCATTTACATTCTAAAAGCTGGCAATCTAATTAAACATTCGCAATTTTTACTATGGCCCACAACCATTGTAATAAAAAGAAAGACAAAAACTAAGGAATCAGATCAACTGCCAGACCAGTCATACTCTATTCGCATACAAACTAAACCAAATTCCCCAATATGGATATCCAACGTCCTATACATAGAACCACCACGTAATGCAGCAGCTCTGCAACTCCTCAACTAGATTTGTATCAGGCATCAAAAATAGAGAAACACCAGGAGATAAACACACATCTACCAATTGTACTACTATTTCTACAATAGTAGAGTAAGTTACTTGGAGTTCAAATGATGAGACACAGCAAAGCCAATCCAATTCATGCGATGATTTGGCTTCAGAGTGAGCAATTGCTGTCTCGTTTCAACAAAACCTGACAAGTCACGCATTTGTGCCTGTAGAGAATATTTACCAACCCATAAGTTTGGACAAAGAAGAAAAGCACGCTAAGAAAATGAAAAGGAAACACAATGAACATGACAAAGGTAAAATAAATGAGCTGCTACATTTTAGAAGATTAGCTTTTGGTGACCACTCTACCGAAATTTGTAGATGATAATCATGCAAGAAGCGATTTGACATAGAAAATAATGAATGATGATACCAAGCACCTGGAGTAATTAAAGGAGTCATTACATAACTTAGGAGGAACCTTTAACGCGGGGTTGCACCTTAATATAGAATGTCATAAATTACTGGGATCATCAGAATTCAGAACATAAAAAAGAAGCCTTAAGCAAGCAATCGAAAATAATAAACCACAGGAATGTCATGTGAAATACAGTACAACTTTAAGCACAGAAACAAGAAAAAGGAGTTGCAGGATTGCTACAAACATGATGATTTTACAAGCATAAGCAACCCCATCCATCAGTAAAGGGTGTACAGTGACAGTGTCATCCAATACTCCAGATACACATCAGCAACGAGGCAATAACGATGAATGTGCTTCAGTTGTACGTGTAGCTCAAAAAACAATCAAGAGATAAAGTTTCAGCAGAAACCATGACCAACTCTTTTTACACCTCTTTTTACATGAAAACTACTTAAGTAATCTGATGACTTACTCATTACGGAGCAGCTATCTAACAACAGTTAAAGAGACATGATTGAGACGCAGCCCAACTCTAATCTTTAGCAACCCATCAGATGATGCTGACTGATGAGCCTAAATGAAAAACATTTTAAGTGCAAGGCAAACACTCAGAAAAAGAAGAATGTTGTTAAAAGAGTCCCACCTGTAAAAGGGATAGGTCACGTAATATCTCAATGTTGTCAGGATCAATTCTAAGGGCATTGCGATAGCACTTAATTGCTTCTCGGTACTCTCTATCTGACCGGTATAGGAGACCATAAACATGCCAACAAACATGACTCTTAAGGTCATTCTGCAAAGAGAGAAGCGCAGTTAACCCTGATATACATAAACAAAAGGACAATAGAAGTTAAAACACTTGGACCTTTTCATTCCTAAGAGATAGGAAAAGAGGAAAATAAATGAACTGCACCTTCAATCCAAGCCGGACAAGGTCATAAGCTTCTGATTTGCGGTCCACACAATTCAGTGTTAATCCTTTCATTGCTAGTGTTTCTGTAATCAGATCATTAAGTAAAATGACAGCATAATAACTAAGAAGGCTTCAGAAAGAGAGAACAGTCACTAAGATTCAAAAATACAAGAACTAGTGCTACTTTACTCGAGCTCAATCTCGATTATTTCACATCCAGCAGAAAACATGATCTGGAAGTGAGCTTGAACTACTGATTATAAGATTCAAAGAAAGTTTCGTTGGCATGTATATCGTCTACTGTTCATTTAAATTTTGTCATCCATCATACTTATCATGGAAAAGTAAGGTAGCCATCCTTCATCAATTTACAGATTACAAACTAACTTCTCACGGACCAATCAAGAATGGAAAGGCTTGTTATTCCGGTACAGGCGCACAGCCTTGCCAATTGGGTTCTAAACGCAGCTGAAAGCTTTTATCACAATAATCTGTTTCATTATCAGGCAAAATGATTAAACAGGACAAGCAGAGGTAGGCCGAAGAAGTATTAAGGAGAGGTGATTAGAACGGACATGGCGCACCTTCTGCGTACCGAGGACATGACCCTAGATAGGAGGATTCGGAGGTTGAGTATTAGGATAGAAGGTTAGTAGGTACTTGAGCGTTGTCTAGCTTCCTTACCAGTATTATTGTTATTACTTACCTACTATCTTATTCTTTGATTTTATTATTACCTGTTGTTTCCTTTGCTTCAGTTATCATATTATTTGTTGTTTCATTTCTCATTATTTTTAAAATGGCTTCTTCAATACTGTATTTTCTTTCCAAACCTGCTTTGATATGCTTTACTTGAGCCGAGGGTCTTCCGGAAACAGCCTCTCTACCTTCACAAGGTAGGGGTAAGGCCTGCGTACATACCACCCTCCCCAAACCCCACTTGTGAGATTGCACTGGGTATGTTGTTGTTGTTGTATCAATCAAAATGATTAAAAATGCACAAGCATTTAAAAGATGTTGTTGCTTCATTTTCAATAAAAATAAATAGTAAAAATGCAAAGAACATCTGTTTGAATGAAGAAATAGAAGAGTTGGTCATATCTTAATGCAAAAAAAGAGATCCAGAGAGCGGCTTCATCTCACACACTCAGCCTTTTGTTTTACTCTATAACTCCTCTTGACTAAGAAAACTAAGTTCACACGGGGTGCTCTGTCCCACTATAAGCAGCAATAACCAAAACTTCAGTGAGTAACATACTAGCCATGCAATCTCGAGCAAACCTTGACATAGTCCCAGCAGTACGGAATGAAGATTTTACTACAGCTAATTATGCAATTATTGGCTTCAACTAGACAATGACGAGGAGGCTCCTTATCAGGGGAAAAAGAGACAAGGAAGTGGAGGTTATTGCCTGTGTCCCTTCATCACCTTGATATCATAGAGGCAAGCAGAATAAGAGGAAACTGCAACAACAATGAAATATATTCTCCTGATAGGTGTTCTATATTTGTCAATGAAAGAAACTTGTTGCTTTCCCAGATAGTGATTCATATATCACTGCTTTCGGGCACTTCCACCACAAGAAGAATGTAATACTTCTTGAAGCAAGTAACTTAATCTAACAACCCTAACAAGATATCATTGGTTGTATAGTTGAAGTGCATGATGTATACATATAAAAAATATAAAAAGCAACCAAAGTGATTATTTCTGTCTAATAATCATGAATACGGAGCTCAAAATTTATGACTTTTAATCAAATGTGCACTGGGTATGTTGTTATTGTGCACCTCGTAGAATTGCATTTACCTCCATGGTCAGGAAATTTCTTGAGAATAGTGTCAGCAGCTTTCAGACCTTTCTTATACTGCTTTGTCTCATACGATTTCTGCCACAATTGAGAAATTCGGCTCCATATTAGACATACTTTGGCCAATCAGTAATCACGAAATTAGAAAGGAAAAAAAAGAAGGGGGAGGGGGGTTGGACAATGTCATATGTAATCTCATGTTAATTAGTCATTTAATCTAGTACAAAAAGGATTATCTGTCAAATCTTACTAAAGAAATAACTGGATTCAGGGCATGAGGAAAAGCAGCTACCTCTCGGTGTGAATTCTTTTTGATAGGTAAATATGACGTTTTTATCAATAGTACCACTAAGCTTGTGCAATGAAATTACACAGGAACCTTGCAAAAAATCAGTTCCTGTCTAGACTTTGGGAGGAAACTGATAAAATAGGCTACCTACATCATACACATTTTGCATTTCACCCCAAAATACCTAGAGAAAACCTAATAGTACAAAAAAGATTCTTTGTCAACTTACTATATGAAGCAAGTACTCCTTCCATCACAAAAAGAAAGTATGAGATAAAGAATCCAGATATTGGCATGAATTTTTTTTTTCTTTTGATAGGTAAAATAAAAAGTTCTATTGATCAAAAGTAGCGCTAGGCTTGTGCTATGAAATAACAACAGAAACCCTTGCAAAAAATCTGTCCCTATCTAGATTAACATGTGACGCTTAGAATAACTTTGGTCCTATTTTGTATCATATACAATTTGCATTTTACACCAAAATGTCAAAAGAGAAAACTAGTAGATTTTAGCTTGTGTATGTTCTCCTTTTTGCTCTTGAAACATTAGTGATTCTTTCCCTTCCAAAATAACTCACCAAATACAAGCAGATAATTTCTCCTTTATCAGATTTTCGGGGTGAATTTGGACAAGGTTCCTCAATTTGAAAATTAAGTTATTTTTTATAAGGATAAATAATTTAAGAAATAATTGATAGTAACTTTTTGCAAAAAAAAATTACATAGTTGAAAACTACATGCAAAACTGCTATCAGTCACATTTTTATAGTAGATATATTTAGAAATTATTGAAAAAGTTGGTGTCATCATTTTTATTGTTAGTTGTTCGAAAACGTTGGAGTTGTCAATATAAATTTTCTATATGTTTTTGAAAGGTATAAATGCTCTAAGATTCCGCTATATTCTAACCCAATTCATTCCAATGAAAATTTCTAACCCAATTCACATTTTTATACTAAATATTTGGAAATGATTGAAATAGTTGGTGGTGTAGTTGTTTGAAAAAGATAATCTCATCAATATAAATCCTCGATATGTTTTTGATAAGGTAGAAATGCTTTTTATATTAAGCTATATTCTAACTCAATTCATTCCAGTACTGGTAATTAGTGTGTTTACAGGGGTTCTCCAAAACAAGTAGTTTCTCTAAAATATCAAACTTATAACTGCCCGCACCTAATGTAAGTCTAAAAAATATCAATTAAAAGTCTTCCTTCATTTCTTAAACTTTGTGCCTAGTCAAACTATATCCACAAAAACTGAAACTAAGGGAGTAATACGGAAACAATAACCCAACACCCCTATCCAGACATCAAAATGGTTGCTTCCCAATTTTCTCCCTTGATTATGTGTCATCTCGTGTTGGAGGTGCAGTGCTTTTCCATTGGAACATCTTCTTTTCCATGCATCTAATTCTATGAATATAGCTAAGGTTTTCTATGTCCCCAATGCATTAGAGTCTGTAAAATTTTATCTTCATCACTTATATCGTGAATTGATCAAAATAGTCTATCGTTCTCTCTTTGATCTCTACTTTTGTTATCTTCCTTTTTTTTTTTTTGGGTGGGGGAAGGAGGGGGATAAGGTTGATCTCACTATCTCCTATCAGAACTTATTAAGAATATCCCTTAGTATACTTGGCTTCTCAAAAATTCAAAGACTTATTAAGAATATACTTTAATATATTTATAATTTAGCCAAGTAGTCCTCCTTCTACTCAGTAGTGCTAGCTAATACATTTCCCTTCTTCCCTCGCATCCCTAACTTTTCTTACAAGTTGTCTAAGACTTTAATCTGAGCTTAGTGTTTTCAAAGGCATTTTTTTGGGCGTCCGGGTTGAGGTGAAATAAAAACACAGTGAGAAGGACTAGCGGGCACAGGCATCATGGGCGTAAGTCTCAACCTTTCAGATATTCGCTTACGTAGGCTCGCCTTTTGGCGTTCATTTGGGGTGTAAGCCCAGAGCACTTCCCCAAATTGGAATCAAATTTGCTGAATAAGTCTTTTTCTTAAATTCTTAAAAGTTAACTCGTCGTAGATTCTCAAAATAAAAGAACTAAAATGTCAAGGCATTTTCTGATTGTTAGCCTGATTTCATTATCCTTTCTCTTTGTCGTTTGTTTCTGAGTAGCCAAATACTCTTTGGCTCTTTTGTTTCCAAAGCGCCAACTGCAAAGCAAGAGCTTTCCTACAATGCTTGCTCTGCTTCCACAATCTCTGTAAAACTCCTCATTCCACCATTATCCCTGTGGTTCTCGGCCTTTAGACACACCTAAAACTTCATTTATTACTCCCTCCATTCAAAATAAGTGTGTCCACTTAGCCTTTTTTTTCTGGTTCAAAATAAGTGTTCACTTACATAATCAAGAAGGAATAAACTTTCTTTTTTTCAAATTTGCCCTTATTTACTCAAGGCAATAAATAATCAAGAGTCTTATTAAATAAGGGTAGCTAGTCAAAATACCTATTTTTTTCTAAGATTTAGTATTTTCTTAAAGCGAGTATAAAAGGCTAAATGGACACTTATTTTGAATCAGAGAGAGTACTTCTTAATGCAAATTATCATTTCTCAGAGAGATAAAGGAGCATGATTTCGATAGGTTAAAAGTCATGAAATAGTCAATTTATCGTGAATCCTCGTAGTGATGACATGACTAGCCAGCAACAGCAGATATTCCAGCCACAAGTATTTGTCCAGAACAAAACCATCTCCAAAAGTAGCTGGCGCTAGTTCAAATTCACAATTACACTACAATTCCTAAATTCACATTGCAATCGTAATTAAATGAACAATAGATACAATTCATGCAACCGGCATATACAACAGTCAGTTAAGTAAATTAGCATAAAATCTAGGCTATTAACTAGAAGGAAGACAATGGAATTGAATAAAGTGAATACGACCAATAAATATCCATTGAAAAAATAGTTTTTTGTTTTTTTTTTGTTGAGAGAGGATCGAAAAACGTACAATTCCTACAATCAGCATTGCAATCATAATTTAATGGACAACATAAATAGATACTACAATTCATGCAACGGACATAGTACAAGAGTCAGTTAAGTAAATTAGCATGAAATCTAGGTTATTAACTGGCAGGTAGACAAAAAATACGGCCAAGAAACATCCATTGAAAAACAATTTTTTTTTTTTTTTTTTTTGGTGGAGAGAAAGGAACAACTTACAACGATGATTTTAAAGAGGTTGGCTTCTTTAGGAGGAAGCGAAGCCCCCATTTTTGAATAGCGAAGGTTCTAGAAAGATAGTGAGAGTGTTAAGGAAGGAAGATAGAGAGCGGAGATGGTGGCGTTTATCTGCTGCAACCCTACTGAGATATTAGTCAAATTGAAGCTTGAAGTCCCCAGGGGGTATTTCGGTAATTGAGTAATTTGCTTACATTCTTGGGGAAATTTGCAATTAAATTAGTTTATTTAGTTACTGAGTCTCGCTTGTTTTTATTAAGATTAAGAAGTCTGAATACATAAGTTGTTTCTAGATGGATACTAACTGATTGACTATTTATTTTTTAAATATATGAAGGTGCATAATATATTTATTATACATAATAAATATACAATTTAAATAAAAAAAATAAATATTAGAAAATAAATATAAACTTAATAAAATAAAAATATTATTTGATAAGAAAATAAAACACTTATGTTCACTAGGTTTTGGTGATGGTTGGTGCTAGCGGCTAGTAAAGGTGGTGGTTATAGTTGTGACAATGGAGGTGATTACTGTTGTAGTGACTAGCGCTATGGTGGTAGTTGGTTGTGATGGTGGAGTTGTTGATGTTAGTAATTGGCAGTGTTGGTGGTGGCGTCTGAAGAATGTGTGGTGACTGACACTGTTGTTGGTAGTAGTTGGT
Source organism: Lycium barbarum (assembly GCF_019175385.1). NCBI lineage: Eukaryota > Viridiplantae > Streptophyta > Magnoliopsida > Solanales > Solanaceae > Lycium > Lycium barbarum. Next base: position 155,178,659 of record NC_083337.1, on the reverse strand, counting down.
GGCGGTGCCAGTTATGATGGTAGAGGTGGTTAGTAATAAGGACTGGTTTGTAATGGTGGTAGTGGTGGCGGCTGAGCCATGGCGGTGGTGGTTATTGATTGTAACACTCCGTACCTTTAACCTAAGCTTTGACCATGATCCTAAACTTAGAAAACCAGATAAAGAATATGGGAATTTGGAATTTCCCTGTTCAGTTGTAAGATGGGGGTTTACGCCCATGAACAGTGACCGTATTTCAAGTCGTAAACTGGTACCAAAGATTTCTGAGCATCCTGGAAATTGACATTTGGAGGCTACATTGTTAAATACGGGTCGTATTTCAAAATACGGCCCGTATTTCAAAACGTATTTGGAATTTGGGAAAACTTACTTCATGAAAGTTGTAGATCTTTGAAATACCTTTCCAACGGTATATTATGAGGTTCAAACGGACATCTGTGCAAAAAGTTATGGCCATTTTACTGAAAAGACGCAGTGCAGTCCATACGGAATACGGACCGTATTTCAAAATACGGTTAGTATTTTGCTGGACGTAAAATTCAATTTTCCAGAACAGTATATATTCGTCCATATCAGTTCAAATCATTATTTTTCATTCCTTTAAGCCCTAGAACGACCTCCTACCCTCCTCCATCATCAAGAACACCAAGGTAAGCCTACTCTAATTATTCCAACTCAAGTCTAACATATACTCTAGTAATCTAATCAAGAAATCATCATTCCTAAACTAGGGTTTTCAAGAAAACTTATCTCAAGGTTCAAGAATTCAAGATTTTGGAAATCTTCTTTAAAGCTCAAGTCTTTAATTCAAGTTTTGGAGCGACTAAGGTATGTAGAGTTACTATCTACGTGTGGGAACATCATTGTTCTTCCCCACGCCTCATAATCCATAAATTATGATTCTTTGACCCTAGGTCCATGTCCATGATTATATTATGTATGAATTGTTGTAATTCCATCATTGAGTTCTTAATATTTCTTTATGATTATTAAGAATCTGTCCGTAATCTATGAAAAATCCATATATTTCATTCCATGGGTTCATACATGTTAGTTTATGATATATTATGCTATTTTCAAGAAAATACTATACATGTTTTACAAGTTCATGCAAGCAAGCTATAATTCATGATATCCATGTACAAGCAAGTTATATTCATGAAAACCATGGGCAGCAAGTGCCACTTATTTTACATGTTCAAGTTTTTGAGAGTTGCTTTAATTACCGAGGAAGGCTTCAGATAGCCTGAAACTACGTAGCCACCGTAGGATGAGGATCGCTCCACCCATGTCCCGGACGATCTCTCATAATGACTGGATCCTTTCATATTTTATTAAATCTCATGTTCCCTGGCAAGGACTGAGTGTTCTGCTGGCGGGCGCAAGCACCAGACCATGGATCGGTTATAAGTTATTGCTTTCCCTACTTATGATATTTTTACCATGTTATATATAAATATATATATTCATGTTCATGACCAGGTTTCAGTTCCTATCATTATTATTTCATGTCCCATGTTATTGCATTCAGTTGCTTTACATACCAGACTACCAGTACATTCAAAGTGCTGACGTCCCTTTTCTATTGCCAGGGGTCCTGCATTTCACGATGCAGGTACTGATATACAGGACGACACATCTGCTCAGTAGGACAACATTCGTATTAGCTTATTGGTGAGCCTTATCTCATTCGGGGTTTAGTCAACTTTTGTTTTATGATTAGTTATGCATCTAAGGTATGCTGGGGGCCTTGTTCCAGCGAGTATGTTTTCCATGTTCAGACTTATGTTAGAGGTTTCATAGACTAGACAAGTCAGTTATGTTATGTCAGACATTCGGAGTCGTATAGCCATTTTGGCTCATTCATGTTATTTCCGCACTCATGTTTAAACAAGTATTTTTATTAAGTATTATGACTTACTACGTTTTATAAAGGCTCATGATGCATTCACGTTATATTCCGCTCATGTTATGCCTCATGATGATTCAGTAAGCCATGTGGTTCGCTCGGTCACATGCAGTAAGGCACCGAGTGTCGTGTTTCGCCCAGGCCATGGTTCGGGGCGTGACATTGATATAATTATAATGATGGAGGTGGTAAGTGTGATAGCGACTGACAATAGTGGTTGTCAGGAGGGATAATTATCATTGGTAGTTGTAGTGGCAGATGTGATTGGTGATAATGACGGGTAGTTGGTGGCGGTGATAACGATGATTGTGATGGCATATGTGGTTGGTGATAATGGCTGGTAGTTGGCGGGTGATAATGATGATTGTGATGGCACAGATGGTCGGGTGGGGGTAAGGGTGGTGGATGGAAGCGTGGGCTGTAGGGGGTGAGAGGGTAGGGGTGGCGGTTGTGATGGCAGAGTTCGTTGGTTGGGGTGGGGGTGGGGGTGGGGGTGAGGGCGGAGAGTGTGTAGGGGTGATGGGTGGTGGGTGTGGATAGAGTTATTGTAAAAATTATTCATAAAAAAATTACTTCTTAATGATTTTAAGATTTTATTCAAGATTTTAATGAATATGAGCTATTCAGACCAAATAATTGCTTAGATTTAAATGTAAAGAAATGCACTTAATGGTATAAGGTCCGCACCATTCATTCAAACTTCCATTAAGTGCAAGATGAGGCCTAACATGGGGTAGGCAAAAAAATACTTCATCCGTGTTAATTGATGTGTCTTATTTTCTTTTTTGGTCTGTACCAAAAAGTGTGCCTTTCTATAGTAAGCTGAATTGACAATTCAACTCAACACTAAAAATTCTCTCTTTATTTCTTGAACTCGCAGCCTAGTCAAACTAAAATACTTAAATTGAGACTCAGAGATTACTAAAAGAGGTGAATTTAGAAATTAACTGTTATATTTATCTTTCAGAACTCTCAAATGGTCTCAATTTCCTCAAATTATTTCTATTAACGAAGTCAGTAGTGATTTTCATTCCAACAATACTTGAAAAATAAACGAGCATACGACCAAATAAAGATAGTAAAAACGAAATTGAGGTATGAAAAAGAGTTATTGGTACATAGACTTTTGGGACCTAGACCAACTTGACAGAAAAATTTAGAAAGATAAGATTAACAGTTAAACAAAAGTCTACTTCGAATTTTAAAACGAGAATCAATGAGTTCAACTACGGCATGGAGATGCAACACCTCACCGACTAAAAGGGAACACATTGTGGAAACGTCATTTGTGTTGGTAAAAATAAGTAGTTTAGTCAATGTCAATTGGCAATAATATCACACGGGCTACATTGTTGTTGTCTATTGGCAATAAATCATGCACATAAGTAACGAGAGCTTGAGCACTTTTTTCGGGTGGCTTTTATAATTGACCAGTCTGGAAGAGCCGTGCCAAAACTCCAACGGTTATGCAAGCTACTCACCGTGAATGAGCAATTTGCAAGATCTGACATAGTAATTTGAAACCAGCACATATTTGAACTTGCAATAGTTCTCAAGCTCATAAGATAGGAAAATGGGTTCTGACTTTCTTGCGTCGTAATTTGTTCAAGTTTCTTTCAAGCAAATAACATATGCTTGATTTTGATGATTCTGCTTGAGATTAGATTTGCAACAATGAAACCATCTGGACTCTCAGTACGTAGAGAGTTGGTTGTGTGCTTCTACTCACGATAGAAAAAAAAATCAATCAATTAACTTAAGAAAGTGAGAAGTAGAAAACGAAATGACGAAATAAAGTGATGCTGTTAGTCCCAATCGGCAGGTGGAGGACTTACCAACATCCCTCCAAAAATAATTCGGTTTTTGTACCTTTGTAACAAGTTTTTTTTTTTTTTTTTTTTTTAAAATCTTAAGTACCTCCTGGCATCAAAAGAAGCTACCCCTTTTTTTTTGACAATGCAAAAGAAGCTACCTTTATAACAAGAGATGACAACTCTTGGATGTTGATGCTCTGTTCAAATATAAAACTACCATCTCTTTCCTCCATTTACAGGCCAAAAGAAATAAAACAACCAAAAAATGAGGAGAAAGGATTGAAAATTAGGTTAAGCAGATATCCGTCTACTCTACTCCCCATTTTCACACTCGTTCAAGTGTTTTTAATGGTAGATGCTACGGTATTATAAGCTTGGTTAATTTCATCTTCTGTCATCTCAATTGTATCATCGCTGTCATATGCAGCATTAACTTTGGCAATGTCACTAGCCTTTCCACTCACACAAGTCCTCTGCTCATCGTCTTCTCTATTTCGGTACTCCAGCTCATAAATTTGTTTACAGGTCACAGCTTGTTTGCAAAGATCCTTGTGTAGTTTAGCTGAACCAACACAACTCCCATCGAACTTAGCCAACTCCTCAACCGCCCGAGGGATGCATTCCCACTGCTCAGTTATTTGACGCATATCCTAGAGAGTTGACATCAACAAAGAAAAAACATAAATAAATTGGAATATGAGTCAAACACATCATCAAAATGTGGAGAATAGAAAAGAAACTGCCAAAACCTTTTACTTCAGTGATCACTTTTTCCTTTAACCGCTACAATGAACTTATACAACAAAAGTTCCACCAAGTCTTGTACCAAAAAATCAACAAGAATAAAGCTAGAATTATTTAAACGATCAAGGACTTAAGGCATGATGAAGTTTCTCCGTAGGAAAGCAAAATATTCAAAGGATAGGCTAAGCAAATAAATTTACAACCTTCCGTCCATTTCCTTTCAACTTGAAATCCAGATCAAAAGACAGCTTTAGCCCTAATAATGGAACTGTATACTCTTTCAAAAGTGCAACTCAAACTTCTCCCCAAAGGAACAGCCATAGAAGTTTTTCAATGGGTTCATCACACCACCTTGGTCAATCATCTATCAGCATATTTGTTCCCTGTTGAAGTTATTCATGAAAACTGATATTCCAGCCATTATGCATAATGTTCTCACTTGATGGGACTCAATTAAGGAAGCACAAAACATTATGCCCTGTATGCTAAAAATAAGTCTGCTACAAGATGTAACAGAGGCCATCGGCTCATTCAGCTCCATGTAGCTGTGCCATTGCTCCACCTTCTGCTATCACTGACTTCAAAACCAGTAGACCTTGGCCGTCGTTTAACACCACCACCCTATAAAACCACCTACAACCTAAAGTGCCTCCATGATAGCCACAACATCCAGTGTCCACGCTGACTATACGGACACTGGTTAGTACTGCCACATTTACAGGTAGAATTGACTGCCTTCACTCTCGCTACCTTCCTCCATGTACATAATGTATTTGCGATTCAAGAATACTCTCAGAAAACAAATATTCATAATGGCATGACAAATTACTTAATAAACGCAAATTCTATCATGAAAATGCTGTTCAGTGATACACTATGGCAAAACCCAACAAAAGAATGCAGCCTAAGATAAAATAAATTAGACAAAGAGTTGCAATGCTAATTATTTGTTCTAGACTGCTAACTAATTTCTTTATAGAGTACATATAAGCAGCGGTAACTAATTTGTAAAACATAAAATGCTATTTACTTTATCATCCATAGTAATAACTAATTTGTGAAAACAGCCCAACATCAATAATCAATTACTCAAACTATGCATCACTCCCAAACTGGTTGGGTTCAACTACATGAAAAAGAGTCCAAGATCAATGGTGCTACTTAATTCTTAGCAACAGAATACATAAACAATAAATTGGCAAGAAGGAAATCCTGAGGCAAAACTATAGCAGTTCCAAATGGTGATAAGGGGGGAACAAGTTTACAGCAAATGGTTAAGTTAATAACTATTGTAGTTGCCCTCGAGGTTTTTTTCCGCGGCGATCGTATAGATTACTAAAGGATATCCAAAATAGCAAGTAAGAGACCAGCAACATAATTCTTATTCAATATAATCCAAGCATTATAGAAAAAAATTGCGGAATTCTGGCAAAAGTAATTTACCTGCCCTTGCTTAAGAGAATCTATGGCATCCTGTAAACAGGTTAGAATTCCCTCAGCAGCTATTGTCTTCATCTCATGGGGCTCTGGCTGTATCAAAATAAAATTTGATGGAGTAAGAGAACTTGTGATAAATAACTGTTACACACAATCATGCAGGATTACATATTCATTTGCTACTTGGATAGACTCTTTCTAGCAATTCCACCAACGCATTTTTCACCTTCTTTCCTTCCCCCTCTCACCCAAAAAAAGGAGCATAAAATTTGTGGCCTATTCTTTCAGAAGACAGAACTCCTTCGTTTTTTCCTCTTTTTAATAAGATAAAAGATAAAGCTATTTTGTGTCCAAATGAAGAAAACCAGTCAGATTGAAAACACTCTTCTACAAGTCAACAACTGATTCTAGAAAATAAGATACATCACTTTACCTTTTCATCTTGATTCTCCAGCCATGATATCGTCCGGTTAAGATCATCTATAGCCCATCTTTTCACTTTAGATGGAGAGAAAGCATCTTTTACTTTATCACAATGTACCTCCTGTCACAATAAGATAATGTGAATCACAAAAGGAAGTTCAGGAGAATTGATTCAGAATCCTATTTTGAATATATATATGGTTAACGTGTGTCAATACAGAAAACTAAAAGTACCTCAGATGAAGGAGTAGTAGTTGTCTCAAGAGGTGAAGTTTTTTCTGCTCTTGTATGAGACTTTCTAGATGTGGATGGTTTTTGATCTGTAAGGACCAAGATGGGTCAGTTATGGAATATAGACAAATGGAAGGTTAACGATATCTCTCCTCTTTCAGAGAGTTAACAGAGAAAAAGAAAACTTCTATTAACAAAGATGACAGGAAAATAAAATAATACTTGTGACTGAAACACCGGTTATCCAGAAGTATCATTCACCATATTGAGTTTAATGAGCCCAGTCCTGTAACACACAAGCAGTGTGTGTTTTGGGATAGGGTGGGATGGGCTGAGAAGGAGAGACAAAGACAGACAGAGATAACCTTGGCCAGATTCATGAGAGGCACTTTGACGTTTCCATGGTTTGCCAGCATGCATAAGGTAAGGTTCAATTTCAACAAGTTTTCGTTGTTTATAACACTCTATTATCCACTCCTGCGCAAAACAAGCAAAAACTTTTAGGAGGAAATGCCATTAGTAAAATATAACGCATTCACACAAAGAAATTATGAATCATGCTGCTATATAAAGCAGAAGGATATTGGCACAATGAGAAGGATCAAGCAAAATAGTTCTGTTTCAAACACAAAGACAACATTGAAGCTATATGGATAGGAAAATGAGAAGGCATTAGTAGTACAAAACAGCTAACTTTTGTTCATTCCATTGAAGCACACACTACTTATTGCATCACTATCTCCTAAGGCATCAGCCTCCTTTCTATCATAATGGACTTATAGAAAATCAACATCAAGTATACACTAAAAGGAAAGAGGTTGACCTTTGATACAATTGTTCCATTATCTGCTTCAACTTGCCGAAACTTTGGGGTATTGGAAAATGCACAGATCAAGAGTGTGCAGTTTGAGTTCCAATCAGGTTGATACTTGGCTCCCATTTCTAAAGCCTGGGACCTTAATGTACCACGCTCGGGATTGACAAAACCTGATAGGGCAAATACAACCCCATCCTGCAGCATTCAGAATACAGAACACCCATTTTAAATGAAACAAAAAATGAGATAAATAAATCAATCAACTACTCCATAATCCCAAACTACTTGGGCCGACTATATGAAATCCTAAAAATTCATTCCACTCCATTCAACACATTTCATGACAAATGCAGCTAACGTTCGTTGGGTTTAACTAAGTGAATCCTCTATATTCGTTCCACTCCATACTATCCTACCAACATCATAACAACTGCAGCTAAAATCGGTTATATGATCAACTATAGAAAACCTCTATATTCATTCTAAGCTATCCAACCCGCAAATACAGCTAAAATTAGTTTGGGTCCGCTGTACGAATCATTAATTCATCCTACTCCATTTGACCTATTTCATAACAAACATAACTAAAATCAATACGAGTATACTAGATAAATTAAAGGGTTGATTTCTCAGATACTCACTCAACTAATAAGTTGTTATTATCTCAGAAAGTCACCTTTCTTCTTATTCCAATTTCCTTGACTTTCTGAAATAGTAGGGGTCAACTATTTAAATCCTCCCTATTCATTCCCATTATTCGGCTTATATTAACATAACAAACGCATCTTGTACAATTTGAAAAAAAAATAAAAAAAAATCTAGAATACCATAAGTTTTGAGAAATTTGAACCACTCGAAGTCGAGGTAGAGAATTTAGCTTCGTTGGAAAGTGTTTTGGCATTGTCTTCATCAGTTGATTTACTGTGACCCGAACCGCTTGAACCGGGTCTTGAACTCATCCATGAAGGGAGATTACGTTTCCTCTCATCTTTGTCACCGTCGTTTGACGCAGACATGTTCAAAACGGCACTGGTTATTGATTGGAATTCGTTGAATTTCAGGCTACAATAGCAAATTGAACATGCAAATGCTTTAATTTACCACTTCATTGATGAAGAATTTATCAACTTTAGGGTTTCCACAAAGAGTAAAATCACATTTCACTGCGGATCGATCTTCGTGCAGACCGGTCTATACCTAAGGATTTTTACTTCATATTTTGGTAAGTATTGTATTACTCCTACAAAAATCACTATTTCATTTGTATTTTATTTAATGCTGCAAATAAGTCTAAGATACTAGTAATATTTTTAAAAAAAAAAATTCTATGCATAACGTATGGATTTATAATCTTTTGTTATTATACACAAAAAAAAATAAGTTACTCCTATTTATGTTTTTTCCCCTATTAAATTAATGCTTATTCTTGTTATTTATTTGCTTCCATCTGCTATTAAAAATATTGAATGTATATATCTTCATTTTTATATCGATTCATTTTAGTAGGAATAGTTTTCTATGCTTAACACTTTTTTAATTGTTGATAACAAATACACCAATTACTCATTAGTAAATGATCCTGTACAATAATTACATATTTTAGAAAGTTAGTAATCCATGTCTCCTCTTATATAACAACATACCCGGTGAAATCCCATAATGTGAGGTTTGGGGAGGGTAAAGTATACACGGACCTTATCTCTATCTTGGTAGATAGAGGTTGTTTCCGAAAGACTCTTGACTCCATAGTAGTACAACTTGATGCGGTTAATTCGACCAACAAAAATAGAAAGCAGTTAAAAAGTAAATTGACAAATCACTTTGCATTGATGATCAAATCTTCAAATTTGTATACTGATTAAAGATCATGATTATAACAAAAACAAAAAATCAAGTAATATCAGATTACTACATATTAGTCAAGTGTACGTACCAAAAAGTAAGTTAAAAACCTGCGAAATTGTATAATCCATATACCACTCTTGCCTTTCCATATTCTAAAGCATATAAAACAATTTGAAATAAATTTCAGTGTAACATGGGCGTGCTTGATGTGATTTAAAATATTCTTCAACAAAAAGAATTCATGAAAAATGTTCTGTCCTGCAAACTATACTCAATATTACTTAGTGTTCGGTTAGGTAGTAGATTAGTGCAGTAGTAATAAGTATCACCTTAGCCAAAAAATTTCATCTCATAATAAGTGTTACCTTAGGAAACCAAGACATAAATTGACTAGTTTATTTCAATTCTACCCTTAGACAATAAAGTAACATCTAAATGATGATTGAAGAAGCCACATAGTAACTTGGTATTGTTAGATTCCCAATGTCAAAAGATTTACTTCTTGTGCATGCTCTAATTAAAAGGTAAAAGTAATTTATTTTTATTGTATAGGGGTAATTTGGTAAACTTCATATTACATTATTGGTTTCTTAATATGCGTATTTTTGGCTAAGGTGACACTTATTATGGGACGGAAGGAGTATTTTTTAAAGGCTGAGAGAAAAAATTGTTAGTTGTTGGTTGAAGCAGGCAATTAACTATCATGTAAATCGGATTGAAAGGATAAGTGTGTGTTAGGATCATACTAGAACAAATTCCTTGTTAAATTATACTAGGAAACTTGACAGATCTGTTGACGTCAAATGGATGTTTGACTCTTTATCATTTGATTATTATCATCACGGATAATGTATGTATCATTTGACCTACACCACATTTTTGCAACTTGTTAAATTCCATCATGGCCTTAAAAAGGTTAAGATCATTTAATTCAGTTTTAGCTTGCTAATTATTGTCGACTTTGACGAGCTCAAATGTGAGCATGTCTTGTAAACTATGGACAAGGCGACAAGCCCAGACCTCATTGTGGAACCATCGAGCCATGTTGCATCTATCCGTCTATGTGGGAACCAATTGTTAACACAATAAAGCTACACCGTTCCTCGTTATACTATAAGGAGTCGATTGGTGCATGGTATAAGCTGAAATATCCCAGCACTAATTTTTTATACCATATTTGGTAGAAGGTATAAATTTATCCTGGAATAAATCTATACCTTGTACCAAACAAAGTATAAAATACATCTCATGGTATAAGTTGGGATATACCTTCTTATACCACTTATCCTGGGACTATTTTATACCATATGGGATAAATTAGTCCCGGGATTATAATCCTGGGATAATTTTGGCCATGCACCAAACGACCACTAAGATTAGAATGTTATTATTTGTTACTTTAGTCGACTTAGGACTGAGTATTGAATCTCCCTGCACACAAACTGTGGTTGAAAGTCCCCTTGGTTACTCGAACAGCCACAATAGGTTAATGTCAGCAACTAGCGATAATTTCAGATTAGTGCAGATAGTTATCTTGTAATGACGAATTAGGAAACATATTAAAAAAGTTGATCTCTAATTTCAACTGATAACATCGGAAAGAGATATTTCTATTATGTGTCTGTATATTCCTCTCTTCTTTTTCTTTTTGGCCATTTTAGTGTAAGAGACAATCAGACAACGGCTTGGCTATCTTCATGCATTTCTTGTATAATTTAGGTTATCAAAGGTACTGTATAGACAATATGAAAGCTATTAACTGACATCAGAGAGGACGTGTATCACGAATATTAATTCAAGCTATTCTGTTACTAATAATTAATTGAAGCACATAGGCAAGCAAGCAGAGGCGGAGCCAGAATTCAAAGCTTGTGGGTTCGGGATTCTAATTTGTTTAAGTTACTAGTTTCTAACTTAACAATTTATATATATTCAATCAATTTTTCAAGACAAATACAGAGTTTAGACCAAAGTTACTGGGTTCGGCCGAACCCTCCATTAATATGCTAGCTCCGCCCCTGCAAGCAAGAATCGATCAAGATGTTGCGTAACTCACATTGGGAGAAACTGTATTTAATATGTTGTCTAGGATGCACTCATGCCCAAACTATTGTAGTTATCCTGTGAATCAAAAGAGACAACAAGCTAATCTATCAGCAACGAATTTCCTATACAAATATAGTCACAGATAACACAAATTTTTTATAAATCCTCTATAGTTTCTTGTTCAAACAAGCGGATAATTTTCATAGATGGTCACATGACTATGTGTTTGTTTCACCAAAGTCACTTAACTATGTGTTCTAATACAAAACTTTACCATTACTAACGCAAAAATCACATATGCCGGAAAATTCAACTTCGGTGGAAAAAAACGTAGTTAGTTATGGTTTTCGTCTATTAATGGTGCTTAGAAAAACAAATAAAAGCATTGAACAACTATCACGAGTTGTGGCAGAATGGATAGGATTCATCATCCTTAATTATAAGCGGTCTTGAGTTTTGAGTCGGAACATGAAAATACAGAAAGATTCCCTTTAACAAACCTTACACGGCGCAAAATTTCATTAATCGAGGCATCAATATGAATACCTTCTCAATTTGTACGTTCCACTCGCGTGCCCACTTCCGATCTCGCTTGTTCACTTTCATGCGCAATCCAATCTAGAAGGCACCGCCTTTGATATAATATGTGAATGTTTGTCTTCAATTTTTTTTTTTATTATTGTTTTTATTTGAAGCCGATGTTGTGAAATGGGTGTAATTAAGATAGATATATACTTTCTACAAATACCATGTAAAAAGAATGTTAGCGTAGCTAGCTGTCCTGTTTCATTAGCAATGTTTTTATTAGTTTATCGTATCTTATTTATTCTCGTGGAAGTCTACATGTGTTTAGATATGAAGATTATATATTTGTCAACATTTATGAAAGCTTCATTTGAAGTGTTGAAAACTAATACTAGCATAGATTAGAAGGCATGGTGGAAAAGAATGAAGTTAGACTAAGTAATAATAAATTCAACAAAACGTTTTCAACTTATCAAAGTTGAATCATCCTATAATATATGACCGTTTTGATTTCGTATAGAACCGGCAAAATCAATTAAATTATGTCAGTTTGAAATTCAAAGATTTGAAGCAGCATGCTGAAGCATGCCTAGTTCCTCGACTAGGGCAACAAGAAAAGAAAAGGGAAAGGATCAGAGGACTAAAAAGGGGATTTTGAAGACCATAGAATGTAAAATAGGCGAGTAAAGTATGGTTTGATATGGAGCGTTTTATGATTTGATAGGGAGCGTTTTATCTATAAACTCCAGTATGAATCGAATTATTTGAGATTTAAAGTGAATAGTGAACACCGAATGACTTGAGAAAAGGCCAATAGGGTAGGATTCAATTTACATGATGGATCATTATCTCTTTCATTTTATTATATAGTGGATGGTTTTGTTATGTGTTCCTACAATAGAATCGCCATGTACATTATAGATTATATATTCGTTGCATTGAGGCTCATCTTATCACACGATTCTAGAGTTAAAAAAGTAGTTGGTTGTTAAAAGTCATTAACGTCATTCATGCCGCGCGTGTTCGAATTAATACAAAGCAAGAGTAAACAGTAACAATGGGATCAGACCAAATGGATAAAATAGTTAAACAGATAGTTAAATAATTAAAAGACAATAATATCAAGAAACCACATTACAACTAACAAGCAGTAAACAGTAACTAATGGGGTCAGAAAGGTACATATAGCAAACAAAGATAATTAAATAATGAAAAGACTAAAGACTATGAAAAAAAGTATTCAGATTCGATGTTTTCATGAAATCAATGAATACGTGACATGTTACGTGCAGGGGCAGAGTCTAGGGGCAAGGAGGTTTATCTGAATCCCATTTAGTGAAAAATTATATTATATATATAAGATTAAAATTATATTTTATATATATATCATAGATATTGATTTTTCTTGATTTCTTTATGTATTTATTTTTTCGTATTTTTGAACATGCCTATGTGACATGTTTTCTACCCACACTTTAATCACTAGACTAGATAAAAGTTAATTAGTCAACGCGTATTCTACGTCAATTTATTTTATAGTTATATAATATATTTATATGATTTGAGGTAACTATTTGATTAATCTTGTAGAAACAATTAGACTGCAACAAAGCAAATTGGCAAACGGCAGCATTAACGTAAGGGTTAATGATGTCACCTCACATGACAATCCCAAGATCTTCACAACATTATATTAGGGTTAGGCATAAATACCGAAAATCAAAAAATCAAATCAAACTGAACCGAAATTTCAACAAACCGAACCGAACCGAACTAGTTTGGTTCGGTGTTTGGTGTCCACCGTAAAAAAATCGAAACCGAAATAGCCGAACCGAAGTTTGATAAAACCGAAACCGAAAAATTCAACGGGCACCGAAATTTAATACATTACCCAAAAAAAAATTAAAATAGTCCAGGTTCATTAAGTTTAAAGCAAAAAAAACCCAATTGTAATAAGTCATCTTTTGCATTTGTATCCCTAATTTTCCACTTCAATTGAGAAAATCAAATATCTTTAACAAAGAAAGGTAACTAGGATGTGTCTTTAGGATTAATGTATGTCCTTTATGTGTTTTCTTAATTATTCTTACGGTATGTATATAACACCTAGTAATCATATATCATGATTATAGTTTTCTGTTCTTGTGTATCCTGTTTGCTTGATTTTGATTTCAATTTATCAGTTTTATGTTTTATTGCTTTTGAGAATATGAATTAGTGTCAATGGAATCACTTCTAATATTATATCAAAAAATCGAATTGAAAAAATCGAAACTGAACCGAACCGAACTTTAAAAAACTAAAACCGAAAGAACCGAACCGAACTAGTTTGGTTCGGTGTTCGGTGTCCACCTTCAAAAAATCGAACCCAAAATAACCAAATCGAAGTTTGATAAAACCGAACGTCCACCCCTAAATTATATGCCTCTTATAACCCTATATGCGTCATAGCCAGCCAATGAGCCAATTATAATATTGATTTATAGCCGTAATAACCAAGTTGCACTACTTGTGTACTGTGAGAGCAAATCTCTGTGTGCCCCTTATCTCTCTGTTTCTCCTTGCCCCACTATTACTTCATAAAGTAAACTTAATTTTGTCCCTACGCTCACTCCATGCGCAAGCAGTATAAAAAAACACCAGCTTACGGTTTTGTGAAACCACAAGCCATAATTATTATCCTTCTGTTCTTATTTATCCATTCACATGTTTGATGTTTCCCTCCCAACAAAAACTGAAAAACCCTACTAAATACACTTCAAAAGTTCTTTCTTTCTTGGCCTTTAATTTTACTTTATTGTGAAAATATCAGCAAATCATAACACAAAAGCTAGCCATGGACCTGATCCCTGGTCTACCAAATGACATAGCTCTTGAATGTCTCATACGTCTCCCTGTTGAACAATTTTCTAAAGCAGCTTCAGTGTGCAAAAACTGGAAGGGCGAAATTACACTACCGGAATTTCGACGACGCCGAAAAAAATCCGGGCTGACCCGACCGGTTTTGGCCATGGTCCAAGCTATGGTTACTACTGTGAAACAGCCTCAGGTTGACACTACTACCCATTCTACCCAGGTTTATCGTTTATCCATATGTGACCCGGAAAATGGTTCTTGGAATGATTTGCCACCTATACCGGAGTTAATTGATGGGTTACCAAGGTTCTGCCGGGTTATTGGAGTCGGGTCGGATTTAGTAGTGATTGGCGGGTGTGACCCGGTTACTTGGCGGGTCATGGACTCTGTTTTTGTCTATAATTTCATATCTGGGTCATGGCGACGTGGAGCGGATATGCCGGGTCAGCAAAGGCTGTTTTTCGGATGCGGGTCGGATTCGGACCGGGTTATCCTTGTCGCAGGTGGACATGACGTTGAAAAGAATGCTTTAAAATCGGTTATGTTATACGACGTCGTTAAAGATGAGTGGGTTACACTTCCTGACATGGTTTCGGAGAGAGATGAATGTAAGGTTGTGTTTAACAAGGGTAAATTCCACGTCATTGGTGGTTATCCTACGTGGGCACAAGGTCACTTTGAGAAAAATGCTGAGGTGTTCAATTTCGCCACGTGGGATTGGTGCATGGAAGATGAGTTCTTGAGTGTTAATACTTCTCCGAGTACTTGTATTGAAGGTGATGATGGGGGATTATATATGTGTCAAGATGGTGACGTGGCGGTGAGGGAACTTGATACGTGGCAAAAGTTGGCGAGATTGCCAGCTGGGATTTCCAGCGTGGCGTATTTGACAGCGTGTCAAGGGAAGTTGATATTGGTGGGAAGTGCTCAATTTGATGCACTACATAGTCCTTATGCTTTGGATTTAAAGAGTGATGATAAATTAAAAGCTTGGACAAAAGTAGAGATTCCTGATGAATACAATGGACATGTTCAATCAGCTTGTTGTTTGAAGATATGATATTCTAAAAGGCCATCAAATTAACAAATCTGTACTTAGGTCTAAGATTGAGAGTGA
Source organism: Lycium barbarum (assembly GCF_019175385.1). Classification (NCBI taxonomy): domain Eukaryota; kingdom Viridiplantae; phylum Streptophyta; class Magnoliopsida; order Solanales; family Solanaceae; genus Lycium; species Lycium barbarum. The sequence continues at coordinate 155,162,895 of NC_083337.1, read as the reverse complement.
GTTGAGCTACGTAAATAGTTGATTCCTTTCTTTTCCTCTTATTTTTGGCACAGTTGTGTCACTTGTGTATTGTGATTTCAAGTTTTGAGGAAGTGCTACTTGTGAAAAAGCCTAGTATTAGCCTACTGCCTACATATTGTTATTCCATTACAGTTATGGTTTGAGATCTACTATTGTATCACCCTCTTGCTAATCTAATCGAGAAAAAAAAATCGCCTGCCACTACTAGAAACTTGTGTTACTAGAATTAGATTTAACATTTTGTCGGCACCAATAAAGGTTGTGATATAATAAATATGAATTCGCATACTTAAGAAATTTCAGGTTTGAGTCATGCAATTTTATTTTTTTTAAAAAATCCTTGTAGAGAGCGTTTTCCTTCATCGGACTAATCCGGATTATTGTCTCAAAGCGATTACCGGAAATATCGACTGAACAATAAAAAAAACAATCATTTGGCGTTCTTTTCAAACATATGGAAGGTAAGATATACAATCACAAAATAATAAAGTTGAAAAATGAATGGTAAGAGCAAGTGGATAGATGATATCACTGACTTGCTTGAATTGGTTTAAGAATATTATTATAAATAGAATTACATTAATGTTGGAGTTGACTTTTAATTAGAGTAGCAAAGTTAGCTATTTAGAGTTGAAATTGAGTGGTTTAGAGCAATTGGGGGATGCAAGTTTTATACGAGTAGTTACACTTATTTCTTTCATGATTTAAATGTATTGTATACCAGTAATCATAATTTACTGGAAATTAACAATAATTTGATTATAAAGTTAAAGTCGTTCAGCTTGGATCAGTGCCATACCTTGTCGACAGTTTAGACAAGTTATCGACAGTTAGTAATGTTACGCGGCTTAGAGGAAATGTGGTTTGGGGTCTTTCATTAAATCAAATCACAATCTAGTCTACCTACCATACAAACACCAAATTATTCACTTGCTAAAAGAATAAAAATAGAAGAGCTTAACTTCTATGCATTTATGATGTAAAAAACATTTACTCAACTAAATCACTTATTAAAAATTTACATGCAAAGGAAGTTAGTAGGCTGGACGCAGCATCTAGTTAGATGCTTTTATTAGACTTAAAAGAGTAACCAACAGTTTTGTTTGAAAATACTGATATGTAGTGGTAGTTTGAGTAGGATGCAGTACCAGAGAAATGGGACAATTGTCCATGCTTTGGTCATAACCCGCACATAAACGCTTACTTTGGTTTGTGAATAATAGTTTACTTACCATTTTTTTTTTTTACATGTAACTATTTAATAAGCATTGATCCATAATTAATAAATAAACTGTTTTAATTATTGTTGTTAATCTGTATTACAAAAATATTCTGAAACAGTAATTTTGTAAAAGTTCCAGAAAACAGTAGACTTTGTAAAATCAGAAAGTGTAAACCAGAAACTGGAAAATATCAAAACAGTATCTGAAAAATATTTTTAAGGAAGAAAATCGAGTCCACTGAATGCACAGTGTGTCCTTAAGGAAATTATTCCCCTCAAGTACCCGAGGTTAATGAAATATATCCTCCCAGGATAGAACGATCTTACTCACCGGTGTATCGGTACCTAAAACCACGGTGTCAGCGAAGCACTCAACGACAGTAAATTACACTAGAATTTATTTGTGCAGAAGAAGAAGAAGTTTTAAAGTTCAGAAAATTCGTAAGGTATCTGAAGGACTAAACAGATTTATATAGCCATTGGTCTGGTTTAGTGAAAAGTTGCAACCTTTGAGTTGCACCTTTTCAGTTTAGTTGCATCTTTTCAAAAATATTTCCCATTCAACTTAACTAAAACCCAACAATCCCCCACATGAATGGGGAATGGCTATAAGGAAAAGGAATGCACGGACGAGTGTGTGCTTTACAAGCAAGGATTAATTGCATCTGGATAAGTAGGTTTCCCTTTGAACTTTCCGTAGTGAAGTCGGATATACTCGGTCAATCGGTAGATTTGATATCTTTGAACCGTCGAGCTTTGGTGTATACCTAGACAACCACATGTCGCACAATCAACCCTCTACCGTCTATGGTTCTCACGGTTGTGTTCGTTTCAGCCATGAACACCACCTGGTTTCATGAGTGTATAGAGAATGGGCTTTTTCTATCATTCTCTTTGAAGCGGCTTACACTTCACACTCACATAGGTGATTTCTAAAACGTGTCATCACGTATATACACTATTTGGTCATACCTGCCAAACTTAAAAACCATTAAACAACTTAAGCTTTATTAACTCGTTAAAAAGCCTTAATGTTGTATCCTTGTTCCTGAACATTGTCTTCATCACGAGAATGGATTGAGTTATTTGACAATGTCGAACCGTCATTCATAACTTTGTTTGATCTCTTTGAACCTAGCTCTTGGGATCTCCAGTCTGCTAGGTAGAGTTACCGCCATGATGACTTGTCCTAAGCCTTAAACCCATTCCCTTCGATGATCTTTCAACTACCTCTCTAGTTAAGCCTTTTGTAAGCGAATCTGCGACGTTATCTCTAGACTTTACATAGTCAATAGTGATAACTCCACTAGAGAGTAGTTTTCGAACTGTATTATTTCTCCGTCGTATGTGAGGAGATTTCCCGTTATACATAACGCTCTCTGCCCTTCCTATTGTCATTTGGCTATCGCAATGTACACATATTGTTGCCAACGGTTTGGGCCAGAATGGAATATCTTCTAAGAAATTCCGGAGCCATTCAGCTTCTTCACCGGCTTTGTCTAGAACTATGAACTCATACTCCATTGCAGATCGAGCGATACAAGTCTATTTGGATGATTTTCACGACACTGCTCCTCCACTAATGGTAACAACACATCCACTCGTGGATTTTGTTTCGAACGACCCGGTGATATAATTTTTATTATAATGCAAACAAAGCTTATACAATAGGATATTTTGCACACTGCTGACTACACTTAAAGTGACATCATGACACTCGTGGATGGTTGACATCAGTTGTGGCCACAACCTTTTAAATATATATATATATATATATATATATATATATATATATATATATATATATATATATATATATATATATATATATATATATATATTCTCAACCATTCCACTTCTTGTAAGTCTACTTCTTCAAATATCCAACTGATAGCACATTCACCGATGTGAAAACCCAAGCTATTGTTGATTTTTATCATTATCATCAATTGGTTCTTCGATTTATAAACCAATGAATTTATACATTCAATGAACCGTCTTGTCTTTCCAAAGAGTTGTTTTTCAACCGACACATTTTATCATGAAAAGTCACAACCTTTCAAGTGACATCCGTTCACAAAATTAATGAACATGACCTATAATGAAGACATATGATCAACCTCATCAAATTAGTAGTTCGATCAACTAGTCCTTACCAAGACGGAACGAGTTATGTGAATATTTCACTAACTACTATATCAATACCGCCAAGGGCATACCATGTCAATACCACCAATGACATATATCGTGGGGTTGATATAATAGAATAATGTCAATAAGTCAACATTTTCTTATTCTATCGAAATTTTCTGATTTGTGAACTAGAATCAATACCCTTTACTATTGGTGGCATATCATATGAAAACACAATCAACAGTTATCAATCCGATTTTTATCCTATTAGGTTTAGAAATTTGCACTTTAGACAAACACCCCCCACACTTTGAAGTAATTCAAGTTGGGCTTTCTTCCTTTCCATTTTTCATATGGAATAAATTGTGTTTTTCTATAGGCACTCAAATGAGTATTCTGGTAGTCATAAGGATAGCTTCCCCCCACAAGTTCTACGGGAAACAAGTACTTATTATTATCAATGATTAACTGATCGTCATATTGATCAACCAACAAATAGCGGATAGCCTTTCTCCAACATCCATTTCATGAAGGAATATAACTCTTCTGAACAAGTATATAACCAATTATCAATTTGGTATACTAGTTAATCCCAACGACCACCATATCAAATATCTATTAAGTATTTTATGGGTTTGGCATAATACAAGAATGTCATTAGTTTTCACATCTCTTATTTTTCCAAATCAAATTAGACAGTAAGTCTAATATGAACTAATCATAAATTTTATATCAAGCTAAAACCCCCACATTTTAAACATTTGATATGGAATTGGATATATAACTCTCTCCACAAGAAATAAGGCCAAAGAAAACTACTCTTTGTGATTTTTATCCAAATGTCACGATGATAAGTCTTTAATTCTTAACAAAGATTTTTTGATTAACTGATTTGTGATATAAACAACAATAACCACCACCATTACATACACGGTGCAATTAGATTCTCATCTTAAAAATTTCCCTACTTCAATCAATGGCCAAGATATAAAGGAAAAACTGACTCGGAATCATCTGCCATGTCAACATTGATCACCACTTTATGCGAACCATGAAGCTTCTCAATAAAATATGTGAGAAAATTAGTACTGCCACGTTTGAGTTAATACTTCAGTCTTACTGGAAACAAGTAATGACCATATCAAATAACACATCTTAAGCCTACCAAATGCACTATTTCAAAGATGATTTTGAATTATCACAAATGAACCATTTACCCGAATATTTATGAAGACAAAATTCATAAAAGTCACTAGGGTAGAAATTTTATAAATAATAATAAGCAAAGTTAAGAAAGTAGAACCCGATTATGTCACTTGCTTGTTGATCCATCTTTCGTATAAATTTATTTACTCCCAATGTCGCAACACTTCTCACATCTAGAATTGGAACGTGGATCTCTTGCGAATAATTCATTTGATGATAACACAAAGTAAATAGAACATTAGAAATAACTCAATTAGTTAGTAGAAAACCATGATATTGGCCTTCAATCTACAAATTAAATACTCTAAATAGAACATTAGAAATAACTCAATTAGTTAGTAGAAAACCATGATATTGGCCTTCAATCTACAAATTAAATACTCCCTGGTGCAATTTTTTCCTTTCCTTTCCAAGTTGATCGACTCAAGTTTGCTTAGGATGAATCTGACAACAGATTTCTTCAAGGAATAAGATTTCTTATCTCATGATTACTTTACAAAAAGTAATGACTCCAGGATGCATCAACAGTGAACATTAGTTGAGATTTTGTCGTCGACTTTCACAATTTAATTTATTCTTGAATGAAATAGACCATTTCAACAATCGCAACAGTTACAACGACCGAAGAAGTGCATGAGTAGGACACAACAACAATATCGCTAATCCTTCACGTACCACTCTTCTCAGTACCAGTCCTCTATCTTTCTCAAGAATAGCAATATTGAGAAATAGGGAATCGAATTTCCTAAAGAAATATCACCACCACAAACACTTACTTTGGTTAGGAAAGAAAGTGTTGCACCGATATTTCTAATTACGAGGTGTAGGGGAACCTTTTTAATCCCTCTATGACTTGTTTGCTCACTGGTGGAACCACACAAACATTGAGACCTTTCTTCAGTCTTCGTGTTTCAGAAAAGGAACTGCCAACCTTGTTCTTTACTTTGCATAACATTTATTTATTATGCTAACAATATTCCTTTCATGTTCTAGTCTTTGACCAATATGCACATTACAGAGAATTATTCAAGTCCCGTAGTTCCCTTCTCAACATTTGAATCTATCCACGTCTTTGTTCAAATGCAAGACCAAGAATTTTTAAGGATATCAAAACTAGTGAATACATAAGGTAGATTTTCCTCAGGACTATCCAACAAATGATCACGGATACATGATTATGAAATTTTCCTCTATTGGGCATCCAAAAAAGTCATTAAATTCCTTAACCAAATCAGAAGAAACGTTGCTTTCCTCCCTTAACCAAATCAGAAGAAACGTTGCTTTCCTCCCTTAACCAAATTTAATAAACGGCAAACTTTTTATATCTTCAAACCGAATATTATTTGAAATCAATCGGTGAAGTTTTTATATCTTCAAACCGAATAACAACAATGAGAACCAGCGAAGATTTTATATCTTCAAACCAACTAACGTTACTAAATCGGTAAAGTTTTTATATTCCTTAAACCGAGTAGTAACTTGGAGTAGAAAATCACGCAGATTTTAATTTCCAAAAAGCAGAGTAGAAAACCACAAAGGTTTAAGTCTCCAAAAAAGTAACTTATTTATTTCTGAACAGAGTATAATCTCCAAAAACAGAAAAAAGATGAACACAGGTGCCAAGTCTAAAGTGATTGATCCAGGATCGAGACTCCATTAAAGAAATTATTGAATCCAACACACAAAAAAAAAAAAAAAAAATCTTTTACGAAAAAAAAAACAAAAAAAAATAACATCGAAAAGGTGTGTTGGTTTAATTGACGCTCATAAGTCACAACGACTTTTTTTCGTAATATGAGCCATCACGAAGCGGCTTTGTAAACACACAGTCTCAACAAAATTCTTTAGCATCACAAAGTGCACTTGGTTCAAAGTTCTTAAATACTTGACTTTCAATCCTTTGAAAGATATCAATGTGCTTAGGCCGAATGCAAAACTTTCAATTTTATCTTTAAATAAAAACGTTGTTTCCTGAATGACTTAAACGACATAAATTAAGAGGTGACATCACATGGAATAGAGCTTTGCAATCTCAACCATGGTTAATTAAGAAAGGTAGGCCAAATTGAGAAATACAAGTTCATATGACGTCATATACAAGCCGTCAACTAATATGACAACAATGGGTAACTAGCATCCAGAGTACTTGAGATATTTAACATATCACAATACTTCCTCCTTCTAACAACCATTCGGTAAAATAATTTCCAGAAATTTTAATTCTCGAATACAGAATATAAAAAGAATATAATTTCCTTAAGATTGTTGTTAATCTATTACGAAAATATTCTGAAACAGTAACTTTTGTAAAAGTTCCAGAAAACAGTAGACTTTGTAAAATCAGAAAGTGTAAACCAGAAATTGGAAAATATCAAAACAGTATCTGAAAAATATTTTTAAGGAAGAAAATCGAGTCCACTGAATGCACAGTGTGTCCTTAAGGAAATTATTCCCCTCAAGTACCCGAGGTTAATGAAATATATCCTCCCAGGATAGAACGATCTTACTCACCGGTGTATCGGTACCTAAAACCACGGTGTCAGCGAAGCACTCAACGACAGTAAATTACACTAGAATTTATTTGTGCAGAAGAAGAAGAAGTTTTGAAGTTCAGAAAATTCGTAAGGTATCTGAAGGACTAAACAGATTTATATAGCCATTGGTCTGGTTTAGTGAAAAGTTGCAACCTTTGAGTTGCATCTTTTCAGAAATATTTTCCATTCAACTTAACTAAAACCCAACAATACTGATGGTGTAAAAGTTAACTATATTGGACATAAAATAAACCCAAAATGAAATCATGTGCATCTGAGCTTGTTTGCTTTTGTGTGTGTTTCAATACCCAAGAGCTTATACAACAACAATATATAAAATTGACTGCAAAAGAGACTTCATATACAGCAAGAGATAGGGATTTTGTAGCTCAGTTAGTTGGCTACTTGAACTTTCACTTTATTGGTGAGGGTTCGAATCCCACGTTGTAGTCCCCTCCCCCATTTCTCCTACTCCTACTACCTATGTAATAAAAAAAAAAAAAAAATATATATATATATATACAGCAAGAAAGTATATATACCAACTTTCTTACAAAAAAATAGTGGAAATGGGTCAATTGACCCATTTACAATTTGAATAAAACAATATGACTGCAAGAGCTTATGTATTATTTTTAGATCTGTTATATATAAAAATAAAAATATTCAATAAAAAAGACGTAAAAATATAGACCCCAAACATACATGAGGATTTCCAGATATTTGTACCATGATGATCATAACCAATTTAACAGCACTCAAAATTGGCCAAATAATAATTCAATGAGATTGGCCAAATAATAATTCAATGAGACCACTTCATCTACAAGGTGGCAATCCCAATTGCCACATCCTTGGTGTGTGTTTCTCATGTATCCATTTTCAATTATCAACTAATTAAGAAATTCTCTCATTCAACATGTGTATATATCCACTTATGCAATTTGAACCATACATTTTGCTATTATGGTTAGTCTTCTATAGTGGTTACCATTGACAAATTCAGAAATCAACATCAGTACGCTTCTTTAGTGGAGTTTGATACTGTCGAAAAGAACTAACACAGAGACAGACAAGAAAGAAGAATATTACGAATTAATAAGAAAAATCCTACCTTTATTCCCATCTAATTAATTTTTAGTTGCTTTTCCTTTTTTTTTTTTTTCCTCTCCTCTTTATTCCTTTTCTCTTTTCAGGACAACTTTTCTTTTACCTCTAGCAACTTTGTCCAGCTATAAAGAATCATATGGTGGTGGCCAATAAAGTTTGGGATACTAACAAAACTATTCCACAATTTTTGTCACGTTAAAGTTACTTCTAATTTTTGGACTTGCCCATACTGACATTTTCAGGTTCATTTTAAAGGGCAAAGACAGTGTTGAAAGAATTAGCGGGAAAAAAAGCTCGCATAAACTTATATAATATTTAACTATACTTAGAATTGTATACGATAAAAACCGGATGCGAGGCAAACCGGTGGAGCGAGGGGACCGACTGATCTGCCTTCTTCGTCATTGGAACGACCAAGCCCGGTGACCCGAGCATTCGTGACCGTTGGTCCGAATTGATCGTGGCCGTTGGTCCGTTTGACCGGGGCCGTTGGTCCGAATTGATCGTGGCCGCTGGTCCGTTTGATCATAGCCGTTGGTCCGAATTGATCGTGGCCGCTGGTCCGTTTGATCGTGGCCGCTGGTCCGAATTGATCGTGGCCGCTGGTCCGTTTGATCATAGCCGTTAGTCCGTTTGATCGTGGCCGTTAGTCCGGTAAATCGTGGCCGTTAGTCCGGAAAATCGTGGCCGTTAGTCCGGGAAATCGTGGCCGTTAGTCTGGGAGATCCTGGCCGTTAGTCCGTTTTGGTCATGGCCGTTGATCCGGGAGATCCGTTACGCGGTTGCCACGCGTCGATAGCGTCCTACCATGGTCAACCACCAACCATGCGTGTGTCAGATCGTACGGTCAACCTAATCCCACCAAATCTGCTCAGAGCTGTCCTTTTTATTATTATTCTAATCATTTGTATGGGAAGAGGCCCATAGAGGCATCACTATAAATAGAGCACATCTCCCTCCTTTGTAAGGGTTGGCTCCTTTACTTTCCAAGAACATTTATAATAAAAGAGCTCATATACACAATCTCTCTCCCTCAATATCTGATCCGGCCAAGGCCATTTGTTCCCATTTATATTGTGCTTCTTCCATTAAGTATGGAACATAGCTTCTAAATGTTCATGTCCATAGCAAATCGAGCAAATTATCGTTATTAGCCGTTTTATTACTAAATACTCACACGCTTATTTTCCACTATCAAACATATATCAAGATCCAAGCACATATCCTATACCCGCATACAAATTCAATTGATTTCCCAAATTCGGGGTAAACAGTTTGGCGCCCACCGTGGGGCTAGGATAATAGTGGTCTTTGATCTTGATCTCTATCTTACCCATCAAAATCAGAAACATCTGCTGTCCGTCTCTGAAAAAACGGACCAAATGGCTAACAGTGGGCAATCTGGTCACGTCAACAACAACGAGATCGTGGCCGAAAATGAAGGCAGCGGGCCACGAGGATTGCCAAACCCCACTGACCCTTTAAATACTAACAATTCAATTACTTTGTCCGGGACACAAGTCCGGAAAGAACCGGATACCCCGAATGATAATATTGACTTGCGTTTAATTTTTGAAATGTTGCAGGAACAGAGAGCGGCGATTGCCGAACAGGGAATCGCAATAGCCCAGCTGCAGAACGGAGGAGATAAAACGACCCCGGAAAAGGCGAAGAGTGTTGCTGAACCGAGAAGAGATGAGGCACGGATGGTTGAAAGCAATGGCTCCGGAGCTGGTCCATCCACCGAGGTTCTGAGAATGCTCGAAACGTTGGCGAAACGGGTGGACTCGACCGAAAAAAGGGTGGAGACATACAACTCTCGGGTGGATCAAATCCTGGGGGCTCCGCCTATCTTGAAAGGGCCGGATTCAAAGAGGTACATCCAAAGGCCTTTTCCTCCGAGTGCAGCTCCGAAATTGATCCCGAAGAGGTTCAAAATGCCGGATATCAAAAAATATGACGGCACAACGGACCCTCACGAACACGTGACCTCATACGCCTGTGCTATAAAAGGCAATGATATGGAAGATGATGAAATCGAATCCGTGTTGCTGAAAAAGTTCGGGGAAACTCTGTCAAAAGGAGCATTGACTTGGTACGATCATCTGCCCGAGCATTCAATCACTTCTTTCGAAATGCTCGCCGATGCCTTCATAAAAGCACACGCCGGAGCCAAAAAGGTGCAGGCCCGAAAGGCGAATATTTTCCGTGTAGCCCAAAGAGACGAGGAGCTATTGCGTGAATTTGTCAACCGGTTCCAAAGGGAACGAATGGAGCTCCCCCCGGTTCCGGAGGAATGGGCCGCACAAGCTTTCACAAAGGGGCTCAATGTTCAGAGCTCGACGGCTTCGTTCAAATTAAAGGAAAACTTGCTGGAATACGAGGTTGTGACCTGGGCGGATGTCCATAACCGATACGAGTCAAAAATTCGGATAGAGGATGACCAACTCGAGCTTCCCCTGGGGCCCGTAAAAATGAACAAAAGCTCGGAGAGATCACGAAAGAGTTACGAACCGGAGGCCGGACCATCGAGGGAAAGGTATCGGCCATACTCTCGAAAACCAAGCTTCAGGTCAGAAAAATCAAGGGATGGCCCAAGTCATTTCTCCGGGTGGGGGTGATAAACGGGCTGAGTCCTCGGTTCAGGTATACCACCGAGGAGTCAAACGAGGAGGCCACAGCTGTGAAACTCGATCTCACAGATGAACTTTGCGAAAACGCGTTGGTCCGTATTGCAACCCAGAAGCAGAGAATGGAAAGGTACTACAATCGGAGAGCCAATTTTTGACATTTCTAAGTTGGGGACTTGGTGCTTCGGAAAGATACCTTGAGCACCAAGAATCCCAACGGAGGAAAACTGGGTCCGAACTGGGAAAGACCGTACAAGATAACCGAGGTAACGGGCAAAGGATCGTATCAGCTGGAATCCGTGGACGGGCAGCGATTGTGCAACAACCGGAACGTGGCTCATTTGAAGGGATATTACTGCTAAGGTATGGACACCTCATGTTTAACCTTTTTCTTTTTGCAGGAAGTCAAGTACCGGATAAAGTTAGGATCTAGGTCTGAAAACGCATGTTGCACTCTTTTCCTTAGTACGGTTTTGTCCCAAAATGGGTTTTTCGACAAGGTTTTTAATGAGGCAACAAGTACAACATGTTACTTAACAAAAATAAGGACAAACGGCCGGGAACTCGGGGTCACGGCCTACGAGTGGGGACTTGATAACGCTCGCCTAATCTTGCAGCTCGGATAAACACTAGGGGACTTATACCCACATCGAGGTTTACCCCGGTTAGTGGAAAACGGAGGAGCTCAACAAATCAAGACCGGACCTTCTGCATTAGGTTTCGGTGTAAGGACCAAACGATCATAATGAATCGTGTCCCATTTAGCATTTGCTACGGCAAAACTAAGGCCCGGTCACCGGCCATAGCCTTCGATGTAAGGACCAAACGATCATAATGAATCGTGTCCCATTTAGCATTTGCTACGGCAAAACTAAGGCCCGGTCACCGGCCATAGCCTTCGATGTAAGGACCAAACGATCATAATGAATCGTATCCCATTTAGCATTTGCTACGGCAAAACTAAGGCCCGGTCACCGGCCATAGCCTTCGATGTAAGGACCAAACGATCGTAACGAATCGTGTCCCGTTGTATATTTGCTTCAGCAAAGGCAGAAGGAATTAAAATTCTCATATGTATAAACATTTTGCAAACGCAAAGTTATCAAAAGCAGGTATAATAAAATCTTGGGTGTCTTTCTATTAAAAGGACTTCGCCCCGATGGTAACCGCCGTATTCCGGCACTGCCCCACTCACATACTCTATATCGAGGATTGTGCCCGAAATTCGACAAAGGCGACAAGGTCACAATGACCCAAGCCTAAGCTCGGCAAATTCCCCCAAAACGGGGACTGCTACATCAAAAACTTTGCCAGGGTTGAAAAAATACCGACCCTAAAGAAAATGCCTATCGTAATTCGGAGCCATCTGAACTTATGAAGCATCGGATAAGTCCCACGGGCACGGTGAATTAACGACTATGAGTCGACCTGTCCTAAAACGGACCAATGATCATGACAAAAATAATGACGAACATTCAAAACAAAGAAATAAGAAGGTAACGACGAGCTGACAGGGCCACCGGTTTCGGAAGTTATCCACTCCCCGTTACTCCGATAGATCGGAGATCCGGGAAGTGTGGGGCTATCTGTATACGATAAAAACCGGATGCGAGGCAAACCGGTGGAGCGAGGGGACCAACTGATCTGCCTTCTTCGTCATTGGAACGACCAAGCCCGGTGACCCGAGCATTCGTGACCGTTGGTCCGAATTGATCGTGGCCGTTGGTCCGTTTGACCGGGGCCGTTGGTCCGAATTGATCGTGGCCGCTGGTCCGGTTGATCATAGCCGTTGGTCCGAATTGATCGTGGCCGCTGGTCCGTTTGATCATAGTCGTTGGTCCGAATTGATCGTGGCCGCTGGTCCGTTTGATCATAGCCGTTGGTCCGAATTGATCGTGGCCGCTGGTCCGTTTGATCATAGCCGTTAGTCCGTTTGATCGTGGCCGTTAGTCCGGAAAATCGTGGCCGTTAGTCCGGGAAATCGTGGCCGTTAGTCTGGGAGATCCTGGCCGTTAGTCCGTTTTGGTCATGGCCGTTGATCCGGGAGATCCGTTACGCGGTTGCCACGCGTCGATAGCGTCCTACCATGGTCAACCACCAACCATGCGTGTGTCAGATCGTACGGTCAACCTAATCCCACCAAATATGCTCAGAGCTGTCCTTTTTATTATTATTCTAATCATTTGTATGGGAAGAGGCCCATAGAGGCATCACTATAAATAGAGCACATCTCCCTCCTTTGTAAGGGTTGGCTCCTTTACTTTCCAAGAACATTTATAATAAAAGAGCTCATATACACAATCTCTCTCCATCAATATCTGATCCGGCCAAGGCCATTTGTTCCCATTTATATTGTGCTTCTTCCATTAAGTATGGAACATAGCTTCTAAATGTTCATGTCCATAGCAAATCGAGCAAATTATCGTTATTAGCCGTTTTATTACTAAATACTCACACGCTTATTTTCCACTATCAAACATATATCAAGATCCAAGCACATATCCTATACCCGCATACAAATTCAATTGATTTCCCAAATTCGGGGTAAACAAAAATAATTTAAATAAACTAATATACAACATTTAATTGACGTAATTGGACAAAGGGTTAAATTTTGTCAATTAGTGTAGTAGAAAATTGGAATTTAAAAGGCAAATGCTTTCCAATTAAATACGATAGCCAGAAAGAATCTCAAGTGTGGATGGCATGTTTGCTTTGAAATTTACTTTTATAACTACACTTTCTTTTCTTTCAATTTTTTTAAGAAAAAAAAAAAGGCCCCGGCGGTGCCTGTAACTGTACAAGTCATTGCGTACGAGCGAAGAGTTTGGGGTCACTTTTTGTTCTATAATTATTTAAAAAATTAGGTGTAAAGAAGGTTTATGGAGTAACATTCATTTATACTAATAGAACTGGCTGAGGCAGATTACTTATCCCATTTAGGAGTTGTCAACATCCTGTTTACTGCTATATATATATATATATATATATATATATATATATATATATACTAGTTATGTGAGGCTCGTGCTAAGCCCGGGCCCAAACTCAAGATATAAAAGTAGATATTTTAACTTAAGAAATATAATTTGTGTTAGTACAAGTGTACAACAACAACAACAAAAATCATATACCCATTGTAGTCCCACAAGTGGGTAGTTATATGAAAGCAAAATTTTCATTCCACTCCTTTAATATTTTAACTTCCAATTTGATGAAATTATTTAATTCAAATCAAATTTGGAGCCGGAATTTGACATTATAACTTATGTATCCTAATTTTATGAAGTTATTTAGTTCTAAATAAATAATCTATACATAGTTAATGAACTTTGAAGACAAATACATAATTTAACTTGTGCAGCGGATGGAGCTGCTCCTCTCTTAATTAGGGATTAGGGGTTCGAACATGGATATGGAAAAAAATCTTTGGAGGAAGCGCTCCCCCCGAAAGGCGCAATACAGTGCGAATTATCTGGATTAATTGGGCTCAAATGCGGATATCAAGCACCAGTCAGAAAATCAAATAACATGAAAAATGAGGTAGGAGGTTCGATAACTTTTGAAAGATAGACTTTAAAAACAAAAAACAAAAAAATTGACTTAAATAAATAAGATTAGGACCTAAAATTAATTAATTAAAAAGTTTTAAAAAAAATTGAAAATTATTGTGAGGACTACAAAAGTCCCCAGGTTCGATAGCTTTTGAAAAGTAGACTTTAAAAACAAAAAACAAAAAAAATGATTTAAATAAATAAAATTAGGACATAAAAGTAATTAATTAAAAAGTTTTTAAAAAATTGGGAAATTATTGTGAGGACTACAAAAGTCCTCACATTTGCTCTTATTATTACAAAAATCCTCACATTTGCTCTTATATAATATAGTAATATGGATATAAAAGACAATTAAATAAACCTGTAGTGTGAAAGACTTTCGATATCTACAATATATAAAAGTAACCTGAATAACGAAGGTCACATGACATCACATGTTTTGTCTGCTTACTTATTTGCCAAAACTATCAAACTTCTAGTGTAATACACAAATGGATCCATTCAGCCTTTTGTAAAGAGGCAAAGACAAGAATCTGTTTAACACGAATGGATCCATTCAGCATTTTGTAAAGAGGCAAAGACAAGAATCTGTTTAAGGCGTGACAACGAAACATGCCGCAACACTTGAAAGTTACTACTCTTCATGCTGTGGGTCTCTCATAGAAACAGGCGGAATTACATTATTTTGTACGGGTTCAAATAACGTTCGATTAGACTTTATTTTTATTAGGAAACTCATTAATATGTATAAATATTTAATTGCTAACATCAAAGGCAAAATTAAGATTTGAAGCTTATGGGTTCAGAATTCTAACTAATCCTTTTAAGTTATTGAATTCTAAATTAATAATTTTATACGTATTCAATAAATATTTTAAGACTAATAAAGCGCTTAGAGCTACTGAGTTTGGCTGAATTCGTAACCGAAGTTTTAGCAAGTTCATAACCTATAAACTAAGGGGTCGTTTGGTAGGCGGACAAAATTATCCCAGGATTATAATCCTGAGACTACCTAATCCAGGGGATTATTTAGTACTAGTTCTTTATTTGGTTCATTGGATTAAAAATGAGATATACTAGAAATAATTTTAAACATGTGTTCGGTTTGAAGTTGGATAAATTTCTTATTTTCAATTTTAACCTTGATATTACAACGACTTAGATATAATTGAATCATAAATTGCAGAAACTGTGCATAAATTTCAGCAAAAAAAAAGTGCAGTAACTGTAGCTAAAATCTTTGTAGAAACTAAACAAAAATCAGAAGCTAAATATGTGTTGAGACCAAAATTAAAACCAACAAAAACACACACAATTTAATCAATGAAAACGATCCAGGGGTAAGATGATCATTTTATAGTATTATCCCAAGGATAACCAATCCTGTTATGATTATTCCACCTAAGAGATGAAATAATTTAATCCCAAATATTAATATAATTTTATACTGAAATTAATTTGTACCCCATACCAAATATGAAATAAATCCAATCCTAAATTCTTATTCCACCTTATACATTCTATCAAACGACATGTAACAGCATAGACTTGTTTGTGGTCTTTTTCCTTCTAGAAGACTCAAAGAATCTAGACTTGTTTGTGGTCTTTTTCCTTCTAGAAGACTCAAAGAATCTTTCTTTATATATATATAATATAATTTTTCTATCAATGTATAGAAATATGATCGTAACAGACACTCATACCTCTCTTTAATTCTTTCGCATAAATAGAAAAGAGTGATCCAATTTAGTCCCGTAAAGGGCCAAACGCCAAAGCAAAAGTGAGCTATGGTCCCCCTTTGTTGAATGGTCCAGTCTTCAAATATCAGCATCCTT
This sequence comes from Lycium barbarum, assembly GCF_019175385.1. NCBI lineage: Eukaryota > Viridiplantae > Streptophyta > Magnoliopsida > Solanales > Solanaceae > Lycium > Lycium barbarum. The sequence goes on along the minus strand of NC_083337.1, from coordinate 155,146,647 downwards.
CTAGAAGCTCAAATCAGCATATCATCTTCAAATATACGTATACCCTTCCCCCACCAAGTAAATGCCATGGTTTTATTTTTTCAGTTGATAATAGTGGTTTGTCTACTTGCACGGGGAGAATAGTTATTTAACTCTTTAAAAATTCTTTTTAATTTTATGACTTTTTTACACATAAGAGATCTGAAAAAATCATTTTCTTCTATTTAAATTGTAAGAGGACAAGAAATCTCCGCAAATATTTAAGCATCAACCTCCCATAATTTTCATCAGCTTCATCATACACTAGAATGCTCAATTAATCAATAACCTCCCTTAATTTTCACCAGCTTCATTGACCACTAAAGCAAAGTTAATAAACTTTAATCTATCGGCCCGAGCAAACTTATTTTGTGAGACTGGTTATGCTTTATAAAGTTATATCAAAGGAGTTCCTCGATCTCCAATACTTAAAACATTTTTTTATTGTGATCTTTACATATATTCAATCCCATCACGTAATCCGCTGTGTTCCTTAATTAGAAAGATAGTGCTAATCGCCGATCTCACTTAATTCTCATCGGACATCATTCTGCCACAGTCGGAAGCTTGGACTGTATAGAACTTAAGGCTCTGGTTCCAACCTAACTTTTTAAGGGCTCATTTGGTAATCCTGAAATTGTAGTGTTATTTTTATCCCTGTGAAAGGATGTGGTAACTAATCCAGCGATAATTAATCCTGATACAACTTGTTCTCCGACCCAACGACCCCTAAGAGTCTACGAGATTGCATTACTAAATTCCTGAACTCGTGATTAGACCAACTCAAACAACAGAGCTAAATTCCTATTGGCGTAAGCTTTAAAATGAAGAGTCACACAGAGAGCAATTTATTAGCAAGATTATTTGAGCGAAGTTCGTTTTAGACAAAATTAATTCTTCAAATATTTGAGCAAGCAATGCTATATTTAAATAAAACAGTAAGCTCCGAACCCTGAGGTATCCACCAAACGACTCACATAAACTAAGGCTCCTAATGGAAAACTCGAAAATACAAGCTAGCATATATATGTTTAGAAGAAAACACTTCACGCACTAAGAGAGCACAGCTGTACAATACTTCTGCCCTGTATCTTTATTTTCCTGAAGGGAGCATAGTAGAAATTATTTAAGCTTCAGCGAGAGAGAACCAAGCCACACGAACCTGAGATTCATAAGAAATAGGTAAACAGCTCATTTCTTCAATTTAGAAAAGGTACAACCAAAGAATGACGTTTAGAGCTCTGAAATCTTACCATATGTTCAAACAAAGTACTGCCACCCGTCAAGCTGCAGTGTATCTCTGAAAGTGTAGCAGCATGAGCAGGTGTCTGTCATGTAAACCTGCAAATGCAAACTCCAAATATGAAAACAGGTTCAAAAGAAAAGAACACATCGTATCGATTATGTAAGATTAATTCTACTGCTAATACAGAGAGCATCGAGTTACATCACAAAAACCACACATGACTTCTTTCAAGTTCAAAAGTCCCCCGCTTATTAGCCAGTAAGTACTTTCCTCTGGCTTTTCTCCTCTTTGTTCCCTGCACTTCGAGAAACTGGGGTAGAGCATTTGCTGCAGTAGTGGTGAATCCTCAACGGGTTTTTTAATAAGGTAAACAATTTTGATATGGGAATAAATCCCGTATATAATCAGTATACTCCTTTATGTTATGTATGTGGCATTTTAAAACAAAGCAAAACAGGAAGCAGCCATATCAAAGTCCAAGAGATCATTACCTATAGCCCCAGATACTCCAGATCAGCAATTGGAGTTAACAGAGGGCATGGCTTAAAGCTGCAACACCACAAGTTTTACTCGGAGATTGGCGAGACCTGAGAATCAAGGGAAAAGTCAACAATAAATCATGACCTTTATCTGCTTATTCGAGCAGCACCGTACTATGGCACTATCTCATTGGTCAAACTTCATCTCCGTATATCTGTGCCAGAACAAAAAAGGAACTCAGAATCTTTGTTAAGTAAACCAGGTATATACAAACAACATTTGTACAAGAAAACTTCGGGAATAAGATATCTCGATTCAGCAAAATGGCATCTAGGCTTGCCTGCGAGGGTTCTTCTGTCGCTGTCCGGAATTATCATTAGTTAGCTCTGCAGAGCGCAATTGAGGCAGACAAGATCAGATACAGAAGCAAAGATTTTGTAATACCTAAGTGAATTTTGCAGAACCAGTAGAACAGAAAAAGTGGACATGTTAAGAGCAAATTATACCATTCTTCTGTTGGGTTTTCCGCTCATTGCTTGGTTTACTGGTACTATCCTCCTCTTTGCTGCAGATAGCAGTAATTGTTAAGCTGGTTTTCACCTTATTACTTTTGCAACCAAACATTGAGCTAAACAACTAAAGCTTGCAGTATTCAAAGAAACAAAGAAATTACTATCTCAAAAGACCAACTGAATGTATGGAACGACTTTTATTAGAGACAATTACATAAACATTTAAGCCATCGTCTTGCAAAGCAATGGCACAAGAACCCTCTTCAAGAGAAACGTCCAGAAACTAAAAGGTTTAAGGAATCGATAAGTGTGAAAACAGACAAGTTGGAATCCCTTGAAAATTTTCTATGTTGCATAGATCCGTCATTTACCTCGATGTACCCGTGTCAAACAGGTGTTGTGGGCTAAGTTGCTTGGACTCTTCACTTTCGGTGACCCACCCATGTCGACACGAGATGGGTGTGGGATCCGTACTCGATCTGGTCAACCGATTTTGGGTACTTTGACCAAAATCGACGGAGAAATTCCGGACAGATTGATTCTCCTCAAGTTTTCCACATAATATCTCACAATTTAGGTTTTATAATTCTATTTTTAGATATTTGAATTATTTTTAGCTGAATCCCCACACCCGTATCCATACCTGGATCCATATACCCGATTCTTAAAATTTAGATCATGAAGCATCCAACCTCTAGATCCGCACCCGTATCGGACACCCGCATCAGAGTCCGAGCAACTTAGGTTGTGGGTACTTCGTGCAGATTCTTCAGATACACCACAATTTAGTAAAAATATAGACGTATCCGCACCAAATAATTGTACGATATGTACTCTTAAACAAGTACATGTAACAAATCGCAGGCACAAAGCCTTGCCCTACTTTGAGGTATACAACCGGAACAAGTTTGGAATTTAAAAGGAAATGATGACTGGTTCTCTTACAGTATCTCCTTAATCCTAACTCAACTAATGGTAGTCTTTGTTCACACTTCATGTGAAAGTTGTATGTTCAATTGTAAACAAGACACACACACAGAGAGAGAGAGAGAGAGAGAGAGAGAGAGAACAAATAGACAGACACAAACAAATCCAAAGGAATGAGAATAACTACATGAAGTAAAGTATGACACGGAAATTCAAGCTAGAAGGGAACACGAAAGAAGCTGGAATATCTTGTAAATCAGCAAGAAACACACTTACCTTGGAGCAGCAGTCAGAGAAGATATCGGCCCACCAGATGAGCGAGCATGATAAGCACCATCAAGAGCAAAATACGGCGAACAGTATCTTGGGCCAAATGCTCCAGCAGCCCCAGCTAAAACTGGCAACCTGTAGATTGGAAAATCACATTATTTAAGTAAACCCCATTCAGCAAGCCGATGGAGACATATTAATGAATAGATGCATTTCACTAAAGTCAAGGATTCGGACAAAAAGGTTAATTCATTCCCGCTACACAGGTAAAGTAGCACCTCCAACCGGGTGTAAATTAGGAAAGAACCAGCAGTAAAATCTCCATACAGTACAAGGGGACATCTTCCTACCATGTCATATCGGAATTCCCCAACCCAAGTTGTGGTTGACCAACGTATCCAGGGAAGGCCATGCCAACAGCAGCCCTCATGCCACCAGGTTGCTGTCCCCCAAATTGCATCACTGCAAAATCCATAACTTTGTTAAAGACTTCCATGCAGAAAATCAAGAAGTACAAAACTGACCCTTCTCAAGAATCAAGAACCAACGTAACCTCCGGTGTATAGAACTACTCGATTCAGCATAATCACGACAATAGCCACTATAACTAACTGACAGAAGAAAAACATCGAAGATCTTGCAATTGAACCATCCCAAGGGACACATGCACACACCTACATATGCTTGACATGAAAGGACTACCTGGCAAATAGGCTGGAGTTGCAGATACGTTCTGATCACCTTTACCACTACCCGTGTCTCCAGGCGAACCCATACCTTGTGCCCCGCCATACGGGGCTGATCCCCTTCCAGCGCCCTGAAGACTGCCTTTTCCTTTTGCAACCATAGCACTCAATTTTCCCGACTCTAAAGAAGATGCAATCTCTCCATGTAAGGTATTCACAGTTTCTCCTGTCCTGGGAGGAGGAGAAGATTGAGATCCAGTACCAGCTTGCTGCGCAAGCTGCTGGGTACCTTGCAGAGAAGGTTGTCCTCGAGTTTGAGCAGAATTTCGCTGAGTAGAATGGAGCTTGGTTGGCTGAGAAACTCTGTTACCTTGGTTATTGGGAGGGTATTGGTAATTCATATGTGGCGATGTATTAAATCCTCTTCCTTGGCCTCTCTGAGGCTGCTTATTAGAGTACACTGACGAGGCACCAGGAGGCATCTGTAAATTGGACGGAAGCTTCGCAAAATCTGCAGAAATCGAATCATCAATTTTAAGCTTGTCTATACCAGTAGAAACCCTCACATCCTTCCCCCGCAACATTGCCGTTGATTGTGCAGCAGCAGAACTTTTGCCTGAAAGATAAGGCTGCACGCGGTGGCTGCTTGTCCCGGTCTGCAAATCCCTCTTGTGTGTCACTGTATTTTCTTTAGTAGAAGAACTAGAGGGGTAAAATGGAGGAGAAGCATAATTCAAGCTTGATGCAAAGTTTTGCTTCACAGATGTAATTCCATCATTTTGCAGATCTGATACAGGAGCAGATGCTTCGCTGCTGCTATTATCAGAAAGTTTCTCAACTGACTGACCAGATCTGAAAAGAAAATTCAATATGAGAAAGTCGAATAATATTATTGATAAAGAGAAGAAAGAAATTAGCTGACATGCTACTCACTGCTTGTACATTGGAGATGCATCAATGTTTTCCTTAGATGTTGGTCGATACCTGCTTGGTCCCCGACCCCGCATACCTTTTGGAGCACTGTTCTGAATCTTCTGGTTATTATTGGTACTCTGATTGTAATCATTGATGTATGCCTTTGGTCTTCTTCCTTGAGAAGTTCCACGTGCAGCCCCTCGAGCTCTACCACGACCTCGATAACGGCCCCTTGAGGTCCTCCTACCCTGAGAGATTAAACAGAACTATTTTAGATCATATCATTCAATGTCCCGAAGACCAGGACACGAGAGAAAACAAATAAACCACGAAAAAAGAGCACATCACTAAAAGCATTCACCTCTTCATAATGCCTCTCCTCCACAGTCAACTCTTCGAACTTGTCATGCCCCCATTTCCAATCATCTTTTGATTCCCATAACTTTCTGCCACCAAATGTACGCCTAAACAAAACAAATGTATATGACAAATGGTATAAGTTTCTCTCATTACTACAGAAGTTTATTTGTATGGAGACCTGTTCTATAATAATTTAGAAAAATGTATAAGCAGTGAATTAATTAGAAGAGGCAAAAGAAGCATATGCTAAGTTCTAAGATCCTCTCATTGTTTGAGCCAATTTTTCAACAGACAGAAAAACTAGAGATGCAGACCAGCAGTCGTTCCGTTCTCTACCTTTTAAACATACAGAATACTGCTATGCTACCTCAGTATCTGCTTGCACCACTAAATTTAAGCAATAAGTGTGTACTAGGACTAAAGGTGGGATCAGCTTCTTGTGGAAGAGACTGATCTCCAGGCATATTAAGTCCTATAAATAAGGCAATCTAAGAATAACTTATAAAGAGCACACATCCTTGCAATGACTACAAAACAATGCATACATTCCCCTGCTCTATTTTAAGTGTACAACGCATACCAGCAAGAAAATTCTTAACCATCCTTGCGCACCCAAGGGTGTGACCTAGTGGTCAATGAAGTGAGTTGACACTTGACAGTGGCGCACGCAGGACTTCCCGTAAGCGGTGTTGATATTTTATGGAAAAGACAACAAAAATATTAATATCGCATCTGTAGGTAAGAGATAACCTTGAACCATTGGCTAAGTTCTGTTTTAAGCTACAAAAGGTCGTGGGTTCGATACTACATAACCACAATTTTAAGCCACAGTGGTCATATTTGCCAAAATTATGCTTAGGTTGAGGTTCGAACCTACAACCTTGGACAACAAAATCAAGCGCCGAACAAACGCTCCAAGCGACGCTCAATGTCATGGGGTGTCATTTTCTTCGATATATACATATATAGATATCTACTAAATTTTTCCAACAAAGCGGTGTCACCCCTTGGTTCAACGTGGCTCCGCCCGTCCAATTAAGTATGCCTGCTAGATCTATCAGCATTTAAGTTTAGCTTCCATCCAATCCTTCTAAGATGGCTAAGTAGTTCATCAAGATAAGCAAAATCCAAAAAAAAATTAAGAATTAAAAATCAAGAACGCCGAAATCAACAAATGCTTAATAGTTTCAAAATCCTGGGGAGAACATACACTAGAAGCCTCTATTGACAACACATTTTAAGAATGGATAAACTTAAATTCATTAAAGCGTACCATCCATTACCAAACTTTTGCGCGCAAGAGATTCTATTTAGTTTAAGGTGCAAGACGGAAGTAATAAGTGAAATTCAGGTTCTTTCCCTTACACATTCACTGGCTCACTTATATTCTACTCCCTCCAATTTATGTGACACACTTTCCTTTTTAATCTGTCCAAAAAAAGAACGTCATAGAAACAACTTAACTTTAAAAGTTCCCTTGATTTATAGTCATACAAATGTTTAAGGTTTGTTCTAGCCCACAAATTCCAAAAGCCTTTCTTTTCTTAAGTGACACATAGAACACGGGAGCATTTCACTCCTAACAGGCGGATTCTCCTAAATATGATTTCTCAACATACACAACAACAACAACAACCATGTCTCAATGCCAAGCTAATTGGGTTAGGCATATAAAAGCACAGACTACAAAAAACAAGACAATTCACATAAGTAAGGCAAAAACCGACCTGTGTCGGCCACCAGCATTATCTCGAAACCTATCATCGTGCATATAGAATGCACCCGCCGTAGGCACTGCATAAGGTTCATTCACTTTTTTCTCCTCTCCCAAAACAACCCCACTACCATCCTCCATCCCCGAACGCAATTCCCCCAAAACCTCCTTTACTACACCATCCTCCTCCTCAACAACACCACTTTCTTCATTACCCTCATCAACATACTCTTCCTCTATCTCTTCTTCGTCGTATTCAGCAGCACCGCCTTGTCCCTCGGATTCGTCATCGGAATCAACCCTCCTTAAGGGCTTTTCAGTCTTTTCACCCTCTTCATCATCACTTGCTTCTCTCCTTCTCATCTTTAAAGACAGCTTTGCTTCTTCCTCATCACTCTCGTACTCCACGTCATCAACCTTCTTTGGGGTCTTTTCACCCTCATCGTCACTTGCTTCTCTTCTCCTCGTCGTCAAAGATAACTTTGTTTCTTCAGGATCACTCTCGTACTCCACATCTTTTTCTTCCACTCCCGCCATCATCAACTAATAATTAACTTTCAGAACTCAAAAGAAAGAAAAGAAGTAATTATCAAAAACAGAACCCTAAATTGAAAAATCGACCCCAATTTGAATGTGAAAAACCTAGTAGCATTTGAGAAGGGGCAACATCAGTAGATTTTTGTGTTGTGGTGTTGATTTACACTTTTTTAAGACGTCAGCAAAGTAGATATATAAGGAAAAAAATTGAAGACGTATCGCTTTCTGATTGGGACTCTAAACTTAGGTGACCGCCTAAGATTGGAATAAAATCTCAATAAATATACTACTTTCGCACTTCATCCGTGGGCGGTTGTGATTATTTTTAGGCCTAAAAAAATAATATTATTGTGATTTTCCCATTTTTTGTTATTCTTATAGAGCGAAAATCATTTATACTCCTAACTTTACTTTAAAAATTAAACTCTCCCCTCAATTTTAAACAATAATCATTTCCCCCCTTTATTCTAATTAACTTTTATAAATTCCTATTTTACCCTTACATTATCAACTTTGCTCTTCTTCTTTTTTTACTTTCTAAAATCAAGATATTCTTCATTTTTTTTTAATCTATGTAACAAATTTCCTATAAAAAATAAATATTATCTTCTAAGTGAAAAAAAAGTGAGAAATATTAATTGAGTATATAAGTTAATAATGTTTTATAATGAAATAAATTAGCTGAATAAAAATAATTAATTTTACTAATAACAATCAAAACTCTAATATCTATTTATACAACTGAAAATAACAGCTGATAATAGTTGTATAAATATATTTTAATGCAACTAATACAAAGAATAAAATACAATAGAGACAAATTCTTAAAAATTGTTTATTTATGTTGTAAATGAATTTTAAATTATAATTGAAGAAATATTCCATTAATTACAACCAAAACTTGTTTATTTTAATGGACTATAGAGAATGAGAGAGACGTTAAATTTAAATATACATAGACATGCTTGTACATGCATATATTTAATGCATATGTAGAAATAATTTATAAATATTACTACTATACTTTGGTAATAAAATTTCCAGTTACAAAAAAAAAATTGACATAACAATTATAAAAATAGCATTAGATTTCGTGACAAATTCATAAAAATATTATTCCACTTAATATGTTGATGAACTTAAATAAATTTATAAATACCTAAGTTAAAAAAAATATTACCTATAATATAAAAATGTATTATATAAATGGAGAATTGAAAATAACAAGGACGAAATAGACATTGTATAGGATAAAGGGGGGAGAATGACTATTGTTCAAAGTTGAGAGGGGAGTTTGATTTTTAAAGCAAAGTTGGGGGGTGAAAATTTCTTATTTGAAGTTGTTCAATTAATTTAGAGATAATGGTCAAAAACACACTTCAAGTATCACTTTTTCGCGAGTTTCACATTCCATCAACCAATCATTTCCTTTTTCTAAACAACTATCATCATTTATGTATTAAAACATACCTAGTTGAGTAGATGATAACTAGTAGAAAAGGAAAACAACTGATTGTTGACCTAGTCAGCTTTGAGGTGTGTTTTAATACATATATGGTGATAATTGAGTTATAAAAAGGAAACAACTAATAGTTAAAATATGAAACTCGCGAAAAATGATAGTTTAGATGTGTTATTGATCGTAACTCGATTTATTTATTTTATGCACATTGTTTCTTATTCCTCCCTTTTATCCAAAAGGAAAATAGCAATGTTTCAGATAATAAGATTGGTCGTGATCTCACCAGATCGAGCTAACCCAGAGACATTTTCAAAAATCACATCAAAACATATACAATCATAATTTGGTTCATTAATTCGGTTTTAATTTAAAATAGAGAATCTAAAGTGTTAAAAGCTTATTTGAGGAGTATTTCAAGGGAAATAATGGTTTTAACTCATAAAAATTCAACTTTTTTCTTAAAGTGAAATTTACGTTCAAATATAACTCTAGCTTTCAAATACCTTTTCTCAACTTTAATTATAAATACTTTTTTTTTTCAACTTCAACTAAATATTGCCCAAAATCCTACCATCGCACTTTGGCAATGTTGTGATTTTCTGAGCTAATGAATTACTTCTTTTTTTTTATCATTCTTACTTGAAGTTTATTGATACAGTTAATTTGTATTTATATAAATTAAGCTTATTAACACTAGTAAATCGTTCTCTAATGAATAATGAAAACACATTCTCTTTTTCCTCTCTGTGTTCTAACAAAAATAACATGTTTAAAATAAAAGGATGCATTCATTTAACTTTTAGGGTGTGTTCGGTACGAAGGAGATTCAATTTTCTAATGTTTGTTTGGTCAAAAGTTTTGGAAAATATTTTTTTTAGGAAAAACAAGTTCTTTAAAAATGAAAAAAATGACTTCCCTAATCAAAGTAGAAAAAACAAGTTCACAATTGACATTTCATCAAAACAAGTCCATAATTGACATTTCATCAACTACCCTACTACCACCCAACCCACCCCCAACCACCAAACTCTATCAACTCCCACAAACCCACGCACCTCCCGCATCCACCACCCTCACCCCACCACAACCCACCCCCCTCCCTCCCTCTCCAATTTTTTTTTTTTTGGTGTTCTACAATACCCATCCCCCCTCCAGTCCCGTGGAGACCTCCCAACCCCCCTTCCATAATTTTTTTTTCCTAAAAAAAGTTTTAATTTTTTTTATTATTTGGTTTTTCACACCACCCACCCCCACGACACATCCCCCCCCCCTCCCCAAAGAAAAATCCCACCACCCCATTAAAAAAAATAAAGTTTTGAAAAGTTTTTGGTTGTCTAAGACAATCCCCCCCCCCCCCCCCCCAAAAAAAAAGAAAAACCCCACCACCCTATTAAAAAAAATAAAGTTTTAAAAAGTTTTTGGTTTTCTAAGACAATCACCCCCCCCCCCCCAGGGCCCAACACCCCCTCCACACATATTTATTTTTTAAAAAAAGTTTCGAAAACATTTTTTTTTTTTTTTTCTGCACCTACACCCCACAACCTCTCCCCGCCAGCACCCCTTACCCCCTCCCGAATTTTCTATTTCATATTTAATTTTACCTTTACAAAAACGAAAAGTTTGTGTGGTTAAATTTGATGTGGGGTGGATAAGAAAAATTTCCCATTTTTTATAAAAGTAAAATAAAATATATAAAATAGAAAATTTGGGAGGGGGGGGTGGTGTGGGTGGGAAGGTTGGATAGAGCGGTGGTGTGGGTGGGATGGGGTAGGGTTGGGGTGGGTGGTGGTGTAGGCTTGGGGTGGGTGAAGATGAAGTGCGTTGGAGGGTGGTGGTTGGGTGGGGGTGGGATTTGGTTGGGGGGTGGGTGGTAGAGGGTAGGTGCTTGGGGGTGGGGTAGGCGTGGGGGTTGGTGTGATATGGGTGATACTTTTCGAAAAATGTTTTCTACCAACCAACCGAACATGAAAAATAAGTAAAAAATTCACTTATTTTTCAATACGCAACGGAACATGAGAAAATAAGTAGAAATTCACTTATTTTCCAAGAACACATTTCCAGCAAAATCTTTTCCTTGAAAAACATTTTCCTCCGTACCGAACACACTCTTAGTGTTAATCAAATGTTAAATTTGTTTAAATAAAATTCAAATGTTCAAAAATCACATTAAAGTATTATGAATGACAATCTCATATTAAAAGATATTTCCAACAAAACTGTCAAAAGATTGTCTAACTTCACAAATAACATGAATAGTGTCAAATTCAAAGAATAGAGTATTCGAATAAGAATTATCAGGAGTACAAATGCAACATCTTCAATGAACAATGTAAATCTGAACATCACACAAATAAAAAACCAGGCTAACAAAGTGAATGAAAATACAATTTTCTTACCCAAGTAATGACAAAACACTGCAATGTTCATTTCTCTAAGCAAAATATAATAATAGTTCCTATATATGAAATGAATATATATCAGGGTTATAGGTTTACAATTCTTTTTTCGCGACGTCGAAAACAAATTATTTGATGATCAAAATCCCAAAACAAAACACACACACAAGACGTAGGACGGTAGGAGAATAGTGAGATTATATTGCACGTATAGATAGACAAGAGGAATAATCAATAGTCTTTCTTTTACCTTTCTTTTTCCTTTTTTTGGTGATTTCGCAAAAATAGAGTTAGGCCCCGTTTGTCAATAGATACCAAAAAAAAAATCATTTTTTTTTGGAATTTTGGAGTTGAAGTTGGAGTTGGAGTTGTGTTTGGCCATAGTTTTTAAAATTGTAGTTTTTGGTGAAATGTAGTTGTAAAAAAGTAAAAAAAGTGATTTTTTTTTAAAAAAAACAAGTTTTTGAGTTTTTGGTATTCCAGAATACAACTTCAAGTTGTATTCGGAATTTTCATGGCCAAACGCTGATTCTGAAAAAAAGTGGAAAAAAAATCCAGACTAAAGTGAATAATTTTTATGGTCAAACGGGGGCTTAAAATACATTGAGACTGTAGACATGGGAAATTTTACCCAAAAAATATCATGTTAGGATCAAGAGTCCGAGATAGTGCAGAATTAGACAAAGCAATCAATTAAAGATAATAACAAGGATAATAGGAGACAAAGATTTAACGTGGTTCGGTCAATTTGACCTACATCCACAACCAAAAAAGGAGCAGATTTACTAACACCAACGGATACAAAAGAAAGTACAAAATTATAGCAATTAAATACTCTAATATCCCAAAACCCCCAAGAGAATAACCTTACAAGATTGCTCCAATAAAAGGTTCACACAAGTGTTTCCAAACACACAACTCTCTTACAATAATACTCTAAAAGAAAAGAAGAAAACAGAGAGAGAAGCTCTTCAATTGTTTTTGGTGTGTCTTCAACTATGGGAAGCTCTTCTATTTATAACAAGAAGTAATTGGTCTCCAAGTTTGTGATGCCATGGGTAATGTCATGAACAAATGTATCCACCACACATATTAAAACTTGGTGCCCAAGTTCATTGCTAATAGGTTTATGCCTATATCAAAATGAAGGCCATATTACAAATCTCCACCTTGGCCTAATTTTGAGTGATATAGTAATTTTGCTCCACCTTCTTCAAAACGCCCCAAGGGGCAAATTTCACAATTTCATGATGTCAAAATCAGACGAATCTCCGTCTGATGTCGAAACAGTAGCAACACCTGTAATAGCAGATCCCAACAACGTATATAACGTCCCAGACTTACGTGCCTTCATAACCACAAGAGCACCTCGAGAGACTTCAAGAACTTCACCTTCACCTGTGTATTTGCACCCAAGAGATTCTACAGTGCCCAAAGAGATGAGATTTTTCTTCAACTCAGGAACATATCTAACATTGGTGAGAGTTCTCACCACACATCGTGCATTTTGATTCGGACTGTACCTTTTCCAACAATTTTGCAGGCAGCATTATTGCCCATCAAAACAACTCCACCTTCAATAGAACCATATGTTGAAAATAAGTCCTTGTTGGGACACATATGATGCGAACAACCCGAATCTAAAGTCCACTCATCGTTAGAACTAAAATTATTTTCAGCTACTAAGAATATAGCTCCTTCAATCTCATCAGCTGCAACACTTGCTTCAACAATGTTAGAATCCCCGTGCTTATTTTTCTTTTCTTTTTCTTTTTTTCAACTTAGGACACTCAAACTTAATGTGGCCCTTTTTATGACAATAATGGCACACTAAATTGTTGTATCTGAACTTTGCATCAGATTTACTCCTAACAAATAACCAGCCGCCTGATTTCCACTACCTTCCCCAGTAATATCTCTATCTATCTGATCTTTAGATTTTAGCATAGATTTGATTTTTCTATAAGAGATAATTTCTTTCCCATAAAGTATAGTATCTCTAATATGCTTAAAGGATTGGGGTAGGGAACATATTAACAAAACGGCTTGATCCTCTTCCTCAATCTTAACATCTATATTACTCAAATCTATAAGAATGGAACCAAAAGCGTCAAGATGTGAGAGTATGGAAGTACTTTCATCCATGCGAAACGTGTAAAGCTTCTGCTTCAAGTAGAGTTTATTCTCTACCGGCCTTTTCATATACAAGCCTTTCAGCTTTTCCCACATGCATTTAGCAGTGATTTCCGAAGCTACTTCACGCAATACATCATCAGAGAGATTTAGTATAATACTAGATCTCGCCCTTTTATCAAGGCTAGCAAACTCCTCATCCGTCATTTTTTCTAATTTGTTCTCCTTTCCTTGCAGCGCCATATCTGAACCATCCTGAACCAAGATAGCTTCCATTTTCAGCTGCCACATACCGAAGTTTGCACTTCGGTCAAATTTCTCAACATAAATCTTCGTTATCATCATAATGACTACTAGAACAAAACCCGGATTAACTAGGCTCTGATACCAATTTGTCAGGATCGGGAGTCTGGGGTAGTGCGGAATTAGACAAAACAGTCAATTGAAGACAATAACAAGGATAATAGGAGACAAAGATTTAACGTGATTCGGTCAACTTGACCAACATCCACAACCAAAAGAGAAACAAATTTACTAACACCAACGGATACAAAAGAGAGTACAAAACAACAAAAGAGAGTACAAAATTCGAGTAATTAAATACTCTAATATCCCAAAACCCCCAAGAGAATAACCTCACAAGATAACTCCAATAAAGGGTTCACACAAGTGTTTCCAAACACACAACTCTCTTACAATAATACTCTAAAAGAAAAGAAGAAGACAAAGAGAAAGAGAAGCTCTTCAATTGTTTTTGGTGTGTCTTCAACTATGGGAAGCTCTTCTATTTATAGCAAGAAGTACTTGGTCTCCAAGTTTGTGATGCCATGGGTAATGTCATGAACAAATGTATCCACCACACATTAAAACTTGGTGCCCAAGTTCATTGCTAATAGGCTTATGCCTATATGAAAATGAAGGCCATATTACATATCAACTCCGTAGAAGAATTTGACTTGAAAGTCTAACCTTGTAATGAAATGTTGAAGAGAAATTCTCAGATGGGATCAGGACCAGATTTCTGGACGCTTGAGCAATCCTCGTTCCTTTGAACTAGTTTTTGTGGTTGAGTTAGGCTTAAGGTCCATTTAACATGGTATAAGAGCCCAATTCGGACACATATCCCACATTAGAGGTATCCTCCTCCCTTTGCTAGCTTAGCATGATAAGCTAGAAAAGAGGATGAGGGAAAAAAAAATAGAATTAGAAGGGGAAAAATCAATTGCAACTATGATCATGAGTAATGACAAACCCCAATTTTTTAACTATGTTGGACCATTCTATACACTAGATGATATTAAGAAAAGGAAAATAATAACTGTATTTTCTGATCGACTTTGAGTTCTATACATTTTTTTTATACTATCGATCAAGTCACCTAAAGGATATTCATAGATAAATCTGCTTAACATGTAAGATTTATAATCCTGAAAATAAGATAGATTACCCGCTACAACAAATAAAATAACATAAAGGTGTAAAAATTTCTGTATTTAAACTCTTTTTCCAAATGCCTTGTCCTTTTTAACCACCTCTCTAATAATCCTATATAAAATAGCAATGGGCAAAGACAAAAAACCATCACATGTCACCGAAAAAATTAGCCAACTCTTTCACTATATATGCCACTTGATAATACTGGCTATTACAGTTCTATAAGTACACTTTTAGGTTTTCCATAGGCCTAGAAGTTTGTGTTGTTAAAAAACAGAGCGAAGGAAAAAAATGGAGTTAAAGAAGTTAAGGGCTTTTGTTTTAGTGTTAGTGGCCTTTGGGGTGTTTATAGGACAGTCCAGAGCCTCTATTACCTCTTTTAGAGATTGTTATTCGAAATGCTTTGTGTTTTGCTTAATTGAACCTTCTCAGAATCTATGCACTTGCACTTCTAGATGCTTAAAAGAATGCATCTTTAATACTGATCCAGGTAACAGTACTTCTATTGCCAGTTCAAAAAATGATATCAGCCGTCAACCAGACAGTAAGAACCTTAACTTCTGCAAGTTAGGTTGTGCTTTCTCTACATGTTCTGCTCTCAGCACAAAACATCAACCTAGTAAGTTTCCCTTGAGCCTTTTTATTCTGTCATTTACTTTGTCTTTCTCTTGGTGTATTTGTTCTTTAATTTAGTTTCTTTTGATTCTTTCTTCTTAGATGGTGGAAAAATGAATGACTGCGTTGGATCCTGCTCAAGAATGTGCACCAAGAACTACTCGTCACCATAGAAGTGGACTGCCAGAGTCTCGAATATTTTATTGGACTTCATTCTCCTCTTCATTTTTTTTTTCTTTTTTCTGTGGCATTTCCCATTGTTTTTTCTTTTTCTTATACTGTTTTCCAGTTTAAAGATGGAGAAATAATTCACGAGAATGTGTTTCTGAATTCTGGCCTCCTTCCCTGATCCTTTTGTAGACTTCAGAGGAAGCAAAATTCTGCAGTGTCACAAGGTCAATCCTGTAATGTCACAAAGTCTAATGTTGTTTTTAAAGAAAAGCTACCCGAAAAACAAATTAAAGGCAATATTCGTTTTGTCAATTACAAACTGTATATGATTACCAATCAGGATTGTGGTATGGTGGTGATAAGTACTCTTTTATCCTTAATCAGATGTCTCGGATTTGAGTAAGGTGTGGAGTCACTTTTGTTAGAGAACACTTAATCACCAATGTGGACTTTCCGAAGTGAATCCGAATTTAATCGGTGCCCAATGCAGGTATCGAATAGTAGTGTTTTAAAAGGCGGGGGCGTAAGGCGGGGCGTTTTACATACGCCTCGACGAGGCGTAAGCCTCGAGGCACGGGGCGTAAGCCCCATGAGTATTTAATTTTTAGTATTTCTTAAAATAATATAATTACAATAAATATTTTTAAATAGGTACAATTACATAAAAAAATAAAAGAAAACTGTAAATAAATGAAATATATATATATGTATGTATGTATGTATGTATGTATGTATGTATGTGTGTGTGTGTGTGTGAGCGCGCGCGCGCTTGATCCTCACAAAAAAATGATCAAAGCAATCCATTATACACCGCTTATAACTTGTAATTATATATAACATAATTTTACAAGTATAAACAATACAATGAAATAAAAGCTATTATGAAATGCAAAACAATTCTAACATTTTAACTTTCAAACACGGAAAAAAAACACAGTTTCTTAAAACACTATTACTATCATACTATTCATTTTATCTCCCTATAAGCAAATAATTAATAAAATTTATCAATATTACAATTAAAACATAACTTCTTCATGAACAAAAAATAAAATTATATGATAATTCTGATACATAGGACTTAAGTCCAATGACAAGTGAAAATGTACAATTCCGCTATGTGTTTTTTTTTTAAAAAAAAATAAGTGATATTCACCCTCACGACGTTCTCAAATAGTAAATATCCAATACTACGACTTGTTAGATGAGTTACACCCAATCTTCTATTTCTATAGATGAAAAACTATTAAGTATCATTATTTTGTTAAACAATTATGAGGGTGGATGATTTTAATTAAGGAATTTAAAATATAATTTGTGTAAGAACTGTTAGGAGAGCCCTGGGCGTTAGGCGTGTTTAGGGCGTACGGTTGGGCGCTTAGGGCGTAAGTCTCATAGGAATCAAGCCCCGCGCGTTAGCCTCAGGGCGTTTTGCCACTGCCATGCCCCGGGGCGAGTCCTGACACTGTCTTTTAAAACAATGTCGAATACCAGGTGGAAACTAAAAAAAACAATGTCGAATACCAGGTGGAAACTAAAAAAACCAGCAGATGATTGATGGGAAAAAAAGCATACGATTGTGTGCATTTAAGTGAATTCCGTGAACCTCAGTTTATAATTGGTTAAACGGCTGAAATGTGGCAGGAAAATCAATCTCGAGCACTCAATTTTAAGTATTTTTCATTGTCTTTGCATGACCCGTGACTCGTGAGGAAATGACATAGGGTAAAGAGCCAAAGATAGCACGTGAAGAGAACCAAACTTTCTCTGAAGAACAGCATTAGGACTACTGCTACTGCATCTTATTTATTAATGGTTTAAGGATATATCTATTGTCTCAAGGATTGTGTGGAAGACCTGTTTAGGTAGACCAAATTAAGCAAGTTTAGCACAATAAGAACAAGTCAAGAACATTTTATACTACAATAACCTCTTCAGAATATATTTCCCCCTTTTTTTAATGGTAATACTACTAGTTTGTAATCTAAACTCTCAAGTATTATTGAGATTAGAGTTCAAGAACTTGCACCTTCACGGAGCAAACCATAGGCAAATTTCTCTGAGGTTGGCAATTGAGTTACAGCTTTATCCAAAAATAGGAAAAATTGAATACCTCAGAAATTAATAGTAGAATGAGATCGAAGGCTAGAGCTGTGTCTACGATTCATGCCTATAGAGCAAATACAAAAAGACAGCTAAACCACAGGTTTTATCCCAAGAAGGCCAAAAAGAGAAGAAATACAACAGATAAGCAACATCAAGATGGAGAAAATAAGTTATCCATCTATGGACAAAATACGCTATACTTTTTTTTTACTCTACAAAAGAGGGGGGTGCGTGGGGGTTGGGGGGTGGGGGAGGGAACTGTAGAGCGGGTTCCGTGAGTAAAATAGAATCTCTATGCATCTTTATCATATTTATTAGTAATCCGAAGTTTAAGGAGAATTTTGTGGTGTCTTCAAAGAGCCTGCCACCTTATCTTTATGTTCCGTCACAGCAGCTCGAAACTCCTCAACAGTAGAGGCATCCTTGAACTTCAAAGCAATTGTTGAAAGTCCCTCTTTCCCGTCACCAGCACTATTCACACAAGCAAAAGTGATGCCTTTTTTATCCATACTTGTGAGCTTCATTTCAGGATAAAGGTTAGCATTCAAAATCAACCTGTAATTCCCTCTGGTTCTCATAACAAGTCTAGCTTTACCAGTTCCAGTTGAAGAAACATTGAGCTTCAGTTCTCCCTTTCCACGCTCCTTCCACCCTCCATTAAAAAATTCAAAGAGCACAGAGTCGGCTGTAAAGATTGCCTTTTCATTCTCCTCCCCTGTTTCAACAGAAACCTCTTGCATGGAAGGAAATCCAGTTCCCTCACTCTTTTTAACACTAGATGACCCTGAAGCATTTTCATTAGTAGGAAGACTAAGACCAAAAAATGACTGGTCGCTTTTTACTCCAAAGAGAGAACCAGAACCAGCCCCTGATTCAGAACCAAATCCTAGTGGAGATCCCTCTTTTGAACTAGCTCCAAATGAGAATGTAGTATTGGAGAACCCAGTTCCTGCAAGTCCCGTGAAAGCGTTTTGGCTACTGCAGAGCTGTTGAAACGAGCTAAAAGATGCAGTTTTGGCACCCTTTTCATTTTTCCCATCGCCCACATGTTTTTCCTCTTCATTCTCAGACTTATTGCCTTCCACTTCTATGCCATTTGTACTCTTCTCCACTACTCTGCCTGCCTCGGTATCATCTTTGATTTTCTCACTTTCCGCTGCCTTCTTTTCAGCAGATTCAGGTGCGTTAGGTCCATTAGGACTACCAACTTTCTCCTTGTCAACATTCACATCAGCTTTTGATTCATTGGTCTTGCTTTCTGGTAGCTTAGAGTTTTCATCAGTTTCCTTTTCATGATCAGCTTCCTTACTCAAATCTGTTTCTTCCTTTTTAATTGCCTCACTTTGATCATTTGAGTCTTCTGGTTTCTCGGAAATTGTTGTCCCGTTCCCTGCTTCAGTTGTGGTCACAGCAGGAGTTGTACTAGTATTAGCAGGTGGAACCAATTGGATCGCCGCTAAAGGGTTAGAAGGAGTAGTTGTAGTCGATGCTGTTTTACGAACTTTGACAATTCTTCCACTTGCCATCACCTCATCACTTGCTTTCTTGAAAGTTCCACTCTCCTGCTCAGATGACTCATTATCATCATCAAGACCAGGATTATCTCGTGCTAGTTCTTTTACAGCGGCCCTTTTCTTTGATGGTTGAAGAGATTCTGCATCCCCCATCCCAAAGTGACGAAGAACAATTCAAGAGTTCCGAAAAATTGACTAAGATTCAAATTTCTGCAGGAAACACTAGGAAATCTCAGTGAACTGACAAACAACAAGAAATAAATCTTCCCTGCGGCATAAAGTAATCTAGGCCGTTGAGGGAAGGTCAGAAGTCTAGATAAACGTGAAAAAATGCATAAGAAACAACAAAGTGCCAACGAAAACTTCATCAATCTTCAGGATGGTGGATATGATGACAGTAGTACTTACTACTAAGAAATAACGACAAGAAGCTTGTATCATGGACACAGGCCATCCCAACAACTAACATACTCATCGAAGGAAACAACCAAACTAGTAATTAGAAAGTCAAAAGCTCCTCAATGCTGTCAAAGGCACAAAGCCAGACAACAACAACAGAAAGGTGATTTAAGACTGATGAGTTAAGATATGTACAAAAACATCTATGAGAGCATATACTCCTTGAATCCAATCGGTTTATGGATTCCAGTTCAAAAAATGAGAATGAATAGTTTTTTTATATGTAAAATGCGGATGAATAGTAGTAATTGGATAGCGCGTTCATCGTATTTCGAGCCTTTCAGCTTACATGCATGCATAAAACTTTAACATTATCGAACAGAAAGACGAAAAACTTAAGACATCACTGCAGAAGCGGATGCCAAAGAAGTTCTTATAGAAAAGCAAGGAGCTCTGAGTTTTTCAATTCCAAGTCTCTTATTTCTCAAGTACTTTACAAGAATCAAGTTCTGCATAGAGAAATTTCACCAATAAATTTACCGCAACCTTTCAGCTTACATGCATGCATAAAACTTTAACATTATCGAACAGAAAGACGGAAAACTTAAGACATCACTGCAGAAGCGGATGCCAAAGAAGTTCTTATAGAAAAGCAAGGAGCTCTGAGTTTTTCAATTCCAAGTCTCTTATTTCTCAAGTACTTTACAAGAATCAAGCTCTGCATAGAGAAATTTCACCAATAAATTTACCGCAACCACAAGGCAAATAATAAGCTTTAAATTAACAAGTGCCTTGACATCTCATAGGACCTTAACGTACAGCCCATGAAAGGCCAAAGGTAGTGGGTGAAAGTACATTCTAAATCCTACCACAAATCTATGCTCTTTCCATCTCTCCCTTTTGTCGACTGGTATTATGTTCCTCTTTACAAATATGTAAAGCTAACGACAGGATTGAGGGATTTCTTTTGTGCACTAGCTCGACAACATTTTTGGTGGAAAAATAGGAGGTTGACTATATAAATCTTTTGTATCCAAGTACGAAAGGTAGAAAGCCACTATTTTTTTTTTTTTAAACTGGTAACTGTAGAAAGCCACTTGACATCTCATAGGACCTTAACGTACAGCCCATGAAAGGCCAAAGGTAGTGGGTGAAAGTACATTCTAAATCCTACCACAAATCTATGCTCTTTCCATCTCTCCCTTTTGTCGACTGGTATTATGTTCCTCTTTACAAATATGTAAAGCTAACGACAGGATTGAGGGATTTCTTTTGTGCACTAGCTCGACAACATTTTTGGTGGAAAAATAGGAGGTTGACTATATAAATCTTTTGTATCCAAGTACGAAAGGTAGAAAGCCACTATTTTATTTTTTTTAAACTGGTAACTGTAGAAAGCCACTATTTTTCTTTAAAAAGAAAGTATTTCAGTGGACTTAATCAACTTATAGGGTGATAGAGAAAACAAAAGAAAATTTCAGAAGAAAGAAAATAGAAACGTTTAAATCATGGATGGCTCTGGTTGAGCTTTGCTCTCAGAAAAACAAGTCACCAACAAGGAAATGAATGCAGAAAAGGAGAAGGACATGTAACGGATTCTATAGGTTTGAGATACAGAGAAATTCAGTCTTAGTAGTTAGTACCACTGTCTCCTAATAACTTCAAAAGGCAAGAGGACTTTCTTTACCTATTTATTTTAAAGCAAAATTCAATCGAGATAGACAGACAGACGGTCAAGGAGAGCAAGTGGGGTGGGTGTGGGGGGGTGCGCGGAGAGTGGCACCGTCTCTTTGCTCAAATGTGAAATGTTACAAAGAAAACCAAAAAAATGGAAGTCAAAGCAATATACTAGGGACTCGGAACGTTCAATCTGATTCAGTGAAAGTAGTTCTCATAAAGTAGCCATATATGGAAGCCTAATTCATTTGCATTATCTAATGTTTAATAAACCTTAATAAAGAATAAACAGAGAACTGGAACAAGAAAATAGATAAGGCAGTGGGAAATAGAGTAGGAGAGTGGAATTAATCTGAAACGACCACCTATTCAACAATGATGCTTTGACCTTCTTTCTGATTAAGTGATTAAAAGGGTATCCTCAGAGAAAATGTGACAAGCGCCTACCCTAAAGCCTAAACTACTTCCTTCTCCCTTATTTATAGTAAGTATACATCACTTAATCAGAAAGAAGGTCAAAGCATCATTGTTGAATAGGTGATTATCCTGTGGTATCTGTGTCGCTTGCATTATTTCATTTCATTTCCTTATCGCTTTGAATCTTTTAGCCTTATCTGACTTCTTTTTATGCTTTTATTGAGCCGAGGGTCTTTCGGAAACAGCCGTCCTACCTTGGTAGGAGTAAGGTCTGCGTACACTCTACCCTCCCCAGACCCCACGATGTGGGATTTCACTGGGTTGTTGTTGTTGTTGTATACATCACACATGTTGCAGTTTTGAGGAATCAAGATCATAAAATTCCTCAAAGAAATCAATCTATTAGGAGGAAAAGAAAATTTTGAAGAGCTATCCAAAAAAACTTAATGCTATGCACAGAAGCAATGCACCATTCATCACATTTATACAAAACACCCAACTCAAAATATTCAACAATACGACATTCAAAGAAATACGTGTCAACTACGCCTCTAGGTTATAAAAAGTAGCTGCATTGAACAAGGAAACAAAAAGGGAACCAATCGCGTCAAATAAAATCTAAATTTATAATTCTCTACTATCATATTAAGCAAAAACCATATCTTGTCACTCATTAATTCTCTTCCTGAAAGGAAAACATAGAAACCAGAACAGATTCGTGTCTACTTTTATGTGTCAATTCCAGTTTCCTCTCAACCGATTGAACTAGTTTCAAATATCATTTCAATGTACCTATAAAATAATTCATTCTCAGTTCTTTTCCTATATCATTTCATTCAACAATACGGCATTCTAAGAAATACGTGTCGAATATGCCTCTTGGTTACAAAGAGTAGCTGCATTGAACAAGGAAACAAAAAGGGAACAAATAGCGTCAAATATAATTCAAATTTTATAATTCTTTACTATCGTATTACGCAAAAACCATACCTTGTCATGTCACTCATTAATTCTCTTCCTAAAAGGAAAACATAGAACCCATCAAATAAATTATCATTTCAACTTACTTATAAAATAATTCAACCTCAGTCTCATTCACCAAACAGTACCTTAACATCAAAAATTCTCTCACAAACAATATAGTAAGCAGCAACAAAACCATTTTAACAGTTTTTTTTAGCAGGATCATACCCATTTTCAGACTCAGATTACATATATATATGTATATAAAAAAAAAAAAAAAAAAAAAACTTAGTTAACAAACTTTAACACACACACACACACACAGGTGCACATATGCCCACTGCATTTAAATTTACTGATAGTTGGTCTAATAACTTTAATCAAAATATTAGCTAAAAATGGACTTAATTATAGAAAATCCATATATAAAAGCAGAAAAGAGATCAGTTTTACCTGGAAGCAATATGATTTCCAGAACTAGTTTTAGAGAGACTCTCGCTATATTCAAAGTGGGAGTGCAGATGTATAAAAACCCTAGATGGAACAGTGTAAAGCTTTGTTATTCTCTTCTTTTTTCTTTTACTATTTTCTTTTTCATTTTTTCTCTGTTTCTTTGAGTAGTAAAATTGATTAGACAATTAACATAAAGTCCATAAGAACGTGTGGAACCTTAAACGTGGAAAGGAAACGACCACTTGCCTAAACACGCTCTTGCTCTAAAAGCTATTTTGACGCAAAAGCATCTAAAATAAGCCAATCCAAACAGGCTCTTAGTTTTAGTTAATTAGTCAATACGCAAATTCCGGAAGGAAAAAAAAAAACTAAGTTCAGTTAACACACAAATTGCTCTCTAGCTTATGTAGTGTTACAAAATCAGCCTCGATCAATATGTTTGCAATAAGATATTTGAAAATGCACGTAAACGTCACGTTTAAATCAGATGAGTTTTTCAAAAAGGATATTTTTCTTCATTTTTTAAACTTCATTATAAATATAAACTATGCGCTTCACAACTGCAAGAATGGAAATTGTGGCCATATATCTTCTGAGGATAGTTCAGTTTCTTCTCCAACTTCAGACCATTGGTGAATTATTGGAATATTAGCTTTATCCGTAAGTTTCTAGCTATCACATGCAGTTTTTCTCTTGAAATCTTAATTGTAGCATTATGATAAGTTTAACCTATTGGAATCGTAGTATTATCAGTAAGTCTTAATTTTTAGCTTATGTTTAAACTGAAATTGCTGACTTATAAATCCCTAGTATATGAATGTGGTCAGTTGCGCCAATATAATGGGTAAAGAAAATATTAACATCTCAATTCTGTTACATAGACAATGTTGCTACCAATGACAGAATACAGTTGGCAGAAGTAAATGAAAAGGCAGCTCTTTGACGAAGGGAACAAAACAACTTGGACAATCATAGAGAAATATGATTCAAAATATGAACTCAAAAGCACTTCCGCAGCATCTCCGCTTCCAGATATCGTGCGTGTTTTCTACATTCCCAGTGGATTGAAAGAATTTTGACGGGTTAAAGACTTTATCCCTCACAAAGAATAATATAGGAGTATAAAACTAGGCGAGACTAATGCTAATAACCGAGCTGGCACAAATGTTTTCTACAGTATGCCACCATAACTCGTTCACCACTCAAAACAGACAACCAGTCCCTTCATCGTCGCATTCGCGCAACAACTTGAGAACCTGGAATGAAAAGTTAAAATTTCTGTCAAACAGTGCATGCTGTCTTCCCTGTGAAGGTAAACAAGGAATTCATACATTTGACAGAACTTCTGCAAGTTAGCACTGAAAGTTGCCAACAAGGAAAATTAAGGTACTAAAACCAAAACTGAAAAGAATTCTATCTTAATCCGGCCAAAAAAATTGAAGATTTTTTGTTCTGTCTAAATGTTCTATAAAGACAAGGAACTCAAACACTCGTTACAAATTGTAAACAGAACTTTTCGGAGATCTGCTTTATTGAGTCTAAACCCAGGTGAATTATACAAGAAGTGTTGTCAAATTATTGACAAACATTATGCAAGTGAAGAACTGCAGAACACAATTATTCTATCTTTTTCTGAATGGCACACAAAGCGCTTTCAATAATACTTCTGCATCACAATTGGTTACACACACAACATGAATCACAACATTGACCTAATTCTAGGGAGAAAAAATGGGTTCTTCAGTTTTCTTGCATATGGCCCAAGGCAGAACAAGGAAATGCACAGGTTCAAATACTCGCAAATGAAATGATATGTGTGTAAGTGTATTTAACACACAAAAGAGTTGGAAAATAAGATGAGATTTGAAGCACCCCAATCAAGAGGACATACAGATAAGAAATGTTTATAAGACAATACTTGCATAAAATTACACTTGATAAAGAAAACTCAATTCTCACCATAACAACGGATTACATACAGCTGGAACCAACTGTCTTCACTGAACCTAGTGACGTGGTGTAAGTACTGCAAAAAGCATAAAAAGAATGAGAGGTAAGTGACAATAAATTGAACCAAAAAAAAGGGATCAGGGACATCGAGAAGGAGAAGTGAAATGCCAAGAAACAAATGAATGTCAACGGTAGGCAACTACCTAACTTATGCCAAGAAACAAATGGATGCCAAATGCTAATCAGCTGTAAAATATTAGCCAGTGTTGGAATTTTTACTCATAGAAGCAACTCTAGCTAAATGACAGAAATGATCTATTGAGTTCAGCACTTTAAAAAGCTTGAAAAGTACATTGACTTCCCCACATGAAAGAAGAGAAAAGACTCCAAAATCCACATTTTAGTATTTCATACGAGAGGCAATATGCTTTCTCAAGGTAGGGCTTGTGATAATTGAAGTTGCTCCAAGCAGTTAAGGTTAAAGAAAACAAGGCGGCATAAAAGAAAAAAGAGAAGGATTTGGAAGGTATAGGAGCCAAACACAGCAACTAAAAGAAATTCAATTAATCACCAGCTACAAAATTAGGATTTTCACACCGGCCCAACCAATTGCTTTTAGGCTGACGGTTTTCCTTCAGTATTCGTACCCCACTCTTTTTCAGCCTCGTTTCCATTGACGAGTACTGCACCATCATTAGAGTCAGCATCTACCACAACAGCCTCTTCTTGGCTCTCTTGTTGAGTGCCATCTTGTCCCTGTTCTTGCACCTCATCACCATTCTGTTCCACAACCTGGGCAGTTCAAAACAAGGGAAATAATCAGTTTTAAACTTAGCTTTTACCACATTGATTAATCATAAGCTACTTGTTTGAACTATGAAGGCTATCAACTATCATCGAGCATAGGATTGTCGTTAGATGTTCGATTTACAAACTAGTATGTCATACCTAATACCCAGCATTGTATAATCAAAATGCTGTAAAACGCAAACTAGGTTGTTTTACTTCTTTTTTTAATCAAAAAGAACACATAATGGAAAATGAATCCTCATATTAGACAAATAGAGACATGTCCATGTTATACCTCGTGGTCTAATTCTCCATTTTCAAGGGGTTCTTCTTCATCGACTCTCATGTTGCTGAAAGCTTCTACAAGGTTGGAAGTTGGTCTATCAGCATAATTTCCATAATCTGCTGCTGGTGGGTATACACCCCTACATAAAAATTAGAAAAATAACCTTGTTGGTGCAAAATTTTCACAATGAAATTGTGCACGACACTTGGGCTCATAACTGGGAACCAGTCCACACTAGTGTCAAGTATGTCCGTTCATACTTCTAATTTAGAACAAAGCTCTGTTGAACTCATACTCACTCCAGCAATAAGAGGAAAGGAGTACAAACAGAAAAGGAGATGTAAAATGTTCAAACAGAGGGGGAAGCACGCAGAAACATAAGCATATTTAACCAAAGCATTAACATTTTCAAAGAGCACCAGTGTGCAAGCTACAAAAGACCCACGCAAAGGGGAAAGAGCTGTCTATATGCACCTTTGCTCTGCGACTCTGGCTTCAACAGCATGTGCAATTTGCCAGTGCTCAAAAAGGTTAGGATATTCTTCAGGATCAGCCAAAGCTTCTGCTGCTTTCTGGTTAACCTACATGCCAATATCATGCAGAAAACTAGGTTAAAAGTATGACAAGGATTCTGAGCGATATGGTTGCAGATAATTCTGCAGACTGAAGGAAACCCAAATATGCTTATCACATAAATGACTAAAAGCCTCTTCCGCTGTTTTCTTACTTGCACTCAAAATCATATCATTTTTGCACAAAGACACTCAAATTCTAATCGTACAGTTAAAAGGATGTTCGTATCTAATAAAGGGTGTTCTCACGCCACATTGGCCTCTCAGAGAAATCGTCAGAAATATTTCTTGTGGCTATTTTAAAGACATGTAAATCTAAGTAGAAAATGGAAAAGAAAACACACATTATTATCCAACAATAGTAATCTGAATGTCTTATCACAGGCATAACAGTACCATCAAAGATAAAAGAGCTCCTAAGTTCCTCTGCACTGTTATATTAATGGTCAAAAGCATGATCCCCGCAACACGACACTGAAGCAATGTAGTTTATTTGTTTTTTTTTTTTTTTGATGACATGGGAACCCGCAGCCGCTACCCTTCAGGTGTGCGGTAAACCCAGCAATGTAGTTTATTTGTTTATTTATTTACTTATTTTAAAAAAGAGATTAAAACTGAAGTAACATAATTTTCTTTAAAAAAAAAAAAACAACCAAGAGAAAAGGCAGCTCTGTGAATAGTACATCTGTACATGTAAATTGAATAGCAATCGCAAAAACGAATATCACTGACCTTATTGAGGTCCTTCCTCCAAATTGCAACTATTTCAGAAACCTTACTTGGAAGATAAGATCTTGCCATAAATGCAGCCTCAGGTATCCGATTGCTGCAAAGAAAGTGAAGATCATTCCAGTGTTGACAACAAATTGACAAGTGGCTATTTTGTATACTTAACTACATCAACTTCCCGCTACTTATGCTTCTTCTTGAGTGATTCTTGGATCGAATTACATGCTAAAACCATAATTTTATGTCTTTGACGCATAGAAGCGGAAGTTGAAGGAAGATGGAGCGGAAAACTCAAAGAAGAAGCAGATGAGGAAGAGGAAGAAGAGAAAAGCAACTCAGAAGACCCACGACCGCTGGCAATATGCATCGTGATTGCGGGCCAAGGAGATGAGGAGAGCAGGGAGGGGTCGACAAGACTTTAAGCAACCGCACCGCAGTCCACACAGTGCCTTAGATGAAATTCCGAAAACTTGATATTGTGACCGCGGTCATGACTCTGCGACTGCAGTCCTTTTGACATACTTGGTGAATCTCTGTCTTAAATTTATTACTGGCTGGAGAATGCATCTTGGAGAGCTTTAACAGTACCAAGTTTTGTAAAAGCAACAGACTGAACCAACGAGTTCAAAAGTTTTTCTTAACTTATTCTTTTACATTGGTTCAATGAGTTTATCATAGCATTAACTTTGCCTTGATTCCTTTTATTTATTTTGAATTTATTTTTACAACGATCGACGGGTATCTGCTGCCTCCCACCAACACATGTACCGGGTAACTCTGCCCATCAACGCTTAGGTAGATGGGAAGAAATCACCTAATATTTATTTTCCTCCGTTGGGATTTGAACCCTCATCTCCAATGTTTTCACACACTTCATTGATCACCAGGCCGCAAACTTTTGAACCCTTATCCAAAAGTTAGTTCCAGTTGCACAATTGAATTATTTTAATTAGAAAATTTTAATCAATAACCACCTTAAGAGATTATTTGAATCAGCAAGTAATTATGATAAACCTAGTATCTTATTATAATTGATCTGGGACAATACTTCGACACTTTAACTTGGCAACAATGGTGTATCTTCAATAAGGTACCTCGGGTGTGATCACAAACCTATATAAGAGGATCTCAATGAAAATAAATACCTGTCAACCAACAGCTGAACACACTCCTCCACTTTACCCAAGAGGAACAGGCAAAGGAATGCAACATTGTTTCTTCCCTGCTCTTTGGCAAATGATGCTAGTTCAGCAATTCCTTCAGCATCTCCTAATGAAGAATAAAGCAGCAGTAAACCACTCAAGTCATTAGCATGCTTCAAACAATCCTCTGCCATCTCCAGCTGCAAAATATAAGAACAGCAATATTGGTGAAGAATCCAAGTAAAGAGACCACATGCATTTTACACAAGAAGCATGACTAGGAGGCTGCAGAAATCAAACTACAGATACCCTTTACCACTGAACTACAGACAGAAACGTTTAGACAAAAGGACAACCAACAGAGTTCAGAATCTTAACCATAGATTCTTCCAGCAGCAAAAAAGGTATGGCTCAGGAGTAAATGCAAAAAAAACTTTTGGAGAACTGACTTGGAAGTTCTGATATAAATTAAGGAGCTTAAACAGGGGTCATTTGTAAAACTCATCGATTTACTTGTTTCTGGAAATACAAGTTGTTTCTGTTCCACCTTGTCAAAATTTGTTCTCCCAAAAAAAAAGGGCTCAAGCGGCGGTAAGCATCAATTACCATTCCAGCAGACATTGCTAGTTCACCCAACTGCTTCCATTTGGATTCGTTCTGTGCTACTACAGCAATTTCCTGCAAACAAGAAGGGGCACAAGCCCATATTTGAACAACATATGGTTCTTCTGACAGAAATAAATATAAAGGACGAGAGGCTGAGGCCAAACCACATGCTTCACGAATTAGCAGCCCTTACCTTTGCAATCTCTAAGTTACCCAACTGTATGGCAAGTTCAAATCTGTAGTCAGCGTCAGTAGCAACTTCCAATGCTTCCTCAATCATTCCTCGTGATTCCAAGAAACGAGCAACACTGCAGGGAATCATTTTATCACAACTTAGAAAAAATGATGAATCCCATCATATAAGACAGAGAAATAAATTCTCCCACCGCCCAAGGCTTGACTACTACATACACCTTATTAATGCAGACGTTGGTCTCAGATCATAGGAGTAATAACTATAAGAACTATGAACGACTACATTCAATCATAGAGCATAGCTGCAAGAATATCCTTTTATTTAATAAATGCATACCTTCCAGAAGTCGGGGTTTGTTGCACGTATTAGCTCTAGAATTACTACGGTTATCTGAGTAACCCTAGTAATGTGCCACACCTCCAGGATGGTAAATAAATTTACATCAATACAACAAGTGCGCCTCAATGACAAACTAGATGGAATAGGCTACATGAAACCTCAATACCCATTTCATACCATTTGGACCCATTTCATTCAATACTAAATAATCTGTCTTTTAAGAAAACAATTTACATCATAAACTACACCAAAATGATGTTTGTATTTTTTAATTCCCAGTTTGTCACATTTTGCAACTATGTTCAAAGATGAAAGGAAAAATTGCAATCCAGCACACTTCATTTGTCACATTCCCAGAAAAAAACATATTTCAAGAAGAGTAGAGATGTACCTGTTATGGTGAGCCTTAGGGATTGATGGTAAGACCTCATTTGCTCTGTCCCAGTCACCACGCATCACAAGTGTCTTGTACTCGATCAAGCTGAGTAGTAAAGTATATCCCACGACACTGTAATGGAAAGAAAATGGGGTAATCATCGAAGAGTCATACTTGTCATAATTTCTAGTTGCTGTAAAAGCTGCCACAAGCCTACTCACTTGAACTCTTTGTCAATCAGGAAAACCCTACTTTGATTAGCGAGATATCCCAGCAGGTACATGGGTCGGTCTAAGTGAAACATCGTGGTCACCTAAAGATTATAGAAAAGACTGTTACTCACCTGACATTCTGCAAACAAAAGAGGTCAGTAAAACTGCATGAATGACCTTTCATACCTCGCCGCCTACACAGTAGTTCAGTCTCGAAGAAGAATTATTGTAAATGAAACAATCTCCAACCCAAATTCCAGTTCTGACCCGTTCATTTATCTCATAAAGAAGTTCAAAGGCATCTTCAACACCTTGGTCATCTACAGATCTTCCACTATCTAAATGTGCAGAAACAACATCACGCTGCAGGTTTAACAAAAGGACGATCATAACACAATAGCTTGCAGAGAAAAGAAGATTTATTATTAATTTAAAAATCTGAGAAAGAGCTCTCACATTATACTTAAGTATGTAGAATGAAGAATCACTAGCAACAGCCACCAGATCACCACTGTCAGCCCAGTAGAGGTTCTGAAGTAGTTGAAGCAAAAAATGCAAATGATATTGTAACAACCGTTAAAAAGAGGAAAGGACCACCATATCACATATAGAAGTCAAGCTTATATATCTTACTTTGACATTAACATCAATTCGTCGTATCAACCTGCACTCAATCCAATCGTAGAAGCAAATGAAATCATTTGAGCACATTGCCAATAAGGTACCCCCATAGATGTGCTCAGCAGAGAAAGTAGGCCGGATGCTCTTCTTCTCCTGGAGAAATCAGCATAATCACTTTTAAGCCAGCTGAACAAAAGAAACTACGACCCAATGCACCCTTCAGCTTTAAGACGAAGAGAAGCTAAATGCATTGAAAAACTACAACTTCATGCATATGGACCCAAATTTACTTGTCAGGCCTCTAAGAAGTAACATATTAAGGGTACAAAATAAGAGAGAGAGGGAGAGGGGATACCATCTAATCGGGGTCCATTATTTAAAGTAATGTATCATTAGAATCAATAACACACAATTTGAAGCATAAAACAAAAGCAATCTAATTTGGGAGGGAGGCGGTTGGGAGGACATTCACAATACCTGGAAATTTTTGCTGAAAATCTTAATCCTTGAAGTACTTTCTCTCACAGCGTATTCTCCATCAGACGACCAAACAACTTCCAGAGCTGAGCCAAATGACCTATTTCTCCACGCCAGAGCAGTATATATGATATACTCTCCATCTCCACAAACAACGACAAACCTTCCATTTGGGTTATGCTTTAAGCTCTGTGAATGAGGAGAAAAAGAATGAGATCAACAGTAAGTGATCTCTAGTAATTGCATCCTTTAAACCTAAGAGGGCAGCCAGAAATTGCAACTAGTATATTCAATGTATACCCTTTAACTATGAGAAGATGACTACAAAACAAATAAAATGATACATCTTTAAGGACATAAGGAAAGCAAAGGACCAGGTACAGAAACCATATCTTTTTGGATATGCATCATTACTACAAAATGGCATTCCATAATGGAAGTCCGAAGAGAGACACTGAACAAGAAAAAAACAGAAATCAGATTGAGGATTGCTTTTTTAACGAAAATAGTAAGTCTTTTTCTAAGAATACCATAGAGTATATGAAACCCAAACAGGATGACCCTACATGAATAACAATTGAACTATGGAACCAGATCCAAACCGCAGAAGCAAAACAGGTTATACAAGATAAATCATAATGCTCAGTTTTAGCAGTGAATCTGACTCACTTGTGGGTATAGGTCACAAGTTCCCAATTCCTTGACCGCCAAAGGCAATCTTTCTCCATCAGTAATCTGAAGTAAAGCAAACAATCCATAAAATAACTGAACAGGTGACCGTAAAACAATATTCAGCAGTAACTTGAGCAGGCAAGCAGACTTGAAAGCAATTTATGTCATACCTCGTAATCCGTCCCCACACTCTTGATGTTAATAGTTTGAATCTCATTGTGCTTGGCCCATATGACTTTTCCACTATTATCCATGCTAGCAACGGGTACCTCTCGACCAAGTTTTACCATAATGGTTCCCTCATCATAACCAATTACAACCCTGTACATTTTAGC
The DNA here is from genome assembly GCF_019175385.1 of Lycium barbarum. Classification (NCBI taxonomy): domain Eukaryota; kingdom Viridiplantae; phylum Streptophyta; class Magnoliopsida; order Solanales; family Solanaceae; genus Lycium; species Lycium barbarum. The sequence goes on along the minus strand of NC_083337.1, from coordinate 155,113,940 downwards.
ACATTAGTTATAACTGCAGCTAGTTGAACAAATGCAAATAGAAAGAAAAAGATGGAAATCATGATCTACTCCTTAGCCCTTCAAAATTTCCTAGTTTTAACATATTTTATTTTTGTTAAGCTCATTAGTCAACTAACATTGACTTTTCCCTCTTTCCTCGTTCAAATTTTTTTACCTTATCTAAAAAGAATAAAAATAATAGAAAAGCAACGTAAATGTGGAAATCATTAGACTTCCACGCAGAACAAAAGTACAGCTATAGATCAATTATAGAAACTCACCTTCTTGAACCTTTCATGTAACCAATAGCCCAAACTCTTTCAAGACCATAATTCAACGTGTTCTCGAGTCTGCATGAAATACCAAAAAAAAAAAAAAGATTTAAGTACTAGAACAAGATTTACAAGAGGATACAATCACTCAGAACGATAGGAGTGCTTGCAAAAGTGAAGGAAAGGTCCATCATGTTTATCTTAGGTAAAATTATAGAAATGCATCAGTATTCGAGAGAGATAATTCAAAACTTAGTCAAGTCAGCAAGAATATGCAACTCAACAAAAAGATTAAGAACTAAAACCCTAGGATCTAGAAAAGAATTCAAGAAATCAGAACCAGAAGGGTATAAAAAAGTGAGTGATAATCATTTTTGAGAAGGGAAAGTCATCAAAAGATGATATGCACTGCTTTCAAGTAGCAAAATGCCAACAGAGAATTTCATCTTCTTGTTAAGTAAAATTCTAGAAACACGTCAATTTTCAAGGGTCAATTGATTAGTTTGATCTCAGAGTGAAAAATGAAACAGAAGGTTGGCATTAGAGTGCTTTAACTATGTTAAGATGCTTAGCCCATTGATATAGACAAACAGGAAACATACTTCATCTTTAGTAAACAGCAAAGACGTGGATATCAAAAACTTTGTATCAATTTATTCAAATTTGTAAAACAATGTTCCACATTGGGAACACAAAGCCTGCAGAATGTATATATGATATTCATGTAACCTCATGCAAAAAGTTCAATAAGGATACATTCTTATTTCGGAATTAAAAAGAGAAAGTGGACATAATTATGCAACTCGTGTTGCGTAACTTGTAGCAAAGCATTTCTTTGGGAAAAATAGACACAATTCCATAACAAATTAGAAAGGAAAGATGGACATACAATTTGGACTAAGGTGTGCATATCTTCCCTTTTTCTTTTGATTGGTTATCTTTTCCTTTTTTTCGGTAGAGGGAGCATATGTTTCAACAGTAATAACACATTCGTGCCACTATTAAAAATTGTATCTCTCCAAAGGCGATAGCACAGCTTGAAAGACAAAAAATAAAGTATGTGCTGATTTACCCACCAATAACAGTACATAGGTCATCACTGTAATTTTTTTTTTGATTAAGCACCGGGTGTCCGGGTCTCTTTGAGCCCCGACTAATCCCGGGGGTGCACAGGCCCTCGGCAAGGAGTTTCCCGCAAGTGCACCACGGGTAATTCAGGGTTTTACCCCAGTCCGATGGCCCTCAGAAATTGTTTGCACCCAGTGGGTTTCGAACTTGAGACCTTGAAAGGGAGCACCCCAAGGCTCAAGCCAATTACCACCAGGCCAACCCCTGAGGGTTACATAGGTCATCACTGTAATTCAATCAAAGAATTCACATAGGTCATTATTGTAATTCAGTCAAAGAATTCATGTAGCTTTCTACATAGTCGGTTGCATTGATTCATGCAACTCCAAACAATAGGAAGAAGTGGTTCCGCTTACAGATTACAACTAAATATGTTCATATTCATCCACATGATCGATATCTTTAAAGTTATAGAAACCAAATATCAGACAATGTATTGGAACATAAGAAGTCATATCAAAAAATGAACGTCTTATGTAATAGTAATAGAACTTTAAGATAAGCTGAAATAATTAAATGATTATGACTATTACCTGTAAGTAGTTGAATGCCAAATACGAACAGTACCATCTTCAGACCCCGTCATTATAATAGGAAGATCTGGATGAAAACATACAGCAGACACATTGTGTGTGTGACCTTCAAGAGTTTGGACACAACTTTTTGTCTGATAGTCCCAGACCTGTTTCAAGATTCCAGCGCATATAATTCAGCTTCTATATCAGTGCAATCAACAACAGAACATGGAAATAGGTTATTAGTAGCAAACCTTAGCAGTGTGATCATCAGAACCAGTAATGAGATAAGGTTTATCACCACCAGTGAAATAGTCAACACAATTAACCCCTTTCAGATGGGCATCCAGCGTAAAGTTAGGGTCAGGAGATCCAAGGTTCCAAATCTACAAGCCAACCATTAACAGCCCCAATGTTACATAGGTGAATGACATATATAATGTTATTTAGAAATTTATCCTCGGAGGGAGAGGATGAGAGGAAAGATAAAAATATTACCTTTATAGTCCGATCAAGAGATGCACTAGCAAAAGTATTGGTGTCTTTTGGATTAAATGTGACTTGCATCACATAATGGGAATGACCCTCAAAAATTTGAGTGCATACCCATCCCTTCTCCCAGTCCCAGAGCTTTATAAGCATGTCATCAGATGATGACAGCACATATGGTAAAGTAGGATGAACAGCCACACACCTAATATAATCTGTGTGTGCCTCAAATACTTTGACCTTATCCATGGTATTATAATTCAATACACGAATAAACATGTCATCGGCACCAGCAACAATCCACTGCTTGCGTGCTATAAATTTCGCTGATCTTACTGCAAAGAATAGTTCAGGTGTTAAAAGGAACTGCAAACCTTTGTTAAAGCAGAAGGTGCTAATGCGCACCCTGACCAACCAAAACTACCACTTTCATTCTATTAACGGACCTGGTAATTCAGTAACTTCAAAAGATTGTGCCATTGTCTGCAGTAAAATAAATCACACATCAGAATTCTATAAATAATCCCATTACAATGTAACTTCTATTAGGGGAATGCTGAATGCTGATACAATTGCTTTTCCATACTAAGCTAAGAAGTATATTTGCACACAAGTGAAGAAGAGTTGCGTCTCATATGTATCAATGGTAGCTAATAGTTAAAGATACTACAAATACTGAACACGTGGAACTACAGTAATCAGAGTATATCAGTGGTGGAAAACTAATTTTAGGGGCAGTTCTGGGTACCAATTTTACTGATCTAACTTGCAGCTCCTAATATGTAACTACAAGAGATATTATCCTGAAGGACCAAAGGGCAGGTAAGAGGAAAAGGTAAGCCATACGAAAATGGAAGACATACCTACATACAGGGCAAATCAAATGATGATCTCAATAGTAATATCAGCTTTCTAAATAACCATAAACCAACAAATCTGGGAGCTACAACTACCACCTTGTCATTAAGTACAAATTGTTGGAAGTTCACATAGTGTCATCTTCGCATGGTCAGAACCTAAAGCTACCAGCAAACATTGAAGTCTGCTTTGTTAGCATTATCAAGAACTCGTTGAAAAATCAATACCAATTCGTCTTTGCATGGACAGAATTGCAACTACCATGCAAGTGTTTCTAGTTGCCCGTCCACCCCCTACTCCCTTTTTCTAAAATGTTAGGAAGATTTTTAGAAGGATTTTTTAAATGTTAATATTGAGTCTATTGACATATGACAATTTTCCCAAGACCATAACAACTACTACCTCTTATACTTTTTCGTGTAATGCACTTTCTTAGTTAGGGATTAAGCTTACTTTTACAGGTAACTAAAACATGCACAAGATTCAAGAATTCAAATTTAATAGAAAGCAGCTTCAGCTTGGATGTAATTTCCTATACCTGGGTCTGGTAGTTCCAGATGCAAATGGTCCCTGAATATAAACTTGCCAATATCCTGTGCAGGAATAGATGAATTAGCCACACGAACTAGATTTAAAGTGAAAAATAAACAAAATGTGGCATCTCTAATACAAAGTAAGCAAATTGCTGTAAGTAAATGACATCATTGTTTCTACTAAGCCCAACCCCAATCCCAACCCCTCCCCAGAGAAACATAAACTTTCACTCCAATACTTCATCAAATAAAAAAAAGGGGAAATTTTCAAAAATCTACAGCCCAACATAAAATATTACGCCACGTAGCCACATTTTTAGTTTATACAACATTATATCTGGGGGAAGGCATTATACATAATGTATCAAACTTGTATAAAAGTGTATAAAAGGTGCTAAAGCGTGTAAATATTTTCTCCCAGTAGACATAGAGTGTAATTTACCCATAAAAAGATGTCACTCCAACATAAAACATTAGAATCTACACAGCAAGCATGAGCATTGAAACTGGAAAATAAAAAAGGAAGAAATTATTTGTTGGGAAAATTGCAGCCCAATGCCTTTGGGGTGATCTAGTTTACAAAGTATGATCATCAAATGTATAGATTCTGTATATTTATACGTTTAATATACATAATAATCAGTGTACAGGTTTTATATATTTCGGCCATATAGGTAAATAAGTTTGGCCGAAGTGTACATATTGGTAAGTTTTCCTTATTTGTTTAGTAAAGAATATATGAGTTCAATTACCATGGCTCTGTAGGATGTAGATCCACAGCCTTTACCCTTTCTGATCTTTGAGCTAGTTTCCTCTGATCAAAATACCATAGTTATACATTGTCAATACAAAAACATAAAAATATACAATCCACCAATAACTTTCTAATTCAAGAAAAAAAAAAAAGTTTAGTACCTTAATCTCCAATCTTAGAGGCTGTGCCATTGCAAAATTGAGAAGATAATACAAAAAGGAAGTGAAAATTAAGTTAGTAAACAACAACAAAGTACAACCAGGTCTCAAACAATGGGCAGAACCGACACGTGGCAATGAGACATAATTGTGATTCTTAATACAGTGATCCGTTTAGTGATGTTACCTTTATCAAAAAATACAGTGATCCGTTTAGCGCCATTAAAATCGAATCAGATTTGAATCAGATCTAAGTTGTAACGTAATGTGAAAGTATTAAGAACATACTGAAATTACCGTACTTACCATTTTCGCTGACTAATGTGAGTATTACAATTCGAATTGCCTACTAAGTGGCAAGTGAGAGAAAGTGAGATCGGAAAAGAGTAGAGGTTTTGCTATTCTCACTCACAGCGCAACCTCTGTAATAACAAGAAGCAGAAAGAAAATGGAAGATCATATCAAGATGATGCTTTCAACTGAAGTTTTACAATACACTTTCACCATTTTATTTTAAAATCTATTTTTATTTTACATTTTTTAGCACTAATCATAGTTTATTACTTGCAGCGAAAATCTATTTTTGGAAGGCAAAAGTCATGTATAGCCCCTAAACTTTACCACATTTTTCTCGTGGCTAATTAAACCAAGGGTTGTACCTATTGCGCATCTAAACTACTCTGAATTTGTACCACATAAGCACCTTTTGCCCCTTTTTTTAATTACACCTGGGCGCATGTGTATACGCTTGCTTACGTGTACTTTCGCTCCATTTAATGCCTCTCACGTGGAAAATAAAATCCACGTGTATTTTTTTTTTAAAACGGTTTCCTAAAGTAAATGGGCCTACCACTAACCTAATTCCCAATTTGTTCGTTTTCTCTCTCCCCGACCCCTGTCTCTCTCACGGCGATATCTTCGACGATGAGCATCACCGTCGATTACAGGTGTTTGAGGAATAATATCTTACGTGTAAGTATCTTAAACCTTTGCATCTCTCTAGATTAGCTGTTAATCGTGTTCATAATGATTGTTTAAGCTTGCTAGGGTTTTAGTTTTTGAGATTAGTTTAGTTTTTTTGGTGTTTGTTTTTTAAAATATTCTGTCCCTTTCCGTTACTATATTTGTAGTTTAGTAGTCGTTTCTCGGTGGTGAGTGGGATTAGAAAGTTAGTATATTCCGTCCCTTTCCGTTACTATATTTGTAGAAAGTTAGGTTTTAAATTTCCAGATTTGGGGTTATGTGTTTGAGAATATTCCCTGCTCCATTTCGGTAAAATATGCCTTAAAAGTGTGCCCTTTTGGTAATTTTGCTGAAATTAATTCATTTTGTGATTTTTTTTCCAGGTTTACCTTACTAATTGACCATGGAGGAGGTCATATTTACACACATTCACTACGCTGGACCTTTGTAGAAAATCCTGACCCTAATTACCATTCCTTTTTAGTGCCAGTCATCATGTATATCGAGAAAGACTACTATTCCCTAATGGAATTGCTTTATTATACTAGAGAATTAGGTTATTTAACAGTTGATGGTTTTTTTTTACCAAGTTGCAAATACTAGAGAATTCAACGTTATTGAGTCTGACAGATATCTACTGGACCTAATAAAAGACCTAAAAAATAAGGACCCCTTTCATGTATATGTCCTTCATTCATTAGATACTGCCTTGGCTGAAACTGATAGGCCTGTTGGTCTCTTAAAAGGCCCAGAAGTTTCTTCTAGTCAAACTAAGTCATCAAAAGGGGTTGGGACTGCTGATAACTTAGATAAAGAGGGTGTTGGGGTTGTTGCTGATAACTTAGATCACAAGGGTGTTTGGTCTGCTTATGATAACCTAGATCAGGAGGGTGTTGGGGTTACTCCTGAGTTTCTATATGGGGCTGTTAGTGACAAGTTAGGTGAAGAAGTATCTAATATATCTGATTGTGTGAGTAGTGATTCAGATCTAGGAGAAATACCACCAGAAGATGGGTCAGATATAGATGAGGAGTTGAGAGCTATTAGACAAGAAAGAAGAAGGAAACAAAAAAAAAAAAAAAAAAAACTGCTGCAACTCAAGAAATTCCAGTTGGAGAGGCTGGTGGTATAGATAGAGGGTTTGAGGATATTGGGAAAAATAAGTCTAACAAATATGCTGTGAAATTGGGTGGAGATGAGGAATATATTGATAGCTCTGATTGTTGGAGTGAAGATAGTGAAGAACAGTTTGATGTAGATGTTGTAAGGGGGGTAGATTTACCTTCTAGAAGGAAAAACAAAAAAGTTAGGTATGATGAAGATTGTGAGGTGGCTATTTTTGAGCTTGGAATGGTCTTTGATGGTGGAACACAATTTAGAAAGGCTCTAGCAGACTATGCTGTAGAATATAGGAGGCAGTTGAAGGTAAGACCAAACGATAGCATAGGGTGAGGGCTAAGTGTAAAAATACCAAGTGTAAGTGGTTGTTGGCAACTAAGCTTGATAGGGACACAGGTGATTTTAAGGTGATTACCTATCATCTCATTCACAAGTGTATTTCTTTGAACAAAAACAAGATGTGCACTTCTAAGCTAATAGCAAGGAAGTTTAAGGACATAATTGTTTCTCAACCTTACATAAGGATATGGGAAATTCAGGAATTGGTAAAGGACAAGCTTGGTCTTTATGTTGGTAGGACTGTTTGCCACAGGGCAAAACAGAGGGTTATGATAGAAAATATGGGTGACTAGAATCTGGAATTTTCCAGATTATGTGACTATGCTGACATGATCAAGCAAACCAATCCAGGAAGTAATTGTTGGGTTAAAATTGATAAGGAGACTGAACCTGGGAAAAACTTTTTTGTGTACTTCTATGTGTGCTTCCATGCATTTAAGCAAGGCTGGTTGGATGGGTGCAGAAAAATAATAGGATTCGATGGTTGTTTTCTGAAAGGGGCTTGTAAGGGTGAGCTATTGGTAGCTGTAGGAAAGAATGGGAACAACCAAATGTATCCTATTACCTCGGCAGTGGTGGATACAGAAACTAAACATAGCTGGAATTGGTTCATAAAGTACTTGATTGCGGATCTGAATTTGGAAAATAGTGAAGGGTTGACTGTAATGTCAGACATGCAAAAGATACCATTTCTGTTCCATTTACTTAAAATTTCAGTTTAGTAGAGGACATTTCAGTATGTTTAACTGTTTTTTTTTTTTTTTGTACTTTACACACTTTTGGAAGGGACTTATTCCTGTCTTGTTGGAGCCGCTGCCAAATGCTGAGACAAGGAGATGTGCTAGACATGTTTAGAGTAATTGGCACAAAAAGTGCAAAGGAGAAGAAATAAGGAAGCAGTTTTGGAGATGCTCTAAGGCTAGCTTTGAAGTCAAGTTTAAAGAGGAGATGGATAAAATGGCCAAATTGGTTAAGCCCAAGATAATGGAGGATTTTATGCATTATGAGCCTTTTACTTTTTGTAGGGCATATTTCAAGTTTCATTCCAAGTGTGATGTTGTGGAAAATAACATGTGTGAGACTTATAATTCTTGGATCTTAGCTGCTAGACATAAATCTATTATCACCACGTTAGAGGAAATTAGGCATAAAATGATGAATAGGCATGTAGACATGATCAAATTTGCTGAAACTTGGATTGATGATATTGCCCCTATGGCAAGAAGAATATTGGAAGAGAACAAGGAGTTGTCTAATAGGTATCATGTTCAATGGAATGGGGTGCATGGTTTTGGAATTAGAGATGGTGGGTTCACATTTGTTGTCCACTTGGATACGAAATATTGTGACTGTAGGTTGTGGATGTTAAGGGGTATTCCTTGCCCTCATGTTGTTTGTGCTTATTATTACTTGAATCTAGATCCTGATGCACATGTAGAGCATTGGTATAGGAAGGAAACATTTCTTAAGGCTTATAGTCACTTCATCCAACCTATTACCAATATGAGGATGTGGCCTAAGACTACAAACCCATCAATAGAGCTTCCAGTGCCAAGAAAAATGTCCGGGAGACCAAAAAGAAAATAGCGAAGGATAAAGATGAGCCAAAGAAATATGGAAAGTTGTCAAAGAAGGGTGTGAAGATGACTTGTTCACTGTGCAAACAAGTTAGCCATAACAAGACTGCCTGCGGAAGAAGAGTAAGTACAATTGAATTTGTCATATTCTTAACTTTAGTTTCTTACATATAAGTCTCTAGTTTTCATCCCATTGTTTATGTTTGCTAGCATGGAATGGGTGGTCCTTCTCAACCAATACCCTCAACTGAAAGGCAAGGAAGTCAATCTCAACCAAAAGTAGGCCTACAACTGGTTTTGGTGTATACTCTAATCCTGTTACTGGAGCACATTATCAATTGCAAGAGAAGACTCAATTTCCTACTTTTATACTACTGCTGGTTTTGCTGCAACTACTGGAAATAAAAGTAGGCCTACAACTGGTTTTGGTGTATACTCTAATCCTGTTACTGGAGCACAAGTCTTTAATGTAAGTTCACTTTATGATTTGCCTTTCTCTTTGTTCAACACAATTTACTAATGTTTCACATTTTAATTGAAGTGTGGCACAACAAGTGAGAGGGTTCTACATGGTGCAACAAACTTGAAGAGTGCTTCACCAACAAATATTGATATTGGTTATAAAGCTCGTGGACTGAAATGGCAAGGAAAAGATGCAATGACCACATCACAACTATCCCGAATGAGAGCCAACAAGAGAAACCAAAAGGCTGCATCAGTAGCAAGCAGATTGTCAGCAAAAGGAAGCTCCAACAAGTAGTTAAAGTAGGAAATTTGTCACATTTAGGGTATTTGAAACAATGTCTATATGTAAACTGCAGCAGTGCTGTGTAGCTAGACTTATTATTATGCATTGATGTTGTGCCAATGACATTAGCAATGGTACTCTTCGATTTGTGCTAATCAAATTTGTGCCATTACTACTCTTCAATTTCTGCCACTGAGTCAAACATGCACGGGGCAGATTAACATCCGTGCTGGAATATAGGTAGCCGTGGCAGTTGTGCCAATTCAAGACAAAAAAAAACAATAAATGGGTCAAAACACTCAACAACCAAATAAATGAAATGGTTGGAGTCAAATACAACTAACTAGGCCATAAATCAAAGACCACATCGGGTGAATTCAATTCACTTCATTGAATTCACTGAATTCAACTTCATCCAATTCACTTAATCTTCCATTTCAACCATCTATAAAACCCAGTAACTTCATCCCCATTCTCTTCATCCCATTTAAATTATCCCATTCACTTCTTAAAACAAGCTCATTCAACCTCAAAAATGTTGGCATATTTCAAGAAGAAATTAACACGGTCATACGTAGAAAGTGATGATTCCGTACGTTTAATTTAGCACCCATGTTTCATTTGCTATTTTTATTGCAATAGTTTAGTAATTTTTCATGTTTTTTTTTTGCAGGTGCTTCATAGTAATATTTTTGACGTTTTACCAACCAAAAAAACTCATGCCGTTGTTGGTTATGGAGAAAAACGTTAAACTATGACCTACAAAATTGGAAAACACGCGCGCCTCTGTCTCGGGTGGAAAGACTTCGTGGAATTCGAGCAATTGACGGAGGGATATACACTCTGTATTTGGGTCTGCGAGTGTAAGTGCCTGGAGGGCATAGGATTCGATGTTCAAAAGAAGGAAGAGGAAGAGGTTATAGTTGTTGACTAGGTCTCTATTTTCTTTTCTATGTATGATGCTCGCCTTTTAATGAACAATTGCTATGTTTCTTTGCTGATTTATATTTGCAGATTCTATTCATGTCATATTTGCGACTAATTCACAACGCCAAACACAAGCCAAGTAATTCACAAAATCTAATAACCAAAACATTACTACAAACATGGAAGAAAATCTTTGTAGGAACATTACAAACAGTAACTAGGAAACAATTAGACTACCCAAAGATAATTTTTGCAAGTAAAAAAACATAGAACAACAACGACAAGCCTGTTGAATTTGGCTTTTGCACAGTCCCTCTCTTGCTTAATTTCCTTCAATTTTTGTTTCAATGAATCAAACTTGCCTCCAAGTTCCTTCATTTTATATTTCAATGTATACATCTCTTCTTCAACCTCTTTAAGCTTCTCCTTCAAAAGCTCAACCTCTAGAGATGGATCAATCCATTTAAAATAGCCACATCCACCCTTATCCTACATAAAAGTAAAAGAACATTATGAACACAAACAAATCCAAAAAAATGGCCGAAAATAAAATTTTCAAAAATCAAAATTTTAAAATAGCTACTCACTTTTGGCATCTTACAACCAAAAAATCTACGACCTAGGTTGTTAACTGTTCTCGAAGTTCTTACATTACAAGAATTACCACAATTACAAATAACATTTTCATTTATAATCCCTGAATTTTGTGACATTGCTATAAAGAAGAGAGAACCAAGAGAGAAATAAGAGAGAATACACACAACAACAACTATAAATCGAGAGAGAAGTGAGAAGGAAAAAAGAAACTGAACAGAAAGAAGAGAGAGAAACGGGGGAGAAAGGAGAGAGAGAGAGAAACGAGTGAGAAAGGAGGAGAAATGAGGGAATTTGGAATTGGGGTTTTAGATTTGGGGTTATTAAAAAAAAAGGAACGTTGGGAGTTGCCATGTAAGCAACAAAACAACCATTCACGCGCTCATTTTGCGTGAAGCACAGACGAGCTGCCATGTAGGAAAAAGGTGCCTATGTGGTACAAATTCAGAGTAGTTTAGGTACCCAATAGGTACAACCCTCGGTTTAGGTAGCCATGAGGAAAATGTGGTAAAGTTTAGGGGGCTATCTATGACTTTTGCCTTTTTGGAATACTAGACAAGTAAAAGTGAACGGAAGGAGTACTTTCTCTGTCTCTATTTACGTGGCACAGTTTGAATTTCTAGAGTCAAAGAGTTTAATTTTGATTGTGAATCCAGGCATGAAATCTTTAAGCTTTTTTTAAATAAAACTTACATATTTGTAAATTGCGTAAAAAGTACTACTAAGTCACAATAATTGATAATTCAAAATATATATATGCAAAAATTACGATAAAAAAAAGACTTGTTTGAATTTTGAAATATGAAAAGCGCCACATAAATTGGGATAGATGAAGTTTTACTTTATGTGACACACTTTCCCTTTTAGTCTGTCTCAAAAAAAAAAAAAATGTCACATTTCTATTTCTATATTTAGAAACAATTTAACTTTATGAAATAATTTAAAACTACACAAATATCTAATGCTCGTTTTGAATTACAAATTTTAAAAGTCTTCCTTTCTTTCTTAAATTTTGTGTAAAGTCAAATGGTGCCTCGTAAAGTGGGACGTAAGGAGTATAACATTCATCTTCTAAAATGACAATTCATTATAATGATCAAGTTTTCTTTAGAATTCATATTTCATGTTATGTTATATACTTATATTATATATTTTTTATAACAACATTTTGTTATAGCAGTTAAAAAATATCCAAACGACGTGAAAAAAATTATTCTACAACGTTAAAGGTGAACGTGTTCAATGAATTGTTCTAATTTCTTTTTCTTTGTAGGAAAGATACCTTAATATTTTTGCTAGATAAATTTAGTACATAATTTGATTTGTCTAGAATACATGCCACCTAGACAACTATACATAAAAGAGGAGATTACAGAACATGAAAGTAAATCATAAGTCAATAAACTCTCAAAAACTTGTTAGTTACTTCCATCCACTTCCATCTTTTGGCTATGGTCATCGATCGACTAGTCTATTTCTTTCCCTATAAATATATATCAACTACGTATAATCGTCTTTATTTCCTTGTTATATATGTCATATATGTATAGTTGTCATTCTTACATCTATTAGCGAATGTGATAATGATGATTTGTTTTTTATTAACATATGTGATATTAACATAGCTTTTTCACTTTAATGATAAATTATTAGCTATGACCTTTATATTCAAGCTAATAGCTCATATGGAAAAAAAAAATCATTTGTTTGGCTTTATAATGTTTCTAACTTGGTACTATACAATTTATTTGTTACGAAAACATTGATGAAACATGCCGAATTTGTAAAAATATATATTGCAATGACTTTTTTTTTTTAACCATATAGAAAAAAATTGTTATAAAAGTTCCGTAATTGAAGTAATAGTATAATATCTGAGGATTAGTAAGTCGACCTCAAATCTCAATTTGCTTGGCATGCATCTAGGCGTAGATGTTGTTGTATCCTAAAAGTATTCTTTTTTCACTTCTCATCCTATGTTTGTCCCGCTTTGAGTCCCGGCTTATCGCATTTGCACTGGAAAGTCCCATTTTGGAGGATGAATCACTTCCTACCAAAGACAATTTAATCATAAACCTCGAACTTGAGACTCTTAATTAAGAATAAAGAAGTACTTATCACTCTACCACAATCATTTTGTTGTTGGTTATAAAAGCTTTCCTATAAACATCTAATATGATCACATAGAAAAAAACAGTGTATGCAACATATAATTGGGGTTATATGATTTATAAAACATATAGAGAATTCATGACTATGGGCTATCACTAATTTTTGTGTCTGTCTTTAGTTACATCTCTTTTTCACTAGTAATGTTCTTACCCAAATTTGAGAGAACATAAATAATTTGTGAAAAAAATGTTAAAGTTTTTATTTACACGTCACTAGTTTTCTTTGTCCATACAACAATAATAATATACTCAATATCATTCCATAAATGGGATCTTTATCCATGTCACAACTAAAACAACGTGACTAACTAGTACTTAATTATGCCAAATCCAATTGACAAGTTTTGAAGCTCAACTACATAATTACACACACATACTTTATATCACTACTCAAACTACACACACATAAAATGAAATGACAAAAGTATGTATGTGTATATATCTCAAAGTTTTAACTTATTTTTATAATTTTAGTTCGAATAAAAGAGATGTATGTTGAAGTTTGAAACTGAATCACCGGATATCAAATTGTTGAACGTGTTCATCTAAAATGTACCACACCAGAGACTTGAATATAGTAAAAATAATACAAATATTTCAATCTGTGGATGTTTAGCTAATATGGGAATCGAGTATTCGAGTGAAATAAAGGTGTTCGAGGAATGGCATTCTTATAAACAGAGATCTTAGTGAAATAGAAGCGTTACGGTAACAACAAGACCGCATAGCGCAGTGGATTAGCGCGTTTGACTTCGGATCAAAAGGTCGTGGGTTCGACTCCCACTGTGGTCGGTGCTTTTTTTCTCTGTCATTTTAGTTATTTATTTATTTACTTGCAAGACAATATTTTTCTGTCATTTTAGTCATTTATTTATTTACTCGCAAGGGAATAAATATTGACGTAGAGGGTGTTTCGATTGACTTTTTAAAAATAGTTTATGAGTTATAAGTTATGTATTTTGACTTATTTTTGTAGTATTCTTTTGACTTAAAAGTAAGTGCTTAAAATCATTTTCTACTCTCTCAAACATCACAAAAAGTAGAAAAAAGCGTAAAAACTAATAAGCACTTAAAATGAGTCAATCCAAACACCCTTGTAGCTTAAGATGCAATTTTTGACTTTTGTAGAGCCAGTGATACAGTACAAAGATGAGTAGATGTTGGACTTGATGGATATTTGGCCTCTGGTCGTCGGCAGAAATAGTCCCAACTTTGTATAAGTTAATTAGTTTTCAGCTTTGCTTAATTAGTTTATGGACTTATTTTCTATATTGGCCCAATGTATATGTAGGAGACTATGGACAGACTTACATGGTTTTTGGCTATTCTGATATGGAAAATCCAGATTCTTTCTCCATCTTTCCCTTGTTATCATTTGTAAAACATTGTTAGATTTCCATGGTGATTTCACATCTCTCCAAGGTTATCAGTAGATGACTACTTTCATATTTATGCATATAGGCTTTCATCATAAAGTTTTTCTACTGTAATTAATTTTCTCTTCCTTTCCCTACTTTCAACAAAGCATAAGAGTAAGATGCATTTATGCTGAGCGATAAAAGTTATGGGTATGCAAAGTAACCGCTCGAGGGACGTAGGAATTAGGGGTGCTTCTCGGTTGGTTCGGTTCGGTTTTATGAATTATCGGTTCGGTTTATCAATTTTCGATTTGTAAATACACTAAATCAAAACCAAACCGATAAGATATTCGTTATCGATTTTCAATTTATCGGTTTTTGGACCTTAACGGTTCGGTGTCCAGTTTAACCAATAAGAAAATGTTCCACTAATTTTTTTTGCTTTCTCTTGTTTTTCCATTTGTTCATAGATACACTGCCTTCATGCAATAAAGTATACACAAATTACAAGACAAAAACTATAAAATACATTGTAGCAATCTTTAAATAATAAAACAAGGGCAGTTCTTAGTTCATTTGTTCATACACAAGGCTAACTTCTTCAGGAAAAATAACAACAGCAAGGCAAACTATAAAATGCAAAAGAAAGCAGTAAGTAGCAGCACCAAACCAGCAACTTCAAAAATCCAAAACTGAGAGAACTCGCAAGTCGTAGTTTCGTTTGAGGAGGGAGAGAGACATCGCAAGCCCTATCTTATCAGAATTGAGAATTGAGAGAATATAACTAGCATAAGCGTGCTTGCGGTAAGTAATTTAGAAGTAGAGTTTGTATTTAAAAATTATAATTTTAAGCCATCAATATATAACTAGGGGTATAAATGTAATTTTAACATAAGCTTATTGGTTTATCGATTAAAGCATTAACTAAATCCTTAAAACCGGAAACCAAACTGATAACCCAATACAAAAGTTTTACAAAATCATTTACAAACCATTAACCCAATAACCCGATATCGATAAATCAATAGAGTTTTTATTGATTCGATTTATCGGTTAAATTGGTTTTGCACACCCCTAGTAGGAATAGTGATTCATGGAGTTGGAAAATTTCTGGTTAAATGCCACTAACGGACAGTAAGTTGTTCTTGTAGCTCAGTTGGTCTTATGAGCCGGAGGTCGCGAGTTCTAGCCTCGCCAGGACCAACTTTAGTTCAATTGCAGTCAACCTTAATCTGTTTTCTTTTTTTCCTATGTGAAGCAAGTTGAGATTACAATTCGAACGCTGATAATATCCAAATAAACCAAATGGAATATTGACATTATTCCACAAAATTTCGATCTAATTATACCAAGGCTACAATGACCATTTGATTGTGTAGCGCCCAATTCTCACCCCTCTGTCTATGTCTGTCGCTCGGAAGCAGTTGGTGGTATTTCAGCACCTCACTGATCTTTTAGGAGGTATAGAGTCAATTTTTTCATAATTCCCAAATCTTTGAAAGATTTAATTATTAATTTGCGTTATTTGATAAAACTTTGAAGAATTGTGATAAAAGTAATTTTCTGTTTTGTTTTCAGTATCAAGTCACAGAATCAACAATAATATTTCTAAGATATTCCAACTTAAGTCCAAATAAATCACAGGTCAGCAAGACATCGGAAAGGTTATGTAGAAAATGATTTCTTCATTTATTGAGCTAGTTAAATGGGAACATTATTCATCGTTTTTCAAGAAATTTAAAAAGAGATTATTTTAAGACTTTATATGTGTTTAACCTTAAAACGGAGAACAATTAAATTTGTACGTGATGCCAAAGATATGTGGCTAAATTCAATTCAAGATTAAATAGCGAGATATGTCAATAAAATGAACAGAGAAGCAGATCTAACCAAATGTTAAATACGTATGGCCTCGGGTATAGAAACCGAGGTCGATACCCTTTTGTTACAAGCTCTCACGAGGTATAATAAAAATGAACTTAAGGACAGATGAGAACTGATTTAATAAGATTTTTATGATTGTTGATGTAAACTATTTCTCTCCTTGCTACTGCCAACCCTTTTCATGAATGATAACCTCCTCCTTATATAGTAGAGGAGTTTCAACCCTAGTACAATTCTAAATAAAGCAAGTAAATCTGGTGACAGTTGTATTTGCGAGATCGACGCCGACATATCCGGGTGAGGACGGATATTTCGGTCTCCCGCTAATGGCAATCAATCGCCCTTTTATCGCCTCATCCTGGCCCGAGCTCGAAGCCTCATTCCCGGTGAGACGGTCGTATTGTGACCGAGCATAACCATGACAACGGGAAACCGAGCGTGCCTGTGTCCTCGGTTTTACCCGTATACAGATAGTCCCCCCATTTCCCGAGGTACAGTTACTGACGGCGGGGAATGAACCCTGAATAAACTGAGCAGTCGCCTCCAATTACCTATGACGGGACCTTTAAGTCAAATCTCACTCTGCCCGATGCTGGGTCATTATTACCCAGCGGCCAAATCTTTTTGGGGAATCCTCCTTGTATCAGAATTCTTGATACGCTACAGGATCTCTTAAATCTCTTTCTATATAAAGCCCATGTCTTCTTTCTTTTCCATGCATCTGCACTTCTTCAAATCTCACTTTGTTTCACCTCAAAACCTACTGATATTCCTGCATTGAGCCCATAATACTCTTCGGATCTTCAATCTTCTTGTTCCAGGGTGAGAATACCTTTTGTTAAGGAGGACCTTCCACGATCATGGCTTACGTACCGTTACTGACTCAGGGTGAAGATCAGCCTTCATTCATGCCATCGGCTGGAGCCGCTGGCTCTGATAGGGAGTTAGAATCTATTGCTGCTGGTATTGTTCCGTCGGGTTTTATTTATACGAACGACTGTAAAGTCCTTCACCATCTTGACCCGGTGGAAGATTTCGAATCTTGTATCGGTGATAACGCCATTACTACGGTCAGAGAAGATTGCCATCTAGGCGCAGACGTCGATTTTCTCCCTGTTGGGGAGGGTGTGAAAATAAATCATCATGTTGCCGGTTATTCGCTATTATACACTTATCCCTTCGCCATAGGGTTCACCCTCCCTGGTCATAGAATAATCGAGGACTTCTGCCATCGATATCGAATATGTATCGGGCAGATCGCCCCGCAAATTTGGAGGCTCATGTTCTGTATTGAGAAATTGGTCAATGCGGCCGGAGTTGCTTTTACCCTCGATCATTTGCTTCATTTATATATACTACGGGTGATCCGAGGGGGAATTGTTCAGTTGCTTCCCAGGGAAATTCGAAGCCTAATTGACCTTGAAGATGATTATGATTGAGGATGGCTTTATCGGTTCGTGATGATACGCATGGTTCAACTTCACCGTCCATCGTCTGTCGATTTTCCTGAAGTGTGTAGCCCTTCACCGGATCCAGTTGAGCCAACGCTCGAAACTGCTATTTTTGAATGGGTAGTTGCCCTTCTCCGGGCTTCTCGTAGCTTAGGCCGTTTTTGGAGAAGAATGGCACCTGAAGGGTGGAAAGGCAAAGACCATAGTAATTTCTTAATCTGATCGTTTCGACCCCTATTTCCCTGTATTATTATCTTAACTCAATACCTTTGGTTTTCAGGACTTCGGACGAGGAGGGCTTCCAAAGGAAAGTCGGTAGCCGAGGTCGTAGTTCGAGGAAAAAGAACACCCGCTCCGTCGAGGCCACCTAGACGCAGGGAGGCTAGAAGTTTTCCCGTTGTGCATTCGGGGGTTGGATCTCGAGTTCGAACTCGCCATATTATGGGGACCCGTCGGGAAATGCCTTCGGGTGAAACTACACCAGTGATTGTGCTTGATGAGGAAGATTTATCGGGATTGGATATCCCCGGGTCATCCACCTCTGGTGCAAGTCACGGGGACATCTAATCGGTGTCACCCGTTATTGTCGCATCCAGTGGATAGACTCGGAGATCTCATCCTCCGACTTGTTAGGTTGAGTAAGGGTGTGGTTGCCTTACTTTTGTTTTCCCATTACTAGTCGTAGAGTAGAGTTTCTTCTGCTTTTTCTGATGTACTGATGTATCCGGCATAGTCGGAATTTTATGAAATGGAAAATATCTTTAATGGAGTTTTGCAAATTGGTTGTTATTGGACTTTATTGAGCATTCCATGTGTATTGTTTGTACCCAAACCTTCGTATATGCTCTTGTTGTATTCGATCAGTAATCATTTATTCCATAATCCGAAAGAACCCGACATGTTTTGCTACCGGCCACCATAATCGAGCATCTTGTTATTAAACTCGGCCACGATCGGTTCGAAACAACATCCTTTGCGAAATATTCGGAAGCTTTACTCGATCATGGAGGTGTTCGTACGAGGTCCCGATCTAGGTCTCTTCGGAAGGTTGACCTGTTTAAGCACGATCTATTGGTTGAGCGGACGCCCCGGTTCTTTCTCGCGTACGCTTCCCATGATTAGATAGGATTAAGGTCACATCCGTCTAACATCGACTCGTGTCGAAGCCCCGTTGGCTCTGAAAACAGTTGCGGAAGGTAAAGCGTCTCGGTCCCACTCTATAAAAGCAAGTTTTCCCCTTCTTTTTTCACTTTTCGACTTTTACCAAAGGGAATTTTTACCTTCGTGTGCTCTGAATACTTTGATCTTCATATCTTCAAACCTTCAAACCTCCATATCTTCATATCTTCTTCTTAATTTCCTGTTCAATCTTCAAACCTTCATTTTAAACCTTCTTATCTTCATACTTTCAAAATGACGAGCAAATCTTCAAAGGTTAAGGCCGGTGAGACGTCTTCGGCTCCTAAACCAGAGCCACTGCTGACTGACTTCGTTCCTCAAGTCTGTTCGACCATTCGGGACTTCAAAGTCGAGAAACCTTCTCAACAGGGGGATCGAGGTGTCGAAATATCAGCCTATCTGTGTACGATACCCCCAAATAAACTCGAACAAGTCAAGGAAGATTGTGGGTGGAAAGGTAAGAAGGTCGTTATTCCCGACCAAGATGAAGCCATATCGACCTACGTGGAAGGGTACTTAAGTGTTTATACTTACCCTTTCACCTTCACCACACTCGACCCTGTGTTGGTCGATTTCTGCAAGCGGTACGAGATCACCCTCAGCCAAATTCACCCGTCATTTTGGAGGATCATTGTGCTCCTCCGTTATTTTGCTACAAACGTGAACATTCCGTTCACGGTGCACCACCTACTTCGACTATATAGCCCCGTGTCTTCAGGGGGAATGATAAAACTTTCAAAACGAGCTGCAAAAGAGCCCTTCTCAGGTCTGGACGAAGATAGAGACTGAGGCTGGCAGGCAGGTTTGCCCGAATAAGAACAGCGGATCTGATCCCCGTTAACAAATTACCGTTTCTCGAGAAATAGAAACCAAAACGTAAGTAAATTTATGTCAATACGATTCGACAGCGTGCTTGCACCAATACTGAACTTTTTATTTGTTCGTGTGTATACAACGCTTATCCGAACCCTTGGTACGGTTCCTAACCTCGACCAGTGGATTGGGAAAATATGTTCCCAACTTACTTATGCCGAACGTACCTAGAGACGTTTATCCCGGTCCCGTTGGGAGGCCGGGACCCATGGTAAGTCTTCCCCTTAGAGCGTTTCTACTTTGTGTAATATGCCATGTTAGTTAGGTAATGACTGTTCTTCTCTTTGCTTCACAGGTTTGTCAAAGGCCACTAGAATTCAGGGCCAGGAAACTGCCGAGACCTCAGCTGACGAGCAGGATGTCGAAGCTCTCGATCTGGGAGACGTAGTTGAAACGAGGAAAAGAAAATCCTCCGAATCATCTCGAGCTCCTTCCCAGTCTAGGAAAAGATCGAAGGTCATTATTCGAGAAACCTCATCGGAAGATATCTCGGCCCGTGTATGGACGCTGAGGTTGTTGGCCAATTATTGGACCATTTTGACGACGATGACCAGGCGTTGGGTGGGCATCGTCTTATTGACGAGCCCTTCGAGCATGATTGTTGCAATCACTCCACCATTGGTGGAAAGCTCAAGTCGAATACCTGCTCCGGGTATGTCGGGTTTCGAGCATTTGCCCATCCCGGTAGCTGACTATTTCGGGGTTAATTCCGGTCCCAGGTTAGAGAAATCGTTTCCTGCCCCTAGTATCGACCCGAATCGGAAGAGGCTAATCACTTGTAAGGTGCCGGCTGATATGAACATGTTATCGGGTTCTGTTGAGGTGTCCAGCTATTTGTACCCTCTGGTGTCCCAAGAGGACCGTAAGAAAATGGTCGAAGTCAGCGAATCGTGCCTTTTCAACGAGGCTCAACATGCATTGAATCGGGTAAGTCTCGTCCTTATGTTCTTTTTACTCAGCTTTTAATTTCATGCCTCCTTTTAATAACTGTTCTGTTATAACCCGTAATTTTTTTACTTTTGGAAAAATTTGAAATAATTGTGACTTGTAAGAAATAAGGCTATATTTTGATTTTATTTAATATATGTGTGTTGTCCATGAAATACTGATGAGGGAATAACGAGGAAGGCTAAGGGCAAAATTGGAAATTTCAAAAATTAGTTTCGGGAGTTACGAAATAAGCCCCTAAATGAATTGGGCTAGAAAAAAAAAAGGGGAGGCCCAACATCTTATGGATGTGGCCGGCCATGCCCAAAAGAAGGGCCAAGCCCATAAGTGATTTAAACCCATGTATTATAAGGAAAAGGGGGGCCATTTCTTCATTATACTAGAAGCTTCAACAAAACAAAAGAAGAGAGAAACCAACAAAAGGCCCTCTCGTCCAAACTAGAAAAAAAAAATTGTGGGGCTCAAATCTTTGGTTCAAACTCATCTCCTTTGAATTTCTATTAAGTTGGAAACCCTCTTCAAGGTGATACAAATTTGGAGGCAAGAAAGTACTTTTTTTTACAAAGAGGAGAATTTGGAAAAAGGTAAGAATTTTACTCTTTTTATCTTGGAAGAAATTTATATATATGTTGTAGTATATGGAAGTGAATGTAAAGTATGAGAATTTTGTGTTATGGGTATGTGTGTGTGTGGCCGAAAATGGTGGTAGATGGAGAGGAATGATCAAATTTTATTTATTATGTTAAATTGTGTTGTGATGGCCTTGTGATATAAATGGAAGAACATTAGTTCAAGTTGGTATGAAAAATTGGTTGTTAAGTTGTTCTAGGAAATTTTGTGATTTTATTATAGTTTATGTAATTATGGAAATGGAAATTGTTAAAGTGTAAATTGTGGTTGTTGTTGATGAAATGGGAAGATGAAAAATGTGTTGTGAATGTTGTGTCGAAGGTTGGAGACTTCGGATGAATTCTAGTCTTGGTGGGATTTTTGTATATTTTGTAAAATGGTATGAAATGCTTTTGAATTGCACTTGAATGGTCTTGAATTGGTAATGAATGTGTAAGTGTCGATATTGGTTTGAAAAATTCGTAGTTGAATTGAATGTCGAGGAATTATGTTGAAAGGAAGGTTACTAGTGTTGGAATGCATTTTAAATCGGTTTTTGATGTTATTGGTTTGGTTGTTGGTATGGTTGTTGAGGAATTTAGCCGAGTTTAATTCTCGGGGATGTTGAATTTACAGGGGAGGTGCTGCCGAAATTTCGGTAGACAAATACTAAGTAGGATTAAAAATTCTAAGTACTTGTAGCTAATTTTTGAAAATTGCTAATATTATTGTAGAGATTGGAGAGCCCGAGACTTGAGTCGAGATTTGTTGGCAAGCGATCGAGATTGGGTAGTGAGCGATCGAGGTATGTAAAGCTTATCGTTCTTCCTTTTGGCATGGTCCTTAAAAAAATAAATGAATGGCATATATGTATGTTCTAAAGAAATATTCTACTCTTAGAGCCACTAGGATGGCCTATGTCTTTGATTTCCATGAACTATTCCATACGACTTGTCATATACTTATGATGTTTGAAGAATTAGTCGATACGTTTCCGGTTATGGTTCGAAAAATACTTGATATGGCGTAAGTGTGGATATGTATATTTTGGATATGTGTATATGATTTTAAGGTTCCACTTGAAGTACTCTATAAGGTTGTTTGAAAGCTTCTTAAAAATAAATGATATTAAATTTTTATTTTTTTTTGAAAATGACTTATAATATATTTTTCGAAAGTTTGTAATTTGAAAGTTCGTAACTTTTGTATACTAATCCCGATGGGCTCGATGCCTACTTTAAGCCTTCAAATATCATTATGTATATGTAATTATCCGTTGAGTCTTGGAAATTATTTAAAATGTATATGCATATGGTTTCCGCACTACTCCGCTCGTGCCTACTATTATGATATCGTTCGCCGGATCCCGGGCCGGTTTTGTGATCGTGCGCACTATGTAATATTCGGCAGTATGATGTGTTACGGTTCCCGAGACCTCGCTATAGGGCCGGGTACCGCTTATATACGGCGTTATGATGTGATATGGTATACAATGTGTTCGGATGATATGATATGTTCTGATGATATGATACGTTCGGTGATTGTACGGAGATTTGAAACTTTCTGGAGTATGATGTGTTGTAGCGCCAGCGTCGGAGTGGCAACTGTCGCACCCCCTTTTAACCGGGTTAAATTAAGGAGTAGACGTATTGGTGATTCCCGTTTATTTTGTTTGAGGAGTCGCCACCTAATTAATTTAACGGTGAATTAGGACACCAAGATGTTAACTAAGGCAAAGTTAAAACTAAACCTCAATTAATAGTCTGCTTAACCAGTGTAATTCTAGGTAAGGGCTCTATATTATCCTAAAGGGAAGGGGTTAGGCATCTTTTAAAATCCGTTAACTTACGGTTATCCGACCAAACTTAGGTTAATTAATTGAAGTAAATATAATGTTTAAATTCGTAAATGTTGCTAAAATTTTAAAAGGAAAATAATATTAGTGAAAATAAGATTTATAGAAAATATAATATAAAAGAAAACTTAAAATGCCATTTTTTTTTAAAATAGGCCTTATAAAAGTTGTTAAGGCTTCCAATGAAAGTATGATAGTGCTGTTTAAAATATAATAACTTTTTAAGAGAAGATTTAGTAGATGTGAACTTTAGATAGAATTACATTATATGAGTATAGTAATGTAGAAAATCTAAACTTATTTTTTTATAAATAGAATGCAAAAGATAACGAATTTTCTTTCTCTTTTATTTAATTATGCTTGGCTATAAATATGTATAATTGGATGAATCTTGAAAACAGTGTTTATAAAATATACTTGAGTTTATATTTACGTATTAGTGATGTTTTAAAATGTATATGATAGTAAGAATAAAATATGATTCCCTTTACTTAAAATATATAGTCATGTTATTTTGCAAATCAATTGTTCCGAATAAAACAAATATTAGACGTTATAAATAGTTTTAACATGAAAAAGAAGAGAATAAAACTTATGAAATTAATTATTGGTTTACTACCCATTACTAAGACTAAACCCCACTAATTTCACTACGGTTCATCTAAATTAACAAGTGTTAGTCATGTAATACAAATTAAATGCATAAAAAATAAAATAGAGGAGTAAATAAGTTAAATGGGCTCAGCCCATTTCATGGCTGCTATGATCAGACTGCTGTTGGACTTCAGCCCAGTAATTTCATTGTATTGCTGTGGCCTGCCGCTGTATGGGCTTGGCCCAGAATATTTTTTTTATCTGCTGCGGCGGTAGATTGACCCGAGAGGATATTGCGTTGGGCTTTTAGCCCAACACCAAATGCGGAAGAAGACGAGTCACTCGGAGTCGTATGCGATGGTCATGCATAAAAAAAATGAAAGGAAAAAGATTAATATATGATCAATAAGTAAGCTTAAACATATCAGTAAATTATGTATACATACTATGTATGTCTATGATGTGAAAGCATATGAAATTTCGAACAAGTATGGAAAACACAACTTATTTTAGGATATTAAAAGCTTGACATAACACTTAAAACAGCCAGAGCATAATTAGAAGTGAAAAGTGCAATGCACTCACTGATTTAAAAGCAACAGAAGAGTAATTTTAGACCAACTGTTCATTTAATCACTTAGGAGGCTTAATTTCCATTATTCTCCAACATCTAAAAACTCGTTTTAACCAGAAACTTATACTTATTTACAGAACTGCTAAATTACTATTGAGAGTAAACACAAAGGAAAGGCATGCTTCACTTCTCTTTAATCTATACTTGTAATCACATATAAAACAAAAGCTTAAACTTCCTATAAGAATAGGAGAAAACAGACCCAAACACACATTAATGCAAACTAGAGCATGTACTTTTTGCAAGATTCATAATAATTCCCACTGTGACAGAAAATGAAAACCCCAGTCACAAACCTACTATATTCTTTAGTGCAAAAACAAAATGAAGAATAAGTGCTTACATACTTATTTTTTGTTTATAAACGAGGAGTTAAAGGTTGAAAAACAAGCTGACAGCTCAAAACAGTATACAACATGAAAGCACAAAGGATTTTGCAATTTGAATGACCAAACAGAGACTTACTAGGTGACCTTAACTACATATTCTAGCAAAATAAGGAAGGCAATTGCCATGTTTTAAGTGAGGTTACCATGACATTTCCTTTTAATCTAGTTAACTAGTTATAGCTTCGATCATGTTTTCATCCATAGATAGTCTCAAAACAAGTTCTCAATGCCATTTTGTAAGATAAGGAGACTATCAAATACTTTGAACCCATATTAAAAGTAAAGCCATATTTTCCATGTTCGAGTAAATTTCAGGAAATCGCAGTCGTTTACAACCTACAGTTGACTGAAACAGACTGGTTTGGACATGTGCAATGGCCAGTATACACATGATATTCAGGGCATACATGATCACTCTTATATGAAGTCACTCGGCATCTTAATTTGACTCAAAGACCAAACTAGGTAGATGCCAAATAGCCTAAGCAAGCACACATGGACAAATTCATTCTTCAAAATCAGCAGGCAAACGCAAGACAAGAAACAGGCTGATACGTTGAGACTCTCTTACAACAAATAACAAGAACTGACAGGAGTATTCAATGCACTGCAGCAACAACAAAAATAGAACTCCCTATCACCAAAAGCATGACAATAAACTAATACCGAGTGCAGAGAATAGAACCATATCCGGATAAAACATTACACATAATCCAAACTGAACAGAAACATAACAAACTTCAAAAGATAAGAGCAACAAAGGCCCTAAGGGCCCCTGCTGAACTTAAAAAAAAAATGAAAAAAAAAATTGACAATACTAGTACCATTAAAGAGTCAATAAGAATCATGATTCAGCTAACATAACTAACTTAACATTCTCAAGCTATTCCAATATCAAACAAGACCTATGGACTATACTAATAACATGTTAAATCGTACTAACTTCATTTAAACAAGTTATAGGCGACTGCAACTAATTAAAACTGAGCATAAACAAGTATCAATGAATCTCCGAGGATTATGCTAACCTACCTTATTACTATGACATTATTAAACCACATTGAACAAACTTATAGAGGTGTTCTTCGTTAATATAATCAGAAGTAGAACAGAAATCAGCCACAGATTCGACTACTAATTATGCCTGACCTAACAACAACCCTTAAACGGGTTCGAATATCCTACTGACTAATTAACCAAATTTGTATAGTTTGATCATATAAATCATATTGCAAAGCAAAGAAGATCACAACTTAACAAGATGACATTTCAATTCTTTTTTGGGAAAATGAACAATCATTTTTAAATGTTAATGCGATAAATGAACACTAATGCAGGTTTGGTAAAGAATTCCAAGTAACGAACTGGCATCATGTTAACAATAAACCATATAAGCAAGCAAAAAGATCGAATGAGATAGCACACTATAAACCAAACTGAACCATCCAGAATGTCATTATCGATATCATAGCAGGCATGTGAAATTCTTTATATATCTTAACCAATTTAGTAACTTGTCAATGAATCATAGACTGAATCATATTTGAGTTATTTCATATGCCAACAATTTAGCCAGATTTGAATTTCGACGCTGATTAAGTTAAATGGCAACAGGAGACAGGACAATGCCTAACTTAAACTAACATACACTTAGTGAAATAGCGACCACCAAAAAAAACAGTTGGAACTCATAAGCAAACAGTAATCGACCAATCTCACATTCGAATTATTCCTTCAGTTGTCCAAGCAGTAAGCCAAGGCAAGTTTCAAAGAACTATTAGAATTAAGCATGAACAGCCTTAAAACCAAACAGGCCTGCTGATGATTGGGTAAGCTCACTCAACATCTATTTAACAATCACAAAGAAGGAATGCCGAGTTCACATACAGAGGTCCGACTTATTTTACCATATCTATTATAGTTCATGTGTATATACCAAGTTCTCAAGTTAACAATCTCCATATCTAAGCTCAAAAGTTTACCATACTGACACATAATCAAATTCAAACATCTTCATCTGCATATTCGTAATAAATACTTTTAAAAGCTATCAGCCCCAATCTAAATAACTTGGATCTTGCTTTGAATTGATATTTAAGCACACAGGATCGTGCTGCAATTTAACTTATCACCTACTATCACTAGTTGGTATAATCATCTTCGGATAAACTCTTACGAACACATAAATACTGAAATTAACTGGATTGAATTGAAACATAAACAGCTAAACTCTGTTAACTCCTGAACTGGAGATTAAACCCCTCACTCAAAATGCTCCCCTTTTATTTACAGCCACCTCTGCAAAAGCTCAGTTCATACCGCCGGCACATGATGTTACCAATACGCATCAAGTTCCGCCAGTATATACTTATACCACAGCTCCACCCATGACACAAATCCAGGGACAATGTCGCACAGATGTTGATCATTATGTTGAAGTTGAAAATGAGGCACGGTCAATTAATGATGAAATGATAAATAGAAAGCTCAAAAGTTTGGAGGATGCCATGAGAAGTTTGCGTGGACTTGGTAGTAACCAAAGCGTGAGATATGAAGAATTATGTGCATTTCCTGAGGTAGAATTGCCACCAGGTTACAAGATTCCAAAATTTGAGAAGTTTGATGGGTCGGGGAACCCTTTCTTCCATTTGAAGGTCTATTGTGAAAAGTTGATTGGTGTGGGGAAGAATGAAGGGATAAGAGTCAAACTATTCAATCAGAGTTTGAGTGGAAAAGCCTTGGAGTGGTATTCTAAGCAAGATACAACCAAATGGCGTACTTGGGATGACTTGGCAAATGCTTTTGTGGATCATTACAAGTTTCATGTTGAGATTGCTTCTGACAGAATCTCAATTACAAAGTTAAACAAGAAGTCAATCGAATCATTTCGAGAATATGCTATACGGTGGAGAGAAGAATCACAGTTCCTAAACCCCAAAAAACCCCCCCTATTTTGTAGCTTTTTTTTGAATCACAGAAAAAACCCCTGGGAAAAATTAAGTTCTGAAATAAGTCACCCCATTTTAATCCGGATGGATTTAGGGAGTATGACGTATTGGAGATTCCTATTTATTTATTTTAAGGAGTCGCCACCTAATTAATTTAACGGTGAATTAGGACACCTAGAGGTTAACTAAGGCAAAGTTAAAACTAAACCTCAATTAATAGTCTGCTTAACCAGTGTGATTCTAGGTAAGGGCTCTATATTATCCTAAAGGGAAGGGATTAGACATCCTTTAGAATCCGTTAACTTACGGTTATCCGACCAAACTTAGGTTAATTAATTCAGATTAAAGATAATGTTGTTAAGCTTAAAGTAATAATTTTATTGTAAAAATGAGACTTGCAAAATATAATGATTTGTATATAAATAAAAGTTTTCAAGAAAAGACCTAGCCAATTTAAACTTAGAATAAAATTATATCATATGAGTGCAATGGCGCAGAAAATCATAGACTTATGTTTTTTTATAAATGGAATGCAAAAGATGATGAGTTTTCTTTTCTTTATTTAATTATGCTTGGTTAAAAATAGACATGATTGATTTAAACTCGGAGAATTATTTATAAAAATAATACTTGAGTTTGTATTTGCATATTAACGATGTTTTGCAATGTTTAGATAATAAGGATACAATGATTCTCTTCATTTAAAATATATATAATCATTCTATTTTGCAAATCGATTTTTTTCAAAATAAATATTAAACATTATAAATGGTTTTAGCATGAAAAGAAAGGAGTGATACTTATGAGGTTAATGTTAATATCTTTCTTAAATTTACTACCCATTATACTAAAGCTAAACCCACTAAATTCACTAAGGTTCGTCTAACTTAAGAAAACAAAAATAAAATAAATGGTTAGTCATATAACACAAATTAACTGCATAAAATATTAAAATGGAGGAGCAAATATAGTTTAATGGGCCCAGCCCATTTTAGAACTGCCACGATCAGCTGCTGTGATTTGTTTGCTATTGGGCCTTGGCCCAAAATGTCTTCTATTCTGTTGCGGGTTGGCTGGACACAAGAGGAAGTCGTGTTGGGCTTTTAGCCCAATCAAATGCGGAGGAAACGAATCCCTCGAAATCGTATGCGATGATCATGCATAAAATGAAAAGAAAAGGATTAATATCTAATCAATAAAAAGTTAAATATATAACTTGTAATCCTAAGGCAATTCGATAGGTTATGTATATATTATGCATATCCAAGTATATTTCATGTATACACACTTCACATATAGGAATGCCTACTGCACATGAGTTCGGAAATAAACATAACCAAATTGAAATGAAACTGAACTGTATATGGAATCTGCCAACGCATGTTTCACTCCCACGATGATGCACATAACATAGACCAAGTATATATAACATATTCAACCATTTGAAGAATTAAAATAGGGCATTTTTGCATATATGGCACAGGCAGAGTTTTTTAAAGAAATGCACTAGCAACACACAGTGTGTACTGAGTCTAAACATGGTAGATTTGTGATGTACAAAACACTCACTGAATTCAAAAAGGATATTCATGATATTCAGTCACATTTCCAATTCATGTGCTTTGTATTAACAAGGCAAAGCACTAATAATTGCAGCACAATATCACTCCTGCCAATAGCTAGTAATTCTGCTCGACTAAACTACAAATGGTAATTATCCTTTCCTCTCTAAAGTAGAGATTTTCAGCCCAGCAATACCAGTTTTAATTTCAGTCAATACAACGCCTCATTTGAACACAATATTTAATATATCACGGGATATTCCACAGAAGACATGAACTATACCAGACGTAACTTGGACCAAACACGGCATTTAGGCAAACAACCTTAGCAGGGTTCTAAGCCAATATTCAGTCTAAATTCAAGCAAGACAGAGCAGTAGATCCTAAAAGACCAGACAATCACCATGCAATTGCTAACTGATTCACGACTCGCAAACGAATTTTAAATGCGGCTACTGTTTTCTAATCCCCCTTTCTTGCTTCAAAACTTCATACACTAAATGTAACATCATTCATGCAAATTTCACATTAGGCAAAGATTTCCAGCCTCGAGGATTAAAAGGAAATTCATTCGAGCGATGACATAATATGCCAAACAAATAAAGACTTCATACCAAAACTGATAGTTCAAAACAGGGATAAGATGATGACAGAAAAGGGGAGGGACAAGAAAATAGAAGTAACATTTTCTCTTTTCATTTTAAATGTAGGAAATGGTGACTGACTTTTAAAATGCAATTACGACGATAACTATAGAATCTTTCCTCTATCACATATTAAGTAAGTCAAATAGAGGAGAAGAAGATAAGCCTTGTTATACAGAATTACCAGGACAGATCATACTAAGACCAAAATCAAAATCAAAGAAGGACAGATCAAACCGATGCAAAAAAAAAAGCATAAAAGAACACAAGTGATCTATTCATTTTTTAATTTAAACTAGACTGGTGATCTGCCTCATTTTCCATTTTTCATCAACATACTAGCAGCTATCTAAAAGAAGAGGATAAATAAGACACCAAGCAGACTCTGCATGCATTTTAAAGGCTGAGAGATGTAGTCATACAAAGGTTTTTAATTATTCAGACCATTTTTAAATTTCTTTAACAAGAATGAGTATGACATTCGCTTCTTTTACTTTAACAAAGCATAGGATGTCGCACATATTCATAAGTTAAGGAATTCCATCATCGCAACATGGCACTAACAAACAGAGTGAAGGTCACACAGTTAAAGTGTATTTGGGCAGAGAATTTTTTAAATAGATTTGACTTTACCAAACCAACTAACCACTTTATTAAACTTAAGGAAGGATATATACTCAGGTATATATTGGACAACAAAGACTTGTTCGAAACATGAAAGATAATTTAGGTTAAGAACACATTAAGCCATAATAAGCATTCAACTCCTAAATTTAATCAAACCAATCATAGCATTACATCTACCATAATAATAGACCAATAGAACCAATATTCAGACAGATGATAATCAAAACTAGACTAACACATATTGGCAGTCAGATTCAAGACTTAACATATCGGGACTCTACGTTAGATTATTCAACTAACACAAGATACATGCTTAACATGGACAGATTACATGATGCTCTCGGATACGTTTAAACTAATAGGATTACTATAAGTATAATGCAGACTAAATATCAATCAAGAAACTTCAAACATGGCTCCAAACTGAACCAGAACACAATGAAGGCAGACAAAACCTCCTAGATGAGATTAAGGACCTAAACTTTCTTCCCTTTAAAGCAGGAGGTGAAATAAGAATGCCAAGCATAAACATATGATCAGACAGAATGAGAATCAATCTTTAAAGTAGGAAATCTGGATACTTGTTTCTTATCAAAGAAGACCTGTTAAAATATGCACAACATCACATAGATTTATTTAACTAGCCAGCTTCAATTCTAAATGATTCTCTGAATCTGCCATAGTTCAGAATCCAAAAGAGAGTAGCACAGTTATTGGAAGCAGCATACTTAAGTTGGAAACGATACTAAAATAAATTCTTAAAAAAAAAGAAAGGAAGAGAGCGGGTTATTTATTGAAACAGAACCAGATGGGGGATCAAACTAATAACATGCACTCAATCCTATAATTTGAGTTAAAACAAGCCAAACCAGGTCTTGAATTTATACATTAACACAGCCTTGTTCATGATTTTTTTGGTAAATGAAACAAAGTGCATAAATGCCTTACTCTCACAAACCAAGCAGAAAATTAAATGTCTCTACCCAAATTCTAATATATGCTATTGAAACTAAACCAAACTAACCTGATTACCACATTTTCCATGGAACAGAACTGAAACTCCAGATAAAAAGAAAGGAAATCTAAACTGGGCGCTAGGGAACAAAAGACAACACAATCATATAAACATTGCCTCTCCTCTATATAACTAAATCAGGAAAACTAATCACACCACCGGCTACAAACCAAGATTTACTGATTCAAATTAAGCGAATAACCATTATGAATTGAACTAATAGCAGGCACACCATATGAGGGATACTTGGACTTCATATACACATACCGACGCATGCTGAACTTATGAAACTACACACCTAATCTACACAGAAACTGACATAACATTTATTAACATTAACAAACTATTAGACTAACCTATCAATTAACTAACAAACGCATAAAGCATATAAACACATAGAACAAACAGGAGAGTACTTAAATTACCGATAAATGAATAAAATGAGAGAGGTTTACTGACCTTCTTCAAATGCAGCGAAATGGGGCTCGAGCTTCCGATGTACCTCGAAACACTTTGAAATTCGAACTTGCGTATGCTCGGATTCAAACGAACACCCACAGCAAAAACAGAACAGGATTTAATTTTGTGACGATATCGAAAAATTAAAAGTCGATATTTTGAAGGGGAACTGGAACAATTGAAAACTTGTATTCCGAATTGACTATCAAGAAGTATTAAGGTATGTTTTCGATCCAAAAAATCCCCCCTTTCTACTGATTTGGAGATGACTATTTATAGGGTGATTTAAGGGTTTGTTGCGAAGAAGAGAGAGAGAGGGGCGTGAAGAAGGAAGGAGCGGGAGACAAAGATGAGTGGAGGCGGCAGAGGCGTGGGGGGACAAGGGTAAGTGGAGAGGAGCGGGGTGCGAGAGAGAGGAGAAGTGGAGAGGGAGCGGGAAGATGATGAAAGAGAGGGAGAGGTGAAGGGATGGGGGCGGCTGGAAAGTGACGAGAATGAGAGGAAACCCTTTCCTTTATTTTGCGAACGGACCCGGGTCGGGTCAAAAAATGGTTTAATGGACCGGGTATTAAAATAATGGGCTAGCGAATTAAAACACGGACTGGTAAAAAAAATTGGGATCAAAATATGGGCTGGTCAGGAAATATTTATGAGTTGATTGGGCTTTGATTTGGGATCCGATAAATCAAAATACGGACTGAGTGCAAGAAATAGTTTGGCTTCTAAGTTTGAATAAAAAAAAAACTCATTTTAATTAACGATATACCGAGGGTGCTTAATACAAAAATGTGTGATTATTAGGACTCGGGTAATAAAATTATATGATGCTATAATAGCCGTGCAATAATATTTTTGAAAATCCACCGTAAAATAAATACTATTATTTAATTATGCAAAGATAAATGCGATGTGTGTGCGTAAGCTGGTACAATGTAAAAAAATTGTGAATTATAATAATAGTAATAAATAATAATAATAATAATAATAATAATAATAATAATAATAATAAGTGATAAATGGTAAATGATGATGAGGATAGCTAGTAACTATAATAGAATAATGCAATGCCGGTATTGATAAAAGGCTAATAATTATAGTAAAACATAATGTATATTTTTTTTTATTTTCCAAAAAATATTAGAAGCATAAATAGGTATTTCGGAGGAGAGGCGGGACAAAATTGGGTGTCAACAGCAACCACGTTCCTGAGCCTTATGCATGACTTTATTTGCATGATATATATTTGTTTTCTACACCGATTTTGATATACTCATTCTGTACCCAAATTTTGTACTCCCCAACTCGGTTATGATTTGAATTTCTGTATTTCATGCTTTGCATACTCAGTACATATCTCGTACTGACCCCCTTTCTTCGGGGGCTGCGTTTCATGCCCGCAGGTACGGACGTTCATTTTGGTGATCCCCCAG
The DNA here is from genome assembly GCF_019175385.1 of Lycium barbarum. Lineage (NCBI taxonomy): Eukaryota > Viridiplantae > Streptophyta > Magnoliopsida > Solanales > Solanaceae > Lycium > Lycium barbarum. The sequence continues at coordinate 155,080,336 of NC_083337.1, read as the reverse complement.
TATAGGATACATACTCTGCCACTTGGATTACTCCTTTTGATTCGGAGCTCATACTTTTGGTACATATCTTCTGCTACACATATTCTGTATATATATATGACTATTTGGGTACGGCGGGGCCCTGTCCCGTCATATGTTTCTGTTATGTTTTGTAGAGGCCTGTAGTCATGTATGTGGGTCATGGGTCATGTTTGTTCGTTTGTGATTATGATTTCGTCTTAATGCGGCCCCGTTTACTATTATGGCCAAAACGGCCCATTTGTCTGTATATGTGTGTATATCTGGCGATGTGTATTCCGCCAATCTATCGGATTTGGATATGATGTTTCAGTACGGGCGACCGCTTAAGACGATATTTGCTTTTAGTATCTGCTTAAATTAACGTATGTTCAGTTTGATTAAGAATTTGATATGTCAATTCGGTATGTAGATCTGTTTGGGTGCCCAAGTAGGGCACCAGTCGCGGCCCACGGGGCTGGGTTGTGACATGTTCCTTTTCCCCTTATAGGCCTCCGTGCTTCACCATGCAAGCTTCGACCGGCTTAGGCACGAAGTGGGCCGACTCAAGGAGGAGCTAAAAAATAAGAGCCAGGAGGTGGACGAGCTCATGAATCTATATGAAAAGAAGTTGCAATATATCTCGTCTCTCCCTGATCTTTCTATCCTTAAATCGGATTTAGTAGCGGCTCGAAATGAAGCTGCCGAGGCCAAACGGGAACGTGACCAGTTGGCAGAGAAGGTAAAAGCTTTCGAATTTTACAATAAATCTTTAATAGTCGATGCTAATACCTTTGCTTCTCAGGCCCGAGCTTATGTTAGCCAGATTGATCAACTCCGGGCAGAGCTTGATGGGATCAAGCCCGAGTTTGATGCCCTCCACGAAACGACCATCGGTGCTGTTGCCGAACGTGATGTTCTCCGGGAGCAACTTCGGGCGTCGGTGGAACAAATGAATGGCCTTAGCTCGTTACTTGTTGCGGCCGAAGTGGAATGGGATCGATTGAACCAGGTTATCACCGATCTGAAAATCTTGCATGGAAAGGCTCTTGACCAGATCTCGAGTTATGACGACATGTTAGAGCAGTACAAGGCCAATGTGACTGCTGTTGAAAAGGCCAGTAATCTTAGAGCTGAGTACGAGCGGTGCTTGTCCCGAAGGAAGACCCTCGAAGAAATTCAAGCCACTGGTGCGGACTTATCAGATCTGATCGAGGAAGCCAAGAAGCTTGAAACGGAAGCAAAGGCTGCGTTCGACCCTGAGGATTCGGATATCGACCTCGAGTCAGCCGATGAAGAGGCCGAGGGGTCAGATGAAGATCAGGTTCGTGACCTTATGTCCCTTCTTTTGTTTTTATACCTTTGTTTTGAGGCCACTATTCTGAGCCTTTGTAAATCTACTTTATGTATGTATGAATCAAAACTTGTATTTGATATTTGCAAAGTACTCCTCGGTTCAATGTTTTGTTCAGTTTATGCCTTCATTATAATTTGCCATATTGTTTCGGCCAGGATAAAATTCAAATGGTAACGACACATGATTGGGTTTTAGTCCGTGTTGTCGTTAGTTGTTGCTTTATTCATAATTTGCAAGACAGACCCGATCATGACAATTTTGCGTTTTTAGACCGTGGTCTTTAACCGTTTTAGGTCGCAGCGTTCGAGCTTGCATATGTTTTTTATACCGTAGTCTTTTAACTGTTTACGCCATAGTTTAGACCGCAGTCTTTAACTGTTATGCCATAGTTTTTCGGTATTTGGCAACATCGGATCCTTTTGATCGAAGTAAGTTTTTTATTGAAAAAATCGGCCATAGATGCATTCGCAATTGTTGCCACGACAAGAACAAACTAAGTGGACACGATTCAATCGATCGTTTGGTCCTTATATCTGATCCTATCATTCAGGCCTTGGCTTTTACATAGTTATCACTTAACCCATGGTATAATAGTCCCCTAGTATTCGAGTCCGACGTATGAGGGCTCGGGTACTATTAGCCCGATATGTGCAGTCCCCAGTCTTCGGTCTTTGATCGATATGCTCTACATGTGTAGCACGCTGTTCAGCGCTACTTGATTAAAAACCTTGCCGAAAACCCACTTCGGGACAAAACGGTCGAAGGGAAAAAGAGTGCAGCACATGCTTTCAGTCCTAAGTCCATGACTTCTGAGTATCTGCTGTGCTGTTTCGTTGTCCCTCGGGCTGTATCCCTGCATGGTTAGATCGAGAGAGAAGAACGCAAAAGAAAAGTTATTCGTACCTTTAACAGTAATATCGTTTTAGGTGTGCCACATTCCATTTGTTTTTCAGCTGTTGTCCGTCTTCATTCTCGAGCTGATAAGAACCCTTTCAAGTTATTCCAGTGACTCGGTACGGTCCTTCCCAATTCGGGGCTAGTTTCCCTTCATGAGGGTTCTTCGTATGAAGTGTGACCTTCCTTAGTACCAAGTCCCCAATTTGAAAATGTCTGAGGTTGGTCCTCCGGTTATAATACCTTTGCATCCTCTGTTTTTGTGCGGCTATCCGGATATGAGCAACTTCCCTTCTTTCGTCCACGAGATCCAGATTGACGGACATTGCTTCATGGTTCGAGTTCTCAGTGGCATAACGGAATCTTAAGCTTGGCTCACCAACCTCGACGGGTATCAGGGCATCGACTCCGTATACAAGGGAAAATGGGGTATCCCTTGTAACACCCCAAAATTTTCTTTTTGAAAGTAACACCTCAAATTTTTAGAAGAAAAAAAAATATTTGTTTTAGTTATGTTTCGGGTGACCTGACTTCGGGAGGTCGTAACCCCATCCGAATTTGAGAATTTGGGAAAAATCATAAAATGAAAGTTGTAGATAATTGAAATACCTTTCCAACCATATATTATGGGCTTATAGGTGACATCTGGATAAAGAGGTATGGACGTTTTAATGCAGAAAGGTCAAGCTGGACAGCAAAATTCGGCCCAACCCGATTCCAAGTCGGGTCAGGCCCAACCCCTTAGCCCATTAAGGGATATTTTCAGCTCCCTTCTTCATTTCCAGACCAAGATTTTCCAGAACCTCCTAGAGAAAGAGAGAGAAGAGAGTAGAGAGAAAAAAACCAAGATTTGATCAAAATCGGAGCTCCGAATCCCAAAGCTCGTGAAGAGAAAAGTGTAGTACGAGTTGTCAACGTCATTTTAAGCTAAATATTGACCTTGGGGAAGGATATTTTCGTGGTTGAGCTACTGCTAAGGTATGTATAAGATTTATTTTATGTTATTAAAGTGTTTATTTGGAGTTTTAACGGATTAGAACGGAGAAGATGACATTATAAACTCGTTTGTTGCCTTATTGCAATTTATGGATTGGGGGCTGTTTTGTTGGATTTAAATGGGTGGAATTGGTTGAGTTATGATGTACAATGATTGTTGATGTTGTTGATAAGTTGCTGTTTTCGAAATTGGGAGAATAAAGTGTATGAAAATATCGTATACAAAGCGTATACTGGGCTGTTTTGTATGATTTTTATGGCTGTTTTGTGATAATATTTTGGGGCTGTTTGATATGATTTTTGTGTGGCTGTTTTATGATAATATTTTGAGACTGGTTGGTGGTTGTTTTGAATTGTTTTGTGGGCTGGAATATCAAGGGAGTTGGTGCCCAGATTTTTGTTTTGCAAACCCGTTTTTGGATTGGGACTGCTGTTAGAATTTTTAGCATAACTCCTTGTATACAGCTGCGTTTTGAGTGCTTCAAGATGTTCTTGAAAGCTATTTCATAGACCTAAAACTTTCATCAAGGATGTAAAACCCAGTTTTGCCTTTAGCTACCCGAAAAGGGGTGATGAAGTGCAGGGGGAGGTGCTGTCCAGATTTTTGTTTTGAACATTCTACATGGACTGCTGTTAGTATTTTGAGCATATCTTTTTGTACAAAATTGCTGTAGGGGTGATTCGAATTTCTATGAGACCCTAAGACATATATCTACAACTTTAATTGAGGGCACAAAGTCCAGTTTTTCCATTTACCCCTTCGAAACTGAGCAACAATACAAGACAGTAGCGTTGTCCAGAATTTCTGTTTTGATAGTTTGGGCTGATTTTCGTTGATTTCATGTTTAGTTGTGATGTGCTGGGACTTTTGAACTTAAGTAGATATTTATTTGTGTATTTAAGGTATATATGCTCTTGTACAAGATAAGAGGAATTATTTGACGAAGTGGACTTTGATTGGTCTATGGCGTAGATGATTTGAACTCCTCGAGTTGTGGTAGAACTTGTTGTGTGGTAAAACGCCAAGGTTTGTGTATAAACTTGAACTTAAAATATCTTTATTTTTCTGGAATTTTGAAGTATCTTGATGAGTTATTTCTTTACTCTTCATCTTATATTATTATATGGTTATTGTCTCAAGTATTGCAAGACTTTTGCTAAATCGCCCACTTGTACGAATTGCTTGATCATTTTGCATTCTTGTTGGGACTTTGTCCTTCTTGTTATGGTGACTAGTCATTGATATTGGCATGCCCCTCGATTCGGATCTTGCCCATCTTGACTTTGGATTTACATTTCGTCTTGACGATGGATTTTCGTCCATTTTCGAGTACGAGTGGAAAGCCACTTTCAACATGGTTCTTGATTCTCTTGATATTGGGTGACGACCCTTCTTGATATGGGCTTCGGTCCTTCTTGATTTCGGGGCTTCGGCCCGTCTTGATATTAATTGTGCTTGGTGTGATGGCATGACGTACATATTGGGCGAAATTGGTAATTTGACAAATTCTCTTGAATTGAATTATAAGCTTTCTTGATACTTGAGCCTTAGAATATTAGTATTGATATTTTGAAACTCTTCAAGGTTTGTATTCGATACTTTGATATTCTTGTTCACTTGGGCTTATTGTTACCTTATTGAGCCACCTACAACGAACAAGGGAATTGGAGAATTTAATGGCTCCAAGCCCAAAGTTTATACACCACTAAACTTCATGCTTAGCGATAGTTGTTTTCTATCGTAGGTAATGCGCGAGATGAGGTATGAAGATGGCCAATTGGAGTAGACTTTTTGGGAGCCCTTGTGAAGATCACATCTGCATATGCATCTAGTTTTTGTAAATTTTTGGGGACTTGTACATGATACATATGTGGCACTTACGTATGAAATTTTGAAGGCTTGTGGAAAACAAGACCATGTGCTTGTAACTTAAACTTGATGACTGGTTTTGCTAGTTTAGGGTGTGTTTTTAACCCAAGTCATGCCATATACTGAATTTGTATTTTGTCTTGTAATTATGTACAAAGGATGATAATAGTTTTGTGAAAATCACTAGTTTGAGTTTTGTGCATATTATGGACCCGTAATGGTGTTGATTTGGAAATAAAATTTCAAAACGAAGCTTCTTAAATGTGTTGACTATTTGAGAAGGGAATTACCATTTTAAAATGATACTCTGCTATTGTATTTCATCTAAGAAATTTTTCGGAGAGCGCAATGAAAAATAATAATAATAATAATAATAATAAAAAAAAAAATGTCGTACTTTCAAATTTTTTCGCATGGGCCTTTTTCCGCTATTAAATATATTTGTGAATATCTTTTGGCATAAGTTCCTTCTAAATGGTGTAAGTGTAAAATTGACTTTTGTTCGTAATAGTGTCCTTCCAAAGGGGGGGGGGGGGGGGGTGCTACATCCCTGGTACTTGATCTTATCGTTGTGCGGTAGGCCCATAAAACCTCGGGCAGAACCTCCTTTCATCAGTGGTTAGAACCGGCCAGTCTCTTCTTTAAATTCTGCAATATGGTTTTATTGGTAGACTCGGCCTGACCATTCGCGCTCGGATGATACGGGGTTGATAAGATTTTCTTGATTTTGTATTCTTCGAAAAACTTGCTAACCTTGCTACCTATGAACTGCTTCCCGTTGTCACACGCGATCTACGCTGGTACCCCGAATCGACAGATTATATGGTCATAAATGAAATTAATGACCTCTTTTTCCCTGACTTTCTCGAGTGCCTGTGCTTCGACCCATTTAGAGAAATAATCAGTCATAAGTAAAATAAATTGCGTCTTACCTGGGGCCCATGGCAAAGGTCCCATGGCAAAGGTCCCATGGACGAAAGCTCCCGAATTGAATCCATCTGATTCTACCGAGGATCCCAAATTTTCCAGGGCATCCGCCTCATTATTATAATCCCAGGGTACGTGTTCCAACGTCCACTCTTTGAACCGGCGAAGGATAACCTGCAATTTTTCCTGATAACTCCGCATTCGATCATCCTTGATTTCGAAGGTTCCGTTCGTTTGGTTGACTACCAGGAGAGAATCGCATTTGGCCTCGATGATCTCGGCTCCCAAGCTTTTAGCCAGTTCTAAACCTGTAATCTTAGCCTCATACTCGGCTTCGTTGTTAGTTAAATTAACAAACCTAATAGATTGTCTTATTATGTCACCTGAGGGAGGTTTGAGAACTATCCCTAACTCGGACCCTTTCACATTAGATGCACCATTTGTGTAAAGGGTCCAGACTCCCGTGCTAATGCCCGAGGCAAGAAGCATCTCCTTGTCGACCTCGAGGATTATGGCCGGTGCAAAATCGGCCACGAAATCCGCCAATATTTGGGATTTGATGGCAGTTCGGGGTTTGTATTCAATATCATACCCGCTAATCTCCACAGCCCACTTTGCTAGTCAGCCTGAGAGTTCGGGTTTATGCATGACGTTCTTTAGGTGGTACCACGTTACGACGCATATGGGATGACACTGAAAGTAAGGATTTAATTTTCTAGATGCACTTAATAAAGCCAAAGCGAGTTTTTCCAGATGTGGGTACCTGGTTTCGGCGTCACCGAGGGTTCTACTTATATAGTAAATCGGGTATTGCGTACCTTTCTCCTCTCGAACCAGGACACCGCTATCTCGGACACCGCCAGGTATAAATACATCTGCTCGTTCGCTTTTGGTGTATGGAGTAGAGGTGGACTTGACAAGTATCTTTTGAGTTCTGCTAAGGCCGTCTGACATTCGGGGGTCCATGCAAAGTCGGTCTTTTTCTTGAGCAACGAGAAGAAACGGTGACTCTTTTCCGAGGATCTAGAGATGAATCGGCTCAGGGCAGCTATCCGTCCCATTAATCTCTGTACCCCTTTAATGTCGTTTATCACGGTGATATCTTCGATCGCTTTTATCTTATCCGGGTTGATTTCAATTCCCCGATTTGATACTGTGAGTCCGAGAAACTTGCCCTATCCGACCCCGAAGGCACATTTTTCCAGGTTCAGCTTCATGTTGTACTTTCTCAATATGCTGAAAGTTTCCTACAAAAATTTCAAATGGTCCTCTGCTCGCAGGGACTTAACGACCATGTCATCTATATAAACTTCCATGGATCTCCCTATTTGGTGTTCAGAAACTCAATAAATTCTTTCCTGAGCTCAGGAGTTAACCCCGTGCCCAGGTATACCTTCTTTTCTGGTAGATGGATGAACAGTGTGACTTGCTCGAGTTCTTCAACGGTGGACTTAGTGGCGTCAGAATTATCGGGCACCACAAAGGTTCTCGGTATTCCGAATTTTAACTCTTCGTCTAGCGTGTCGCCGTTCCGATCTTCCAAGGATTCCGGGATCGGGATCTGTGATTGCTATTTGGCATTCTTCCCTTCACTCCGATCTGGCGCCTTTATATTCTTAATAGATTCTTCAACCGCGAACATTTCTTTTGCGGCCTGCTGTTCACCACAGACGGTTTTGATACCTTTTGGAGTCGAGAATTTCAATACCTGATGCATAGTCGAGGGAACCGTTCTTACGAGGTGAATCCACGGTCTGCACAGCAATGCATTGTATCCCATATCTCCTTCTGTCACATAAAATTTCGTCTGTTGCGTTGTTCCTGCCATACTTATCGGTATAGTGATCTCACCCTTCATCGTTTCGCATGCCATGTTGAATCCATTGAGGACCCGTATAGCCGGCACGATCTGATCTAGTAGTCCCAGCTGTTCGATGACTCTCCATCGGATGATATTAGCCGAGCTACCTGGATTAATCAGCACACGTTTAATTCTAAACTTATTGACAAGGATAGATATTATCAGCGCGTCATTATGCGGTTGGGTGATGCCTTCCATGTCCTCGTCATTGAACGTGATGGGGCCATCGGGGTCACCGTTTTGGATACGCTTTTCCCTCGTTATGGAAATTTTTGTGCACTGCATAACCGGTCAATTGGGAATGCCAATTCCTCCCATAATCATGTGTATTACCTGCTGGGGCTCTTCCGGCCTATCCTTCTTGTTGGAATCCAGGTTTTTAAAATGGGTTTTCGCTCGTTCACTTAGGAATTCTTGAAGATGTCCCAAATTGAATAGACGGGCGACCTCCTCTCTCAGCTGTCGACAATCCTCGGTTCGATGGCCATGAGTATGATGATACTTACAAATAAGACTTTTATCCCGCTTCTCCGGGTCGGATTGGATTGGCCTCGAACGCCTTGTTTCTTTGTTTCGGATAACGGCTGCCTCTAAGGTTGCTACATCGACGCAAAAGTTGTACTCGGATAACCTTGGAGTTTCTCTGTTTCACGGAGCTCTATCGACAACATTCCTGTTTGCCAAACCACGGTTATTTTGTCCTCGATCATTCCTTCGATTGTTTCTCCTATCATTCTTGCCCGATTCGCTGTTACGCCTGTTCCCCCTTCGATCGAGCGGGTAAGGCTGGTATCGGTCATATGACGATCTGGAATCTCGATCTATCACTCTTCTTGATCGATCACTTCCTTTACTGGAATGCCATGATACTGAAGCGGCCATCGGAATCTTATCGTCTTCGACCTTGATCTTCGACTGATACCTGTTGTGCACATCAGCCCAGGGGATTGCTGGGTATTCTATCAAGTTTTATTTTAGTTCCATAGATGTGATCGAGCTCCTCGAGTTGAGCCCTTGGGTGAAATCCTGAACGGCCCAATCATTAGTAATTGGAGGTAAGTCCATGCGCTCCATTTGAAATCGAGCCACAAACTCGCGGAGGGTCTCGTCATCTCGTTGCTTAACGTTGAACAAGTCCGATTTTCGAGTTTCGACCTTGATGGACCCGACATGGGCCTTAACGAAAGCATCAACGAGCATGGAAAATGAATCAATAGAGTTATGATACCAAATCATAGCCCCCTTCGACAGAGTTTCCCCGAATTTCTTAAGTAACACTGATTCCCTTTCTTCATCGGCGAGGTCGTTGCCCTTAATAGCGCATGTATACGCAGTCACATGCTCATTTGGGTCCGTTGTCCCATTGTACTTGGGGATATCGGGCATGCGAAATCTCTTGGGGATTTTCATCGGTGCCGCATTTGGCGGAAACGGCATTTGAACAAACTTTTTCGAATCCGGTCCTTTCAACACTGGCCGAGCCCCCGGGATCTGATCGACCCTCAAATTGTAGTTCTCCACCTTCTTATCGTTCGCCTCTATCTTCTTTTCACCGGATTCGACCCGTTTGGTCAATTCTTCGAGCATTCTTATCAATTCAGTACTTTGTCCGGGGTGGTTCTCGTTACCCCGTAAGGCATGTCTTTCCTCCGTATCCTGGGTCTGTTCTGATGGGGCAACATCGGGTGCCTGACCCCGATTTTGCAATTGCGCTATGATCTCTTGCTGGGCCTATAACTGAGCCATGGCCATGTCTAACTGGTTTTGGAGTTGTTGCAGCATGACCCCGTTATTCTCACCGGCCGGTACGTTGCCCACCGATGATCCGACTTGACATTAACCAGGGGGAGGGGGGGGGGGTGCTATTGTTTGGTACGTCCCCGTCGTCATGCTCATGATGACTTGGTTCCACTTGGAAGTTGACAGAATGGGAATCTGACATTTCCGGTATACCTGAAATCAAACCCTAAAGAACAAGTGTAAAATATCGAGTGTGACCAGAATGTTGTATTGAACCGCCACTACTATCTAAGGCCCCACAGTGGGCGCCAAACTGTCTAACCTTAAAACGGAGAACAATTAAATTTGTATGTGATGCCAAAGATATGTGGCTAAATTCAATTCAAGATTAAATAGCGAGATATGTCAATAAAATGAACAGAGAAGCAGATCTAACCAAATGTTAAATACGTATGGCCTCGGGTATAGAAACCGAGGTCGATACCCTTTTGTTACAAGCTCTCACGAGGTATAATAAAAATGAACTTAAGGACAGATGAGAACTGATTTAATAAGATTCTTATGATTGTTGATGTAAACTATTTCTCTCCTTGCTATTGCCAACCCTTTTCATGAATGATAACCTCCTCCTTATATAGTAGAGGAGTTTCAACCCTAGTACAATTCTAAATAAAGCAAGTAAATCTGGTGACAGCTGTATTGCCGAGATCGACGCCGACATATCCGGGTGAGGACGGATATTTCGGTCTCCCACTAATGGCAGTCAATCGCCCTTCCTTTAGCGCCTCATCCTGGCCCGAGCTCAAAGTCTCATTCCCAGTGAGACGGTCGTATTGTGACCGAGCATAACCATGACAACGGGAAACCGAGCGTGCATGTGTCCTCGGTTTTACCCGTATACAATATGATTCGAACACATTGTCTAATAATATTAAGTAATTGAAATTATGCACTCATTACTATGGGTTTTACGCATACCCTAACACTATATATTGCAATTATGCGATGTTACAAACTCGAGCATATAGTGCTTGTGCATGTAGCAATATGAATTTAGCACTTGATATTATTCAACCCTTCTGCAATGACGGCCTTTCCGGTTCAGCAAAGTTGGGGTTCTTTAAATTCTATGTCCCATTTCTGAAATGCACATTCATATAAATTCTTCTCTTACGTCAATTTTTGTCCTTGTTAACATGATACCTTGTATATTGACAAATGATTAAAACAAAAGTCTTCGACCTCAAACAACAATAAGCATGCCCAAATAGTAAAATACCCCACGAATCATGTCTTAGCCCTTCATGCAATGCTATGGCTTTTTTCCCTTCGACAATTGTGCTATTTAGAAGATTTTCTTAATATTGGATAATTGATATCAAAGGCACTCATCAGTCAGCTCAACCCCTTTCACTATTTTGCTTTGCTGCCTATTAAGAGAATAGGTCCCGAAAAAAGCGGCTCGCCTTTCATCATCTATTCCAGATGTCACGCAAGAACCAGCGGAGAGGATTTTGACGTGCCTCTCTAAATAAGAAGCAGAGCACGCCATCACCTACAACCCTTTCCTCTTCGCCAAGGACTTTCACAAAATGAAAATGGGCGGCATTGTAGTATGCTGCACTTTTGTTGCCCAAGTTTATATCCTGTAATATTCCTATGGCCGATCTGTCACCCAACCTAATTGGATTATTTTGACATCTGAAATTAAGCTACGAACTGCGCAGGAGGCAGGAGCAAACCACACCATGAGTCTATATTCGTAAATTGGTGTTTCTAATAAATCACAATATCACGTAAAACTTCATCGATGCTCATACATATTCGTATTTTTTTGGTGAAAGTCAATGAAATTCTTATTAGAAAAAAACCGTTAACTCACTCTTATGTTAGTTATGTAACTAAAAGAGAGAGCAATGACCATTAGCTAGATGTGATCGTCACGTGTTCGAACATGGCTTGACATTGGATCTGATTATCAATAACGGGTTTGATTATATTCACATTTTTTGGTTTGAATCATATACTTCCTCCATCCCGAACTAGTTACCATGTTTTGCTTTTCGTGAGTCTATGTGAACTTTGATCTACATTTTAATATGTATTTTTCATTGAAATGAGAAAAGTTGTAACTTGTAGTACTTTTTGTATAGTTTTAATATCTAAATTTTAACTGTAAATTTTTGAGTTGATCTAATTCAATTTAGATTCGGAGATTAGTCAAATTGACTTTTGAGAAGTGAAACATGATAACTAATTTGGGATCAGGGAGCATAGTAAATAAATTTTACTCTAATACTATTTTTGTGGTACAAAATATTAATATAACTACACACATACATTTTAAAATATATCCTGCTCATTTTAAGTTTATTGATTCTAATTCCAGATTCGCTTTCACTCATTTTCTTATAGTCACTTCGTTGGGACAAATCGTTATAGAGCCTGTTTGGATGGGCTTATGCCTATAAGCTGAAAACAGCTTATAAGCTAAAAAAAATAAGTTGGGGTAGTCTAACTTATTTTTTTTGGCTTATAAGCTGTTTTCAGCTTATAAGCTGCTTTAGATAAGCTAAGTCAAATGGGTCCAATTATTTTTTTGAGCTTATTTTAAGCACAAAATGACTTTAAGCTGGCCAGTCAAACACTCAAAAAAGCTGAAAACAGCTTATAAGTAACTTATAAGCAACTTATAAGCCAATCCAAACGGGCTCATAGTTAGAAAGCAAGTAATATTAAATAGTACCAATTGCTCTTGTACTAGAAGCTCATTTGTCAACGATGACAGCAACTCAGCAAGATTCATTCTGCCTCACAGGTTCACATAATGCCTCTTTAATTAATTAATTTGGGCTCTACCTTCTGAAATAGTACCCATCCCCCTGAATTTAAAGAAAACAGATTAATAATTCACTCCTGAATTTAATATGAATTCATCGCATTGACTCGTGAAGGAATGATTGAATCACCTAATCTAGTTCGATGTTACTTAATTTAGGCAAGATTTCATCGTTCATTTGCAAGGGGTTGCTAATAATTTGTTGCAATAAGAGATATCTAGATCAATATCATAGCATAATTCCACATAATCACCAGAGGAAGGTCTTTTCGTAATAAATGATCTTCAAAATAATTCTTGATATGCGGCGTGAATTGATAGTCGTGTTACTTTGTTTGCATTAGTTTGTATATACGAATGCGTGTGTTATATCGAATTACTAAATGAATTATAAATCACTTCAAATCTTTGTGTTCGAGAGTGATAATCAACACCATAAATATTCATCGAAACTTGAATCTTTGTATGCAATTCCATAAAGCAAAATAATGGAACGTGTAGTACATGTAAAATAAATAGAAAAGAAAAAGAAAGCTCATGAAGATTCTCATTACGGTTGATGGTTAGTACCTTTAAAGACAATTGAGAAAACTCAAGATAATGTAAAGCAATCGTAGCTAATCCAGAGAAAAATATGAAACTTTAAAAAGAATTCATCTGTAAAAAAGCATCTACCCTTGCTTGTGAATGAAAAAGTTCACTCAAGATAAACAAGAAAAGAAGCATCAAACAGTCAACACATATCTGAATTTTATCATTAACTCCAGATAACAAAAGAATTACAGTTTAAATAAACTTTAAAATTGTATGATAACATGACATCAAGAACAACCCGGGGTGCACACACATCTTGTATCATGATCAGTCTAGCAACGGTTGAATCAGTTTCAATCATCACCACAGTTGTGAAGCCTTTGTATGCACAGATTTCAACAGCTAACTGAATAGCCATTATCTCTGAATACATATTAGTTTGAACAGCTAAAAACTGCGTGTTTGCTGTATTCTCCGTTTCCTTCCATTAGACCATCAATTCATTCTGTGTAAAAATCCCGGAAGGAACAGCAAATCGAGCTGAGAAGGAACGAGACAGGTCATCAGCATCGGTCAAAAATGAGCCTTGATCGAAATTCTGGGAATAAGAATGAGGATCATACGAAAACCGCATTGAAGTTGAACAATCAAAAATCCGTTTTTTCTCTTTCTTTGTCTTCCTCCATATAAGTCTCCATATGGGTGCTCTGCTTGATCTGTTCGCCTGCAACTTATTGGATACGAAACGGTCGTAGTCTCTACCGGAGTAACACCGCCGCCAGCTGACGTTTCGGTCTCCTATATCACACCATGCTCCGGCATCCATGAGAGTAGACAGCAGAACAGTGTGTGTGCTTAGTTCTGATATGAAAGTTTTTCGACTTTTGGGACTCAGTTTTGGAGGCTAGAGTGTAAATGTATGAGGGAAACAGGGTGGACTACATATATAAACGGCATCATGGGCACATATCATTAGTAATTTTTGATTGTGCATAAAGTTTTATGAATATCTTTTAAATTTTATGGTCTTAAATATATATTGAGTTACTACTAAACCTAAAAAGAGATATTTTTTCTGAAACAGACTGAAAAGAGAAAGTATAGCCTAGCATACATTGTATGTATAATTTTCTTATTAGAATAGTATGTTTAATTGATATATGTATCTTTAATTAAATCTATACTTCTTGAAATTAAATTATTTTGTTTGATATAAATAATGTGTGCGAATAAATATTCTTTCGATCAAACTGTGGTGTTTGGTGTAAAATGGTTCGGGAAGTGGCAAGAGACGTGCTCAAGGATATACTAGTCGCATACTGTCCTTTTCCTATTTAGGTTAATAATTGAATTATTGGGAATACTTCAGTTGTCAGTTGTGAATCTAAGAATCTCATTGTCATTGAAATTGCAAAGTTATAATTATTGAGCTTCAAGTTTGTGAAATTACGATTGAAACTGGGGAACTTTAATTATTGTGATGTCCCTAAAACCTTCTTTGTCAATTACTCCCTCCGTTAAGTTTTACTTATCACATATTGACTTGACACGCCTATTAAGGAGCAAAAAATGAAATGAAAAGTTTATCATATTACCCATAATTATTGCTAATTACCTAGTGATTGAAATCAATTAAAACTTACAATAAAAATGTGCAGCCAACTAATTAAGTAATGGGTTCCAACAATTCACATATTCCCTATGAAAAGTTAGTTTTGGAGCCAAAATTTTCATATTAAGCCAAGTTTGACTAGTGTAATTCCAAAGTGTTGGAAAAAAGAATTGAAAATCTTGACTTATTACTACTAAGAGTAAAATAGGAAAAAAGTGATAAATTATCTCTTGGTATTCTAAAGTGAACAAGTAAAATTGAATAACTATTTTTAGTATAATGGACAAGTAAAACAGGACGGAGGGAATATTAAGTGGAGGAAAAAAAGAAAATAATAAACCTATGTAGAAGAAATTTTATTTTGTGTCTCAGACAACTGATACAAGATGGGTGAAGGTTGTTCTTATTTGACAATGGAGTTTGTGGCAAAATTCAAGTTCTTGGGTCCATAAAATAGCATGTAGTGGGCGAATGCTAGAAAGGCCTTTAATTTTGACTTTGACTAATGGAGAATGGGAATTTGATTTATGAATTGGGCCTTCTTATACCTTGGAATAATATGGCATTAAAGCATGGAGCTCTTATTAACCCTGAAGAGAATAAAAATAGAAAAATAGCCAACCATGAAAATCTTTACCTTGCTAACTATCAGTAACATGAGCATTGAGACCACCATTTCGCCTCTCCTTATATTTATACCACGTAGTTTGATTGGAGGCAATGTTCCTGAAGGTACAATTGAAGTGGATAGCTGATTTTTTTTGTTGGAATTTTTACATTGTTGTAACTTCTTTTAAGACCTAATTATTAAGGATAACTATCCTTTCATTCTATTATAATTAGTAGCGACAGCGATTTTATAAATTATCATTCGTAGCTACACCCAAATACATAAGCTAGAGTGGTTGAAGTGGTATTGGGCGAGGCTCTTCCCCTGCCTGGGCGTTGGAACCCCCCCCCCCAACAACATTTATTTTCTTACATATTTTCCCTAGCTTCCTCTCTTTGTATTTGAGCCAAATACAACAACAACAGCCCAGTGGCTCAAATACACATACATTCAATACACAGTTCCTTCAAATACACGTACACGAATTTGAATGTATATGTATATTTGACATACACAACAACAACACACGAATAAATACACAGCTCCTTCAAATACAATTACACAAATTGAATGTATGTATATATTTGACATACACATACTTACGAACAAATACACATACGTATACACATATTTGAACTAATACACATACACATACATACGAACAAATACACAGTTCTATCACTGCTTCTAATACACATAAACATACATACGAACAAATACTCTCAAAATACAAAGAGAAGAAGCTAGAAAAAATATATAAGAAAAGTAATGTTGTTGGGGGGTTCTAACCTGGGCGAGCAAGGGGAGAACCTCGCCCAAATACACGCAAATGCAAAATACACGCAAAAATACATAGCCTATGCTTGTATGTTTGCTAATTAGAAAAGGTAGCTATGATTGGTAAGTTCCACCTTTAAGGTAGTTATTCCTATAAGTTTGCCTATTTTTTTAACCTCAATACAATTGACATTAGTTGTGTGAGACTTTTTTTTTTGTGAAATGGAAAAGTGGACCTAGAATTTGTGGACTCAAAAGTGTAAGATGTGGGTTCATTATATTGTCTCACGAAAAGGAGCCTCAAACAATTATGTCCAAAAAAAAAAAAAAAAAACACAACTAATGTCAGTCGTGTGAGGCACATAGTAAATTTTTCAAATCGCTGCCTTTTGATATACCCCTAAAATCTAGATTGTTTGTACCTTTTTAATTTTGTTTTTAAATGAAATAATTTAAGTAAATACGGAAGATAATATAGCAATTCCAACTAATTTGATATTGATAATGATAAAATTGGAAGAAAAATAATAAATTTCTCTTAATTTGCTAAAATGAACAAGTAAAAAGAAAGAAAAAGTTATTTTTAGTATAAACGGTCCAGCGAAAAAGGGAAGGAGTATTTCCACTAACCCCCTATTTGGATGGTGGTTTCCCGTGGTTCATTAATGTATGGTTTTCTATGAAACCATGTTTGTTTTCATTGTTCTTAAAATTATGTGGTATGGTGTTGTAAACCCGTGGTTCATTCCATAGTTATATAACCATGAAAAGTCTTAATTTTTTAAACCACTGATTTGGTGGTTTTTCCGTGATTATGTATTTCATTTTTCCATTATACTCCACTCTCCACCATCCTCCCCACCCCACCCCACCATACCACTCAACCCCACCCCTGCCCCACCCTACCACTCACCCTCACCCCCACACCCCGCCACTCACCCCTACCCTACCACCCACCCTCACTCCCAACTACTCCACTCCTCTGCCACCCACCCCCACCACCCCAACTACCACCCACTACCCTTCACTACCGCCCAACCCCACCCCACAACAACTCACACCCATCCTCATCCCACAGCACCCACCTCACACCACCCACCCCTCTACCACCCCTACCCACTACCCCTCAACACCACCCAATCTCACCCCCACCCTACCACTAACTATCCCCACTTTCATCCCACAACCACCCACGTCACACCACCCCCACTCACTACCTACTTATTTTTTAAAGTTTCTATTTTATTCTTTACCCGAGTTTTATTAATATATATAAATTAAATTCTAATTAAGAGTTAAGGGTATTTTAGTAAACTTATAAGTTATTATATAATACCATACAGTCAAACCAAACAATACAAATGTTATTAAATTACAACAAACGATACAATCTATCCAAACATTGTGTTCATTAATACAGTATAATACAATACAACATCATATTCTACCATACCATATTGTACATTAGTGAACCACGGGAAACAACCATCCAATCATAGGGTAAAGATTTTGGCTATCCCAAGCAGGCAAGCAGTACTCCACCATATTAGGAACTGTCTGACTTAAAAGTTGTCCATGTGTTTCTTTTCCCATTTAGAGAATTGACACAACTCTGGCAGTATTTTCAGCAAGTACAATCCACATAAACTTGCGGCTAGGCCAACGAAAGTGAAAAGCAAAAAACAAGTTATATTGAACTTCTCCATCAAAACTTTCGTCTCCGTTTCACCTTGCTGAACACAGCCAAACGAATATTGAACAAGTGGTTGGAATCTTAAGACTTTTAAGAGGTCCAAAATTAGCAGATAAGTCTTCCTACCGCAAAAACCACTGATTCCACAGTCTTGCCTATCTTCACTCATTCTTCTCCCAGCACCTAATATGCACAAAATCAAGACCCCCCTTTAAGGCGTACAACATCTATATAAAAAATAATTTTGACTTTATAGATATATATGTAGTATAATATTCTGAGGAAGGGGGTTCATATGAATTAACGTATGTGAGCCCTTAGCTCTGCTCCTGACCACTACCCACTGGAAAAGCTAAAAATAAAAAGCAATCCCAGTCACATTCCCAATCCGTTGTAACTCTGAATCAATCCAACGTTTTTCTTTTAATATATATACATTTCCATTTTTCTTCTCCACCTTACCTTTTATTCAACTAATACTCTGAAATCCTTACATATATGTCTATAATATGGTGCTAGCGGATACAATATTGTCCAGTACCAATGTGTTACCCCACCGGTGACTATTGGGTTGGTACTACTAATGACAAGAGAGAACGTGGTGGACGATTTGTTCCTCCTGATGAGGGACGGAGAGGAGTTGCAAGGGAACAAGTAAGCAGTGTCAAATGGAAATGGAATGATGAAGCAGTGTGTTTGTTCTCCTACAAACCATCCGGGCTCGTTCAGGTGTAGGCACCATCATGCTGATTACAAATGGGCTGCTCAACTGGGTGCCAAGACCACTCACTAGGCCCTATGAGAACTCAGCTCTAAAATTCATGACATCTATCCTGTATTTACTTTATTTTGTGCTCTTCTTCAATAAGATGTGCATAATCCTGTTGAAATCATCTGAAGATGAATTTTTCTTACCCTGATTATATATATTTGGAATTTCATCCTGAACTGAGTCAATTCCAAGAAATAGGCTGCAGCGTTTTAGAGAAGTCCATGTGTGTAGGCAGCAAGTTCTTGTTTCACTAAAGGGACTTTCACAGATTTGATTCCTAGGCCACCGGTTTTGTTAGCATTATTATGTTTATGAAAGTTGATACCAAATTATTGGGACAAATTGGAATTGAGAAACTTCCTAAGAGTTGACGAGTTATAGTAATAGATTCCCTATTGCTGCAGGAACTCCAACAAAATAACTAGTAAGAAAAAAACAATCAGCCATACAACAGTGCTTTACCTCAGGGTTAAAGGTTCTGATGGGAAATTGTTTCACTGAGAATGTGGACAAAAACTTCACTGGAGACTTTTCACCTCGAAAGATGAGAATAATCACCTGTTAACAAATTGTTCTTTTGATTTGGAGACTACTAAAGCCCAAAGAACAGAATCATCACATTCAGCTTCCTAGTTACACCACAAACTCCGCAAGTTGAAGATGAAGGACTGTATTGTGAAAACTTTTCTTCCAGCACATTGCTTTTGCTTTTCCAAACCGCAGACATTTTATGAGTTCAAAGTAGAATTTCATCACTGCTCGAAACTAGTGATGGACTAAGATTAGGACTCTTTGAATAAGTGTCAAATACTCTGTCACCATTGACACTTTATCTAAAGAGCCTATTTACAATGAAATGATTTAATAACTGTTTGGAAGTAATATATACTGTATCAACTATTAACATGTAAGATACAAAGCGAAAGACTAAAAGTCAAAATTTAACATGATTGGGTAAGAAACAGAACGGTCATCCAACTTGTCCTAACTACAAAATCATTCTTTTGATTTCCCGCTGAGATCTGCCAGGCGAGCGACAACATCCTCATAGTTTGGTACCCTTGGATGGACATGCCCATTTGGACCAAACATATCAGGCGAACAAGAATTTGCTCGAGTGTGCCCTTTCATTAGCTCTTCTGGACTTATTTCTTCCAATTCAACTGGAAGGGATGTTGCTCTGCCTGAAGGACCGTCTCGGTTTCTCTGCCTTGAGACTTCACCATTTGGAATTTTTATGCCATGGTTTTCATGTCCTGAATCTTTATCACCAGAATGTGGATCCATATGTTTCCTCCTAACTGATTTTGGCATAGCATTTTCAACTGCATCATTGTCGCCATTATGTGCTACTTTGGCCACTTGAGCCCTCATCTCTGTATGCTGATGCCTCACGTTTTCATGATTGGATAGAGCATCTTCAGATTCTTTAGTATTACCTGATACATCCATGTGCTTTTGTTCGTATAGCTTCTGTTGCAAAGCTTCTGATGAATTCCATTCTACACCAGATTCTGTTGCTATATCTTGCATCAACTGTAGTTTCACATCCTTTTTATGTTGTACTGGCTTTAGTTTCTCAGCAAACTGTCAAGAAAGAATGATTTTTATGACGAGAAAGAGGAGGAAATAGGAGATATATGAGAGAGTTTATGCATGAGTATTACCTATCCATTATCCATCTAGAAGAATTAACCTAAATAGCTGCCTACTCCATTGTTTAAACTAAATATAGCCGGTGGAATATATAATATACTGTATGCATAATTCTTGAATAACATGTGTATAATCGTGTATAATTTAAGTATATCGGTTGGAAAAAGCAACCAATAAATTCGGCAGGCTATTCGTGCAGAGATGAGAATGGCCAAATACCTGTTTATTGACATAACATTCAAGAGAATTTCCATATCTTTCATTAAACATCGTTCTCAGTTGACGTAATTCAGGCAGGTCTGCTAGTCTTGCTGCTGCAAACATCAAAGATCCCACAGGTTCCTTGCAATTCTCAGGGCATTCCCTTCAAAGCCAAGATATGCAGAAATAAGGAAATAGTTTGATTCACAGGAAAACAATTATTAAAAGTTGACAGATTGAACTAATCATCTGAGAACTGAGATGTTTATAATGCTACAGATTCATTCACTAAATTCTATAGTCAGAAAATAGACATCAAAGTAAGTAACGTTAACAATTTATATATACTTTTATTCTGAGACAAAATAAAAAATGTCAAAAGAGTACCTCTGTCTACTGATGGTTTCAAGTTGACTAAGGATCTGCTCACAATACTGGTCCAAAAAATCATAACAGCTCAAGAAATTCAGCTCAACTAGAAGGCCTTCAGTCTGTTGCACTAAAACAAACTCAGTAAGAGCTTAATTTCCACAATTTTGGGGAAAAGACAGATAGTACAGATTTACTTTATAGCATACTAAGTGCCAGTGACCGAAATAGTATGAAACAAATGAAAATACTCAGATCTACAGTTCTACACTATCATCCAACACAGACTATTATTGACAAGCTTTATTGCTCCATAAGTAATCAGAAAATATTTTCAAGCTAATATGCCAATCCTCACCTGTAGAATGTTTTATGCAAAGTGGATGGATCCTCATCTCACTTAACGGCATTATTATGCAGAATTAGTGGCGGAGCAAACTTGACACCCCTTCGCTGAAAAATTATATTATTTAGATAGGTATTTTTGTAATGTATATTATTTATATTATGCTATATGTTGCGATCCCAAGAATTCTTGGTGTGATTACTTCTTTATATTTTGACTCCCCTAGCGAAGTTCTGACTCGGCCACCATGCAGAGTAAATTGCATCATCAAAGACTAAAACTATAGTTGATGGAGCGACTCATACAATTCCATAAAAGATCTTCTTTGCAATCTAACGGTTTTAACATTTTCAAGATTCATGCATGATACTCTCTCTGTTTCACGGAATTTAAGAAAGAAAGAAAAACTTTCCTTACAACTAAAGGTATCCTTGGAGTGTGTGGAACATGCCATAACATTTCTATTTTTACAAGAACATGTCATTATTAAAGGTAAAATGTGAAATTTAAACTTAAAGAATTTTTAAATATAGAAATGTCTCTCTCTTTAGAACGGTACTAAAAAGAAAGAAAGTCATATAAAATAGAGCGAAGTGGTAAAATAACAGGGTATATTTCAAATTCAGCAATAGGAAATTACCCTGTCATAGGCGTTGACATACAATCCAGATTTTATAAGGTCAGTTATATCATTCTTCAAGTATTTTTGCATTGCGTTTCTCTTCTTCCTGATCATTTCAATTCGAGTTTTCGTCTGCCTGGTTAAAGACTTGCTGTATCAGAAAGTTCCCGGAAGAACATTAGCAGAATTAATAGGAAACCCCACCCCAAATAAGGAAAAATATATCTATATTTAATAAGTACAATATTAAAGAAAAGAAAGGAAAAAAAAAAAAAACAGAGAACCCCTGAAGAATTGTCACTCTTACCATTTGGAGTAGAACTTGTTTTTCTTCCATGCGTCCAACATTTTTGATTTTCTAGGAGCACCTAGAAGGTTACAATATGAAAATTAAAATGATACAATTTTTAGAAGCTAGGTTGTGATAAAAAATGCAATTCAATTGGCACAAGAACCAACATGGAAAAAAAGAATGATAAAAAGCTGATTATAAAAAGCTGATTTGCTTGGACCCAAAGAAAAAAAAGAAAACTTTATGATGGCGAAAAGAACAGAGGAAGGTCATAAACTATCAATTGTTAATCAAGAATCTAAATCGTTATGAAAGAAGTTGAAGAAATAAAATCAGTCCAGCTATATTCCATGGGGTCTGTCTGATAACGGTAATGCAGTGATTTTACCGTGATGTCCTTGTTATAAGGCGTATGTGTTTATGGTTGTGGGCAAAAGAGAGAATTATTATGGTAAATCAATACAGGTTACATGGAATACGAAGTTGGCGGGTTTACATTGGATTAATGGACTTAGAGTGGAAACCGCGGCAGAGTAACCGTTGAGGATTAGCTCCTCTTTCACCTTCCATCCTTAAATGTTTTTTTTTTCTATCTAATTTTTTTTTTATAATAATAAAAGCGAAATTTAAAGGAAAATGTACAAAAAAAGGGGAGCTAGACCTTACTTAAGTGTTTTTATTTTTAAATGTTTTTTCCTTCTATATTTCAATCTTTAAATGTCTTCTTGTATCTTTTTTCTTTGGAGGCGAGTAGTCTGTGGATAGTCCGGAATGGGAATATAAAAGACAAGAAGGTTTTGGCAATATTGGAAGTTTGGAAGAGGGGTGTCATGACGAGATGGATGAGATCTTTTATCTTTAATTAAACGGGTTCGAATCTTAAGATTAAGAAAGTTTTAACTTTTTTTTTTTTTAATGAGCTTTATGCGACACAAATCCAACTTAGTTGAATCAATGAGTACCTGCAATATAATGGCTGTACTGAAAAATTTAAAAACCTACACTTAAATAATGCAAGGTAGAATTAACCTCCAATCCGATCCCATCTTTATATTACATATACTATGTGGGGCTATTACTATTTTGAGAGTCAAAAGATTTTTGTGTGCTTATTTGATATATTTTGAATTATTACCTAGTGTGACTTTTAATACTATTTTATTGCATCTAAGTATACAAATTTTATTTCGAAATATTTGGGCTTCATCCAATGTTCATATTTTTTGGCATACCTATTTTTGCAGAAGGATAGTTTCGTATTCAATAAATTAGTAGAAAGTTTAATTGCCTCGTTCAAATATTGGTTTTAATTTTTTTTTTTTAAATCTAATTTTTTTACCTGCCACTTATTAAATAGTTATCAAAAATTATATTTCAAGCTAAAATGACCATGAAAGCTTACTAGACAAATTTAAATGACTTTTAAAAGACAAAACAAGTTGAGTGAGTATGGTGAAGACCATCGGCTTCTAACTCATTGGACTACTTAGTTATTTAATTGTTGATCCTCCAATTATGGCTGAGAAAAAAAGGTGCGGGAGGAAGAAATACAGCTATTGGTGGAAGAGATTTTAACTCTTCAACTTACTTCTCCTATTTAATGACATGGTATATCATGATGGATACATCTGTGTATCTGATTATATGTCCTTCAACTCGGTTCTGGGATAATGTAGTTCTTTATTGTCGGTTGAAGCCAGATTTATATACATTGACATGCTAAATTTGTTAGGGTTTTTCCCTGATTTTCTTATCATATGTGGATTTTGCTTTACTGTAAAATCATAGTATTACCATAATTACTTTTATTTTTTCGGAAAGGAAAATATAATTATCTTCCATATTTGGCTATTTCTTGTCTTGGAGCAAAAGTTTTGAACATTTATAAATTGAAGATATTCTTCCCACAACTGAAATACATAGAAAAGTATCCACAATGTAGTCATTTAAAGAATTTTGCTTAAGAGGAGACTTATTCTCCCAATAGCTTTAGAATAGTTTTGTATTAATTTTATCATATGTAGGTCAACTGGCCAAACTCATACAAGGCGGAGCCACCTTCGGCAAAGGATGGTCAGGTGCACACCCTTCGTCGGAAAATTACGCGGTGTACATAGGTTAAATGTTAGGTACAATGAGTATATATTTAATTTTGCACATTCTTAACACAAGTAAGAAGAAAATTTGCACACCCTTCATCAAATTCGTGGCTCCGCCACTGAACCCATATAATATTATCAAAGTCCTTTTGATAGTTTTTTTTTATTGTTGTTTGATTCATTGTCATTGACGGTTTGTTTTGATTGTTTTCGCATGACGCTCTGATTATTTCTATTCCAACAAAGTTAGGGGGGACTTTCAGTTATGTTCTATCAGTGATGGAAGTTCCAGCTGCGTTGATGTGTGACGATGTATGCACTCTCTCTTCGCTTTATGTAAAAATGAAGACTTCATCTGAAAAAGGAGGAGCGACTAAAGTGCTTCATGCCTATGTTTGATGCCAAAATAGTCGTTACCCTACCCAAAAAGAGAGAGCAATGAAAAGTAATGACGCTAAGAAGAGAAACATATGAGGCCTTATTGAGAGGTGTAATTAAGAAGGATTAACAATGAAGAGGATTTTGAGATTTTTAACAAAACACAAAGTAATTTTAAAATATAGAGAAAGGCCTAAAATATCAAGAAAAAGATAAATGTAAATGTAGACTAAAGAGAGATGCCATATCTTTTTGTTGCGCGGATTTCCCTTCATATGGACTGGTCTTTAATTTTAGCCCCTCAAATTCATTGGTCTTTAATTTTTGCCTTACTTCTCATTTAATGAAAATTTGTGGCTAAAGTACCCTCGCTGGTCTACGAAACCAGAGATTCAGGGTTCGAACCCCCGCATAGTAAAAAATAATAATTTCGCAAGACAATGTTTCATAAAAACTATGCCTATTCGGATAAAGTTACGTAAAAATTATGCCGTGTTTGGCATAGTTCTGGAAGTACTTTGCAATTAATGATCTATGGATCTGTGGCTATATATAGTCACCTAATTTAAGTAGTTTCAGCTGCCATTAATGAATTTTTGTGAAAAGAGCAAAGTTGATCATACTGAGAACCTGTTTGCAACAATGAACTAATGAAATCTGTTCACTCCAACTCGACGGAAAAATGAGACAAATGTGATAAAAATAAGAGTAAAAAAAATAGCATCCAATTTTCATTTTAATCTTTTCTCTTATCTAATTACTAAATGGGTAGTCATAAAAGGTAATGCGACCAAGGCAGAGCTACAGTATTAGGTATGGATCCCTACGAACTCAATAACTTCAGTATTAGGTATGCGTATATAGACACACGTACTAACTTTTGTTTACATCAATGTATTTGTCTTAGACATTTCATATGTATAAACATTTAATTGTGAATTCAATAATTAACACGGACTATATATTCAATAGGTGTCAAGTTTAGTATATATAAACTTCAAATTCTAGTTTATCTCTGACCGCGACAAAGTTTGTGGTAGGGCTTCGCACTAGAGAAAGAGTCACACCAAAATCACATCGATTTCGCTCTATTCTTATTTCCTAATGTTAATTAATGATCGTATATAAGTTTTCATAAAGGACCCTACTCAATATGTTGATAAGGACTTTAAAAGCTCGTCTCATAAATATTAATACGTTCGTAGAATTATCTAATAATTCCTGTGGGCTCGTGCTTATCGATTGAGGTTATTGGTTTTCTAAAAATTGGGTTAATATATAATTTAGGGCGGATAAAAGTACATTTTATTAATTTAATTACTCATGATTTTTGCATACTACATTATGATGCGAACATCTATGACATGGATTACTTGGTAACTGTGTACGTAACTCTCTGAACTCAGGTCCACGATGTGAAAATACTACATTCATCCAAATATATGTGTAGCCAATTTTAAATTGTCTTTTTTATACAGTGGTGTATGTGCCGGACTAATGTCATGCGATATCTACTGGAAAAAATCATATAATAATATTTTTGTCTTAGTTAAATTTGAAAATGAGAAGGACGTCATGATTCTCAACTCACTTCATTGACCACTAAATTACATTGTTGAGTGCTTATTTTATTTTCTACATTACCAACTTAAACTAATTATATATTATATATATAATTACTTGTTGTAGGTCATCTTAGAGCCCGTTTGGATTGGCTTATAAGTAACTAATAAGCTGTTTTCAGTTTTTTTGAGTATTTGGCTGGCCAGCTTAAAGTTATTTTGTGCTTAAAATAAGCTCAAAAAAATAATTGGGCCCGTTTAACTTAACTTATCTAAAACACCTTATAAGCTGTTTTTTTTCTAAGCCCATCCAAACAGGCTCTTAATTTAATGGTGAAACTAATTTTATGTCCCTAAATCATAGAGTATTCATATACTGCATTACTGCAATTACTTATTGTTACTCCACAATTATTTAATTGTAAAATGAACCGTACAGCTCTAGACTCTCGTCTTTTCAGACGAATCTCGCTTGTTGTCTGTTGAACAAGTAAAGTAAATTTATTTTTGGTCTAATTATTTCATGCAATCCGTATATGCTCACGATATATATGCTTGAGCAGCAAGGCAAAGGCAAGAATTAGGTAGGTCGCTTTCTTGTGAAATATTCTTGCCAAATTAGAATAGTCCGATTGACATAAATATGATTTGTACATATTAATTAGGCTCTAATTAAGTGGAGATGGATCGAGGATCTAAAGTCGATATCTCCAAAGCGAACGCCCTATGTTTTTCACCATAGACTAGAAAACCACTCTGCTACAGCTCTTTGTTTCTCTTGTTTTTCTCGATATCAGTTGTATCACTTTTGGCAGATATATAAGTTTAATTACACTTGTACCAAGAGTGGCTGCATGTGTTTTTGTATAAACCCAATCAAAACCTCTGCTCCAAAGTGCCATTTACCTTCGATCATCTTCATAACAACTCCTTTCTTTTTCTGAGCTTCAATTTCTGCTCTTCCAAAACCAGAAAGAAGTTGCATGACCTTTAATTATTAAGAACAATGGTATGTCATTCTTCTTCTCCTTATTCTTCTTCCTCTTGAAGATTAGCCTTATGTGCGAGGGTTTTCCATTTTCTGAATTGTTTTTGGTTTTAGTTTTGAGTTAACTTTTATAAACCGAAAGTACAAGAAAATTTGTATACTCCACCTTGTAGGGGAGCAATGATGTTCATTAAGGAGATTCAAAATATTAAAAAGTAAAGACAAGAAAAAGCTTAGGGATTCAACATTTAGTATATATACATGCTAGTGTAAATTTCTAGCGAACGGGATTTAGATGAATCCCTTGCGCGCTCTCCTGGTTCCACTCTTACCTTCCGTTTTAAATTATATGACATAAATTGAATTAACATAGAGTTTAAGAAAAAAAAAAAAAGAATGAAGATTTTGAAATTTATGTTTTATAATATGTCATAACATATGTAAGACTATAAAGTTTTTGAAACTTGTGTTCTTGATTGTGTAGCTTTGAAAATCTGTCATTAAGAGTAAAACGAAAGGTCAAAGTTAAATTGTTTGGAAATTTTAAAATGTGACGTTTTCTTTAGAAGACTAATATGGAAATAATGACTTAATTCCTTTTTGAAACATGGAAATACTACTTATAGCCTGTCTAAAATAGGTTAATTTTGAAAAGTGTTATTTTTAAAAGTACTTTTCAAAAAAGTACTTTTGACAAAAAATACTGTGTGTTTGGCCAATTAATTTAAAAAGTATTTTTGAGCAGTTAGTAATTGATAATTATAGATAAACGTCCATAAGAAGTACGGAATTAACCCCTGCAATAAGTTAATATACCCTCATAATGTGAAAATTCTTTATGTATAAGTGTATATAAATTAAGTTCTTTAGTTTTTCATTTCTTCTTGAAGCTCTAAATTTTACTACTCCATATATTTTTATTTTTTACTAGAAAAATGGTGTTAATTGCAGCGTGTCGCAACGATGATGTTTGGGTCAGTAGCAAGAACGACAAGCGCATTGATGGTCCATCCTGTTTCAACCTTGACAACATTGTTGTACTACAGTGATCGCCTACCTCGTAACCTCAATTTGGATCGGTTTGTTCGTAGTGACTTGGCTGATAGTGGAAACTACTTGTTTCGTTTTCTCATCAACTTTTTGAGATGTTTTTGGTAGTACTCATTTTAATTTTACTTTTTCGGCCTATCTTTCTCTTTTTTGAGATATTCAGTTCTGGTGTAAAATGTGTGAATCTAAGAACCTATCATCTCTCGGAACTCGGCATATTCTCTTCGAATGGAAATTCTCCACAATGGACTCGTCTTTAAGATTTTTTTGTGCATAATTAATAAGAAAGAAATTGGTAAATCTTTCGAGAAATTCAAAGTCGTAACATTTGGTCAATGAATTAACTGTCCCTCAAAAGCAGAGGCAAAGCCTGAATTTGGAGTTTATGGATTGGGGATTCTAGTTGTTTGAAGTTAGTGGGTTCTAAATTAATAATTTTTATATATTCAATAAAAATTTAATAAGAATATAAAGTTTGGGCCAAAGCTATTGAGTTCCCCCGAACTTGTGATTAATGAGCTAGTTCCGCCCCTAGTTAAAAGAGTTTTTTTTTTTTTTTATATATATTTTTTACGTACGTGACATTGCATTTTGTTGGAGTATGGACAAATCATATAAAATATAAGCTATTAGAAAGAACACAAATTTCGATCTATTTTTTTCATAAGTCAAAACTAAGAGAGACATCCAGAAGGATTTGTTGAGAAACAAAGAATCTAGCGGAGAATCCTAAATGTTTGGTCTACCTTAGTAAATCGGACAGTACTTACCGGGTAAAAATGAATTGTGGTTTCTAGCTCAGCATAGAAAGACAGCTTGCTAACCTTAGTCTCATCATTCGAGCATTGTGGACCTGGTTATCGGAAATCACATCCCAACAGTATGGTTTTGAACAAATAATAATTTCCGTAATTAATTTTCAATCTTCAGCTGTAAAAGGTGGCCTATATTCTATATTACAGCCAAGTAACCAATTTTGATTTGAAATTGAAGGGACAGTGTTGTGCCACTCGCTCCTTTAGTGATTTAGTCTTCTTCGTTTGTTTTCCTCCCCATTAATTATTGCTTCTTGTCTGAGCCGTGAGCAATGTCAAAGAAAAAGGAAATTAATGAGACGTCAGCCATTATCAACTAGATGAATGCAAAGAGTAGTGGGAATCGTGAGGATGTGGTCGTTTGGTCCTTAGTGAGGCAAATGTACAATGAAAGAGTCCCTCATTGATCACAAATCAGAGAAGGCTAAGAAAGAAAAAAGATAGGGTTCCAATTAGGGCTGGAAAAAAAATCAAAACATATACAAGTTGGCTTAAAACTGTTTAAAATAAGTCAGTTAGGCCAATTTTTCTAAACTAAAATCCTCGAATGATTCTGTCATAGTCCGCAACCCGTTTAAGGTTTGTCCGTCTTAGCTCGTTAAATTCTGCTACCCGCTAGGAATGGGTTAGGTTGGCCGCTTTGACAACTTTAAGACCTTTGCAAGGACTAATGAATTATAACATGATTTATTTATTTGAAACTTATAATGGTTGAGCAAATTGTAAGGCACTAACACTAATATTGAGTCCGGAGCCAAATGACTTATTTTTGCATCCATTAGTTCAAAATGGGCTGTCTTTTTTTTTTATACCACAATGGGTATTTCGTTGGATAATACCCACACAACACTATTCATAGCCGGAAAATTTGTTGCATTTCGTGAACTTATCAACGAAATAGGTAAAATCTATTTTTTTTATTTCGTGAATATTAACGAAATTGATTTGTTTTTTTTTTTTTTTTGCATTTCGTGAATTAATCAACGAAATGTGTTTATTTGTTTTTTTTTTTTTGCTTCGTAATTTAATGAACGAAATAGGTTTTTTTTTCGTATTTCGTGAATAAAAAAACGAAATAGGAAATTATATTTTATTTTTTGCATTTAGTGTATTAAAAAACGAAATAGGATAATTTTTGTTTTTAATTTCGTTCATATAAAAACGAAATTGGATTTTTTTTTTTTTTTTTTTGGATTTCGTTGGTATATTAACGAAATAGTAATTTTTTTTGTATTTCGTTTATTAAAAAACGAAATATGAAAATATTTTTTTTATTTCGTTCATATAAAAACGAAATTGGAATATATATATATTGTATTTCGTTGATACATGAACGAAATAAGATAATTTTTTTTTATATTTCGTTTATATAAAAATGAAATAGGATTTTATTTTTATTTTTGCATTTCGTTTATATTCCAACGAAATAGGAATTTTTTTATTATTATTTTGTTCATATACCCTTTTTCTGCTCCCCACTTTTACCGTATATTATTTTACCTTATCCTCTCCATTCTCTATTCTCCATTTTTCCTTCTCCATTCTCCATTCTCCCTTCTCCATTTTCCGTTCTTCCTCTACCTCCATTCTTTCTCTTCTTCCGTTCTTCATTCTTTTCTTCTTTCTCTACTAATCCTATCACAAGGATTCCTCAACTTTTGCTCCATAATCTTCTTCAAATTGAGGTAATTTATTAATTTTATAAGTTTTTACATATATTTTTTGATTTAGTCATTATAAATTAGTTCACATTTATTTTTTTGTTTTATTTATATCTTATACTTAGTGTAGTAGACTATAATAAAGAAAACAAAAGTTACAAGTTTAATTAATCAATAGTTGGTAATTTCAGTCGTTGCTTCAATTAAAAAAAGCTTTTAAAAAATGTTAGTAGAGTTTATTGGTCAACGAACTACAATTAAAATACTAAAAAAATCGTTGAAGCTACTGATTAAAAAGGTATAAATTTATAGTATAAAATGTTCTTTTAGTCAGTCATTTTCATAGAACAATAGTTAAAAAAAAGATGAAGAAATTGTGAGGAAAGTAAAATTGTTAAATATAACATAAAGATATTTGTATCATTTGTTGGGTCATTTTCTATGTTCAAATTGTGACTAGTCATTGGAGATTATTTTCTGTTGATAAGCATGAAGAATTTTTAATTTTCAAATTAAAAGTATAAGATCAAGAAACTGTGAGGAAGTTGGAATTGTTTTTGAAGCTAATAGACAAAAATAGCATGTCCTTTTTTTTTTAATACCAAAATGGGTATTTCATTGGATAACTGACGAAATACTATTCCGATCCGTTAAAAAAAAAAAAAAAAAAAATATATATATATATATATATATATATATATATATATATATATATATATTTTCCTTGCATCCCCTCTCCAGTCATATGCTTTGTTTTAAATAGAAAAGAAGTAGTTATATGTAAGATGAATACTATTATGGCAATTAATTATGAGCTTAACCAAAAGTTTAATTACATTTCGTTCACCACATAGGGAACTGCAATTATTTTTTGACAGTTGTACTCTTATTAATTTTTTTTTTCTTTTCTCACGTGATAATATATCTTATAGTTTGACCTTTATTGACTTTCCTACTGAATATATAGTAAAGAATTCTGTAATGTGTTGTCCATTATTCTAACAGCAGTGGCTTGGTGTTGCAATGTTATAGATATGGATCGCCCCAAAGTCACTGTACATCTAGGTCCAGAAAACTATGATTTATTAATATTCCAGCATGAGCATCGATCCCAGGCTATGTGGGATGGAAATTGACTGGAAAGAACGCGTGTTTAACTATACGTGGTGCGGATCATGAATTTTGGAATCACGTGAGGCAATACCCTTTACATAATCGCATCCTTAATTACTTTGAGAGGTGTGGATTTGGGGGAGTTTTAGTAGTAGGTAATGTGCAGTATGATGAAGGAATCATCACTACACTTATTGAGAGATGGCGTCCAGAGACGCATACATTTCATATGCGGACTGACGAATGTACCATCACACTGCAGGATGTCGAGGTGTTATATGGCATTCCCGTGGATGGCCACCCATTGGTGCAGAGAAATGTTAAAAATATAACTAAATCAAGGTGGCAGGAATTGATGTACGACCTTACCGGTTGGTTGCCCGGAGAAGAAGCAATTATAGGTAATAGCTTGTTGGTAATAACACAATTATCTAATCATTTGGAAACCTTGATTGCCAATAATGATATTATTGATGAACACACTGATGAGGTTGAGGTACAAAAGAGGGTCAGGTTGTACCTGCTTTGGTTGATTGGTGGCAATATATTCCCTGCTAATACTGGTTCAAAGCTTGGTTTACACTTTTTGCTTGACATAATAGACCTTGATGCAATAGGCGGGAAATCTTGGGGAGCAGCAGCATTATCATACTTGTACAATTGTTTATGCCGTGCTTCGATGGTCAATAGCCGTGATGTTTGTGGATTTATTGCTTTGTTACAGGTACGTGAATTTCAATAATATATTGCTCAACTTCAGTAGAAATAAGAGATCAAGCAGCATTCTTATAACCACCATTACCCAAATTTTGAAAAATGAAATTAGGAATCGAAAGTTGAGCTTTATTATAAACACTAAATGTACCACTATATATAATGCAATCTGGATTATTAATATTTGTGTATAATTCTAAATGTCAGCTAACCATATTTCCTTGAGTTGTCACGCTAACAATTTAAAAGTATTGCTTGATACACGTTTAAATAGTCAACTTCTCTGCTATCTTTTAAATATTATTTTAGATTTCCTAGTGTTATAATTTGTATAATAAGTCATTAAAAATTATAATATTGTCGAATATCTTGCACAACAATATTAGCGCATTATCGGAACCCAACCATAACAACACAATTTTCATGTGTATTTTCGGGTTATTTTATTTAATTCAAAAAATATTTATATATTTAAATTTACTTATACAGGTTTGGACTTGGGAGCGAATAATCCCAATGCAGCCATTACTTCGTCCCCCAAGAGTAAAGAACGAGATATTGTATTTGCGCAGAAGTGGACTCGTCGTGGAGTTCGTGAAAGCGAGGCACGAGCTGTGCTAGTAGTTTGTAGGGATGTTTTAGACAACCTAACTGATGATCAGGTATTTTTCCTTTTAAATTTTTTTGATAAGAAATGTGAAAAATATAACAACAATAAAGTTTTTATAGATTTGTTCATTTTTTGCTAACTCGTACTATGATAATGGGTTGATTTTGTTTTAATTTGTTATAGCTAATTTGCTACAACTTGCTACTGGTTGTGATATTTTTTAGATTCCATTTCTTCTTTTGGCATAATTAGTATTTTGTCTAGGTTTGTTTTAATGGCTAGAAGGTTACTAAAGTATTTTATTTTGTTTTTATTTCCATCAAAATTCATTATGGAATTTTCAAGTTAGCCTGTTCTTGTTATGCTTTGGAACTGAATAAAAAAGAAAGTGCTCCTAGCAAGGATTTGGTCATGATACGCTTTCTACTATTGAGTATTTTTTATTCTTCATTTGCACGGTTTGAAAATGATGAAATTTTGTGTATTTAGAAGGAAGGAAATTGCTTGAATGTTCTAACCTTTACTTAATTGAAAATGCATAATGGATGTTTGTTGTAATGAGAAAATTTATAATTTGTATTATAAATTATAAATGACTGTATAATATTTTTGCTATCATAGTTTGTGTGGGAGCCTTATACAGAGGCCATCAATGATGGACTTCCGGAGTGGTGCCGACGTGGTCAAGACATTTAGATGGTGCAGTTGCCACTCATTTGTGGGATCTACCGAGAGTGGTACATGGCGGGTCGGGTCAACAGACAATTTGTTAAGGAGCAGTCTGTTCCGGGACCAATCCCCCCACATAGACCATTTAATTTTTCACTGGACAAGCGATTTAAGATAAGTCAGAAGATGGGGGAAAAATTTGAGGAAGCTGAATATTTGTGGGAACGCCGTCGGGAACTAATAGTTGAAGCTCCATATACTACTGTAGCTCCCGGACCGGATTCTGAATATTTTAAATGGTACCGGAGGTACTCCCGCACCTTGATAGGAAATCCAGAACGTACCGTGGATAGGGGATACCAACACCTCGCAGGGAGGCACGAAGCACTGGTACGTAACTTTTGGTGCATGTCAAGTTAAATAGACAGTTAATGATGTACTATATAGTTTTCTAACATTTGAGTAGAAACAAAATTACTGGTAGTACTAATTAATATATCTTGAAAAATAGTCTAAGAATTTGACTTACTGCACTCATCCAATGCCAGTATTCAAGCAAATTTACCATGAAAATCTTAACCTAGGTGCTTCGATTTTTATACTTTATCTCTTACGTTATTTAGCAAAAAGACTGTATAATAATAAATTGACCATGATTATGAAAGTAATTTAATTATATTTTCTAACTAAATCATCATATAAAGGATTTGGAGCCGATTTACATGCAAATACATGTGTATCATATGTATTAAATATTATAGTAATATTAATAACTATATCGTATATGATACACATTAATTTCTTTTTGTCAATCAGTGGCTTTCTTACGTCACTGTTTGTTTTATATATTTTTGTAGACTCGTGGAATTCATGGAGTTAGACATTTGGCTTACAGTGTTCAGGAAAGTCCGTCAGAGTGGCCTTCAGATTCTCAGGGTATGAATGCATTGATGCAAAGGTTTATTAACATGTCGATTGAGTCTCTGAATGCTGCTGCGATGGGGACGAGGTTGACATTTGATCCCGATTATATACCACCAGCAGTTTATGTGGCACCGCCTAAGTTACCAACTGGTCATCGGGATCGTGCAAATGTACGTCGTGCTGGTAACCCACGGGGTCGAGGTCAGGTGGCGCACCAGCTTATTGATGATGATCAAGTTGACGACCTAGAGCCACACCCAGACTCGGCTCATTCATTCTGTTGTAATGTCGGCCCATCTATGACTGTTTCCTAGCATCCACCTACGAATTTACCCACCCCATATCACCCATCCAGTCCACATGACCCACATACGAATTTACCTAGCCCATATTATCCGTCGATGGAATTTTCTGACCCATCTATGACTGCCCCAGAAGCTCCATGTCACTCATCTATGGATATACATAGCTCCCACTATCTGACCATGATTATATCTGGCCCATCTATGATTCGGTCAGAGGCTCCATATAACTCATCTAATATAGTCACTCCACAAGCATCATCAATATTAAAAGGTTTCACCCCATTTAGACCTTCCTCACAACCTTGGAGCCAACAGGCTTTGGACAACCTCCTTTTCCAAGTTCCTCAGACTAGTACCTCATCCCGACCTCCAGCTAATTTTCCCTGTGATGGAAGGAGGCTCAGTTTTAATGATGTATATGCACCTACGCCAGATGTTCAGGACTTAGAGGCACAAGTTCGTTTTGAGTTTAAATTTTTATATATGTAATTTAAGTGTCGCATTAAAAAGTAACTTTTATTTTGTATGATATTTATAGGGTGCGGAAGGGATGCATGAGGGGGTTCCTCTGCGCAGATCTCGTAGGGATCGCCGGCCAACACAATGTGGCACTGGTGGGAGGAAAAGATGCACACGTAGGGATGCATGAGGAGCTTTAACAACTTATTTTGAAAATTTATTGTGTATCTATGACTATTTAGACTTATATATGACTTATTATAGCGACATATATTCCGTCAATATGAATTATGGTGTATTTCTGACTAATTAGACTTCTATATGAATTGTTTTTTTAATAAATACGAAAATTGCATGTGGGGTTTAGACCTTTCTGCACCATGTATTTTTGTATAAATAGTCTTCCATAATACCTTATTCATCTCACCACGCTAAAACAAACTCTTTCAAAATGTCATCGTGGAATCCATTCTTCTGGCAACGCGGCCCAATGACATATCACCTAGGTGACATTGTTGAGTCAATGGGTTTTGGAACGTGAATTTAAGTACTCGCTTAATCCGAGCGAGCGCTACAATAGACAATACATTAGCAAAATGAGGAGAGAATGGAACTACCGCCTGGATGAAGCTCATAATATTGAGACAGATTTAAAAAGTCGTGGCCTGCATCGTCCAAAACGCCAAGCAATTGGCATGCCGCTCACATCACCCCAAGAACTGAATGTTGCATTGAACCGCATTCGCGAAGAAAATAATAGGATGCGTTTGCGATGGTTGCGTTTGGAGGGACACAGATTGGGGTTATATGTTACCCCTGATTGGAACTCAGACTGCGAAATGTCTGATGAAGATGATTTTCCATAAGCATTTTCTGTTGTTATGTCGGCTAGTTAAGTAATGTATTTGTACCTTTTTCATTTTTCAATGTTATTTCAATTTGTATTTTATGCGAAATGCTATTGTATTCATCTTCATCTTCATCTTCCTCTCCATCTTGTCCATCTTCATTATCGAGTGAGCGATTTCCCCCCTCCCATCCGAGAGCATCGTAGTCCAAGCCTCACAGTTCACAGTGGTGCCGTAATCCAACTCCCCTCTCCTTTATGTTTTTTTTTTTTAAAACCATCCGCTGAAAAAATGTTTTTTAGACATTAATGAAGTTAGTTAGATTGAGATATAGATAATCGAATACGATGAATATTGGTTGAAAGTTTATATTTTTTTGGTTGAAGTAGTCCAATTATTTATAAATTGGATGAATGCAATTATAAGAAAATGTTAGCTCTTTCAACAGCCAAGACCAAGGAATCCGTGTAAAAAAAATTGGGATTTGACTTGTCCATGCTAAAAAAATTGTCCCTGCATTTCGCAAAGTATGCAACGAAATATACAAGCTATTGAGTGCAACAATGCTTCTGCCATGATTCTTAAAATGAATTGAAAGCTATTGAGTAGCTTCTTTTTTAGCTTTTGACTTGTACATGTAAAAGTTTAACAATCCGCTGACAAGATTCTTAAAGTATGCAACAATGCTTGGAAAAGATAAGTGCAACAATGCTTCTCCCAAAATTCTTAAAATGAATTGAAAGCTATTGAGTAGCTTCTTTTTTAGCTTTTGACTAACGTATGCAACAATGCTTGGAAAAGATAAGTGCAACAATGCTTCTGCCAAGATTCTTAAAATGAATTGAAAGCTATTGAGTAGCTTCTTTTTTAGCTTTTGACTTGTACATGTAAAAAGTTTAACAATCCGCTAACAAGATTCTTAAAGTATGCAACAATGCTTGGAAAAGATAAGTGCAACAATGCTTCTGCCAAGATTCTTAAAATGAATTGAAAGCTATTGAGTAGCTTCTTTTTTAGCTTTTGACTAACGTATGCAACAATGCTTAGAAAAGATAAGTGCAAGAATGCTTCTGCCAAGATTCTTAAAATGAATTGAAAGCTATTGACTAGCTTCTTTTTTAGCTTCTTCTTAACGTATGCAACAATGCTTGGAAAAGATAAGTGCAACAATGCTTCTGACAAGATTCTTTAAAAAAATTGAAAGGTATTGACTAGCTTCTTTTTTAGCTTATGAATTGTTCATGTAAAAAGCAAAGAAATCCGTTTCCAAGTCAAAAATAAATTGAAAGTAGACTAGCTTCTTTTTAGCTTCTGACTTGTCCATGTAATAAGAAAAGGAATCCATTTCCAAGTGAAAAAATTGAAAGCTATTGACTAGCTTCTTTTTTAGCTTATGAATTGTCCATGTAAAAAGCAAAAAAAATCGTTTCGAAGTCAAAAATAAATTGAAAGTTATTGACTAGCTTCTTTTTAGCTTCTGACTTGTCCATGTAAAAAGAAAAGGAAAAAAATTGAAAGCTATTGACTAGCTTCTTTTTTAGCTTATGAATTGTCCATGTAAAAAGTAAAGAAATTCGTTTCCAAGTCAAAAATAAATTGAAAGCTATTGACTAGGTTCTTTTTTAGCTTCTGACTTGTCCATGTAAAAAGAAAAGGAATCCGTTTCCAAGTAAAAAAAAATTAAAAGTTATTGACTAGCTTCTTTTTTAGCTTCTGACTTGTCCATGTAAAAAATTTAAGAATCCGCTGACAAGGTTCTTAAAGTATGCAACAATGCTTGGAAAAGATAAGTGCAATAATGCTTCTGACAAGATTCTTTAAGAAAATTGAAAGCTATTGATTAGCTTCTTTTTCAGCTTATCAATTGTCCATGTAAAAAGCAAAGAAATTCGTTTCCAAGTTAAAAATAAATTGAAAGCTATTGATTAGCTTCTTTTTAGCTTCTGACTTATGCATGTAAAAAGAAAAGGAATCCATTTCCAAGTGAAAAAAAATTGAAAGCTATTGACGAGCTTTTTTTTTAGCTTCTGACTTGTCCAATTTTTTAGCTTTGCATTTCGCAAAGTATGCAACGAAATATAAAAGCTTGGAAAAGATAACTGCGACAATGCTTCTGACAAGATTCTTAAAAAAAATTGGATTTGACTTGTCCATGTAAAAAGAAAAGGAATACATTTCCAAGTAAAAAAAAAAATTGGAAGTTATTGACAAGCTTCTGACAATTTTTTTTTCCTTGCATTTTGCAAGGTCAGCAACAAAATATAAAAAACTTAAATTTGACAAATCCATGACGAAAAGTTATTTATAAACTTGGATTACTCCAATTTTTTATTTTACATTTTCGGTGCATATGCAACGAAATGCAATAAAATTTACATTATAAAGAACTCTCACCGGTCATTGTTATCTTCGGGTGAGCGTTTACAAGCAAGAGCCATTTTTTTTATTTTGCATTTCGCAAATTATCCAAAATCTTCGACTGAGACTTAACAATCCATTTACTATCCAAAAAATGTCGAACAAAAAAGAGAACACTCCTGGAAGCTCTTCCTCACCTTTTGCTTGGGCATTCCCGGAAAACAGAAATGATAGGTCAAGTTCAGAGTCACCCAACAGCGACTGGGGAACATGGGATCCATATGATTTTGAGATGGACATGTACAACCCGCACATGCTTGACGAACGAGAGGATGATTTTCGGATGCTGGAAAAATCAGATCCATGTGAGTACTACTGCGGATTACGCCGTGAATGGGAGCATAGGTACCATGAGTCAAATATGCTCATGAATGAGCTTGAGCAACTAGGGACACCCAAGCCACGTCGATTCTCTGTGTGGATGGAACGCAGGGATATGGTAGAATATGAGGTAGCTGTGAAACAAATTCGAAAGGAAAATAATAGGATGTTGGTGAGACGTTGTAGGTACTATATCCTTAAGCTCGCTGAAGAACAAGCTGCAGCAAAAAATCGCACGTTAACAGAACATGAAAGAGCAAGTGTTTTAGCACACGAACTTTACAAATCGGATGATGACATGCCTAACGAACGCCCTTAGACCAACTATGTGTTATGTGTTTTAATTTTCAATTATAATGTAATTTTATGTTCATTCAATAAACTGTTGTGTAAGTTCTATCCAACAATAACTGTTAAATTAAAGACAAAATTAAACTCTACAATACGAACCGTTTATATTTTAAAGTAAGGACGATAACATATTATTGAAGGACGACAACATATTATTGAAGATTACATAAGATAACAAAGATTACATAAAATAACAATAACATAGAACTCATGAAAAAACTTAACAGTAAACAAGCAACAACAACTACTGAGTACGATTGGGGCAACGATTTTTGTTATGAACGGTTTGCCTGCAAGTTCCACACCTCCTAGCCATGCGAGCAGGAGCAATATCCATTTCATTCCTCCTTCAAGTTGTTCTCTGGGCTCCAGAAGTTCGCTCGTATGCAGTGTTTGCAATTAAACAGAAGGGACTTGCAGGCCAATATGCCTCATCACCCAAGGGAGAAAACTTTCCACTGTATGTTTGCTTGTAATACCTACAACTGTAGTACTTGCTAACATAGTCCTTAGGCTGAATTTTACGGATCCGACAGAATTTAATTGCATGGGAACATGGCATGTGGTAGTTTTTCCATTTCCCACACGAACATTTTTTTCCATTGTCAGAGACTTTATGGACATTTCCACCCTTACCTTCGTGTGCAAATGTCAGAATCTCAAAGACCCCAGTCAAAATGTTGTAGTTCATCATATCAGTATGCATGGCGGCCCTATCCCAATATTCATGGAACTTCTTATCAACACCGGGCGACCAAGTCTTCTTATTTACCATTAGCAGAGCAGCAAGGGCGCTTCTTTTAACAAAATGGTCAACAAGATTTTTAAAGGTCAAGCGAACCATGGCAGTAACAGGCAATCCACGGGCTTTCTTCAATAAACCGTTGTAAGACTCAGAGTCATTTGTCGTCATAGGCCCCCACCTATAACCACCGTCCTTATACAATGTCCATTTTTCCTTCGGAAGCTAGCTTAACCACATATGCGCTGAAGGTGACAAAGTTTTGATTTGTTGCATCCTCATTTGGTATTTCTTCTTCTGGTGCTCTGTAGCAGCCAACCACATTAGCTTCTCAAGATCAGAGTTAAGAAACTTTTTGTTAAAGTTGCTTTTTAAATATCGAACACAAAATCTATGATGTATGGTGGGTGGCTGTAACCATTCATGTGTCATTACACATTGCAAGATCCCTTGGTGACGGTCAGAAATTATTCCAATGCCTTTTCTATCACAAACAACATGTCTCCATAATAAACTGAGAAACCAAGTCCATGACTCATAGCTCTCACATGCAACTATAGCATATGCAAGTGGAAAAATATTTCCGTTTGCATCAATGCCAACAGCAATCAACAATTTCATCTCATACTTACCATAGACATGGGTGCCATCTATTGAGATGACCGGCCTGCAACTTTTGAATCCATCGATACTTGGTTTAAAGGCCCAGAAAAGATACTTGAAGATGTGTTCGCCTTGCATTGTAGTTGACTCGTGTGTCCACTCAACAATAGTGCCCAGATTGAAATGTTCCAGGGCAGCCATGTATCGAGGCAATGCCCTAAAAGAACCTTCGAAATCACCATACACCATCTCAAAAGCTTTCTTACGCCCTTTTTGCGCTTTTCTATAACTAGGAGTATAGTGATGGATACCTTTTATAGTTTCCTGAACAAACTTAATACTGATTTGTGCATTGATCATAACATATGGTATCAACGAAGTAGCAATCATGTTGCTATTCAAATTGAAATGATCCTCTGTATAATCATCTGTATCACAATTATGTGGCTCAATCATTTTTCCTGCTTTCCACATACCACTTCCGATCAACGAAAAACGGATCATCCAACTACAACCTTCCTCATGCCGCTTGCAAATAACCTTCCAAAATGTACCTTTGGCTTGATCTGTTTTATATTCTTTTTTGTGGGCTATATTATAGAGTCTCACTGCACCTTTCATTTGCTTCTTGCTGTGAAATAACATACCTATTTGCATGTACAAGAAAAAAATATCAACTCCTAATTACACCAATTAAAATCACAAAATTAAAAAATAATATATTATTAAAAAAATTAGTCGCATCAAACTAACCTGATTTGATAACTTTAGGATTACTGGAATTCCAAAGTGCAGCCCGAACAGACCCGTTATCTCTCATGTATGCAAACTCTTCCGGTTCTACTTCTTCTGTATTATCCAAATATGGGATCACTTTTGAATGATAATTAACACTAACATTACTGGGGGCCGCAACATCTTCATCAGAATCATCACCGTCAGCAAACGATTGATCATCATCCGTCCCTTCATGATCTAATGGACTATCGCTATCCGACTCATTTATTATAGCATTAGCTAAATCGTTATTGCTCACAATTTGTGTGAGCTGAGTCAACGTGCGGTTATCTTCAAAATCGTTATGCCTATAAATAAGAAAAATTCATAGAATTTACAAGTCAAATACAATTATACAATCCATGAATAAAGTGAATAAAATATGATTATATTTACCTATCACTGTCCAATTCACTTGGACCAGGATGTGAAGGGTGTCGTACATTACAATTCAAATTATGCAACTGCGCAGTAGCATTATTTGGTCCACCCGTCTCACGATTCTGTCCACTCCAATCAAAGTTATGATCGTGCGTTGAAGCCATACCATCATACTATGTACCATAATTAATTGTATCATTTGACTGACTACCAAATCCTACAATTGTTTATTGTTGAACTACACCCCTTGAAAAACCAATATTCAAACTTGGGAGATAGGTAGTACCTCCAAAATCGAACTCATTGTCGGTCGGTACTTCGACCTGGGTAGAGCGTTGAACTGTAGCATACATGTCAAGCGCCGCTATGCATATGTGATTTTTAAAAATCTCAGGACAACGAAGGAATGACGATAAAGATTCATCGTCCGTAATTGGCATCTCACCATAAATTGGTGAACCATCGGCTGTAAATGAACTTGGACATCGTCTGGTTATAACCACCGATAGTTCAGGATCATTTACGAATATTTTACTCCTTAAGACGCGTTGCAGACGATCATATTTTAGGGAAATTGGAAACCTTTGCCCTATTTCAGGACCACAGTTGTATCTAACCGAACCTGCTTCATACACAACTTCACCACCCCAAAATAAATACACTTTAACATGAGTTTCCGTCATCTTTTATGAAATATATGAGAGGAAAAATAAAAGTTGAAGGATATGAAACAGATAAGAGAAAAACAATAGATGAAAGATATGAGATGGATAAAAGAAAATTGAAAGACTAAGGATATACCATAAGTAAAGATAGGATAATATTTATAAATGAAGAAAAGTAAAAAATTTCGCAAATTAAGTCACGAAATGTAAAAGATATTATTTTGACAACTATTTAATGCTCGTCTGAAACTGATTGAACCAACAGAAATGAACAAAAAAATAAAATTAAAACCATAGCGATATGGAGAGCAGAAAAACGGTAAAAAAAAAAGGGGGGGGGGGGGGGGGGGGTTCGTTATATACCTGTGAAATGGAGCAAAACATTTCGTTGGTATATAAACGAAAAGTAAATAAATTATTTTCCTATTTCGTTTTTATATAAATGAAATACAAAAAAATATATATAT
Source organism: Lycium barbarum (assembly GCF_019175385.1). Classification (NCBI taxonomy): domain Eukaryota; kingdom Viridiplantae; phylum Streptophyta; class Magnoliopsida; order Solanales; family Solanaceae; genus Lycium; species Lycium barbarum. The sequence continues at coordinate 155,037,451 of NC_083337.1, read as the reverse complement.
TCATCCTATTTCATTGGTATATGAATGAAATAATATATATATATATATATATATATATATATATATATATATATATATATATATATATGTATGTATGTATTCCTATTTCGTTTTTATATAAACGAAATGAAAATAAAATTATTTTCCTATTTTTTTTATATAAACGAAATACAAAAATACAAAAAAAAAAAAATCATATTTCGTTTTTTAATAAACGAAATACAAAAAAAATTACTATTTCGTTGATATACCAACGAAATGCAAAAAAAAAAAAAAAAACAAAAAAATATATTTTCCAATTTCGTTTTTATATGAACGAAATTAAATTTTTTTTTATCCTATTTCGTGAATAAAAAAACGAAATACGAAATTATATATATATATATATAATTTCGTATTTCGTTTTTTTATTCACGAAATACAAAAAAAAAACCTATTTCGTTCATTAAATTACGAAATGCAAAAAAAAAAAAACAAATCAGTTTCGTTAATATTCACGAAATAAAAAAAAATGATTTTACCTATTTCGTTGATTAGTTCACGAAATGCAAAAATATATATATATATATATATATATATATATATATATATATATATATATATATATATATATATATATATATATATATATATATATAGTGTAGCGAAATGCAACAAACTATGAATAGTGTTGTGTGGGTATTTCGTTGGATAATCAACGAAATACCCATTGTGGTATTAAAAAAAAAAGGCAACTCATTTTGGGCTAATGACTGCAAAAATAAGTCATTTTGGCTCCGGACTCCACTAATATTTATAACGACGACGATATTTAACAATTCATGTGATTTTGCGTCATGATTCAAGTGACATTTAAATTTAGAGAGTTCAGTTATATAAGTTGGGTTTGTTATAGGAGTTCTCACCTAATTTCTTTCCATGAATCTATTTCATTTAAGGATTGAATAAACCGTAACAATAACAAAAATCACATTATTATTAGAAATTTAAAGATTTAGACTATATGTTGTCGGAATCATTGGCTAATTAACAAAAGGTACTACTTCTTAGTCACCTAAAATGAAGAAAAAATTATGTAACCCTCTTAAGTTAAACAGTTATTCATTATTATCTCACTTAAAAATGATTAAGCCTACACATCCGCACAAAAAGATAAGAGCAGGACAAGAAAGATAAAAGTTTGCCTTATTGGGGCTGAAACATCATATGCAAACTAATGAAGAAATTTCAAGAAAAATTTACTTCGATCTAGTTTATGCATCAACGAATACTAATTAATTATAGTAAAACAATAAATTATACTATAACATTACGTATTAATTACTGATGATGAATTTTATGTAATAAATATACCACATACGTGTTATATACTTAAATATGTGGACGAGTATAAATATGTGGACGAGGATTGTCTTTTTTCAAGAGTATACTCACAGCCATTCATAAGAAGCAGAATATCATGAATTATTGTAAATTAAATAGTGAACTCATTTTGACCATAGAACATCAATCTTATATTTCGATCAAGCAAATGATAAGTCTGACATTTTGATGAAATTCAATGAGAGAATTTAGCGGTACCACTTCAAGAAAATCCTTTAACAATTGTACTTACAAATACAAACAGTACCATTCTGCATACAAATCATAGTAATTAATTTATCTTGATATATGTCCCTGCAGAAAGATATACAATCTTGTTTGTCCTTGCATTTCATGCCAAGAATTGGAGCAGTGCATTCATCATTGAGTTGGCGATCTTGAGCAATAGCCATGTTGAGGACTACAAAAAGTATTTATATATTATTAGAATCAATCAAAGATTCCAATTCAAAAATATAACAACCGTACAATTGTTAATTGATTATTATGTTTATTTATCAATCTATACAAGATATTAAATTGTGATTAGGAACGACATATGTAGTATTATGAAAAATACTTATCAAAATTCTTCATATATTAAACTGCTTATTTGAAGCATTAGTTATCTTAACGTTCTAAAATCACACTAATAATAAAATATATAAAATGTAAACAAAAAATGATTTAAAACTTGAAATAGAGAGTTTTAATGCACAAACCCGACAAATACATGATGATAAGGACACAGTAGCAAACTAAAACTTTTTGCCATGTTCTCGATTAATGTGCTTGTTCTTTTAAGAGAATGTTGTGAATTGTCTAGCCATGGTTGCAATATGTATACACACACAGAGGAGCTAAAGATTATTATAATCTAATGAAAGTAAATGGAAGATTGTGATAATTACTTAATTATATATATATTTTTTGAGATAAGGGCCTCCAACAAACTTGTATTACACTAGAAAGTATTTAGATAAGTTTCTAATTAATTGTATATTAAGTAGAGTTGTTACATTTAATCCATTTTATTAAGCCTATTAAATGATTAGGAATATTATATTAATTTTTTGTCAAAATATGTATTTCCTGGTCCAATTTATATTTTATCTATTGTCACAATTTAAAACCTACTAAATTGTGACGACACCTAACTCAACAATCAGACACATCAATCTCAACAACCACGATAATCGATATCAATGATTTAATTTAAAACACAATAAAGTACAATGAAATAATATAAGTGAAAATGACATTAAATCAAATACGAAGTCATGAGCTATTAAAAATAGGAAGTACAACTAGCATACTAAAGATACAACGTCTATTTGATATATACAAATAGAAACTAAAGACTAGGCGGCAACCCAACCCTAGAACGCTAGTCATACAAGGGTCTCTCACGAACTATGCGACCGACCAAGCTCATACATGCCACAGGGATACAACAAGTCTAGCATGAGTACAAAATAGCATGTATAATGATATGCAAATGACATGAGTCAAGGAATCGAATGCTCATGATACTGCCTCCGCAACCTGCCTCAAGATCATGTGCTCCCAACACTACCACACGTACCTTGCCTGGTGTTTTCAAAAGAACTGACCCTAGGGGCCTGAAGGATTCGTATCCACACGCATAACCAAATGATACCCAAGTCCTTAAATTCATAAGCAAAAACTCAAACCAACTGACACCCAAATCCTTAAACTCAACAACAAAATCTCATCACATGTGGGGGACATAACCCCTGACACCCAAGTCACAGACCCCATAGACTCATCAGTTATATCATTAAAACTCAAATCGCGAGTCACATGTACTCACTCAGCTCAACTCATGATAATAACATGAATCACATATGCAATCATTTGGGCATATAAGCAGTGCATGATTAAAACATTTTAAATCATGTAATTGTTGAAAAGAATTTCTTATCTCAAAAGAATAATAATATTTTCATTAACCTCCTTAAAGCCTTTCATTCAATTTGGTCAAATGTATTTGTTGCCCAACGTATTTGATAATTCAATTTATTGTCTTTATGGCTAATTACTTTTTTGGTTTTAAATCCTAATAAATATTCGGGACGTTTGCAGATAACAAAACCATTGGAAATCATCTCTTTCTTTGGACTATAAAAATATAATCTTATGTGGTCATATTGAATATAGAAAAAACCAAGAATCAAATTCCTTCTTCTCATTTTCTTTTGCTGGGTTTTATAATTTGAATTAAATCTTTGTTAGATTCCGCCTCATAGTTTTGTAATAGAAGAGCTTGTTAAATCCTGAGGTATACCCTCGTATCGGGTGAAATATCCTTAAGGACAGTGTCTTAATTGACATGCTGATGTGCCGGGAATTTTGGCACATCTAATGCTTTTTAGCTCTAAGTTTTACTTGTTTTCGAGCAAGTTTGTGTTAGTTTGATGTGTTTTGTGTTTTGTGTGTTGTGCAGGCATTTTGAAGTTAGAATGCTCGGAAAGCGAAAAAACGAGGAAAATAAGAAATCTGTTATAATAAGCATAAGGACGGACCGTCAACATGCTCGACGGTCCATCGAATCGCCTCGTCAATAAGTTCCTGTGAAGTAACAAATCATCAGAGCATCATCAGATCGTCGACTTGCACCGTCGACATGATCGACGGTCCGTCGAAGTGCTTCGACGGTGGAGTTCCTGTAGAGTGATAAAAGTATACTCAGATCGTCGATATAGTTGTCGAGCATGTCGACGACCGTCGAAGTGCAAGCCGGGCTGGAACAAGACTGGGATTGATTATTCCGAGTTTGACTTGTATAAATACCTGTTTAGGTTTTATTTTTCAGACATCTGGAGTTTTAGACTTGTAGTAATTATTGTTGAGTTGTTATTGCTTTTGAAGATTTCCAGACAATTACATTCATTACTTTCAAGTTTTATTCGTAAGTTCAATACAATAATTCAATTATGCAATCATCAATCTTTTATTATTTTCTTGTTGCCATGAGTAGCTAAACACCTTTACTAAGGTTGTGAACCCAAGGATGGGTGTGTTGTGATTGGGGAATCGTGAAAGATATACACATAATGGATTGTTAGGGTTTATTTGTTCTTTGTTTTCATCATATAGTTAGTGGTTGCAAACATTAGCTAACGCCATAAACTTTAGTTTATTTGGGAAATAGCTAGGGTTAGGTAAGAACAAATAACAAGAACTCAGGGCTTTAAACCTTATTTAATAAATTCACTTAGGAATAAGAAGAATTTACATGGCATAATTAACCGTTCTTCATGCATACTTTCTTATCTTTGGAAAAAGCATAGAAAGAAATGATCTTTTTTTATTGGAAAATAGTTCAGATTCACATAGAGGTTAAGTGCATCCATACAAACAGTCCATTAGAAGTATATCAAGATCGATACCCATGATCATACACTTTATCTGACGGGGACACAACCTTGGTTCTTTTTACCCACATATTTTCAACTTTAAATTTCCAGTCACTTTAAATTAGTCCACAAACCAAATCAACTATAAAACCCTTTTCTGGAATACAACAGGACCGCAAGATTAGTATAATACTTGTTTAGTAAACTTTTCACACAATATTCTCTGTGGGATTCGACCCCAACCTCGTTGGGTTACTATATTTGACAACGTCCGCTTTATACCATTAATAGGTGTAATTTGAGCGTATCAAATTTTGGCGTCGTTGCCAGGGAATACGGTTTTGAAATTACTAAATAGTGTTACTCTTCTTAAAGTCTTTGTCATATTCCAACACACCTTATTTTCTACCTTGTAAACCAGGTGATCATGGCTAACAACGAACTTCCGATCGAGAATGTTTTTGCTGATGAACCAGAAGCAGATGAAGACTTTGCATCTGCAATCATTCATCCGAGGGTGACTGCTACTACTATCAAGTTTGATAATTCCCTCTATCATATGCTCAAACAAGAGGGACACTTTCGGAATGCAGTCGATGATGACCCGCACCAACACATAACAAACTTTCTGGATGTGTGCTCTCAGCATATCCAACGGGGCGTGACTCAAGAAGCAGTTCGGCTGAAACTCTTCAAATATTCGTTAGCCGGAGAAGCGAGAAAATGGTTCAGGAAGCTGCCCCGAAACTCTATTACTACATGGGAAGAGATGGTCAGAGTGTTTCTCAGGAAGTGGTATCCTCTGAGTAAAAGAGCTGAAATTCGTGATCAGATTTACGAGTTTAAACAACGTAATGGGGAACAAATTTTTGAAGATTGGGAGAGGTACAAAGAATATTTGGATAGGAGTCCAAACCATGGCTTTACAGATCAGATTTTGAAGGAGAAGTTCTATAGAGGGTTGGATCCTATGACCCAAGCGACAGCCAATAATGCTGCCAGCAGTTGTTTCATGAATAAGTCCTCTGCTACTATTACTGATATACTTGATCGATTTACTACACATAGCCAAGCATGGCATTCAAGTAATTCTGATGGGCTGTCACTTGGAACACCGTTGATTCAAAATATTATGAAAGATAGCCAGGAAACGCAGCAGACGTTGGCACAATTGGCCACTAGTCTCTCTTTACTGACAAAGAGGCTTGATGAGAGAGAAGCGAAGAAGGTGAACGTTTGTGAAGATATCTTGGGCATGCCGCCTGGAATGTACCAAGTCCCAGTGGGTCCGTATTAAGAGGGCCCCCCTCCGCAAGTTGAGAATGTTCAGTATGCAGGTTACATAGCGAAAGGGGATATTCCTGGGCCAATTCAGATATACTGGCGACCCCAACAATGGCAGGGGTCATACAATCGAGGGAACTACAACAACAACCAAGGGAACTACAACAACAACTATAGTGGACCGAACCAAGGGAGATACAACAACAATAATGAAAATTTTTGGAACAGAAGTTCCAACCCTTATATTCCACCAAAAGGGCAATCTAATGATCAAGGTAGTTCGAGGTTGGAGTCAATGCTTGAGAAAGTGCTGGCAAGTCAGATAAACACTGAAAAGACATTATCTGGGCTATCAGAGATGGTGGTCTCTCATTCAGCAGCTATTTAGAATCTTGAACAGCAGATGCGTGATCTTTCTAGAGAACAGAATCCTACTAGAAAAGGAGGGCTTCCTAGTGATACTATTCCAAACCCAAAGAATAGTGGGGGAGTGGAACGTATTTTGCTATTAGCACGAGGAGTTGTAAAATACTTCAAGGTGCTAACAAGAAGGTGGTTGATCTAGATCCGATTATTGAGGAAGAAAAGGTGCATTCTGATGTGCCTATTATTGATGAGGAAGTCCGTGGTGAAGAAAAAGTTGTTGGTATTCCAGAAGTTGTTGTTGATACTGGGGAACACACGATAAAAGGGGCTCTACGCCCTTTGACTCAGATGTACAAAGCAAAGCCTCCCTTTCCTCAGAGGTTGGCAAAAAAGAATGATGATGCGAAGTGTCAGAAGTTCTATGATTAGTTAAAGCAGTTAACAGTGAATTTTCCATTCTTAGATGATGTCAAAGAGATGCCCGAATTTTCTAAGTTTGTGAAAGAACTGCTTACGAAGAAAAGGTCTGTTCAACTTGAGATAGTGAATTTAACTCATCGTGTGAGTTCAATTATTGCGTCCACCATAGTTCAGAAGAAGGGAGATCCAGGGGCGTTTACCATTCCATGCAATATTGGGCTTCATGCATTCGCCCGTGCTCTGTGTGATAATGGGGTGAGTATTAACTTGGTGCCCTTTGCTATTTTCAAACAATCTAGATTGGGGACTCCTAGACCGACTTCTATGCGATTGCAGATGGCAGACAAATCTATCAAGAAGCCAATTGGGGTTATAGATGATGTGTTGGTGCAGGTGGGTAAGTTCATGTTTCCTGCTGATTTCATGATTCTGGATTGTGCGGTAGATAGAGATATTCCCATTATCTTGGGAAGATCGTTCCTTGCTACAGGAAGAGCGCTTATGGACTCTGAAAAGAATGAAATTAAGTTATGTGTGAATGATGAAGAAGTAACTTTCCAAGCAAGCAAGGGGATGAAGTTGCCAAACGCTTATGAGAGTATCTCGGTTATTGATTCGTTTGATGGGATTGATGACGCTGTCGAACATAAAATGGAAGAAGAAAGTCTGGGAGAAGCTCTCGCGACAGTTCTTATAAATTTTGATACTTGTGATATATAGAGCTACGTGGAAACTATAAACGCGCTTGAGGGTCTAGGTTCCTACACTTATCACCCAAGAAAGCTTGATCTTGATCTTGCAAATAGAACTACTCCACCAGCTAAGCCTTCTATTGTTGAGCCTCTAAAGCTGTATAAGCAACTCCCAGTACACTTGAGATATGAGTTCCTTGGTCCGAACAAGACAGCCAGTGATCATTTCAGCATTATTGACTGAGGAACAGATTGAACGTTTAGTGGAGATTTTGTGCCAGTACAAACGTGCTATTGGTTGGACCATAGCAGACATTCGGGGTATTCCTTCTGGCATCTACGAGTATAAAATTCAGCCAGAGGAGGACAACAAGCCGAGTGTTGAGCATCAGTGGAGATTGAACCAGAACATGCAAGAGGTCGTGAAAAAGGAGATCATAAAATTGTTAGACGCTGGGGTAGTGTATCCGATTGCAGACAGCAAGTGGGTAAGTCCTGTTCAATATGTACCAAATAAAGGAGGTATCATTGTAGTGCCTAATGCAAAGAATGAGTTGATTCCCACTCGTACAGTTACTGGATGGCGTGTTTGCATGGACTATAGGAAGCTGAATACTGCCACTTGTAAAGACCATTTTCCCATGCCGTTCATTGATCAGATGCTGGATAGGATGGCTGGGAGGTCTTGCTATTGTTTCCTAGATGGATACTCGGGATATAATCAGATCAACATTGCCTTGGAAGATCAAGAGAAGACGACTTTTACTTGTCCTTATGTGTCGAATGCCCTTTGGGTTGTGTAATGCACCAACCACTTTTCAGAGATGCATGATGTCGATCTTTTCTGACATGGTAGAGGACTTTTTGGAGGTATTTATGGATGATTTCTCTGTTGTTGGTGATTCGTTTGATGATTGTCTTGACCATCTGGGTCAAGTGCTGAAAAGATGTGAGGAGACAAATCTGGTGCTAAATTGGGAGAAGTGCCACTTTATGGTGAAGAAAGGGATCGTCCTCGGCCACAAAATCTCTGAAAAAGGAAATTGAGGTATATCAAGTGAAGATAGATGTGATTGCAAAACTTCCTCCATCTATCTCAGTCAAAGGTGTCCGAAGTTTCTTAGGACATGCTGGGTTCTACAGGCGCTTCATCAAGGATTTCTCCAAGATTGCTAACCCAATGTGCAAGATTCTTGAAAAAAAAGGCTAAATTTGTGTTTGATGACAAGTGTCGAAAGACGTTTGATAATTTAAGGAGCACCTCACTACTGCTCCTGTGATTTTTAATCCGGATTGGTCCTTGCCCTTTGAGTTGATGTGTGATGCTAGTGGATTCGCGATAGGTGCTGTGTTTGGCCAGAGGCATAACAAAATTATGCACCCGGTCTATTATGTTAGTAGGACACTTAATGCGGCACAGATGAACTATACGGTGACTGAGCAAGAGATGCTCGCGATAGTATATGCTTTTGAGAAGTTTCGATCTTATTTGCTAGGGTCCAAGGTTGTGGTGTACACTGATCATGTTGCGTTGAGGTATTTGATGACAAAGAAGGAAGCTAAGCCATGACTGATTCGTTGGGTCCTTTTGTTACAAGAGTTTGATTTTAAGGTAAAAGATCGAAAGGGGTTCGAAAATCAGGTCGCAGATCATCTATCTAGGCTTGAGGAAACTGGGGTGCTAGCAGATGAATTTGATATTGAAGATGCGTTTCCGGATGAGCAAGTTTTAGTGGTGTCTATGCAGGTGGCACCTTGGTTTGCCGATTTTGCTAACTACTTAGTGACTGGTATCATTCCGACGAGATAAAATTGTATCAGAAAAAGAAGTTTTTGCGAGATGTTCGTCAGTACTATTGGGATGAACCGTTTTTATTCAGAACTTGCGCCGATTATATTATTCGGTGTTGTGTCATAGAGAGTGAGGTATTGGAGATTTTGAAGGCTTGCCACGACTCTCCAGTTGGGGGACATCATAGTGGCACGAGGACTGCTGCCAAGGTTCTCGAATGTGGTTATTATTGGCCTACTCTCTTTCATGATGCTAATCTGATGGTGCGTTCGTGTGATCAGTGCCAAAGGCAGGGGAATATTGGTAGGAGGCAAGAGATGCCTATGAAGTTTGTAATGGAGGTTGAAGTGTTCGATGTTTGGGGAATTGATTTTATGGGTCCCTTTGTAAGCTCTTGTGGAATGAAATACTTCTTGGTGGCTGTTGATTATGTCTCTAAATGGGTAGAAGCGGTTGCTTTACCTAATAACAAATCCAAGAGTGTCATGGGATTCTTGAAAAAAAACATATTTACTCGTTTTAGTACCCCAAGGGCGATAATCAGTGATGGTGGATCTCACTTTTGCAATAAAGCCTTTGCGGGATTGATGGAGAAGTATGGAGTCAAGTATAGGGTGGCAACCCCGTATCAACCTCAGACAAGCAGGCAAATTGAAGTCTCTAATCGGGAGATAAAGAGTGTTTTAGCAAAAACGGTGAATGCGAACAGAATTGATTGGGCCCGCAAGCTCGATGATGCTCTATGGGCTTACCGAACTGCGTGCAATACTCCGATTGGGACTTCGCCCTTCAAGCTAGTTTTTGGTAAAGCATGCCATCTGCCAGTTGAACTTGAACATAAGGCCAGGTGGGCCTTGAAGAAATTGAACATGAATTAGGAAGAAGCGACTAAACTCAGGTTGTTTCGGCTCAACGAGATGGATGAGTTCCGCTATCAGGCATATGAAAGTGTAGCGCTATACAAAGAGAGGATGAAGCAGTATCATGACAAGAAAATCCTGAAGCGCGAATTCTAAAAGGGTGACCCCTTCTTGCTATTTAATTCTAGATTAAAGCTGCTTCCGGGCAAATTGAAATCACGGTGGTCAGGTCCCTTTGAAGTGGTAAGTGTTTCACCCCATAGAGCTATTGAATTGAAGTCCGAAGACGGAACTCGGACATTTAAGGTGAACGGTCAGAGGGTGAAGCACTACCATGGCATGATTGCGGGAGATAGAATTATGGACCGATATCGGCTAAAGCACCTTGGGACGAATGCTGACTCGGCGAGTCCCGACTAAGAGTAAATTGATAACACCGCTGTGTTGTGACGTTAAATCAAGCGCTTCTTGGGAGGCAACCCAAGTTTAAAATTCTGTAATTTGTTTTTGTAGATTTTAGTTTTTTTTTAATATTTTTTACAAGTGTCGAGAGCGCAAGAACTGAAACTCGAAAAACCAGCAAAGTTACACCAGAGCACAAAGACGGGCCGTCGACATGTCGACGGACCGTCAATGTACAATGACGGTATGCAGAGCTGAACTTCTAAGAATTAGCAACTACTAATCTACAGGTAAGTAAGTCGACGAGCATGTTGACGGACCGTCGACACGTTCGACGACACCGTCGAAGTGCTCGTCAACTGGTAATCTCTTTCTGTTAAATTTCTTGTCGTCTTTACGCTTTGACGAGTCATCGACATCCCGACGACTCCTCAAAAAACTTCAAAAAAAAATAAAGGGCAAACAGTCGGGTTTTTAAAACAAGATAAAGGGCAGAGAGGTTTAAAAATAAATGGCTCCCATGAACTCCCTCCATAACTCCCTCAATAAATCCCTCCATAACTTAACATAATTTCCTCCATAAAATCACAACCCATTACAATCTCATACCCTAAAAGTTCACCACTGATTTTCGAGACCCTCTGCCTAAGTACGAAAATCTGTTGTCTTGTTTTTCGCACTTTTTGTGTGATTTTGTGTCAAATATTCTTCTACTTCTTCTCATAATCAGGTATGTTGCATAAATTTCGGCCCTTTCTTGGTTTTAATGTTGGTATTTGTCCGAAAATTGCTAAAGAAAATGCCTTGGGTTCCTAAATTAATTGAAAATTTTGATTATGGGACCTAGGATGTATTTCATGGTATTGAAATAAGTTGGGTGTGTTTTTAACTAGTATACAGGGGTGATATCTATGATGTGAATGCCAAGCGTAGAAATTATGACATAGGGTTTGTATTGGTTGAATGAAATCCATGCTTAAATTTGTAAAAATTGTGAAATTATTGGTTGGGGGAGGGGAATTTGGTATGATTGTTGTTAGGAGGACTTGTGGGGTCGAGAATATCGTGCCCCCATTGAGTCTGCGGGTATTTTGATCAACATGTTGGTTCATTATGCCCGCCAATGGTCCGAAAAAGAGGAATTCTGTTGAAACATGATGTTTGAGGAATGAAGTCTAAGTAACTCCAACGGGTTGGAGGGTATTTCGATTAAAAGTCTTGGTTTGATTTCGTAAGACCCACCAAATGAAACCCGGATAATTTCCTAAAGTCAAAATGGTTGAAATTGAGGATGAAGTCTGAGTAACCCGAAGCCCTAAAACCCCAAATGTGCAAAATAGTTGAAAATTGGTGCTCTGATTGATTGAAATGGAAAACGCAAAGCCGATTTTTTTTTGAGGTCGGTTAACTGTTGAATGCTGATGCAGGGCCGTAAACATGTCGACGGACCGTCTTTGTGAAAAGACGATCCCGTCGAGCTGATTGATGGTGCCGCCGACAGGTTCGACGGTCCGTCAAAGTGCATCGACGGTCTGCAGACTGCTACATCAAAGAACTGCAAATTTTTTCTGAAACTAACCGTGTTTGATTTCACTTGTACGGATTGACTATGTTGTGGTTTTTGATGATTACAGGTATGGCGCCACCCAAGTTGACAACCACCCGAAGTGCTGGCTCGAGGCAAACTCAAAGAACAACGGGTCGAAAGAGGCCCAGTGGCCAACCCACACTTAGAGACGAGAGGTCGGATGACGAGCGTGAGGTTATGCCCTTGAAAAAGAACAGGGCTGCTCCTTCCCCATAGAACAGGCAGGTCACAGTACCGGCTCCTACACCTCCAGTTCCTCCTAGTCTGACGAGGAGGAATCATCTACATCTGGGTCCGGTGATGGATTCGAGGAGGAGGGATCAGAGGCTGCATCTGAAGATGCCTCACCTGCTGCACGAGCACAGTCTACTAAGGATGCTGCTCAGTCCTCGCAGGCACCTTCTATATCCCAGACCCGTCAGATCCCACAGCCTGGTGATGATGAGGCTGCTACTGATATTGATGTTGGAGGATCGTTTCACTGTTGAGGGTGCCAGAGAGCTGTATGAGTACGGCAATGAGTTAAAAGGTGACGACACCCAGCATGAGAACCGCACAATAAATGAAGAAAAACGGATCAGTTTTGAGGGGCTTGAGATCTTACCCAGGGCTAAAGAGCTCATTCGCCACCATCAGCTAGAGTTTATGCAGGAGCCGCCTGGGGAGTATTTCCCGATTCTGGTTCGTGAGATATGTTATACCCCATTTTAACGGGTCAAAGTAGAGTACAGCATATTAGTGATTCCTATTTTGTTTATTTTAAGGAGTCGCCACATAATTAATTTTAAAGGTGAATTAGGGCACCTAATTATTAACTAAGGTAAAGCTAAACTAAACCTTTGTTAATGGTCTACTTAATTAGTGATTCTAGGTAAGGGTTCTTGATTATCCTAAAGGGAAGGGGTTAGGCATCCTTTATAATCCATTAATTATGGTTACCGACCAAACTTTAGGTTAATTAATTAAGGCCTAAAAATGCAAACATAACATTTTGAATATTTAGGAAAATAGTTTGTATATGTTATCAAGGTTTCAAAATAGAGAACATAAGGCTGCTATTTAAATTAAATGAGGAAGTAATTTATCGAAAAGACTTTAGCCTTATTATACTAGAAAATGTGTTGGATTAGTCAATATACTAATATGCCTTTGAAATAATTCAATGATTAAGTATTAATTGATTTAAATTGCTCAAATTTATTGAGTGATCAAATAAGGTCCAGAAAGCAATAAGCAAATTAGCTCTTTATTGTCATATGGAAAGTAGTTTAAAAATATAACTATTTCTCTTTTATGAAAAATTGGGCTTTGTTTGAAAGGTAAGTATTTAAGCTAAATTTGAGGGGGAAAAAAAGATTCATCTATAGCCATTACTAGAAATGATCATTTAATGCCTTTATATAAAATTAACCATAGAACTTAGAACATAACAAAAGACACTTATACAATAACGTTTAGGCTATAATTTGAAGTAGGTGAATGATTTGAAATCGGACTTAATTCTTAATTGGATTACTCAACCAATTTTAAACTTGCAAAAGAGTAATTAAAAGGAAATCTTGAACCGATGAAAATAGGCTAAAATATTAAACCTTTAAATACGTTATTTCAAAAGCAAACTCAATTCTAACTACCCATTATCACTAACTAATCCCACTAATTCCGCTAGAATTCTCTAAGCTAAGAAAACAAAAACAAAGATAAAGTGTTAGTCATACAATGCAAATCAAATACACAAAGTAAAATAGGGTAGAAGGGGGACATAAATTAAATGGATCGGCCCATTTTAGGCCAATTATTGTGATTTGTTGCTGTTGTTGGGCTTGGCCCAGAAATCTTTTTTTCTTTTTTATATATATTCGCTGCGGATAAGGGGCTGACACGAGAGAGGTCACGTTGGGCTTTTAGCTCAACACCAAATGCGGAAGAAGACGAGTCCCTTGGACTCGTACGCGATGGTTATGCATCAAAACAAAAGAAAAGGATTAGTATGTAATCAATAAATAAGGCTAAACATATATAATGTAAATTCAAAACAAACCAGTCGATTATGTATATACTATGTATATTTGAGTATACTTCATGTATACACATTCATAAGGATACTTAGAAGGTTAATATCGGAAAGCTTTTTCCCCCGTCTTCCCGATGTTGCACAAGTTTCAAGGGATTTCATGAATCCCAGGCATGGCTAACACCGGGGAGGGTTCAAGCTTAATCCATAATAACCAACTAATCTCCCGATTAATGTATTTTCATGAATATACTTCAAAAATACATAGGTATACAACCTCACTGCCTTAGCAAAATTAAAACATTTACAATATACTAAGGCACAGAATCTGCCTAGCAGTGGCAATGAACATCGCAAAACTAACTACAAAATACACTCGGCACAGAGTCTACATAGCAGTGGCAGTGAATTTCACAAAAACTAAACTACAAAACATGCTAAGGCAACTGAATCTGCATAGAAGTGGCCGTAAACTTCACAAAACTAATTAACTGCAAAATATGCTAAGGCACAAAATTCAACTGAACAAGCTTGTAGGCATGCTAGTAGCCAAGTAATCTGATTTAACACACATTTATTTGGAACAATAACTAGACTAGGTTGAACCATGTTAACATCTCACTGATTCAAATAAATTCTAACCAAAATTCAAGATTTGCCATCATTTTTGATTGACTAAGGCTTATAACTGGGATTAGGCTAAACTATAATATACTGAGGGTCAACATAGCACATATTCAAGTGGGAGACATTTAGTTTATGCTAATCCAAACAGAACATAATGGGCATGACAATAATGGCTAACTCATCAAGCTAATTTAGCAAAATACTTAGAACATATTGTACACACTTCTGACTTGGCTACTCTAACAACATGTTATCATATTAAAATAATATTTGACTAACAGAAGAAAAAGCAAGCTCAGAAAACATTACTACTACCTATTTAAGATAAATAACCATACTTATACAGGTTTATGACTGAATTAAGCTAAACTTGAACTAAGCCGTCAACTAAGAAGGTACAAACTACTAAACTAACGATAAACAAGCTAATGACAAATCGACATATGCCAGATCAGACTAAACTAATTAACTGATTTATATGCTGAAATTACACCAGCATGATCTAAGCAGAATTGGAATAGCATATATTTACATTATCACACTACCTAACTAACAAACATGTAAAGCACATAAAACACATAACACAAACAAAAAATACTTAATTCACTGATAAATAAATAAAGGGATGTTTACTGACCTCCTTCGGATGCAGCGAACAGGGTGCGGGGGTTTCGATATCCACTCGAACACTACAAACTCCGATGTCTGTATACACTCGGATTCGAACCAATACCCAGGGGCAAAAGAAGAACAGAAAATGATTTAGTATTTTTTAGAATCGATATCAAGAAATGCTGAAACTAATATTTTCTAGGGGGGATTTCTGGGCGGCAAAAAGACTTCTTCAAATGAATTAATAAGCCACGATTTATATGTGACATCTAGGGTTTTTCTAGGGTTCAAAATATTGGGTGGAATTTCTGGTCAAAATACTTTCAAATCAAAACTTTAGGAGGCCCCTTTTCTGTCATCGTTCAGAAGCAAAGAAGAAGAAAACAAAAACCATTAAACTTGTACCACGAAAATGAAAAAAAGAACTGATAAGGAAAACGATTTCAACTTCACAAATCGACGAAACTCATTAAGGTGGTTTCAGATCGAAACAGAAAAAAAGAAGGAGAAAACAAAAATTTAACCTCTTTCAAAGGTTGAATCCGGATGGGGGGGAGGGGGGGTACAAAGCATTAATCTCCATTCCCGAATTGACCATGCACGGTCTGGGGAGGCGAAATAGATCTGTGACTTCACCATTTTGGTCGAGGAGAGAGAGAGAGTGTGTGAAGAGAGAGGAGCGGGGG
Source organism: Lycium barbarum (assembly GCF_019175385.1). Lineage (NCBI taxonomy): Eukaryota > Viridiplantae > Streptophyta > Magnoliopsida > Solanales > Solanaceae > Lycium > Lycium barbarum. The sequence goes on along the minus strand of NC_083337.1, from coordinate 155,021,366 downwards.
GGGGGGGGGGGGGGGGGGGGGGGGGGCGTGAAGAGAGAAGATGTATAACCCTAATAGTTTCCTTTTGTTGAACGAGTCGGGTCGGCTGAAGGGTGGTGGGCTGGGTAGGTTTTAAACAAATGGTGGGCCGGTCCGGTTGTTGAATACTTTGGGATAATTAGATGGGCTGACTGATAATGGGTTGGTCTGAAAATGTTTATAAATTGATTGGGGCGGATGGGCTAAAAAAAAAATATAATTTCTTCTTGTGCTATTTTGGGCTTCTAAATTTGCATAAAAGACCTCCTTCAATTAATTACATATTAACGTGTGCCAAAAAATTATTTAATGTGAAAGTATGTATTTATTAGTGCTCAGATAAAAAGTAAAATTATATGACGTCGTAATAGCCGTGCGATAATATTTTTTAAAGTTCAACAGTAAATAAACGCTATTATTTAAGTGCGCGAAAATAAATGCGATGCGTGTGCATAGGATGGTAGAAAATGCCGAAATGATTATAATGCGAATTATAATAATACTAGTAATAATAATAATAACAAATAATAATAATAATAATAATAATAAGAATAATGAAAATGATAATAGTGGTAGTAGTAACGGTAATAATTAAAAATAATAACAGCTAGTCACCGCAATAGGATAATGAAACGCCAGTATTAATAAAAAGCTAATAATTGTAGTAAAGTATAAATAATTATTTCTTAAGTTGCCAAAATATTGGAAGCGTAAATAAATATTTTGAAGAAGGCGGGACAAAATTGGGTGTCAACAACTTGTCCCTCTTTGACCGGTAATGATGAAAGACTTTTCAGGCAAAGACGTTGACTCAGTAGCCTATTTTTTCCCGACTAAAGGGTTTTAGCGGACTAAGGGTAAAGAAAATTTAGGAAATTGTGGCCGAACTCCGGTCTTCGAGTTGCCTACATATCCTGGGTTGCACGAGAATTAGGCCGTGTGTAGTTCTGGAATAACTACGACACCTATGAATAACGAATCCCGATTGGTGCGAATCTTTGCAAAATATTATCCCAGTGTCGAATTGTGGTAACACTGGGTATTATGATCGAACTCGAGAGTTCTGAAATATGAATACGCGGAATGCATTGGAATATTTGGGGGTGGAGATGAGTGTTCGAGGTAATCCTTGACCCCTGTCAGGAAGTCTGATTATCCTTCCCAACAAATTGCCCCAGTTCGCTGCCGAAGAAATAGTTCCACGTTGCGCTAAAGCTCTTGCGAAACTTAAACTAGATAAAATAGTTAGTAAAAATAAATATCGGAGGTAAAGTGATGTAAAATAAACCCATGAAAAAGCTGCAATGATTTAATAAAATGATAGCCTCAGCTGAGGCTAATGCAAATGAGGTTTTAGGCCGATGATTCATGAGGATGATGCCTTTGGTGATGATTAATGAGGCCTTAAACCGGATATGAATATGGGCTATTTAAGCCGAATGATTTATGAGAAATGAGGCTTTCTAAGCCGGCATAATGAGGTTTTCTTTAAAACCCAATGATTGATGAAACGAGGTTTTCAAACCATCATGATTCATGGTGCAGAGCATTTGTGCGATGAATTTAAAGCATTTGTGCGGTGCATGTGCGTTTGCAAGCATTTATGCGAAGTGGATGAAAGCATTTGCGCAATGTATGTGCGGTGCAAAGCCTTTTAAAGGCAGCCATGCAATGTATGTGCGGTGCATTCGAAAGCTGTATTGCAATATGCGTGCGGTGTACTTGAAAGCATTTATGCAGAGCATTTGAAGGCAATGGTGCAATGCATTTGCGGTGCATTTGAATGTATTTATGCGATGCGTTTGCAGGGCAGTTGAGAGTAATAGTGCAAAGCATGTGCGGTGCGTCTGAGAGCATTTATGCAGTGCGTTTGCAGGGCATTTGAAAGTAACAATGCAATACATGTGCAGTGCATTTGGAAGCATTTATGCAGTGCGTTTGCAGGGCATTTGAAAGTAATAGTGCAATGCATGTGCGGTGCGTCTGAGGGCATTTATGCAGTGCGTTCGAAAGCAACAGTGCATGTGCAGTGCGGGGCATTTGAAAGCAATAGTGCATGCGCAGTGTATTTGAAAGCATTTATGCGAAGCATTTGAAAGCAATATAAAATTTTTGTGCGTCGATACATTTGAAAAATCATTTGCAAGACTTAAGCATTAATTTATCACAAATCTCGAGAATTATTGACACTTGAGAGACATAATTGTTATAAGAAAACTCAAACCGCTCGACGGGCAGTCCTTGCAAGGTTGGAAACATCACATATTTCAGCTTCCGCAATTTGGAAATCTGCATTCAAAGAAAATTTGTAAGTTTGGGGGGGGGGGGGGGGGGGGGAGGTTAATTCGCGTTGACTTTGAAGATCCGGCTCCTGATGCTTCATGCCTCCAATTGGTCTGCATTTGTAACCTCCGCCTATTTCTAAATCTTGGCCAATTAACAAAACTATTTGAAAAAGAAATATGCATAAATTATGGTAAATATGTATATAATGATAAATAATTTCTGCTGAACTTGGAACTGTGACACATTGTGAAATAAAGTGAACGTCATTTCTCTGAAGTCTTCCCTTTGTCTGATGACTCTGTTGACCACAACTTTTCATGTCCCTCGATGTCGCCTTGCAACGATGCCCTTAAAATTGTCCCAGTTTCTGGCATAGGAGGATATTGATCTTTTACATGACGAGATCGAGCCTTATAGGCTGCCTACGTATTCCACTAAGGGAATCAGGTCAAGCGTAGTTCCAAATATACAAGGCAAAAATTGAGGTTTTCTAATAATGTGACCGAGGCCCATGTAGGCCGCCTAAGTATCCCACCGCGGGAATCAGGTTAAGCGTAGTTCATGTTACAAACAAATGGAATTTTTTTGGAAATTTCTATCTTAAAAGACCAAACCTGATATAGGTTTCTTACGTATCCCGCCGAGGGAACGTAGCTTCATTACATTGAAAGGAATTACAAGATATTACATACAAGATAAATGAAAAGCTCCTAAACGTAGTATCTCTTGACGGCATCTGCGTTGATATCTTTCGGCCAAACCTCACCATCCATTTCTGCTAGAATTAAGGCTCCTTCGGTTAGTACTCGATAAACTATATAAGGCCCTTGCCAGTTAGGTGAAAATTTTCCCTTAGCTTCATTTTGACATGGGAATATGCGCTTCAATATCAATTGCCCCGGTTTGAATTGTCGGTCTCACCTTTTTGTTGAAAGCTTTGGCTATTCTGTTCTGTGCTCAGACCCGGCATATCATCATAAGACCATGTGAACACGTCTATACTGTCTCAAAAGGTTGGTCAATTCTTCTTTTTGTGACGGAGTTAAATGGACGCTAATTCTTGTTTCCCTTACTGCTTCTGAATCTCCCAAGTTTATGGTTTCTGTTTCATCCAAATTTGGTTTTGGTTTATTCTCAAAATGTTCAAAATTCTTAGTTAACTCTTTAGGTTGCATGTTCTCTTCATATTCTCAAGAGTCTTGTTCGGCATTCACTATGGGCTCGCTTGTTTCATTACGTGTCACATTCACAGTATCAGCATATTTACTAGTTTGTTTGCTGAAAAATAAAATAAAAATTAATTAAATAAAGACGTAATAATAAATAAAAAGCATAGCTTGAATTTGGCATTTGAGCTTTCAAAAGTTTGGAGGTAAAACACAACAAAAGCATAAACAAGATCTAGGCCTCAATTTGAATCGTGTTATTACCAAGACTCCCGGAGAACCGGGGGCGGGGTACAAGTCCAATTGTTCAAAACATCTCCAGGCTCAGCATCCCAAATGGTTGGATTTTCAAGGCAATCATACAGGATCATGTTGCATTCAGCTTTCTCCTCGACAATAAATAGATTCTTGAATCCTTCTACGAGGTTGTCTTCAGCAGCTTCCTCTGATGCTTGTGTGAAGGATGCTTTGAAAAATGACTGATTCAGGAGAGGAACGGGCTTTGGCAAGGGAATATCACTTCTTCTTTTGAGACTAGCCAGTGAAATTTCTTCAAGAGTGGGTTCGTATCCAAGACCGAAAGTATCCTTCTGACCGGGTAACTGAATTGGTTCCACTATTCCGTCCAAATTCACTCTGAGACCCTGACCAGGCTTGAAATCATTCTTCAACATTTCCCATGCCACCATCATAAGCACACGTGGCAATTTTACACTCTCAACTTGAGTAGCACACATGGTTTCTTTGACATGGAAGACAGATCCGTCCAGCCTTTCTACACTTTCAATAACAGGAATTGAGCTTTCGGGATAGATTGAATTGCTGCCTTCTCCATGGATCATGATTTCCTGCTGATTCCAGATAAACTTCAAACTTTGATGTAGGGTAGAGGGGACTGCACCAGCCATGTGGATCCATGGCCTTCCTATCAGCAGATTGTAGCTAGCGGATATATCCATTACTTGGAATTCCACCATAAACTCCACGGGTCCAATTTCCAAGGCTAAGTCAATCTCCCCCACGACACCTCTTTGTGCTCCATCAAAACCTTTGACTCTCACCTGACTGTCGCGAAGTTTCCCAATATCAATGCCTAAAGCACGGAGAGTAGTGACAGGACATATGTTCACAGCTGAACTCCCATCAATCAACACCTTGGAAATAAACTTGTCCCTGCATTTGACTGTGATGTTCAGTGCCTTGTTGTGCCCCAAACCTTCAGGTGGCAACTCATCGTTATGAAAAGAAACTTTGTGGGCTTCGAGGACTTCTCCCACCATAGCTGAAAATTTCTCGCTGGAAGTCTCGCTTCATTCAGTACCTTTGCTAGACCGTTCCTATGAGCTTCAGAACGCATCAACAATGCCAATAAAGAAATTTGGGCTGGTGTTTTCTTTAGTTGTTCTACAATAGAATATTCTTTAGTTGGCATTTTTCTCTAGAATTCTTCGACTTCAGCCTCAGTCACAACCTTCATTTGGCCATTTTCTTTGCTCGATGCTCCTCGTGCTACCTCCTCGGGGGCATAACACCGCCCAGATCTATTCAATCCAGCAGCAACAGTCTCTACAACCAATTTTCCCTTTGCTTTGTCCCTTTCATCAGACTGATAATTCCAAGGAGCTGCTTTTGTGTTGAAAGAAGGTGCCTAAGCAACTAAGGTCGTGATCCTAGGCCTTGGAGTGAGCACTTCTACTTCAATTGGGGCCCTCATTTGGACCGTGATTACTGGAGCAACAAAGGCTGATGATTCAACCTTTTCCTCTTTCTTAACCGGCACGATAGTCCCTTCCAAATTGCAATCTTCATCAACAGTAATCATGTTCACATTGGCATCACCATGATTAGGCAGCGGATTGTTATTTATGTTTGGAGGAGCTCCTTTGAGCTGGATGACCCCTTCTTTGATTAGCGCCTCAATTTTGTCTTTGAGAGTAAGGCAATTTTCAATATCATGTCCAGCAACTCCTGAGTGATACGCACAACGTTTAGTCCCGTCATACCTGTTGACACCCAATTTTGTCCCTCATCTATTTAATTTTTATTCACTCGGGCGTCTAAATTTACTGACGAGCTAAATACTTTATTTTCACTACTATTATTTTCGCTACTTTTATTTTTCAACATTACTAGCATTACTTTATCACAAATTTTAAATGGTTCGTCATCATTTCATTTTAGGATTCGTACTCGTTAAATTAATTTTACTTTACACATACTACTTACTATTTGGCTTCACATAATATATGTTGTACTGGTTGTTAAGTTAAAAGCCCAAGAATAATTAAAATGAAGGAGGAATGATCACAATTTCAACCAATTCACATTATCTTAAGCTCAGCATCCCATTACCCATACTCACCCATCTGGCCCAAACATTTCACCCAATCCAGCCCATTATTTTACCCGACCCAGCGGCCCACTACAATTAAAACCCCTAAAACCCTTTTCCCTTTCTCTTTCTCTTCACAGCCGCCCTTCTCCCTCATTCTCTCTCACCCTCCTTCACTCTCCTCCCACGCTCCCCATGCTCTCTCCCACTCACTGCGGTCCCCCACGCCTCTGCCGCCTCTGCCGCCTCCACTCACTGCTGTCCCCCCACGCATCACGTTCCTCTCCACTTCCCCTGTTCCCCCGCTCCTCTCTCTCCTCACTCTATAAAGGGAGAGGGAATTTTCAGGATGAAAGAAAAGAGAGGATTGAAGAAAAAAAAAGGGGATTTGGGAACGGAAAGCCTAATCAACCAAAATCAAAGAAAGAGATCGGAAAATATAAAACAGATCGGAAATAGACCGAAAAAAAAACCGAAGAAAAGGATTCAAAACTCAAATACTCTATTTCCATCTTCTTCGCTTTGAAACTTTAATTACTTTAAATCGGGTTCGGGTTCGTTCGAGTTCGGGCATAAATCCGAGACCGCGACGTCCCAATTCACTGCACCACAAACAGGTGAAATCCGACACTATTTCGATTTATTGTTCCGTTAGATTTTCATTAGTATAAAATCATGTCACGATGCCTTGTTGATTATCTTTTCACTTAAAATCTGTGCTTACTATTGCTGTTATATTGGTTTAGATATTAGTGTATGTGATGTTTGTTGTTGCCGCGTGATCTTATTACAGCATGTGTTTGCATAATTTCTGATGTTGATTAAATTCCGAGTATGAAGTCACACGTTTTGTCGTTTTCGCTTCGTCTAAAATTAGTTTAGCATATTTGAATTTGTTGGTTTCAATTGGTGAGGAAATATCATGCACACTGTGTCAATCAAATTGGGTCTGTTAAGTCTGACTGTTAGTATGAGCACCATATTTACAGGTATAAAGCAGAACACCATGTCTTCCTTCAAATATTGGTGTCACTAGCTGAAATTACTCTTCTAAATCCAGAATGTGGTCTTCCAGTTGGGCATTATGCATACAAATTGGGGTTTAATCAAATATAGGGATATGATTTAAGAAATGTTGTGTTAAAAGGCTACAGTTATTTAGTGTCATCATTAGTTCAATCTTACCATCTGTAATTTGTTTAAAAAAGGGACTTATGGATATCTGATTAGTTCAGCATTATACTAGTTCCTCATTTAATGACTCTTGAATACTCTAAGTCTAAAATAAATGGCAAAGTAAAAGTTTAAACATGGGTTATATGGAATCCTTATATGCACACTAAACTTGAAATAACACTAAAAGGCTTAAACATGACTATTTGAACCTGTTTCTGCCTAATTGGGCCTAGAAGCTGCCTGGAACTGCTTTGCATAAAGCTGACATGTTTTAGTCTCTCAATGGGCAGTCTTGTTTTGCCTTCATGTTCAACCAAAAGTTTCTTTGTCTAACGTAGCTAAGGTTTTAATCTCAAAGGTCATAATTTTGCCAAATAAGTATTTGTATACTGTTTTGAGTTTCTCTATGTGATCATGAACAACAAATCTTACCTCTGTCCTGTTTTATTCCTTGAACTCTGCATTACTGATTGTGATTTACCTCTCTCTCTCTGCTCTAGATATGTCATTATGTATCATTGAATGAATTTTGCATAACCCCTGCCCTTCAAACATGCTGTAACTTACCTGCTTTCTTTCATCCTGGCTGCTGCATACCCAGGACACTCTGTGCTACTGTTTCCTTCTGATTTTTACATGACATTCCTGCTTATTTTTTAACTTGTTTCCTTAGGTATTCCTTCCTCTCCTGCTTCTTGTCCTAGTTAAGACACACTGTATGTTTGTTCTGTGCAATCACATGGCCTCCATGGCATTTCATCTTGCTTGGTATTGTGACCTGGTTTTGATCATGCATCCTATGTTTAGAAATCTTCTCCAATGGTTCTTCTTCTCTGTTGTTTCTCTGAACATAAACTGCTGAACCTTCTGCCCAATTCTCATGAGTTGGTTGTTTTTAGTTAACTCCTGTTGCACCATGGTCCTCCTCATTCCCTTTCCTCTTAAGGGGTTTAGGTCATCTATACTTGATACATAAGAATGAATCTGAATTTTGACATAATATTTTCCTGTACTCCAGTTTACTTTGATCACTTACAAGACTATGCTAACATATAAGTGTTGAACATGTGTATGGTATTCTTTTGTTTTGAAATGGGATTTTCCCTGTGCAAATTTGTCTCCTTCTAAACCTCTGAACTAAACATAGGCTAGACTAAAGGTGTTGCAAACAGTAGGAGCTATCTGCAATTTTGCTTGATTGCTACAGTTTAACCTTTAAACTTAAGATCATATTGTACTCTCAAATTTCTATCAACTTAAGTGATACAATTGTTACTTGTGCCTTGCCTTGTTAACAGCCCAAATTAATTAATTCCCTGCACTAATTCTGCTGTTACTGTTTGCATATTTGTGTATATGGAAGAATGATATCGCCCTCTCTGTCCTGACCCTCTGTCGTTTGATATTTTGGGAATTTAACTAAATGAAAATGTGATGACAGTTGTTGTTGGGCAGAAGCAAGCATTGGTGTCTTTTCTTTTATCTGAAAGTTGTATGATTAGTATCGTGGTCAATTTTGTGAAGTTCAGTGTCACTGCTAATAGCTGTTGTCTCCTAGGCATGTTTGTAGTTAATGTTGTTCATTGACACTGCTGTGCAGATGCAATTTGCCATGACATATTGTGCAGTTTTTCCTGCATTGTTCATTGCTAGTTCTTTTCTGTGCATTAGTATGGGATGCAGCCAATTAGTTATGCAGAGTACACTGCCATTACTGTGCAAGTTTGCCTATTTTCTAGTGTTTGTGTTGCCTCTTATTTTATGGTTATCCCATCCTGCAATTTAAGGGATTGGAGAGTCATTTCCCTCTTGGATAGTTTAGACTACAATTTATCCATGCTTAAACATCTTCATGACTAAAACAAGACAAATGGTTCATTGCATGTCATTTTTATACTGGTCATGAGTTTCCCACCGTCGATAAATGTTCGTATTATGTCAAAGTGCACCATTATATATGTGTGTACTGATATTGAACTAATGTGAAACCCTTCTACTCTCCTTCCTCCTCTTTGCCATTATGCTACTGCTATGCGATATACATGGCATATACACCGTATACACAAGCTACTGATTTTGTTTTAGTTTACATTTTATATGCTCAACCTTATTCATTGATAATATAATAATCCTTTTCTTTCATTTTTATGCATGGATATCTCATACGAGTCCCTCGGACTTGTCTCCTTCCACATTTGGCGTTGGGCCAACAGCCCAACATGATCACCACCATATCAGCACAACCATAACAGTGGCAGCAAACAGAAAGTGGGCTGAGCCCATTTAAATCATTTTACTTTTTATCTTATTTCTGTGTGCATTTAACTTGTATTGTATGACTAACATTTGTGCTTGTTAATTAAGATAAACTTTAGTAACATTAAGAGTTTTAGTTTCGTAATGGGTAGTTAATTCCATAAATTACATTCACTTCTATTTTTAAAACTATTTATAGTATCTATAACATTTATTTGAGTAATTGATTTTCAAAATAGCACGACTATATCTTTTGGCTAAGGGAATCATAATTTATGTTTACTATCTTAGAAGTTTAAAATGTCACAAATCTTACACTAACGTTAGCTTATTCTAAGAAATAAAAAGCAAATTAGTTTCAACGGATAACTTTTTCACTTTAGTTCCTTTCCAACACTTGAAATACATATTTGTTTAAAACAACCTTCGCACAACATACATTAAACTAATAGTCTTTCTATGAAACTTTTAAAATTTATTTAACATTAATGTTACATTAACTCTTTTATTGTGAGTCGGCATAACTCACTTTTTCCAAATACATATAAACATTACATGTTCCGCTTCTTTTAGTTTATTTTAACTAAATTCTTTTATGCAATTACTATTTTCTATCAATTTTACTTTAAACAACTTTATCAATACTCACAAAAATCATTTTTCTTTCTATAATATTACATTTACACTTAGCCTAATTAAATTTTAGTCCGGTCGGTAAACCATTGTTAATGGGTCTTAAAGGATGCCTAATACCTTCCCTTTAGACTAATTGAACCCTTACCCAGAATCTTAAGTTTCGCAGACCTTAAACAGAGTTAACTTTAAACACAACTTTAATAAACTTTAGGTGTCCTAATTCACCATAAATAATTAGGTGGCGACTCCTTAAAATAAACAATAAATAGGAATCACCAATATGTCGTACTTCTAATTTAACCCGATTAAAATGGGGTGTGACAATACCATCCAGGAAGGGGATTAGGAACTCTTCCCTGAATTGGTTGGAGTATCCCTGCGGTTCTCAACCTTTCATACAGTTGGGCTAAGGGTTCGGCTAACGATGTGTAGGTTTTGGTTGGCTTTTTTTCAAAGTTTGGGCAAAGTCTGGGCGTATTTTGTGGACGGTTTGGTGATTGGTATTGGGGTTGAGGCGAGTAAGTTGGCCGGTATTGTGATGGGCTTTGGTGGGCAGGTGTTCGGGGTGGGTAATATGCTGTGGTTGGGTATGGTAAACAGGATGGGGAGTGGGTGGAGGTTGGTAATAAGGCTGAGGGGCTTGGGTGTATTGGCTATAATATGAAGGTTGGGATGAAGGGTATTGGTAGGTCAACATCTGGTTTGGTCTTCTTTCCTGGATGGTCATGACCGCGGACACTCCGTCCCTCTTCTTCTTAGCTGAATCTAATTGAATTGCCTTACTTGTTGCTTGCAACGCTGCAAGATTTGTGACTCTTCCTGTCTTGATTCCTTCTTCTATGAAATCTCTCATTCTAATGACTTCATAAAACTTTTGAACGATGACACTTATCAGTCTTTCATAGTATGTGGCGTCTTTTAAAGACTATACAAAGAGCGTTGTCATCTCACTCTCCGCCACTGGGGGCTGGACTTTTGCGACTTCCGCTCTCCAGCGCATAGCACACTCTCTGAAAGTTTCTGTCGACTTCCTTTCTAACTTCATCAAATAGAATCGGTCTGGGACAGTCTCAGTGTTGAACCTGAACCTATCCATGAACTCTTGTGCCATCTCTCCCCAACTATGTCATTTCTGCGGGTCTTGGCATGTGTACCAATCAAGTGCTTCTCCCGTCAAACTCCTTATAAATAGCTTCATCCTGATAGCTTGATCCTTTCCTACTCCAACAAGCTTATCACAGTATGATCTCAAGTGAGCTTGAGGATTTCCTTTTCCATCAAACATATCAAATTCCTTATATCCAGCAGGAAACTCAATGTCGGGATGAATACACAAATCCTCGTATTCTAGTCCTTCACATCCCTTGTGGGTTTAGATGCTTCCAACTGCTTTCCTTAGACTACGAATCTCCTTTGCTACATTCTCATCTGCTTTCGCCTTGGCTTCCCTTTCCATCTCCTCATAAGGTTCAGCCTCTGGATGTTGCACGGCCTGTAATTGGGTAGTGAAAGGTTGAGCTTCTGCCACATATACCGGTGGCACATACTGCGTGTTATGGTTAGCGGTGTATGCCAATGGTATGTGTTGGGTTGCTTGGTAGTTTTGGGTAAGTGGGGTAGTTTGTATAATTGAAGGCTGAGGAATATAAGGAGTGGTAAAAGGTGGCGGATTGGCTTGTTGGAAGTTAACTTGTTGTGGGTTGGCTTGTTGCGGGTCATTTTGTTGCGGGATGGTTTGTTGTAGGTTAGTTTGTTACAGGTTGGTTTGTTATGAGTTAATTTGTGCTGGGATGGCTTGTTGTGGATTGGATTGCTGTGAGATGGTTTGTTGCAGGCTAGTTTGTTATGGGGCAGGGGGTGAATTGGTGGTGCTTGGATTGACTGTATGAAGTGGAGGGTTTGAGGGAAAGGGCTGAGGAGCGGGCGAGTCAACAAGCGAAAAGGATGGTGGGATTATCGCACTTGTTCTTTGTTCATGGTGAGGCGTGTTGAGGGTAATGGAGAGATTGGTGAGATTTCGCGGTCACTCAATTTCACTTTGCATGTTGGCTATTTGTTGTATCAATTGGGCGATAAGTTCATCATTTCCTCCTCCCGAAGCCTCAGGTTCGTCTCTTGGAACGGTGACAAGTCCCAAGCCAGTCTGTTCGGATGCCCCTGAATCATTCATATCGTTGGATGCTCGTGCTTTTGATCTTATGAAGTACGGGTGGTCTGCCAGTTCGCGGTCAACACGAATCAACCTTTGGGGGAATAATCAAAATAAAAGAAAACCTTCACAAATGAAGAAAACTGCGTTAGTATAGTGCGAATGATTGTTGCTTAAAATAATGCGAACATTGGGCAAAAAACGTTGAAAGAAACACATATTGCATGGCAAACAAATCACATAATAAAAGGGAAATATAGCAAACACAGCGCGACCTATTATGCAAGGGACCTCTTTTGTGCCAGAGGTAGGCCTAACGCAGATTTGAAGGATAAAATATGCAATTATATGTCATCCCAATGTGCTATTAATTGAAGACCCCCCAAAACATACAATGTTTGAAAATTTGAATCCTGATGCAAAAGAAATTATTACAATTACTACTTGACTTTCATAAGCTAATTAACATGGGGAAGGCCCTTCGTCACTCTTGAGCCTCTTGGTTGCTTGGATTGATTGATCGATCTTCCGGAGATTTTGGATAATGTACGACATAACCAGAACCCCTCCCATTTTGATGCCTTCTTTGATGCAAGTGTCTCCTTGCTCAGCTAGAAGTGTATCCAATTCTTGCATGCTTTGCTCGTAACTAAGTGTCTGCTGCTTCCATTTCTCTGCCTCCCTTTCCTTTTCCTCAAGTTGTGCATGGTGCTCGGCTTCGGAGACAAGACTTTTCTTACGCAGTTGCCGGAGTAGGATATGTGCTTCTGCTTCTCCATCCTTAATTCGTCCCCTCAGGCTAATGCCGGGTTTGATTAATCCTTCCATGTTAGCAGTCAGCCACTCCAAATAGTTATCCTCATATCCAGCTTGGTATCTGTTCGGCTTAATTGACTCTGCTTTCATGGTTTTCCTCGATTTCCACATGCTTATAACTTCTTTTGCAAAAGGAATTTTTCCCTCTTTGTAGTCGGCCCGATAATAATCCTTGTCTGCCACTAAAGGTATGTTTTGCTTTCTTCCAGATTGTCTTAAAACTCTCAGTGGGGCATAAGGTTGCAAACCCCGAAGTCCCATCAAAACTAAAAATGGTACGATATTCGTACGAAACACCAAACCCTCAGACGGAAACCAACTGAACATCCACTGAATTGAATCATCATTCAAACGGCTAAGAAGTCTTACCCACCCTTCTACACAATTTGGCTTTTCAAATGATCTATTAGTCAAAATAGCCCCCGGAACATGTCCAAGAATGTGATTTTCACCCGTAGGCTTTCGAAATGCTAGAATTCTGTCGACCTTTTGAAGATGTTCCATCAACCAAATCTGTAAAAGCAAGTTGCATCCCTCAAAATGCTTGTACCATTGCTTGCAACGTCCTAACGCCCGATAAATATCTGCCACGACCATAGGGACCACAGTGTAGTATTTACCTTAAATGCCACCAAATAGAGCTTCTGTTGTAGTAATGAGTCGGGTGTGAATATCTCTTGTCGTTCCTTTAGGGAACACCATAGTGCCCAAAAAACACACTGCGAAAGCAAAGCACCGTTTTTGTTTCCAAGAGTCATACGAGAAAAACTCGTCTTGATGATTGGTGAAACTTTGTTGATAGCCAAATCTATGATACAAGTATTCAAATGGTATCGTAGACCCTTGTAAACATTCTACGCCTTCACCCTTCCTGAACCCGAAGCTGTCAACAAATTCTTTTGGTAAAGGTTCCTTTGGAATAATCATGCCACAATTTTGCCATTTTTTCTTCTTATGTAACAAAGCAGCATTTTCTACATAGCCACCTATTTCCTCTAACAATGGGGTCATTTCATTGTTGCCGAATCTAAACACGCCTCTCTTTTCATCCCAAAACACAGTTGCCGCCTCGATGATGTCTCTACACGGTTGGATATCCATTAAAGACGGTAGGTGTCCTAATGCGCCACGTACCACCCGCTGTCCGTAGTCCCCCAAATCAATCCACCATGCTTTTAGTTGAGGAGGAACGCTCAAAACCATGCTAAACCTTGGGTAAATATTGTGCTGATTCATGGCTACCTGCATTCACAAATGGTTAGTTCTACCTAAATAGCACATGGTCCAAATAACACACATGTTTATCCTTCAAATCAATGCACATAACGTGATAACCGTCGCTTGGAGTCATAGACCCACTCGGACATTTGGACGAGGTTGACTAATGGTCTTAATACACCTTGGGTATTAAGCCTCCTAGGTTTGCGTGATGCATGTCCTTAAAGAGGGTTTTGTTTTAGCTCTATCTTAGGCTGACTAGGTGTTGGTTTCCTATGACGCAAGGCTTCCCTAAGTGGACAACTTGGGAGTGGAAAGTCCATGGCTGTCAACTGCACCGCCGATCAACTAAATCTACAAGATCGATCCAACTAAACGGGTGATTTAGTAGTGCACGGCCGCGAACCGCGAAACCGCTTTAAGTGTGTGAATTTTCCAGGAGTGGAGGGAGTATGAACGGAATGACAATTTAAGGAAAGCAATAACATACATATTACATAGAAAATTCACATAAGGAATAAAAGCACATAAGGGGAAAAAGCAACAATAAAGGCCAAAATAAAGAAAACAAATAAAACATCCAACAAATTAATTATTAACCTAAGTCTGTTATGGTTAAGAACCTAAATTCCCCAGCGGAGTCGCCAAGCTGTTATACCCCATTTTAACGGGTCAAAGTAGAGTACAACATATTAGTGATTCCTATTTTGTTTATTTTAAGGAGTCGCCACCGAATTAATTTTAAAGGTGAATTAGGGCACCTAATTATTAACTAAGGTAAAGCTAAACTAAACCTCCGTTAATGGTCTACTTAATTAGTGATTCTAGGTAAGGGCTCTTGATTATCCTAAAGGGAAGGAGTTAGGTATCCTTTAGAATCCATTAATTATGGTTACCGACCAAACTTTAGGTTAATTAATTAAGGCCTAAAAATGCAAACATAACATTTTGAATATTTAGGAAAATAGTTTGTAAATGCTATCAAGGTTTCAAAAATAGATAACATAAGGCTGCTATTTAAATTAAATGAGGAAGTAATTTATCGAAAAGACTTTAGCCATATTATACTAGAAAATGTGCTGGATTAGTCAATATACTAATATGCCTTTGAAATAATTCAATGATTAAGTATTAATTGATTTAAATTGCTCAAATTTATTAAGTGATCAAATAAGGTCAAGAAAGCAATAAGCAAATTAGCTCTTTATTGTCATATGGAAAGTAGTTTAAAAATATAACTATTTCTCTTTTATGAAAAATTGGGCTTTGTTTGAAAGGTAAGTATTTAAGCTAAATTTGAGGGAAAAAAAAGATTCATCTATAGCCATTACTAGAAATGATCATTTAATGCCTTTATATAAAATTAACCATAGAACTTAGAACATAAAAAAAGAAACTTATACAATAACGTTTAGGCTATAATTTGAAGTAGGTGAATGATTTGAAATCGGACTTAATTCTTAATTGGATTACTCAACCAATTTTAAACTTGCAAAAGAGTAATTAAAAGGAAATCTTGAACCGATGAAAATAGGCTAAAATATTAAACCTTTAAATACGTTATTTCAAAAGCAAACTCAACTCTAACTACCCATTATCACTAACTAATCCCACAAATTCCGCTAGAATTCTCTAAGCTAAGAAAACAAAAACAAAGATGAAGTGTTAGTCATACAATGCAAATCAAATACACAAAGTAAAATAGGGTAGAAGGGGGACAGAAATTAAATGGATCGGCCCATTTTAGGCCAATTGTTGCGATCTGTTGCTGCTGTTGGGCTTGGCCCAGAAATCTTTTTTTTTATATATATATTCGCTGCGGATAAGGGGCTGACATGAGAGAGGTCACGTTGGGCTTTTAGCCCAACACCGAATGCGGAAGAAGACGAGTCCCTTGGACTCGTACGCGATG
Source organism: Lycium barbarum (assembly GCF_019175385.1). NCBI lineage: Eukaryota > Viridiplantae > Streptophyta > Magnoliopsida > Solanales > Solanaceae > Lycium > Lycium barbarum. The sequence continues at coordinate 155,005,401 of NC_083337.1, read as the reverse complement.
GTCATGCATAAAAACGAAAGAAAAGGATTAATATGTAATCAATAAATAAGGCTAAACATATATAATGTAAATTCAAAACAGACCAGTGGATTATGTATATACTATGTATATTTGAGTATACTTCATGTATACACATTCATAAGGATACTTAGAAGGTTAATATCGGAAAGCTTTTGCCCCCGTCTTCCCGATGTTGCACAAGTTCCAAGGGATTTCATGAATCCCAAGCATGGCTAACACCGGGGAGGGTTCAAGTTTAATCCATAATGACCAACTAATCTCCCTATTAATGTATTTTCATGAATATACTTCAAAAATACATAGGTATACAACCTCACTGCCTTAGCAAAATTAAAACATTTACAATATACTAAGGCACAGAATCTGCCTAGCAGTGGCAGTGAACATCGCAAAACCAACTACAAAATACACTCGGCACAGAGTCTGCATAACAATGGCAGTGAATTTCACAAAAACTAAACTACAAAACATGCTAAGGCAACTGAATCTGCATAGCAGTGGCCGTAAACTTCACAAAACTAATTAACTACAAAGTATGCTAAGGCACAAAAAATCTACATATCAATGGCAGTGAACTTCACAAAATTAACGACAAAATATGCTAGGGCAACAGAATCTACATAGCAGTGGCAATAAACTTCATTAAAACTAACCACAAAATATGCTAAGGCACAAAATCTGCATAGCAATGGCAGTACCAAGGTTTACAGATTGTGAACAAACTCATGAATCATATAATCCCACATATGAGACCAACATTCGGAGGTTCAGGTCATGTTTAAAACTATAGACAGATTTGTAGGCATGCCAATTACATAAATAAGTGAGTTAGGCATCATTGATTCAAGCAGCAATCAAAATTGGACTTCAAACATGCTGGCATCTCCAGGAAAAAACAGACACTAACCTAAATAGGATTTCAATATCATTTAACTAACAGGGAATCATGAGAAGAAAACTTATTGTAAATAATCATTAACCTGAGCCTGTTCAGATCTGTTAGACTTAGTTTATGCAAGTTACACTTTAATAAGAAGGTTTCTGAACTCTATTAGGGTGTTACTCTTAATTATCTTTTAGGACACACCATCTTTTAAGTAAAATCTAGACTAACAAATCAATCATATGCATGCATGAGAGTCAAATTGATTTTCCTATATCAGGACTAATTACTAAATATATTAACCAGTCATATTCAGATTAACTAACTAGACCAGCCAGCATATGAGATTATCATGATGAGCATGTGATGATATTAACATAGAGCATCTAAACAGATCCATAATACTCAGGTAAGAAAACAGTGATTGAAGCATCCAATGAGTTCATAGGCATGATTATGACACACAGTCGAACAGAACTTAACCAGACAGCTTATAGACAAATTGGTAGGTTGGCACATGTCACACATAGCACGGTTTGAACAATATTCAACTGAACAAGCTTGTAGGCATGCTAGTAGCCAAGTAATCTGATTTAACACACATTTATTTGGAACAATAACTAGACTAGGTTGAACCATGTTAACATCTCACTGATTCAAATAAATTCTAACCAAAATACAAGATTTGCCATCATTTTTTATTGACTAGGGCTTACAACAGGGATTAGGCTAAACTATAATATACTGAGGGTCAACATAGCACATATTCAAGTGGGAGACATTTAGTTTATGCTAATCCAAACAGGACATAATGGGCATGACAATAATGGCTAACTCATCAAGCTAATTTAGCAAAATACTTAGAACATATTGTACACACTTCTGACTTGGCTACTCTAACAACATGTTATCATATTAAAATCATATTTGACTAACAGAAGAAAAAGCAAGCTCAGTAAACATTACTACTACCTATTTAAGATAAATAAGCATACTTATACAAGTTAATGATTGAATTAAGCTAAACTTGAACTAAGTTGTCAACTAAGAAGGTACAAACTACTAAACTAACCACAAACAAGCTAATGACAATTCGACATATGCTAGATCAGACTAAACTAATTAACTGATTTATATGCTGAAATTACACCAGCCTGATCTAAGCAGAATCGGAATAACATCTATTAACATTATCAAACTACCTAACTAACAAACATGTAAAGCATATAAAACACATAACACAAATAGAAAATACTTAATTCACTGATAAATAAATAAAGGGATGTTTACTAACCTCCTTCGGGTGCAGCGAACTGGGTGCGGGGGTTTCGATATCCACTCGAACACTACAAACTCCGATGTTTGTATACACTCGGACTCGAACCAATACCCAGGGGCAAAAGAAGAACAAAAAATGATTTAGAATTTTTTAGAATCGATATCAAGAAATGCTGAAACTAATATTTTCTACGGGGATTCTGGGCGACTAAAAGACTTCTTCAAATGAATTAATAAGCGACGATTTATAGGTGACATCTAGGGATTTTCTAGGCTTCAAAAAATTGTGCGGGATTTCTGGTCAAAATACTTTCAAATCAAAACGTTAGGAGGCCCCTTTTCTATCATCGTTCCGAAGCAAAGAAGAAGAAAACAAAACCGTTAAACTTGTACCACGAAAATGATAAAAAAAACTTATAAGGAAAATGATTTCAATTTCAAAAATCGACGAAACTCATTAAGGTGGTTTCAGATCGAAACAGAAAAAAAGAAGGAGAAAATAAAAATTTAACCTCTCTCAAAGGTTGAATCCGGATGGGGGGGTACAAAGCATTAATCTCCATTCCCGAATTGACCGTGGACGGTCTGGGGAGGCGAAATAGATCTGCGACTTCACCATTTTGGTCGAGGAGAGAGAGAGAGCGTGTGAAGAGAGAGGAGCGGGGGGGGGGGGGGGGGGGGGGCGTGAAGAGAGAAGATGTATAACCCTAATAGTTTCCTTTTGTTGAACGAGTCGGGTCGGCTGAAGGGTGGTGGGCTGGGTAGGTTTTAAACAAATGGTGGGCCAGTCCGGTTGTTGAATACTATGGGATAATTAGATGGGCACACTGGTAATGGGCTGGTCCGAAAATGTTTATAAATTGATTGGGGCGGATGGGCTAAAAAAATATAATTTCTTCTTGTGCTATTTGGGCTTCTAAATTTGCATAAAAGACCTCCTTCAATTAATTACATATTAACGTGTGCCAAAAAATTATTTAAGGTAAAAGTATGTATTTATTAGTGCTCAGTTAAAAAATAAAATTATATGATATCGTAATAGTCATGCGATAATATTTTTTAAAGTTCAACAGTAAATAAACGCTATTATTTAAATGCGCAAAAATAAATGTGATGCGTGTGCCTGGGATGGTAGAACATGTCGAAATGATTATAATGCGAATTATAATAATATTGGTAATAATAATAATAATAACAAAAAATAATAATAATAATAATAATAATCAAAATGATAATAGTGGTAGTAGTAACGGTAATAAATAAAAATAATAACAGCTAGTGACTGCAATAGGATAATGAAACGCCGGTATTAATAAAAAGCTAATAATTGTAGTAAAGTATAAATAATTATTTCTTAAGTTGCCAAAATATTGGAAGCGTAAATAAATATTTTGAAGAAGGCGGGACAAAATTGGGTGTCAACAAGATATATGCCGCATATGGGGCCTTGATCAGAAAAGTTAGAAAGAGGCGCCAGAAATTGAGGGAGCTACCACCACTAAGCGAGGTTGAGATCAGAGGGGTGAGTGTTGATATATCTTCCCAGGCTATCAACAGAGTATATTTCGGTAATAACTACACTGCCCTGAGGCACACAATTGAGCTAGAAGAAAAATTGCGACGGCGCAAGGAGCAGTCCGTCAGGGACTGGGTAGCTACAGTGTTGGGTCGCCTAACCAAGAGAGCCGAGTGTACTAATTTGAAGAATCGGATAAAGAAGAAGTGGTTGACTCTAGAGGAAAAAATTTGGTGGAGCGTGGTGCAGTTGCGGCTTATCCCCACTTAGGCTGATAATGCTCTTACGGTTGACAGGCAGGTTGTTGTAGCCGCAATGATGTCCAGATACCCAATTGATTTCGGGGCATTGGCTAGTTCGGAGATACAGTTGAGGGCTTCCCAGCCCAACACTACCCTTATATTTCCATGCCTGATTACAGAGCTTGTTCGGAGGTCACAGGTGCGGTTTATAGATGATATCGACCACCAGATTACAGCATCGTCAGTTTATTCGGTAGAAAAGAGCAAGAATGAGGTCATTGATAAGATCCAAGGGGAAGCGGATGGGTTCCCAATGGCACTTGGAGGGGTACCCCTACCGCAGGAGCTAATTCATCCCGGGGCCGCGGGTGACTCTACACAGGAGTTACCCGCCACTGCTGCCCCTATTACTGAGACTATACAAGCTACAGATCCTGAGATCCCAGCCACTGATATTGGAGATGATTTCGTTGAGACTCAGACTGATATTCCTGAGTCACAGACTTCGGCTCCGCCGCCTCCGAGTTCAGCCCCAGGGTACAGCCAGAGTTGATCCATATGCCTTCTCAATGGACAACTTTAGAAAATTTGCAAAACAGGCGGCTACAGCGGACCAGCAGTCAAAGATCAAAGTGGCCCATCTCGATGATTATGTGAGATCGAGAGTGGATGAGGCACTAGATTCTGTGAGGACGACACTGTCTGCTCAGTTGGATGGATTTGAGTTAAGATTGACTGCATTGGAGATGGCTCGCCCGACCACTTCCACAGATGCTTTGAGGGCAGAGTTAGAGCAGCTTAAGGCTGATGTTGCATTATTGAAGGCCCGTGATCCGAGCCTAGTAGCAGCACCACCGTCTGTTGCGGAGGATATTGAGGAGGAGCTTCCAGTGGTGCAGTTATTTGCGCCTACCGCATCGGGTGGTCGCGGAAAGAGAAAGAGAGCGGCTCGTGATGAGGAGGAGGTGAGAAAGCACTTGCCCTAGGGGTCCGAGTATAGAGAAGCAGCAGGTGGCAGAGGCCAGTCAGAGATCGCTCGTGGAGAACGTCCAGTTTGGGACTAGGGGAACCACCTCGAGCAGTGCTCTCAATGGTGAGACATTGCCACCACCCTTTCCTACTCCAGTGCCAGTGCCTACGGGCACCACTACTGATGTTGCTACTGACGCTGCTACAGAGCGCGTCGTTGGTGCGGTTGCACCACCTGATGCCTCGCAGACCAAGGAGTCGCGACATGAGCAGCGCGCCTAGTTCACCACAGGTATTCGTACTCCCTGGTTTTACTTTTACTGCATTGGGGACATTGCAGACTTTTTCAGTTGGGGGTGGGAGTATTTGATTTGTTATATATGTGTTTAGGACCCCCTCGGCTTTTCTTTGCCATGGTTCTTTTCCTGAAGGGTTTATTTCTTGTTGAACCTGGAATGTTTAGGTCGTGTTTAGATAAAATAGAGTAATGTTGACTTATATGGTGGTGATTTGATTAACTTAGGGTTGTCTTATTTTGATTTTGAGAAAAAGTACTCCCTTCCGAAAATTTTGGAAAAAATGGACTTGGTTGTTTAATTGACATGCATGCTTCTTTGTGTGACATTTAGATTATTGGGTAACCTTGTGTATGGAATTATAGCGGGGAGACTAGTATGTTGACAATTCTGATGCCATGTGTTGTGAGGTTTTGTAGATATATTCTCTAGTTTTGTATGTAATCTAGAACTTGCCTGGTTAGTCGTGCCTGCATTCTGAAGGTAAGTGAAGCTGTGAAATGATCTTAGGCTTTGTTTGTGTTAGGAACCCCTGTTTAGCCTGAATATAAGCCTACCCATAGATTACTTTTCCTTGTTAGCCATTTTGAGCTTGAAAACCTGTTCTTTGGTTAGCCGTAACAAGCCAATACCCGTTCTTAATATCCATCTCTTTTTGCACCCGGTCCCTCCTTGGCACTAAAATAATAATATTGAGGCTAAAAGCCTAAGTTGGGGGTGATAGGAGGACTAAGGGGATTATGAGGCATAAGCCTAAAGTGGGGTTGAAGTAAAGTACCTAGTTAAAAGACAGTGGTGTGGTAAGTGTAAAAAAAAAATGAAAAAATGAAAGAAAAAAAAACAGCAACCAAAGAAAAAAAAATAGGGAAGTAGAATCGTAATAAAACCACACCGAGGCAACAAAAAGAAATAAGGGAAGAAAACAAAAGGCGAAAAGGGTAAAAGAAAAGAATAAGATGTAGTGTTCAAGGAGGGTGAGTCACAGTTATCCAAATGTCTATCCTACCCGTCCCCAAGCCTACATTACAACCTTGAAAAAGTCCTAGTGTGATCACAGCCGAACCGTCCAAAGTCGAGGGCAATGAAAATAAGGACAAGCTTATGGTATTTGCATGTATAGCTAGAGAATTTCTTTGTGAGTGTGAGTGTTTCTCATCTCTTTTGTCTTCTGTCCCGTTCTGCGTGTACATATATGTTGGGACATTCTTTGGTCTTTGTGAGGGCATTAGAATTTTTTAAGTGACTGGTTTCCCGTGAGTCTTGATTCATGTGCGCTATGGTTTCTGTGATAACTAGATGTCATAAATTGAAGCCTCATGGTTAGTCGCAACGAGTCCTTGATTGGTTTTGTCTTTATTAGGGGGAGAGTCATTGTGATTCACTTGATATGCCGAAAGTTAATTGCCACAACCACTGTAGACAACTTTGCTTTGTGATATCGAGACATTTGTAGATTGAGTCTGTTAGTTGACTTGCTTGAGGATAAGCAAAGACTTTAAGTTGGGGGTGTTGATGTGCCCGGAATTTTGGCACATCTAATGCTTTTTAACTCTAAGTTTTACTTGTTTTCGAGCAAGTTTGTGTTAGTTTAATGTGTTTTCTGTGTTGTGCAGGTATTTTAAAGTTAGAATGCTCGGAAAGCGAAAAAACGAGGAAAATAAGAAATCTGTTCTGATAAGCATAAGGACGGACCGTCAACATGCTCGACGGTCCGTCGAATCGCCTTGTCAATAAGTTCCTGCGAAGTAACAAATCATCAGAGCCTCATCAGATCGTCGGCTTGCACCGTCGACATGATCGACGGTCCGTCGAAGTGCTTCGACGGTGGAGTTCCTGCAGAGTGATAAAAGTATACTCAGATCGCCGATATGGTCGTCGAGCGTCGAAGTGCAAAGACGACCCGTCGAAGTGCAAGCCGAGCTGGAACAGGCCTGGGATTGATTATTCCGAGTTTGACTTGTATAAATACCTGTTTAGGTTTTATTTTTCAGACATCTGGAGTTTTAGACTTGTAATAATTACTGTTGAGTTGTTATTGCTTTTGAAGATTTCCAGAAAATTACATTCATTACTTTCAAGTTTTATTCGTAAGTTCAGTACAATAATTCAATTATGCAATCTTCAATCTTTTATTGTTTTCTTGTTGCCATGAGTAGCTAAACACCTTTACTGAGGTTGTAAACCCAAGGATGGGTATGTTGTGATTGGGGAATCGTGAAAGCTATACGCATAAGGGATTGTTAGGGTTTATTTGTTCTTTGTTTTCATCATATAGTTAGTGGTTGCAAACATTAGCTAACACCATAAACTTTAGTTTATTTGGGAAAATAGCTAGGGTTAGGTAAGAACAAATAACAAGAACTCAGGGCTTTAAACCTTATTTAATAAGTTCACTTAGGAATAAGAAGAATTTACTTGGCATAATTCACCGTTCTTCATGCATACTTTCTTATCTTTGGAAAAAGCATAGAAATAAATAATCTTTTCTTATTGGAAAATAGTTCAGATTCACATAGAGGTCAAGTGCATCCATACAAATAGTCCATTAGAAGTATATCAAGATCGATACCCATGATCATACACTTTATCTGACGGGGACACAACCTTGGTTCTTTTAACCCATATATTTTCAACTTTAAATTTCCAGTCACTTTAAATTAGTCCACAAACCAAACTACTATAAAACCTTTTTCTGGAATACACCAGGACCGCAAGATTAGTATAATACTTGTTTAGTAAACTTTTCATACCATATTTTCTGTGGGATTCGACCCCAACCTCGTTGGGTTACTATATTTGACAACGTCCGCGTTATACCATTAATAGGTGTAATTTGAGCGTATCACATGCCTCAAGATTTCAAGAATTTCTACAGTGTTCGTGATCAAGTATTTCTGTAAGATTTTCAACAATCTTAAGAATATTTTCTTACTACGTTCTTATGGAAAATACTGAAAGTTTTATTTGAAGGAAAGGAAAAAAAAAGCCTAGCCGCGAGAAAGTGAGGCAGTGTTTAGTAACTCTATAGATCAAGACCAAGACAGGTTACAACATGTTGTTGCTGATATTGGCTGCTCTCGATTTTCCTACCCAAGCTCTATGGAGACACAAGCGATGGATATAATAGGAAGATGGAGACAATTCAAATGACCATGGAGGATAATGAATTGGTAAACTCGAACCAACACTTAACATCAAAGGTTAGCTATTTTAGTGAGATTTTCCGGACGATCAATAAAATAGGTATGCAACTAATATGGTTATATGTTCAAAATAATAACCAAAACTTCAATGAGAATAATAATTATTTTGTGTGTGAAAAGTTATGTCATTATACCCCTCGATGTAGTTATGCTCTCTCTCTCTTTCTCTTCTCTCTCTAGGTGCATGTTAGCATAACTTGCGCCCCTGCGTTTTTTGCCATAGCCAGAGGAAAAGGAAAGGTGCAGGGACGAGGGCGACCTCGCACGGTGCCGCTTGTTACATTTGGAAGTACAGTCCACAGTAGCGCCACTGCTAGTGGGAAATTAAATGGAAAATCAACATCACAAAGTGGAAAGCTAACAACCTCGACTCAGTCAATGGAACAGGGTCAGCCATTGGAGATTGGGGAATCGAGTGAACAAACTCCTGCTACAGCTAATACCGCCGAATTGGGGAATTTTTCTGGGGTAGTGAGATCCCTCAATTTGACGAGCAACCAGACTCCAAGCCTAACAATATGCCAGTGACAATAACACGAGCTAATGATACAATGGGTACCATGAAGCAAATGCCAGATCTAGAAATTGCGAATGATAAAGTGGAACCTGATAATAAACCTTGGACCAATGTATTTGCTGGAAATTGATGTGCTGAAAATGGTATGACCTTATCTTATATTCCTCCAATGATTGTTGATGGGAAAGTAACAGTCCAATTAGAGAAAACTGAAGTTGATAAGGAGATTGAAAAATGGAGTAGTGCCTTAATTGTATATGTGGTGGGTGAAATACCTGGGTATAACTATATGAGAAAGTTTATAGCTCAAACTTGGTCATCAGTAGGAGAACCAAACATATTCCTACATGAAGAGGGGTACTATATTGTTAAATTTTCAAGTAAATCTGGCATGAATAGCATATTGTATGTTGGCCCTTACTCCATAAACAACAGACCACTGATACTCAAACCTTGGACCCCAGAGTTTGAATTGAACACTGAATTCTTAACTGATATACCTCTGTGGGTGAAATTCCCAAAGTTACTTATGAGTTGTTGGGGCTGTAACTCTTTGAGTCGCATTGCTAGTGCCATTGGTACCCCCATTATATGCGGATGAGTGCACTACAAAACAGGCAAGGATTTATTTTGCTAGAGTGTTGATCCAAACAAATGTGACAAAAACTCTCCCTGATAAGATTGTGGTGACTAATCCTGAGGGGAAACAATTTGAGCAATATGTCACATATGATTGGAAACCTGAGTTTTGTGAGAAGTGTCAGAAAATAGGACATGTATGTCCTGAACAACAAGCAGGTGATGAGCAATACTTTGTACAGTCAAGGAGGAGAAGAAGGACAAGAGCCCCTCCAAGACCTCACCAAGCTGTTCCTCCACAACCCCCAGTGCAGAATAGATTAGTGCAAGTATGGCAATCCAAGGTGAATGATAATAAGGATCTTGAACCCCAACAAGGGATAGTTGATAACAGATCTTCTATTATTCCACCTAATGGAGGGGTTGCTGAAATTGTTGCTATAAAGGCTGATGGAGGATCTGATGCTGGGAACACCTTAACCACTACGCCCGGTGATGGTATGAATAAAACGCATGCTTCTACTAGTAGCTCTGGGGATGTAAGCAAAGCTCCTATAAGAGACTCTAATGTTAAAAGCAAAGCTGATGCAGTAGAAGGTCATAATCAGAAGGTGAACAAAACTACATCCCAAAATACTTCCAAGAACACGAGTCCTGTTCTAGGTTGTCCTGTAGAGTTTCTAGTACTTAGTACTAGCATGAGCAAGCAGAAGAGGGTGAGTGTCCAAGGATCCCTTAATACCACTTCCTTGACAACAGGAGGTCCTACCACAACATATCCATGACTTGGTTGGTATGGAACATCAGAGGGGTGAACAAGAGGTACAAGCAGCGAGAACTCAAAAACTACTTATAACAGAAGCATGTTAAACTACTTGTCCTCTTAGAAACAAGAGTAACAGAGAATAAAGCAGTTCAGGTTATGAAGCAGATTGTTCCTAGATGGGAGGGACAAGCCAACTACCATCATGCACATAATGGTAGGATTTGGCTCCTATGGGATAATACTACCTATGAAGTGGATATCATACAAACTGATGCTCAGTACATTCACGCTAGAGTTAAAGGAAGAATGGATGACTTTGAATGTCTACTCACTATTGTATATGGGTATAATACTGCCATTCAGAGAAAAATCTTGTGGAATGATCTGAATAGCTTAGCTAGAAGTGTGAATTTGCCTTGGCTGATATCTGGGGATTTTAATGTTGTTTTGAGCCCTCAGGACAGATTATTTGGCAACCCTGTCACCCCAACTGAAATGAAAGATTTCTCTGAGTGCATACATAACTTATTACTTAATGAACTTGCTTAGAAAGGGGAATATTACTCCTGGACAAATAAACAACACAGAGTTAATAGAATATGCAGCAGACTAGACAGATCCTTTGGTAATGATTTGTGGATTCTGAAATGGGGTCACCTATACACTTTATATGACTTGCCTGCTGTCTCAAACCATTCCCCTATGATACTGCAGATCCAACAATCTAGCTGGTCCCCTAAAATTCCATTTAGGTTCTTCAATGTCTAGGCAAATCATGAAAAGTTTCTACCTATAGTCAAGACAGTTTGGGAGCCCCAAGCATACTGGTCTCAACTCTTCCAAATTCCATCAAAGGTATTGAAACTTATTGAGGCTCATTGTAGGAGTTATATCTGGTCTAGCACAAATACCATAACAAAAAGATATTTGGTGGCATGGGACAGGTTATGTTCTCCTAGATGTGTTGGGGGTTTGAATCTTATTAACTTGAAGCTATGGAATAGGGCAGCCTTAGCTAAGACTCAATGGGATTTATGCCATAAACAGGACAAAATGTGGATCAAATGGTTACATACTTACTATATAAAGAATCAATCACTTGATCAACTTCCTATCCCAAAACAAGCGAGCTGGATAGTCAGAAAGATCATTGAGGCTAGGGTGACTTGCTCTCAGATCCAGCATCAAGGGGAGATTGATAAGAGTGTTATCAGGCAGTCCTATCTACAACTTCTTGAGCATACTACCAGAGTACCATGGAAGTGCTTCATGTTTAAAAATGATGCAAGAGCAAAAACTGTCTTTACTTTGTGGCTATACTTGTAGGATAGGCTGCTTACTGATGAAAGACTATTAAATTGGGGAATGGATATTGATGCAGGGTGTGTGTTTTGTCCTACTTTTCTAGAAACCAGGAACCACCTATTTGTAGAATGTGTTTTTGCTAGATCCTTCTGGGCTAGGTTGATGGGTTGGCTGCAAAGACAAGGAGTGAATATAGTACATGGGATCAACATATGCAGTGGTGTCTCAGGCAGGCCAAAGGGAAATCTCAATCAGCTCAGATTTTCAAGCTAGTTTATACTAAAGGCATTCATGTTATCTGGCTAGAAAGGAATCAAAGAGTGTTTGAAGGCAAATGCAGGCCTATGGAGAGGATTACTAAAGAAGTGGTTAATGTTAGAGCATCTCCGGGCATTAGGAGACTGCTACACTTATGCCCATTTTAGCTTGTTGTCTAGATTTGGAGTTTTATGATTGAGCCTATTTCAGGATGAGACTTGCAGGACACCCTTCCTAGGAAGATGCCATGACTTTCCCTGTACTATGTAATAGGTAGAGGTCTATTAGTTTTTCCTTTGTTTGAGACAACTAGTTGAGTTAACTAAGGTGTGGTCTGTAATGTTTCGCTTTGGTGATTAATAAAAGCTAAGTTAATTACCAAAAAAAAAAAAAGATATCGGAGAAATGATAATTAAAAATATATTTGATTGAGAAGATTATACCATTATTGTAGTCATTTCTCAAGCGAATCTTGTGACTAATTAGAGAGATTGGGTGTTAGACTTGGGTGCTACGTACCATGCATATTTGTGCTAACATGATTTTGTGTTCTACAACCAAGTTGAAGAAGAAGAATGATTTATTTATGTTGATGATTCTAGAACAACTAAAGTTTTTGGAATGGAAAAGTTCTTCTTAAAATCACATCTAAAAAACATTGGTATTAACAGAGGTGGTACATGTTCCTAATATCTTAACCAATTTTGTTTTTATGAAATTACAAGTTGGGTCAAGATTTTATTTGAGTTTGATAAGGTGTTACAAAAATAACTTTTTTGTGGACAATGAATATTATAAATATGATTTATCAGTGCTTAATATCTTTTAAGTTATAGATGAAATTACTAATATGTCTGCTTACAGCAAGTTAATCCATGAGTCATTTAGTGTAATTTATATATAACTGATTAGAGACAGTAGTCATTCTAAGGTGCTATGGGTCTTTGATTCTATTTCTATGTTTGTCAATTATTTATTTAAAAGAACAGTTATATGGGGTAGCATATTGCTTATAGCTAACTGTTTGTATTATGAATCTCATTTTACTTAAATACTATTATGTCTAGTTTTACTTTCTTGGTGCATATGTAAAATTCATTTGTCATGGATACGTTACAATTACTTTTAAAAATTTGGTGAAAGTCCTATGAATGGTGAAAAAAGTTATCCCCCTAGCTTAAATTTTTTTAAAACGTGGGGGTCACGATGTTTTACTAAACTTATGTCAAGAGTTCTTTTTTTTAAGTGATAATATTTCATATGGTTTTATTATTCAAAATGTTGAAATAAATTTGATTCATTATCCATTAATAAAATGTACGAATTGTATGTTTGACGAATGGTAACCACACCATATGATTTTGTGAACTACTGAGTGCAAATGTTGAATAAATGCAACACATAACAAAAACATGCAAGTTGGTTTTCCTAAAAGTAAACTGAAATTTTTTTATTGCGAACTGCAGAAAAGTTATTTTTTTTAGACTGAAATATTTGAAATTGTGGGGGTGTCTTGCTAGTGTTATGCTACTCAATTTGGAAAAGAAAAAGAATATCTGGGAGATATCACAATTATGGTACTAAACATAGTAAATTTTTGGAGTTGGTTGGTGATGAGGCTGAGTGGTTAAGAGACAGTATCCCAATTGTAATAAAATCAACATCTTTTGTATCTATACATTGTGGTTTCCAAGTAGCAATAGTTGTAGTGAAAAATAAACACTTTTATTGACGAAAACTAGACACATTCATTTGAGACATAAGATGATTTTACATAAACTATTTGAAGTCGGAGGTGAACTTGATCAATTCACAGATTAAAAGAAACATCGAGGTGAGTGAGACTTTTTTCAACTTGAGAAGATTAATAATGATGGTAACCCAACTTATGTGATTGGAGATCTCATGAATTAGGTTCATATGGGTAATAGCAAGTCATTAGTTGATCAAGTATGCACTATTAAAATATGTTCCTCCTATGGTGTGTGAATATAATGCAAATACTGTAAGGCAAAGTAAGGCTGAGTTAAACTTTTAATTCAATTCATATCCTTGATATATGGTGCATTACTCTGCAGAATAAACTTGATGATTGGACCTATATGAGTGTGGAGTAATGTCGTTCCTATGAAATTGTGACAGATTTCTACAGCACTCAAGAATACCAGGACAAGCGCATGGCCTCTTAGTGCAAAACGGCGATAAGGACAAAGATTGTGCTAGTATAATGTGATAGAATAAGACCATGGGCTTACAAAATAATTCTTGCTTCATAGAAGTTCTAAACTTTATCAGTTATTCTGTAAGTATAATCTTATTTTATCTAGACCTGATTCATAGTCTACGTGACACCAGATTTGATGCATTGTACTTATATGTGGAAACCCAGCAAAAATTCCATTTTAGTCCTTATTATTCTTTTGACATAAATTGGGGATTGTTAAAAAAATATTACTGTAAGTAGTTGTTGCCCAACGTCTGCCCAATAATATTTTCAGTAACCTCCTCAATGTCTTTAATTCAATTTGCCCAAATGTAGTTATTGCCCAACGTCTGCCCAACATATTTGTCAATGCAATTCATTGTCTTTATGGCTAATTACTTTTATGGCTTTTAACTCTTATTAAATATTTGCGACGATTGCAGATAACAAAACTATTGGAAATCATCTCTTTCTCTGGACTATAAAAATATGAGCTTGCGTAGTCATATTGGATATAGAAAAAAATCAAGAATCAAAATCCTTCTTCTCATTTTCTTTCGCTGGGTTTTATAATATCAACTAAATCTTTGCTAGATGCTGCCTTCTAGTTTCGTATTAGAAGAGCTTGTTGAATCCTGGGATACCCCCGTACAGAAAAATTCTTAAGGACAGTATCTTAATTGACATGCCTCAAGCTTTCAATAATTTATGCAGTGTTCGTGATCAAGTATTTCCGTAAGATTTCAAACAGTAATACATGAAAATCTGCTATGTTACTTTAGCATATAAACAACGCCGATAACACTGCCTTAAGAAATGAAGTATGTTCAACTAATCATGCAACGAGAAATAATCATAGAAAATAAGCATCTCAACAAATATTCCAATATGTCACTTAATATCCGCATGAGCGCTCGTAACTTTGCTATGTTTCATGAATCGAATGAGAATTGGTCTTACTATATATATAAGTCTTTGAAAACGTGCTTTGCATGTTGGTCCCCTGTTACTATATAAAATTTGTACAGGCCTTTTTCATGGTGATATTTATTTATCTCATAATATCTTTGTGAATATGATAGACCTTGTATTGATTAATGTGTTTATATGTAGAGCTTACTTTTGCATCCAAAAAAATGAAAAGAATAATTCCATATATAATCTTCTAGATTAAATTATATTTTTCTACCTATATGTTTCCAAACATAGTATATAAACAATGCCTATAACACTACCTTAAGAAATGAAGTATACGCCCCCCCCCCCCCCCCCCCACACACACACACACATATATATATATATATATATGTATGTATCAACCCTCGATGGCTATCCTTTCTCCCGAATAGCTAGGGAAAGATCACATCAGGGCTATCAACCCTCGATGACTACTCTTCCTCCTGAATGGCTAGGCATGAACCATACCGAGGCTAACGACCCTCGATGGCCACTCTTCCTCCCGAATGGCTAAGCAAACCCCACTAGGATCCATAGTGATTGTCCTTCCTCACAGGTAGCTATGCCAAACACAAATAATAGAATCATGACATATTAGTCAAATGACAAATCATGGCACATAAGCCGAATCACTCATTATGGATTATGTTCATCATCCTGTTAATAGGGGTATACCAATGTCCTTAATTGATTTAGAAAACCAAGTTCAAATCATTAGTCAATTTCAATTCAACAAAACTCGTTCATAGGGCAAAAACACCTCAAATATCCAAACCATCAAATTCTAGTTTAAAGCATCCCTTATAGAGGTAATTCATGTTCAAACTTCAAAGTTCAAAACATTACATTTCAATTTCAATCGTCCCTTTATAGAGGAAATCACTAATACATATATAATATATAATACAAATAAGGTTTAATGCGGACTTGTCTCTCACACACACAAACCTTGATAAAAAATATATTTTTAAAGATTGAAAAGTATTTTTAAAAAGAGACATGCCTTAATTCTCGCTAAAAGCTAGCAAACCTATTCCTCCAAGTTCAACAATCGTTCTACAATGATTAATAATGATAAAGTTTAGAACCTTAACCAAATTCTAAGAGTTCCCACCCTTATCGAAAACTAGTGCTTTTTGTGCCCAAAAACGTATTGTTGAATCCCTCATAAATCACCCATGGATTCTCATTGTTTCTAACACCCTACACTAGTCTAAATCCTCTAAATAACATCAGTAAAGATAAAAGATCATACCGTTAAGAGATTTCTCAAAGTCTTTTTCAATTTATCTTTCTTCGGTTTCAAGAATCTATGATTTTGAAGGATGAACTAGTGTTAATTGGATGTTAGGTTGATGTAGAAATGATAGGAATCGATCAAGAACTTACCTTATAGGTTTAGGGAGGCCTTAGGGTTGTTTTCTCTCCAAAAGACAGTTTGGAACGAAGTCTGGAATGTGAAAAATGACATACGTCTAGGTCGTATTTATAGACCTGGGGCAAAGTACCCCTTGGCTCGTTAAATGAGCTCACCCCTCGCTCAGCGAACTCCGAGCTCGCTTTGGGGCCCGCCGAACACGCTTCAGTAAAACGGGCATAACGTTTTGTATAGAGATCTATTTGAGCTCGACCATATATGGCTAGAAAGGTATTTCAAAGATCTATAATTTTCAAGTTTTAAGTTTTCTCAAAATTCCCAACGGGTTTTCACGTAAACAGGCTGGAAGTCAGACCTACCATAAACTTAATCGATTCTATCGAATCTTATGCACCTCATTATTCGTCTTGACCTTAAAACAACTATTTCCACCCAAACTCATCCCGATAGGACTTCATACGGATAAAATGTCACATAACTACTCATTTAAAACATCCACACCTAACCCGAATTTACGGAGTGTTACATACATAGTTTTGTAGGATAACTTAATTTCTACAGAACTATGCCGGACAAGACATAATTTCTATGTATTTTTTCCCGAATAGGCAGTTTTAGCAATTAATATTGTTCCTAAATGCTTGATATATACTACTTCCAGAAAAATAGTAGTTACGGATGGATCAAACCGTATTGCATGATGGGGTCATTTGCACTTTTGTCCCTCAAGACAAATAAATGCTCTAGGGGCATAAGTTTATATTTTCGCTTCATAATATTTCACAAGTTATGCCGGATCCTTTGAAGTATTAATGCCTCGATAGGAATAAATTCGATTTTAAAAGGTAAAAACTAAAGACCGGCTCATTTGAAGGGGGCATTTGAAGGCCAAATAATGCAATTTTTTAGCATAGTTTTGTAGGATAACTTAATTTCTATAGAACTATGCCGAACAAGGCATAATTTCTATGTAACTTTTCCCGAATAGGCAGTTTTAGCAATTAATATTGTTCCTAAAGGCTTGATATATACTACTTCCAGAAAAATAGTAGTTACGGATGGATCAAACCATATTGCATGATGGGGTCATTTGTACTTTTGTCCCTATTTGGTGTTGGTCTTTAATTTTTGTCCCTCAAGACAAATAAATGTTTTGCAGGTCATAAGTTTATATTTTCGCTTCATAATATTTCACAAGTTATGCCGGATCCTTTGAAGTATTAATGCCCCGCTAGGAATAAATTCCATTTTAAAGGATAAAAATCAAAGACCAGCTCATTCGAAGGGCGCATTTGAAGGCCAAACCGTGCAATTTCTTAGCATGCAATAGACTTGGGTTCGTATGGCTAATTTGGGCCCAACCTGCGACAGCCTTGTGGCCCAAATCAAAGTGCACCTAGAAGGAGCAATAATTCCTGAAAAATAATGAACGTGCGGGCTATGAGAACAAAGCCAATTGGGATCATAACATTTCACTCGCTAATTAATCGTAATCGTTTATAGCCATCATTGATATAACAAGCGTATAATGTATATACACAGATTATATAGTGATTATACTGGTTAATATTTGTAAAAAAAAAAAAAAATGAAGATCAAAGTTATTTTTTGTTTTTTGGCTTTGTCGGGTTATTGTATAGCGTTAATTTGATGGTCAATATATCTGTTATCACTCCAATTCGCTACATTTTGGGACTGTAGAAATAGCGCTCATTGATCACTTTTCGACCATATTTTTAAAAATATATAGGGAGTGATTTATTCTCAGATGAGATTTTTGGTACAAATCAAAATCAGTCGAGTTTCAAAGCAAACATCAAACAATAATAAGAAAAAGAAAAAAAAAAAAAAAAGGTAAAGAGAAGGAAGCTACTCCCTCTGGATCACAAAGAGTGTTCACTTATCCATTTTTTTGTTCAAAAAGAGTGTCAATTTATCAAATCAAGAAACAATTAACCTTAATTGCCCTTATTAATTGTTAAGTGATCAAATCTCAATATTCATTTGATTAGGGACAATTTAGTCAAATTATCCATTTTTGTTTAGAAGTTAAATTTTTTTTTAAGGAGTGTGCAAATAGCTAAATGGACTTTTTTTTTTTTTTTTTTTTTATCCGGAGAGAGTATTACAAGATCATCAAGTTTCAACTGCTTAGTCACGGTGGTTCCTTCAATTGACAAGTGTACGTAACCTATTCATTTATCCCATATCTGATGTCCTGAAGCATACCCATCTGTTGGTTTTTCAACCTGTAGCTTATCCGAACAAAAATATATCAACTATAGAAAATGTAAAGAATTACGGTAGTATTTTGGGTTCTCCTTATCAGCTTATCATATATGTGACCGTCCCATAAAAGCAGAATTTTTCTGGGACGAACATGGACGTATAATAAGTTACAGGTAAGTGTTTTAGTAAAACTAAGTGTAATTTTTTTTTTCTTTCCAAGAACCAAAGTGTCAAATCATAATTCGATCGAAAAAAAAGAGTTGTAAGTCTAAATTCGGTGAATTCCTAAGTCATTTACTTATCACGCTTCGCTGAATTTCACTATATTTCACTTAACAAAATTGACTTTCGAAAAGCAAAACGTGATAGGTAAATGTGATCAGAGGAAGTAAGTTAAATTGGATCACATCAACTAAATAAGTTAAAGGATCACATCAGCTAAATATCTTAGAAATAAATTTAGATATTAAAAATTATACGTAAAGCAATATACGTTGCAATTCTTCTCATGTCAATATGATAAAAATAATACATTTTAAAATATTGATTCAATTATATATTTTGAATCTCGAAAAGCAAAAAATATCAACTTAATTAGAACCAGAGGAAGTAGTATTCATTTTTAGCCTTCTATTTCTAGAATTTGCAGGACATTTGGAACTAGAGGCTCATAAGGATGATGTCATTTCTGGTAATAGCGTCTGATAGATGTCATTCTAGCATTGTCTCTTACTAATAGTTAATGTACATTGAATTTTTCACTTTCAATTCCATAAAAGTTTATAATTTACATTACATATACTTTTAATACTTATATAGAATAAGGATACCGAAATCTGAATTGAGACTACAAATTAAATGATCTGATCCATGTAATCTGAGTTTAATTTTTTGTTTTACTTTGAGGAGTATATGTATGTAGGTTTTGTGTATCATGCGACAGCAATCGCGATCTAACTTTCGAAATCCAACTAACACGCTAGGAAAAGAGGGTTAGAGCAAGTTAAAAACTTACTTCACCCTATTTATACCACATCAATGAATTCATTAAATATACTGTTTTGCTAATAGATTGTTATCACTTAATTATGATTAAATACTATTCCTTTCAATCACTTACATTGTGATAAGTTAATACTACTCCTATCAATCACTTACATTGTGATAAGTTAGATATAGTTTAATTTCATGTAAACACCTACTTTAGTTTTTGTTAAAAAAATTATTTAATATATAAAAATGATTTATTGAGAAATCAGAATTGAGCAAAAGTGTTGTGATCTCAGAATCCCATTATCTTTGGAAAGTGGAAAGTCATTTGCATGAATCCAAAATTAGTTGTACTAGGCGGAACTTACGTCAGTAGTCAGTACGCATAACTATGCTTATGGGGAATTGGGCCTGATGAGCTTGAAAGGCTGGGCTGATACACAATGACGACCCAAATGCCTATACCATCCCTGATTGCAACTACGAAAGTATTGTTAATGGTCCACGTAGATAGCATTGTCAGTGGGTTCCACAACAAAGAGGTTGTTGGCCGTTTCCTCGGTGGGCAGAAAAAATTAAAATCAGTTGCAGAGTCTGATTTTTTTTTTTCATAAGAAAGAATTTCATTATTAGCTATTCTCCCCATTTTAAAATTAGAAGTGTTTCGAATTGTTTATTTTGCTTTTAAATAAGTAATGTTTTAGATAATTAGGAAGACGTTAATGATATTCTTCTAATTTTATCCTTATTTAAATAAAATGAGCTTTATATAATTAAGAAACTATTATAGAGCTACATTTTTTTCAAGATATTATTAAGGGCAAAGTTAGTAGACTACATCTTATTTTCTAGGAATGAGTCGTTTTCTTAAGGGGTGTGTCCAAACTAAAAACACCATTTATTTTGAAACAGAGAAAATATAGTTTAGAGCGTAATTACGAAATATAATTGTAGTTTGCATATTTACATCATGTATTATCCGGCAGGTATCAACTGTATCAGCGAAAGAGATGGGGTATCAGCTCAACTGTATCAGCAGGTATCAGCTGTCAGTGAAAGAGTTGCATCAGGCGATATCAGCTCAGCTCAGCTATATCAGGGGTATCAAGCGTGGTATCAACAATATCAGGCTGGTATCAGCTGAAATCGTGCGAAAAGAATTGTATCAGTGTTGATAGCTACATTTCCTAAATACAATAGCTATATTTCGTGATTTTTAAAACTATAACTGCATTTTATAAATACAATTTAAATATGAGAAAATTACAGCCCAATGCTGTTCGGGCATCTAGTTAACCATATTTGGCCCAATAGTTGTTTCAATGCCTGGTTTAGCCCACTTTGTACATAACATCAACCACATTCTTTCCTTCGTCTCTCTCTTTCTCTTCTCTCCTTCGTCTCTTTCTTTCTCTCCTTCTTCTCTCTCACCACAAAACGAAGTATCTTTACCTTTTTTTACTATTGATCGAAATTAGTTTTTGATGTTTAAATCTTATACCTACTTGGGTTTTTTTCTTTAATATTGGAAGACATCTTAGATGGGGCCTTCATCTTTGTTGCCTTTCGACAGATGATTGTTAATTCATATTTTTAGTTATTAACTTCTTCTTCTTCTTCTTCTTTCTTTATCTTTTAAATTTTAGCTAATGACGATAAAAGAACATCAATTAATTGAATATTTTTCTGTAGAACGGGAAAACCTTTTCAATTTCACGTAATCATTTACCAAGTATTCTAGATCTGGAAATCTATCTTAGAAAATAGATTGGTGACGACTGAAAATGGTTCGAACTAATTCAAACAACTGAGAAATTGATGAAGATCACTTGGTTCACCTTTAATTTTATGTATACCATCGTGATACATTATATATACATAGTTATACACTGTTATTTATATAATTATACGAAACAATTACATAAAGGTGTATATGAAATGTATATAGGTGTATATACACCATTTACATCATATTATACGAAGTTATAAATTTTTATTCATGATTATACAAAATACGTAGATAATTCATAAACTGCATATATAATGCGTATATAATATAAATGGGTGTATATGAAATGTATAATAATGTATTAAAGTGTATATACACTATTATATATATATATATATCATATTATACATATTCTGAAAATGAAAAATATAAAAAAGAAGAGGGTTCCATGGTAGCTAGGGGAAGAAGTTAAAAAAGATAACATTAAAATATATTTGGCTCCATTAAACTCAATATAAATATATATTGGCTATTTTAGATGTAAAATTTTATTGGACTATGGGCACTGCAAACTCTCTTTTTGGAACGTACATATGTGTAACTATCCCTTTCAAAATTTATCACGTTAACGTCATTTTTTTCTTTTCATTGTACAAAGGCCCTGCAGTGCACACTTCCTCCTCTATAAGAACCAAACAAAGAGGTGCAGAGGAGATTTTAAAAGTTGAGAGTATTGACAGCCACATCCACTATCAAAATTTTACATCACCTTCTGCTTATCACCAAAACAAAAGACCATCCAAAAAAGGATAGATATTTAAGCAGTAGCAAAGACAAAGTTGGTGAAATTATTAGTCCATTGCTGTACAAAGAAAGACCAAAGGAGAAAAACTTATCATATTGCATACCTAACCAGGTTCAGAGAGAAGATAAGGTTATTAAATCAAGATTTTTGATTGGGGAATTTAATTAATGAAGACATGGATTTCTGGCCAGAATTTCTAGCAAGCAGTTGGGGAAAAGAATTTGTGGGTGGTGGATTTGGAGGAATAGCTGGTATTGTATCGGGTTATCCACTTGATACCATTAGAGTTCGTCAACAGAGTTGTACACCTGGTTCTGCTTTCACTATCCTTCGTCATGTTGCTTCAACTGAAGGTCCTTTGGCTCTCTACAGGGGCATGGCTGCACCTCTTGCTTCTGTTACATTTCAGGTCATCCTTTTATTTCTTTTTAACTCCAATTACCAACTTTTTTTCTTCTCCATAACTTCAGTAAGATTAGGCCGTATTATTTTAGGATTGTTATATTAACCCCATTTTACTCAAAGTAGAATAGAGGGACATGAATACGCTTTGAAAGCAGAATAATCATAATTAGCAACGGAGTTAGGTTTTAAATTTATGAGTTCTAAATCCTAAGATAGCCATATCAGGTGTTAGTCATTGAGTTCAGAATTTATTGTTTATACATATTTACTGAATTTCTTATACAAATAATTAGAAAGTTTAGGCTAAAGCTACTGAGTTCTGTCGGAAATAACGGTCCTAACCTTCTAGCTTTCCTCCGGTCATAATTGAATACACATATAGTATGTGAGATGAATATTGTTTATTCATATAGTTTATCCAAGTTTGGTCATTATTGAATACCCATGTATCATGTGAAATGAGTACTGTTTATTCACATGGGTTATCCAAGTTAATTTGGAATTAGAGGCTGTGTTGATTGATAGATATGTTAATCGGAGTTTTCCTCGGAGTTTCTACTAATTAGTCCTGTCACCTGCCCTGTTTCTCGTCGAAGATAAGGAGTCCAACTTTTCTTTTCTTTTTTCCTAGGAAAAATTATGTCGCTGTCACAAAAATCAATATGTCGTAAAGGATTGAGACGGGTATTACGTGGAGATATGTGAAGAGGTCCAATAACACGTCATAGTTGTATTTTGTATCTGCCAAACAGATAGATTGAGACTTGCCTTCCAATGGATTTTTTGCGTTCACGGAACTAATACCTAATTAAACTTGCTTAATAATAAAAGTAATACTAGGAGTAATACCGACATTATTGGCACGTTAATTAGGGAATTGCATATGCCTTTCCTATTATTCACATGTCAAATTTGGGGACAAATAA
The DNA here is from genome assembly GCF_019175385.1 of Lycium barbarum. Classification (NCBI taxonomy): domain Eukaryota; kingdom Viridiplantae; phylum Streptophyta; class Magnoliopsida; order Solanales; family Solanaceae; genus Lycium; species Lycium barbarum. Next base: position 154,981,946 of record NC_083337.1, on the reverse strand, counting down.
TGGTCGCAATCAAATATCAGAATTTAGTTCCCCTGTTACGTGAGAAATAAATAAACAAATAAAATCACTCGTTCCTAATATACAATTTGTTAATGTTTCATAGTACGTTGTTTGTTGACTTTCACATGTGGTGGAGTCTTAGTCATCAAATCTTCATCCATTGGTGTTCCATATCCGTTTGTGGAAGAAAAAAAGGGAACTAGTAATTTGTTATAATAGTTCTAGAAGGGAAAAGATAGAATACAAACAAAGGGATAAGTATTAAACTTTCATGAGATAAGACTTCTCAGATGATATGGCCGTTGAAACATCCTTAATTTTTATTTTATTTTATTATAAATCGCTGTTCCCTACCCTGTCAACTCGAGTATTCTTCACTTCTCAGAGTCCATTATCATAAAGAACATACAGTGATTAGGCTTAAAATTGTTAAAAATAATAAACTTAAATGTTTAAATGTCTAGGTTTATTTGTTTGGTTTTATCCATAGATATTTAGGTGCATGGATTTGAGGTTTTCGATTTGGACAAGTTCATAATGTCTGTGACACTATTTACTAACATTGAGTCTCGGACGGTCATTTAGCATATATAAATGGGAATTTTACGCTGTATGCCAATTATGATAAAATATTTACCCGTTTTAGCCCCTTTTTTTTAATTACCCGCCATAGCCATTTTTTCCTCTTCAGCTTCTTACTAGTCCTATACATTGTCTACAATAGATGTATAAAGTTATATATTGTTGTATAATATTGTATACTAGTCTTATTTATTATTATACACTTTTATACAAGGTGTATATATTATCTACAGTAGGTGTATAAAGTTGTATATTGTTGTATAAAGGTGAATATTCAAGTTGGCCATGAAATGTTGGGCTGTAGGTTTGTAATTTAAAATATGGGCTATGAAAATGTAATTTTGACCCATAAATGGGAATTTTGTGATCATGTAATGTAAGAATGAATTTTTTCTAACGATATGAAATAAGCTTAATGTCTATCTCCCTCTTCAATCTTTTTTGTGCCCTATGATAAGATCAAGTGTCCACTTTATAGGAACAAGAATAGAGCACAAAAGACTTGTGTTCATTTATTGAATCAATGCAACCTTTATGTAGAAGCAGGAATAACCACTTCCTAAACTAACTCCTTTGAAAGAGGAGGACTAAACTACTTGCTAAGCTAACTCCTAGAAAAGGGAGATTTTATTGAGAAGATAAAAGACAACAAACTCCTAATGACTAGCTAAAGAAGTGGTCAACTCAATTCTGATCAGCAGGTAACATGTGCTCCAATACGCCCCCCTCAAGCTAGGCAGTGTGTAACAACACCTAGTTTGAATAAGTGTCTGTCAAATGCTGGCTTTGGTAGAGCTTTGGTAAGTGTGTCCGCGAGCTGATCCGCAACATGTATATGAACAATGCGCACTTGTTTCTGCTGAACCTGCTTTCGAACAAAGTGAAAATCCACAGCAATATGCTTCATACGGCTATGGAAAACCGGATTTTCGCACAGATACGTTGCACCAATATTGTCACAGTAGATGATTGGTGCTTGTGGAATTGAAACATTTAGTTCGTGCAGCAGATTTGTCACCCAATTTGTTTCTGTCACGACCCAACCCCGTAGGCCGTGACTAGTGCTCGAGTTGGGCACCCTAACGAACTTATCCAATTCGAATCACATACAAATAGCGTATACGGGCACAAATATCACACGCTGCCACAAATCATATCAAACTCAGAAGGGACGGCGGAATACACATCGCCGAATATATACACACATATACGAACATACAGGCCATTTAGGCCGCATCAAAATCTGATAGATTGGCGGAATGTACATCGCCAGATCTGTCTCAGACACATTTCAAACGCAACCATATATGTACATATATATATCAGAAGCCGACTAGGCTATCAAATGGCACAACGGCCCAAAACATATACAGAATGCACGCCGACAAGGCTGCCATAACCATATAGGATCATACAATCGCATCTGAACAGAAGTAGGCGCACACACCCACAAATATGTCTACAGACCTCTAAACAGACCAACAGAACATATGGCGGGACAGGGCCCCCGTCGTACCCCTGAACAAATATGTACATACACAACGAACAAAATGTATACCAAAATATGTGCTCTGAAATGAGAAGAGCACTCCAACGGCAGAAGGGGATGTCCTAAACCGGTGGATCACCAAACTGTGCGTCTGTACCTGCGGGCATGAAACGCAGCCCCCCGAAGAAAGGGGGTCAGTACGAAATATGTACTGAGTATGCAAAGCAGAATGTACAGAAAGTAAATCTGAGACATAAACAAAATGGAAGTATCAAACATAAGTGCAAATCCAACATATCAAAATGTTTACTCTCAAAATATAAGTCATGCATAGGGCACAGAGAATATGGTCGCCCGCCCGTCGATGGCGTATTAACACAGCATAACACCAGAAGGTTTCAAATCTCCGTATCCCCGTCACACATCACATCACAACATAACGCCATACACAGCATAACACCACAATATAGGTGGAACCCGACCCTCTTTTGCGAGTAGCTCGGTGAACCATAAACACAGCATAACTCCGGAGTATATCAAAATGCGCACGATAACAGAACCGGCCCGGGAACCGGCGAAAGATATAACAAAACGCACGAGCAGAGTCATGAGTAACCATATGCATAAAATCATTATCATAGACTCAAATATAAGTAAATGACCATACTTGAAATTCGAAATGATAATCATACCAAATTCTTTCAAAAGTCATCCGAATTACATAAAGGAAAGTCGCGGGACCCACGGACGAGTATTGATCCGAGACGGGCCCGCCTATGGAAAACATACTTATCATACACCATACAAACTTCTACGAACATATCACAGCAATCCGAGCCTTTCTGTGAAAGATATGGCGTTCAAAAATTTCGAAATTCCTTAAAGTGAAATCTTTTTATGCAAAGTTCGGAAAGTGATTATTTCAAAGACATAATGGTTCATATTTCATCAAATCATACATAAGAGTGCCAAGGAATACATAAGGGTCATAACATGCTCGGATTTCGAATCTTAGAATTTTCTTCAAAGCTTATAATCTAGCCTATTGAAAACTAAGGCATGCCAAAAGAAAGAAAGGTTGCGCTTTACATACCTCGTACGCACTCCAAGATAGTCAATCTAAAGTAAATCCAAATCTACACCTCGGGCTCCCCAAGGTCTACAAATACGCCAACGAATACCAAACGTTAGCTACAAGTACTTAGGAATTCAATCCTAAGCTAGCACTTGTCTACAGAAATTTCGGCAGTATTTCCCCTATATATTCGTCTATCCGAATTCCCAATTGCTCTCCTGTTGACACAGAAATACCAACAATAACATATGGACACCACCATATCTTCAATTCTTTTATTTCCACAAGAACAACAACATATCAAAACAGCCCCTAACTAACAACATAAAAAGATGCTCGAAAATCTTGCGAACACCTACGAACACACCAAGCAAACCACATACGATTCTTATACGTTATTTCATACAATCTTTTCATCCAAATTCGTCATTTATGCCAGCCCACACACGACAACAACGCCATTCATTAATAAGCAAGAAAACTGTGCTAATATCACCATAAATTCTACAACAGCCCTTAAAACAAATTCAACCTCAACTTTAACCATTTAGTTCCTCCACTCTCATTACATAATTCATGATAACAACAACCAAAATACTACTTAAAATTAATTTTTCCATGCCTAATTAGAACAGCCTCCTACACGGCTCAATTTACATTTCAACACCAACATCTACAACTTCTTATATTCATCACATATCTACAAATTTATACAAGCTTAAATTGTCTCCAAAATGTGTATAAAAGAGATCAAATCTTACCTTAATCAACTTGACTCCTTAACCTTGCTAATTTCTTAAATAATTTCAACACTCTGAGGCATTAATTTCCCTCCATCAAGCTTCTCGGCTAAAAGCAACTTTGGCCGAGAGGCTTTTTTGTGCTTTCACTTCAAGAAAATGTTTATGTGTTCAACTACAAGGTGGAAGATGACTCATTTGGTGATATACATCTATGAGCCCCTAGGCCCTACACGTGACCAGCCCAACAAAAGAAAAAGAAATATGAATCTATAGTTGTATTTAGTCAATTGATTTTATTCTACTAATTTCCTTTACTTTGGGGAATTGGTTGGGTCATTATTGAAAAATCTGCCCGTATTGGCTCCACCTCAATAACAAGTGATAATATTAAATCTGTAAAGGGATTTAAATGGGTCCACAAAATTAATAACTCCATGCTTACCATTCATTTCCAAAACGTGTCCACTAGTACATAGCAATAGTCATATGTTGCTGCATACATCCACTTTGTCCTCCACTATAGTACCAATGAAACCTTAATTTAATGCCTAGCTTAATGTGATGATAAAACATACCATGTGCTGTAATCCAACTCTTTTACAAAGCACAAATATTTTATCCTCTTGTGTACGCATGGAATCATGATGTCTACTCCTAATCCCTTTAATTAAAGAATGCCACATAACAATATATATAAATTTGTCATGCTAGTTGCTGCCACGTTAGGGGGGTGACATCCAAAATAATTCATCCACTTAATCCATAATCAAATAATTAACTTCTCACTAAGTTCATCAAATAACCATTTACTCATAATTAATTTCTTAAGCACACTTCATATACTCGTTATCATAATCATGTAGTATAACGTAGTCCATAGCCTCATTTGCCACACATAAAATATTATTTTCAATCATCGTCGTCACCCTTGTTAAATCCAAAATTATTTCGGGACTTCATTCCTTGTATACCCTGAATTCTTGATTTTTCATTCTTGAATACTCTCATATTGGACGGTTTAATTTCCTGGTCCAAAAATACAGAATATTATAGCTTGGACCGTATTTTATTCAAATAAATTTTGAACCTCGACGAAATTTAATTTTCTTCAATTTGTTCAACCTCAAATCCTTACGGTACATGTGTACCATCACTTTAACCACCTATAAACTTGGGGGATAACCTCATGTCCGTTACTAATATCATTTAACTCGCACGCTTTCCGACGTACGAAAATACAGGATATAACAGTTTCAGCCACTGCACTTGCAACTGCACGATACTCAGCTTCAGTTGATGAGCGAGCAACTGTCCGTTGTTTCCTAGATGACCAGCTTACAGGATTTTGTCCGAAAAACAAAATGTATCCAGTAGTGGAGGCGCGATCACTGACATCGCCAGCCCAATCTGCGTCAGAGTACATGTGGAGTTTAAAATCATTGGCTTTCTGAATGCGAAGACCAAGATGAATTGTTCCTTGCAGATACCTAAGCACTCGTTTGAGTGCTTTCCAGTGTACTTCAGACGGGGAGTGCATAAATTGTGACAATTTATTTACTGAGAAGCTGATATCTGGACGAGTGAACGATAAGTACTGGAGTTTTCCAAGAACTTTCCTGTAGCGAGTGGCATCAGTCAGTTCTGCTCCATCATTTAGTTGGAGCAATTCAGTGGCACTCATCGGAGTTTTAGCCGGCTTGCAGTCCTTCATGTTTTCTTCGGAGAGGATTTCATTCATGTAATTGGACTGTGATAATGTAATCCCATCTGCAACACGGAGCACCTCAACTCCTAGAAAAAAATTAAGGTTCCTGAGATCCTTGATGGAGAATCGTCCAGCGAGACACATTATAGCCCCCATCTACATCTGATGTAGTGTTCCCGGTGATGATGATATCATCGACGTAAACCAGGACATACAAAACACTATTCGACACTGTGCGAATGAAAAGTGAGGCATCAGATTCCGACTTGACAAATCCCACATAAAAAAGAAACTCCTGCAGTTCATTATACCAAGCCCGAGGAGCTTGTTTCAGTCCATATATTGCCTTCTTCAGACGACAAATATGAGAGGGGAACTGCTCGTCCTCAAAACCCGGTGGCTGAACCATGTACACTTCTTCTTCCAGATGTCCTTGCAAAAAAGCGTTGTTGACATCAAGTTGTCGCAGAGGCCAATTTTGCTGGACAGCAATTGAAAGCCCCATACGCACAGTAGTCGGTTTGACAACCGGACTAAATGTCGCGTGATAGTCAACTCCAGGTCGCTACGTGAACCCTTTTGCAACAAGTCGAGCCTTGTAGCGATCAACTGTTCCATCAGCCTTCCTTTTTAACCTGTATAACCACTTGCAAGAGACAATATTTTTCGTGGGGTCATGCGGTACCAATTCCCACGTCTAGTTATTTAACAATGCATCAAATTCAGTTTTCATTGCTCGTTGCCACTCTGGGTGTTTGTTAGCTTGTTTAAAATTGGTAGGGGTAATAGTGGGGTATAGGTGAGCCATGAAGTCAAGAATGGTTTTTGGTTTGTGAATGTTATGTTGGGAACGAGTGACAACCCGATTTGCTGGAGGAAGGGAAGGTTGCTGAGGTTCGGTTACTGGAACAGGTGCGGGGGAGGTTGTGGGGGTGGTGTTACTGAGGCAGAGGTTAGGGGAGCAGGGTTGTGGCTTGCAGATGCCATTTTTGTGTTTCTCCTACTGTACACAATTGGAAAAGATGGTGATTGAGGCTGTGGGACTAAACAAGATTGTTGGCGAGAATATATAGTTGGTGAGGGATTGGTGATAATGCAGGTAGTAATGCAGGTATAGGTGAGGCAGGGATTGGTGATAATGCAGGTAGTAATTGTGCTGGAGAGGAGATGTTTGAATTTCTTTGGATAACTGTTCGATCTGGCAACGGGGGATAAGATTGGGGATCATTGAGAGAAGGAGGAGCAACAGAATTTGTTGGGGAAGAAGAGGGAGAGGTACCTGGAGCAGATTCTGTTGGAGCGCAGGCAGAGGAGACGGTATCTTTGTGAGCGTTGTTGTTAGCTGCAGTTGGGAGAAGTATAGGGTTGGATAGTTCACTTATTATAGGAGGAGAAAAAATAGGAGATTGTGTAGGGTTAGTTTCAGTGGGGTTTTCCCACGTGAGACTTTTAAAAGTTGAAGAAATATTGGAAAATATATGTTGAAAAGGAAAATTATTTTCAAAAAAATTTACATCTCTAGATAAATATATTTTTGAGGACTTCGGATCAAAACATTGATGACAATAATATTTTAAAGAAAAACCTAAATAAACACAGGGTGTGGACCGTGGCTCTAATTTATTCGTTGAATATGGTTTGAGCCAGGGATAACAGAGACCCAAAAATTTTTAAAGAACTGTAATCCGGATTTTGACCAAACAATATTTGAAAAGGTGATTTATTCTGTAAAAGTGAGGTTGGTAGGCGATTGATAAGATAAACTGCATGTAATTGAGTTAAACCAATGTGAGTAATTGGTATTTTGTTACCATCACCCATAGAGACCCCCTCCATGCCATTGTATTCCTTCAAGTTGTGAGGTTCAATAGTTATGTGATGAGTTGCTCTAGAGTCGAGAATCCAAGGATTGGCTGTTGTAGGGGTTCCTGAAACATAGTGAGCCTTGGCCTCCAAATGATCGTGAGATTTGGATCTACAAACACTTGCAACATGACCGTTCTTGTTGCACAATTGGCAGCGAACACCATCATAAGAGTTGTTGCTGTTTGGGGATCGCCACTGGTTGGGTGAATTAAAGCGATTGTTGGATCGCCATTGTTGGTTGTTGCCCGTGTTATTGTTGGGGCGGCGATTGTTGCGATTGTGCGAGGTACCAGTCCTGTTGAATGTAGCAGCAGCAGCAGTAATCGGGCTAGGAGCTTTCTTAGACTCTTCATGTTTAAGGAAAAGCTCATGATCAAGAAGCTTTTCATAGAGTTCTTCATACGTGATAGTGGAGTCACGAGCACGGATTGCAGCTGAGATCTCACGGAATTCTGGACCTAAACCACTCAGGACTTTAACAATAAGTTCAGAGTTTGTGACCGGGGCACCAGCAGTAGAGAGTTCATCGGAAATAGATCGAATCTGCTGCAAATAATCAGTGACTGGTTGGGAGTCTTTTGTGAGTCTCGCAAGCCGATCGCGAAGACTGAAAATTCTGGTTTGGGACTTGTTCGCATATGCGATGTGCAATGCATCCCAAGCTTTCTGTGCTGAATCAGCAGCAGCAACAGTTGAAGCAATTGTTGGATCAACAAATGCCATGAGTGCATTCTGAATGAGTTGGTCTTGACGAAACCAAAGAGGAAATGCTGGATTGGCATTAGTGACTGTGCCGGTGGTGATAGTGTGAGATGGGGCAGGAGTAGACCCATCTAGATGACCGTACAGATCATGACCATGCATAAGCATGGAAAATTGCGCTTTCCATGTTGTAAAGTTTTGACTGCCATTTAGTTTGATTGGCAACTGTGACGCCGGGTTGAATTGGACGACTGTCGCAGTGACATTGGTATCAGCGTTAACGACTCTGGGTGTATTGGCCATTTGTGGAGGGTGGGTGGGAAAAAAAAGGTTAGGATCTTACTCGTTAGAGTGTGTTGAGGCTCTTGATACCATATAAGAACAAGAATCGAGCACAACAGATTTGTGTTCATTTATTGAATCAATGTAGCCTTTATATACAAGAAGGAATAACCACTTCCTAAACTAACTCCTTTGAAAGAGGAGGACTAAACTACTTGCTAAGCTAACTCCTAGAAAGGGAGATTTTATTGAGAAGATAAAAGACAACAAACTCCTAATGACTAGCTAAAGAAGTGGTCAACTCAGTTCTGATCAGCAGGTAGCATGTGCTCCAATACACCTAACATTCCAACAAAAATTGCTCTTCATGCCTAATTTGAAACTTTTTTGGCAACTTTAGCTACCATGGTTTACAGATTGGTACTAAGTTTGCTCCATAATGGACCCGAGCAAATCTTCAGCTTGAGGCATGTCCCTCGTCTTCCACTAGTCTTTACACCTCCCAATACAGCCATCCTTTGTCTCTTTTTTTTCTTCTGTCCTTTTTCTCTGTTGTTGTTCCAGTTTGTAAGAGTAATAGATATCACGTTTAAAATGCATGGACTTAATTCTTAATTAATTTCTACAGTGTGTAAATAAGTTTCTTTGCTATTGCAGAATGCCATGGTATTTCAGATTTATGCAGTGCTATCACGGGCATTTGACAGGAGTGTTCCTGCCAGTGATCCACCCTCCTACAAAGGAGTAGCCTTAGGTGGATTTGGAACAGGAGCATTACAAAGCCTAATGCTCACCCCAGTCGAACTAGTGAAAATTCGACTCCAGTTACAAAGGAGAAATATCCCGGATTACAAAAATCAAATTACTAGTTGTAGGGGTCCAACTGATGTCGCAAAAAGCATATTCAGACAAGAAGGTTGGAGAGGAATTTATCGCGGATTGACAATTACAGTCCTTAGAGATGCGCCAGCTCATGGCCTATATTTCTGGACATACGAGTATGTGAGAGAGCAACTTCATCCAGGATGTCGAAAGAATGGCCAAGAGAGTTTTAGAACAATGCTCATAGCAGGTGGTCTTGCAGGAGTTGCTAGCTGGATATGCTGTTATCCGCTAGACGTTATTAAAACCAGATTTCAAGCTCAGTCACAATCTACACCCTCGAGATATACTGGCATAGTTGATTGCTTCAGGCGAAGTGTGAAACAAGAGGGATACAATGTGCTGTGGCGAGGTTTGGGAACTGCAGTTGCCAGAGCATTTGTAGTGAATGGGGCTATATTCACCGCCTATGAAACTGCCTTGAGGTGCCTTTTCATCAACAACAATCATGCGACCATTAAAACTGACAATGCATTCTAATACAGGATTAAGTAAGTAGTCATTAAAGTGTATCACCCCATTGATTTTATTCCATGTGGTACTTAGTTAAGATGAATACGGTAAAAAGTGCATCTTGCTTGAAAAGATACTGTTAAAGAAAGAGCTATTTGATGTGCGATGATAGTGGGATGAAGATTTTAAGCATGCTTCAGTTTCTATTACAGGGACAGCGGATCTAATCCATTTAAAGCAGAAGCAATTCTTCAGTTTAACTGTATGTTACAGGAAGAAAAAAAAAAGGATTCTCGGCACCTTTGACAGTGTCATACAGTGATACTTGTGCCATTCTATTCATTGTAGCAATTGTATGGTTTATATCTAAATGAGAATTGAAACTGGATTGGGTTATTTATGGTTTCTAGATCATGACAAAGCCTCACTTAATTGATAACATAGAGTTCATTAATGAATATGCCTCAAGCTGAAATGTTTTGTGTCGCTTTCTGTGAAATTGTAATCGCTGATGAAATAAAGGCTAAAATCGTGCAATGGACCAGATTCTCTTGTTATGAATTTCAAAGTGCTTTAATAATTTAACTGTTGTTAGACATCTATTTAGCAGCGTAAAGGACAGAAATGTGTTGTAATTTCTCTTCAGGGCATATGGTAAAGATCATTAATCACTCTGCTACATTGACACTCATGAAGCAAATTCCAGCCAAAATACTAATGATGAATCATACTCCTAGGTGTCAGATATAACGCACATGACATTGTAAACAAACCTGCTCAAGAAATATAAATCTAATAAGGTCTACCGAAAATTTTCAAGTAGAAGCCCATGGCAATTAACAGAGCTTAATAGGACCGAGACTTCGCATTGAACTATTGACATTGATGAATGCCTGTGGAAGTGAGAACTCATCATACATGTCCATGAAATACCTGTCAACAATATCAAGGTAAACCGGACATGTTAGGTGAGAATAGTAGTACAACACTTCTTTTATGTCCAGCATTTGGTCCAAATCTTCCTCATCCATCATCTCTAATTCCTTCATCTTCTGAGCTAAAATCTCACCTTTACTTGATTTTTGAAGGAATGCATCTCCCATTTTTTCTTCACAGGATGTTGCTCTTTTTTTCTGGTCTTTGATAGTGTCCTCTACTGATTCTTCGCGAATGCTCTTTCTCTCTGGAACCTCATTTTGGTGGTCACAACATTCCCATTGTTGAGGGAAGTCTCTGTAGTAATCATCCAACTCCTGAATAATGCTGCTTGGAATTCGGTTGCTGCGAGAGAAGAAGGGATTGAAGTGATGACAAACTTTAGGTAACTTGTGGTGACCTCTAAAGACAAATGAATTGAGGTTATGTAGAGTTTTGAGGAAAAGGTTCTTGGTCTTCTTGAAGGTTTTCTTAAACAGCATTTGTGGCTTTCTGTACAACTCCCCCATGTGGCTTTCACTATCTTCTTAGTAAGAGATAATGCAACTTGTTTCCCTCCTAAAATTTTAGATGTCTAAATGGTTTTCAACATGTACTGATGAAAGTGATGGGGACAAGGACACTCTGCTCTCTTTTTTTCTCTTTGACTTCTTTGCTTTAATTGTGCTTCCCAATATATCTTTATTTTATAACAATGGCGTCCGGGCTAGTTTGCCTTCACTTCTACTTATCTATTCGGACACATGCTACCTCTCACCAACAAGATATCAAGTAACTTTGTTTGCCATGATTTAGGCCGATAAGAAGAAATCACTTTTTTAATTGTTATTGGAATTTGAACCCTTGTCTCGTGGGGCCTCTTCCTAATGTCTTTTCTATTTCCGTGATATTCTTTTGACTGTCATGCTGTTGAAAGTGTTCAGCATCCATTATAAAGAAAAGGTAAAGTTGAGCAGTGAGTTGGAGGATGCTTAAAAGTTAAAAGTGATTATTACATATAATTAAGCATTACCTAAATTACACTTATGCAGTTTTAGACCACTGGGTCCCAAGTAATAAATGAAGGAAGGACAGAATTTCCCTATAATCAAGTAAGAAGTACTGTTTGTATCAATTGTGTCGAAGTGCTTTTAAGTGAAAGAGCTGGCTTTGGGACCCCAATCTATTAAAAGATTGGTATAATGCTGGTTGAAAAGGATAATCACAAAATCATGATAGTTTTACTTTGTGCATCTTTTGCCACACCGTTAATTAGAATGGAAACAATTATAACAGTATATGACAGGAGCAAAAATGCAACAAAGCTGCCCAACTATTTTACATGATTCATGAGTTTGGCGCATATCATACAACCAAAAACAAAGAATGCAGACCAATTTTTATAAATGCACACGGGAATACAGTAATACTTATACAACAATCATAATGAAAATGATTTTGTAGATTAATTCGATATATTTAATTTATCATTGCTTTACATCCCAAAATTAGTGCATCAATTCAGTTGATGCAAAAGGTCCATCCCAGTATAAACCAATGCTAATATATTAACAAAAGCAACTTGTGCCTAAATACATCCGCAAATATGGCCACTGCCTCTTACTGGTTGTCCTCTTTCCCTTTGTGGAACTTGAAGAATTGATGTAGCAGTCTGTGGAGTTCACCATAGTTCTTTGTTGAAGAAACAAGACGGCTTTTAATCCACTGTGGGAGCTTGTTGGTTGAATGGGAGGAGCTTCTTTCAGAAGGATCAAATGAATAGCGTGTATCAACTAATAGGATGGCAGCATAGTCATTAATATGCCGAATTGCTCTACCTACAGCAGATGATTAAAAAAGCACTGGAATATGATAATCCACATAAAGCATATGAATAATGCTAAAGGACCATTGAAAGTGGCTATTCAGTACATTATATCAGATATAAAATTTTATTTAAGGATCAAGATATCCATATTGCAGCTACTTTGGGGGTTTCTAGGAGCAAAGGAAAATCTGTGAGATCATAGTTAACTAGGGGGGAAATATTTGTAAGGGAGACCCTTTTTAATGTGTATCCAAAGACAAGTTGTTGGCAAATAGCACTCACCAATTGATTGATTCACAGCTTTCATGCAAAGATTCTCATAATACTGCTTCCCTCTATGCTTGCAGCTTTTTAGGATGTGAAGCCCACCTTGAGCATCTCCACTATACCAGCTCCTTTCAGCCTGAAATTTGGTGTTCTTACCACTAGAAGTATCAAATCCTTCAATATGTTTAATCCTCTCCATCAACTCAATGTCAGCAGGACTAGGATAGGGCAATCCAACCATGACTATGCATCGACCCATCCCATTGCTGAAGTTGATACCTTCTGATACTTTCCCACCCACAATAGCATGGAGAATTGCACCATTTCTAGATCCAGGATCCTTCTGAGAACTGCTACCGGATACTGCATCAATTGTTTCCTTGTATTCCTGCAAAACAGTTTCCACATCTGTACTTCTTCTAGGCTCTCTAAATATGCGCTTCTTTTTCATTATTCTTTCAATGATGCCCGACTCCTTCCATGCATCATAGACCTGGCCTTCATAGTCAAATGATGAGAAGAAAAGAACCATGCCTTCAGGAACTACATTTACCAAATTGGAGACCAAAAGCCCTAATTCTTGTATCTGCCAATATAGGTTCATGAGTATGTCAGATTCAGGAAATTATTTCAGGGTAATATTCTAACTGAATGTCAAAGCAAATTGCTGTCTCAACAGCTAATTAAGTGAAACTGGGAATCTGGACTTTGCTGGGATAAGTTATGGGATATGTAATAGGAGAATTCAGTTACAGGAATCTTGACCTCAAACAAGCATATGTGATGGAAGATTATGCATACCATGACTGATGAGCTTCTGGTGCTGTAACTAAAATCAAAAGAGAGGCCAGAAGGCCCCTGAGGAACAACAATTGGTAGAATATTTTCGGATGGGATGATATGACCACATGAAAAGAAATGCAACTGATCCGGCGGTAACCAAGGAAACAGACGTTCATTTGTTTCTTCTATAGGTTGCAAAGTCCCACCAGCCAATATGACAGCATGAGCTTGGTTCAAGATCTGCAAGTAGTAGAGCAGAACCAGATGATTTTCCATAAACGCCTTTGCGAGGGAATTTTGGGATGTAAAAATATGAAGTTTCTAGCAAACCTCAGAAAATATCTTTTCTCCTGTGAGCATGACATATTTCAAATACCCTCCTTGTTGTGTGGAGAATTTTGGCCTTGCCCTTGATACTATTATTCTTCCATCACCGTCTTTATTTGTCAGTGACAGTAACATGTTAACTAATGCTTGAAAACCAGATAATGCACTTTCATCATGACTGCTTTGATCATCATTTTTCAATGCTGAATCTTCTTCTGAGAGAGCTAATTTATGTCCATATCCACATACCTGAGAGCCCAAAGATCTTCAAAACTAAATGATATTAAAGAGGGATAGAGACTGATGAATAACTAGTAAAGAGTCATAAAAGATCTACCTTGTGAATTATATCGCTCTCTTCTATATATCTCAAGAGCTTAAACAGGTTTATGTTGTCAATATTGTGGGCAAATAGGAACTCGTTTATGGCCATGGATGAATCGATGCCACTTTTACTTCCCTCAGCATTAAAAACGGGGTCAAAGTTGCTATGACAATTCTCATTACGTAAAACTTGTAGAAAAGCTCGAGTAAGGACCATAATTATTTGAATATATCTTCGGTTGCCTGGCCCTAACAGATTGCGGAAGCGTATGAAGTAACTCTCCAAGTGAGAATGCACAAGTTCCAACTGCAAAACCAAGCAGATCCATTGATTGGATGTTTCTTCAATGTGAAATACTAGGAAGTAAAACACAAAGAAAAAGAATATTGAAGTGCTGGGTAGTGCCAGATGGGATAGTTCTGAGTGTCTGATGGCAGTGATTAAAAACAAATTCTTACCTGTGAGAGTGTAATTTTTGAGTTGTACATGCTGACAAGAGAATCAGCTAAGTTATGAGCTTCATCTATGACAATAACGCTATCTTTTAAACTTAAACCAAGTGATTCACGTGATGATTTTGAAAGAAGAGATTGATAAGGGAGAACCACAAGATCTGCTGTGTGGACCATGCTTCTTGAACCATAGTAGGGGCAGGTTTTCAAGTCATTTCCAATCTGAACAAGATCCTCAATATCCAGAGGCCCTTGTTGAGAAACCTCACTTCGGAATTCTTGTCCTCTTTTGTGATTTCTAAGCATTGGGCATCCTGAGGAAGTCTTGGACATCCTCGCTCTGCCACAGGCTCCCCTGTTCTGCAAAAAAGTTTGCAAATGAAGTTAAGGAGTTCTAATTTGGAGCATAATAAGTACTTATTTATCATAAGCTGAATCTAAGCAAATACGTAGTCCATGACCTCCTTAAAGTAATAAGTCAAGTATTCTTATAATAAATATCTCAAAGTTATTGTAATGCTGATTCTGTTAGAACGAGTTTCTGAGCAGCATTGGCATCCTAAGCCCCGGTGAACGTCCAATTGTAGCGTAAATTATGTCAATTTTTTTAAAAAGGTTTCTAACTTCATGTTGTAACCTATTAAACAGGGAAAAGTATGCTGAGAAGAATTACATAGAAGAATTACATTTAATACTACTAGAACGGAGCTTTAAATCAGCTTATGCCAGAGATGACATGTAAGACGTCTCGCTTAATATACAACAGCTACCGATCAACACATTTATATCGTCATGTAAATGATTTTTCATGTACCATCTACAGTTAACTAGAACACTGACATGGGTCAATAGAAACAAGCTAGCTAAGCATACCTTTGTTTTAGATATTTTAGAAATTTCTTTCTTCTTACTTTTTTGAAGCTCCAAACATCTCTCATTTATCTGAGTGGAGCTGCCTAGCTTCAAAACCTCTGAAATGAAAACCAATAGATTGAAGAAACACACATTAGGAAAGTTCTCCAAGAAAGTTCACCAAGATTGCAATTTTACTTACAAAAGAACAACAAGGTCGAAAGGTAGACTATCTTGGGGTACCTTGATTAATGCAGAAATTCTTCCTAGACCCTAAGCATACAACATTTACTTCATCAGCAAATTTAGTCTTCCTCAACTCCTTTATGAATTGTGAAAGTTGTGAATGTGTCCGGCTGCAAAAGTAAATCTTGGGTCTAGCCTCTTCCTCTTCCTCTTCCATACTATCGTCGTCCTTTTCTTCCTCACTCGAGGAATTAACCGACACCCCACCGCCCTTCCTTTTCGGTCGTCCTCCACTTTCATCTTCGCTCTCATACTCTTCAACCAAAAACTCCTCTTCATCCATTCCCTCAACCTCATGTTTCATCAGTAAACTATTTACTTTTTCAACGTCAGTATCTTCCTCCTTCCCACCCCCATTTGTAATTAAATCTCTGACAATTTCCCTTTTTCCTTTCATATCAAATTTTTTATTTAACCTCATTTGCTTCTTTTCCTTTGTCTTCTTCTCGGGTGGTTTGGTATCTTTATTAATGACAAAGTCCCTCATCCAATCTGGTTCATCATCAGCCCCCAACTCATCTTCTTGTTTCCCGCTTAAATTTGAAGAAGAATCTATCTGGGTTTTCTGATGTTCCTTTCTATCAACAAGCCATTGAAGAGCACTGCAAATTATACTGAGCGTTTTACCAGTCCCTGAATAAAGATTCAAGAAACCCAATTGCGTGAATTTGAGAGATAATAAATAAAACAAATTTATAGAGAGGTAGACAGGAAGCTTTGGCAGTGAGTGGGGTCACATCCAATGATTTTAGCTCAAAGCCTCAAATCATATAGAATTTATGTGTGTTTGTATTACATATATAACAACATCTACGGGTTCATTTCTCAAATAGTCACTCAACTAATAGTTATTATCTCATAAAGCCACTCTCTTTGTTGAAGAAAATTGGAATCAAGAAGAAAGATGAATTTATGAGATAATAACTATTAATTAAGTGATCATATGAGAAATCAACTCAAACAACTACTGAACTTCAATCTCAAACTACTTGTGCTCGACTATATAGCCCCTGAGAATTTGATTTATATTCAAGTTTTTACGTTAAGGTTTGAGTTGTAATTCAAGAAATCAACTAGAAGTTCATCGAAAGTTAAAGTTTGTAAATTCGTTCGTGTTAGGGTCATTTTTAAACGAGCATAGCTTCCAGTATATAGGGAGTTATGGGATGATTACCCACGCTGCAATAGACCACTGAATGTGTGTGTAGATGGAAAAAAAAAAAAAAAAACTAAAACAATCCCTATATTAACAGTGGCAGACTTAGGTGTAAAAAAGGCTCACGTGAACCCATGGTCACCCGATTAGATTCGATATATTATGTGTATAATTCTTAAAATATATCTAGTAGTATTTATTACCTTCTGGCACCCATGCTACAAAAGGCTTAGTGGTGCAGTTGGTTGAAAGCTAAGTTATTTACCTAGAGGTTCAAGAATCAATTTCCGTTTGATGCATTTTTTTCTGTTCTTTAGTAATGCACCCATCATCTAGAAAGCCTAGATTCGCCTATGCCTATATAGAATAGACAGTTATACTAGACTGAATAGGATTCTAAATTAGCATGGATATGAGTAAGAAAAGTATTACTATATTAATTTTTACATTTGTGAAGGAAGTGGTGAAGATATTGTACCAGTGGGGCTTTCGAGCATGGCAACACCGCCTTTATTGAGGGATTGGTAAAGGGCTTTCATGAAATCAAGCTGAATAGAGTAGGCTTCATATGGAAATCCTGGAAATTCTCTTCTGTCTTCCATCTCTCATACAAAATTGAAGTTCAAGGGACTAGGGTTTTCTTTCTTCCTTCAGAAATTTTATAAAGTGTGCGGGCATTTGTATCAGTTGCTTTCCCGCGCTTAGCTGTGCTCTCTGTGTTTTCCGTTTTTCCCTTTTTCTTTTTTCTTAAAGAGCGTAATCTCTCTATTTTTTTATTTTTTTTGTCTAAACTCATAGGCGGCCTATAAAATTGAGAAAAAGGTCAAAAATATCTCTCTACTTTAAAAAAAGAGTTAAAAATATTGTTTAAATTTATTTTGGGTCAAAAATATCCCTCCCACTATTAAACTTTTCAAACATATCCCTCTTTTAATAGAAAAATCTAATCCCCCCAAATAACCATTTTTTGACTCGACCCAATAAAATATTAACCCCTAATCCACCAAACAATAAAATATTAACCCCTATTCCACCAAACAATACCCAAACGTTCCCCACCCGTAACCATTTCCATCATTTCTTGTGCCTCGTCTAGTTGTAGCTTTTCTACTTTTATCATTCTTTCCGTGCCATACTAGAGAAAATTAGTGAACTTTACATGTAAAAAGACTGTGATTTGATTCACTACATAACGCAGATTTTCACCGAAGTCCAAATTTAGATACAGAAAAGTCATAATTCCAATCATAACATCCTACGGTGGAACACGGTACTGGCAAATGCAGATAACTCAGAGATGTCACCAATTATTTCAGTAACCTTTCTAATGGGAACTATGCCTTAGGCAGAGTTTGCAGACCAATTATGCCTAATGGGGCAGAGTTTGCCTGCAAACTATGCCTTAGCAAATTCTACCTGATAAGGCATAGTTTGCAAGAAACTTTGCCCCATCAGGCCTGCAAAACTCTGCCCCATTAGTATAAGTGTTAGTTTGCGATTATCTGTCATAATCCCATAGTAATCCTCCGCATTGAAGAAGGGGTTTATTTAAAGGTTTACTGACTTTGATAACATGCAAAGGAGTGGTTTCTATGAAAATTTTCAATTGACTTAGCTGCATCATGACGTAAAAGACCTCAACAGTTTTCTGAGGAAGTAAACAACTTCAACTCCAAAGTGAAGAACCCAAGAAATGTAATAAAATTCTACTTTAAATTCTTAAAACATATATAGAGTTTGACATGGAAAACATCCCAAAACTACAACTGGAACGTACACTTTCAATTCCAACATGCTTTCCACAGAGAAACACAATACAAAACACTACAACAACATCAGAAGGGGTTTTTTGAAAAACAGTAGCATCAATACAAGCAACTCTACTCCACAGCATGCCGTTGCAGTTCAATTTAATCAGGGAATTCGTCAAGCTGAAGCCACAGTACGGCCTTCTACCATTCAAAACTCTGCTTTAAGGTAAAATTTTAAGGCAGAATTTACCTTCAAAATTAGCAAATTCTAAAGGCAAAATTCAAACCCCTGCCTTGTGTGAAATTCCTTTTTTTTTTTTTAATGGATTAGGGTTCGAACCCAGAACCTTAGGTATTAGGCGAAGGACAAAGATTAAAGACCATCAATTTGAGGACAAAAATTAAAGACCACCCCAAGGAAGGACAATCCGTGCAAAAAAATAAATAAATAAAAATTAAAGATCAGTGTGTCTTTGAAGGACAGTCGCGCAAATGACCCAAATCTTTACTAGAGTCCTCACACAAAAGCTTGAGTATGTTGATTTAGCCCAATTAGTTTGGGCCCAATTAAAGCCCATACTCGCAACCCTACAAGCCTTGTTCCTTCTTAACTAGTACTACCAACTAAGCCGCAGTTGCCAGTCTCGAGAGAGAGAGAGAGAGAGAGAGAGTTCAAGAGGAGGTCGCTAGGGTTTCTGCAACTGTAGCGTAATGGTAAGTCAACCTAACTCCTTATTTTTCCCATAACATCCATTATACTATTCCCTTAATATGCATATCGTGTTTCTTCATCCGTTTTCCCTATGAATGTATGCTTTTTCGTCATCCTTAGCAAACTTCTGATTAAATTGAAACGAAACAATGACATGCACCAATTCAGCCTGTTTGGATTGACTTAATTTAGTTGCTTTAATCCAAACTAGTTTTTAAGCAGTTTTTGGGCAAGATAAGAAAGTGCTTTTAAACATTTGTTCTTAAGCCAAAATAACAATAAAAGAGCCAAAATCCATAAGTTAGGATGTTATAAGTCATATAAGTTCTAAGCCGATCCAAACAGTCTAATAATTGTTAAGAAATTAAAACAACTTTAAAGTATGCCATGCAAATTTAAAAATGGTTTAAGGGCCTGTTTGGATGAGTTTATAACTTATGTCTTATGTAAGTTAGAAATCCTAACTTATTTTGGCTTATTCTTGCTTTAAAAAGTGCTTAGACCCTATGCTTAAAAGCTAATTCGGCTTAAAGCACCTAAAATAAGCCAATCCAAACAGGGTCTAAGTCTAACAAGAAGTTACAGTATACTTATGTTTTTTGTAAGTCTTCAAAGGGTGATGTGTAACTGGATGTGGATTGTACTATAGGGTAAGGGAACAGGAAGCTTTGGTAAGAGGAGGAACAAGACCCACACACTATGTGTGAGGTGTGGACGACGGAGCTTCCATCTCCAGAAGAGCCGTTGCTCTGCTTGTGCTTACCCTGCTGCCCGTAAAAGGACATGTAATGCTTCTTTCCCTTTACAATCCTTCACCTTCCAATATAATATCGTTATATCAATCCTCTGATTGGAGTTGCAATTTTTATTTCAGACAACTGGAGTGTGAAGGCAATTCGCCGAAAGACAACTGGAACTGGCCGTATGAGGTATCTTCGTAATGTCCCTCGCAGGTTCAAGACCAACTTCAGAGAAGGTAAACATTACGGCTTACCTTTACGCCTTGAAGTTCTTTTGTTTTTTTTTTGCATTTTGTGTTTAATTTACACTTTCATTTAGGATTAAGTGTGTTTGGTATGGTGGAAATTGTTTTACAGGATTTATGAAAGCATTTTCCAGCATTGGTCTTTTTGTATTGTTAAAAATGATTGTTCTAGAAGGGGAATGATTACTTCCGCTAGTTATGGACAAAACTCATTTACTTTACAACTATTAGATACTGTTGTTATACTTTGTCTTCCACCTTGGATGAGTGAGTATCATATGTCACCTACTTTTGTACTCCAACCAAATGCTGAAAAATGATCTAGAAAATAAATTTCAAGATAAAACCTTTTTCACAAAATATTTTTCGTGAAAATTGTTTTATGTCTTACCTAGCCAATGCCTTATAGGTTTCTGTGTTGAGTTGGTATTAGCTTTGTGTGAAAAATGCACATCTATAATTCAGAGTGATACTTCCTTTTTTAGCTCGACTAAGTTGTTGGTTTGGACATTGCCAATTGGTGATCAAGAATATCTGGTCCTAACTTGTATGAGATAATAATCAACTTTAAACTGTTGTTTGTCCAGGAATATCTGGTCCTAACTTGTATGAGATAATAATCAACTTTAAACTGTTGTTTGTCCAGGTTGTGAAGCAGCTCCAAGGAAGAAGGCAGCAGCTTCTGCTTGAGGCCCCTTGAGACTGTTACTTGAGAGCTGAGAGGCTATTTAGTGGTAGCTTCATTTGGATATTTCAAGTGTTAGAGCAAGTAAAATTTTGGGGAACCTTCTATCTTGGGTTTTATTGCCCTTGGAAACATTAATGTGCTTAAAATTTTCGAAGTATGTATTCCAACTTGGTATTTTTTTAAAGAAGGGTCTTGAGACTTCCATCACTTATTGGATTTGAGCTGCCTGTCCACTTATTATGTTACCTTGAGATGTTCAAATTGCTCATTTCGAAAATCTGTTGCCGTATGAAATGATTACATTTATTATGTTTTTAGCTTGAGGTTGTTCAAAGTGCTTATTTCAAATCTGTTGCTGTATGAAATGATGATGGGTTGAATGGGAAGTGATGAATCATCTGCTTGCAATTCCTTTGCTGATTCTGTGCTTCTTTATCATTCACTTCCAGTCGCTTGATGTTTCTCTTAGCCCATATGTGAAGCTGTAGAAGATACTGCCCAGCGTGTTGCCATCTTGGCATCTATTTGTTTATTCTAACTGGACTGATTTTGGGTTTTTATGGTGACAGAATGGCGATCACACAGTAGTTAAGACCCAAAATCAGTCCAATGAACATAGATCTATAGGTTAAATATTTGCTTAGATGATTAATTTAGCTTGTGGGACGAATTCAGATGCCTATGAAGTCTTGCATTTCTTGGTTAACTACAAAAGGGAGCAGTAATCAGCCTTGCTTATTTGTGCCTACGATGTATAGGATCTACATTGCATACAGTAGTCTTGGAATTGTACTCGTGAAAAATAAATTGCTCTATACTCTTTTCTTAATTCGTGGAAGCTGTCTTGTTTTCTGAAGTCTCATGGAGTGATGCCCGGAATGTTTGTTTCTGGAGTAGGTGAAGTACCTCCAGGCTACAGGGGCGTAAAGGTATCAAATGAATGGCCAGTTAAAGTTGAGTAACAAATCTGACCAAAATTTGCCGGATTAATATTTTGAAATTAATTTGAGTTAAAGTGCCAATATCTTGCATTGGCATTCGACTATGAAGTGCAAAGTATAGACATTAATGTCCCAGCTCTGCTATGGTAATGCCAGTTGGGAGACATCTAGTGAGTCCTATCTTTATTTAAAGCTGTGTTGTATGTTTTGCATATACTGAGGTTAGTGGCAGCGACAGATCGTAGATTGACATATTTTGCGCGTGTGCAAACGTGTATTTTGATTTTGAAAAACACTGTATTCTAACGAATGAATGACAGAGTCCGCCACTAGGATATCAACTCAATTATCAGAATTGAATCTAGAAACTGGAGTCAAAATGCCATATCATCTCACCTTCAGGTTGGTGTTAGGTGGTGGATGCTGATGGATCAAGCTCATCGTTACCACAAACTTTGGTGGGAATCGAAGACGGATATAGGGACGAGGCCCTCCAATTATTAGTCTTTATTGAAGGGAAGAAAGGTGGCCAACATGATTAACTTTTGTCTTCCACTGCTTGTACAAAACTACATGCAACTTAGTAAGTGTAAGAAGCTGAGAAATGGAACCATGAAAAAACTTTGGGCATATAAAAAATAATTATGATACAAACCTACAGCTTGAACGACAGATAGCGTGCTTTCTACTTCGATTATCGAAGCCAATTTGTTGTAACATTACGACGCAATGTTAGGCTCTTTTCCATAACATAGGACGTTCAAGAATGATAGACACTTTCATGAAAAAACTTTGGGCATATAAAAAATAATTATGATACAAACCTACAGCTTGAACGACAGATAGCGTGCTTTCTACTTCGATTATCGAAGCCAATTTGTTGTAACATTACGACGCAATGTTAGGCTCTTTTCCATAACATAGGACGTTCAAGAATGATAGACACTTTCTCAAAACCGAAATTTGAGTTGGACTCTGGCCGCTTCTTTTTATTATAGTATCTTTTTGATTTGCAACTCTAAAACTGACTTCAGACCTTTTTTTTTTTTTTCATTAGTCGTGGTGTTCAGGTCCACCCGCGGGTACTTCGGCTAACTCCACGTGATTTTGGTACCTCAAACAAATACAAGTACCGGATAACTTTGTCCGCCAACACCTGTCTGATGTGGAGAAATCAATCAGTATTTTTGCCTCCACTGAAATTTGAACTTGAGATCTCATAGTTGTCAACTCATGGCATTGATCACTAGGCCATACCCTTGGGGTGCGTATTCAGACTGCTCTTTTTGCTAATATATTTAATGTTAAAAGTATCTCAACACCTCAAACGTGGTACGTAGAACTAAGGAAACAGTCTTGGGTAAATTGGTAGTCTCCTTCCAGGAACACATCCCTATCCAAACTGTGAAATTCGTATTCCTCAGTACCAACCTCATCCAATAATGATTTTTGGACTATATTATTATGAATTGAACCATCAGGAAGATGAATGACTAATACTGTGGGGTGCAGCAAGCTGGAGAATAGACGATACGGATGAAGATGACAACCTAAAATAGAAGCAAAAGAGGACCACGATAAGTGTTATTTTAGCATGTGTAAGTGATGACACTGCATCTAATTCGATGTTAACACTTGGGGAAGTGCTTAATTCTTGTTTTAAATTTCTAAATTCTACATAAAATACAATAATCTTAGTACCACTCATAACCATATCTTGTTAACAGTGAGAAAGGAAAAAAAGAAGACAAAGGCCATGTTAGACTGTAGAGATGTGGGCATTAGCTGAAAACTACAACATATCATAATGATAATTATTATCATTCTTTAAGCATTTCAGCACTAAAAGCTTATCAGCAATTTACAGTCACACAGAAAATATAGGCCACAACCAACAAATAAAAGAGCTAAAGAAGGGAAGCTCTTAAGTAGGGAATCAGACTCTGAAGTTGAATTCTAAAGTTGCTTATTTTCATTCTTCTTTCTTCTTCACAAAGTTGCTTCTTTTTCAATCTTTATTTTTCACAAAGTTGCTTTCCTTGTATATGTAAAGTTGGTAAGTGCAAATAATCTTGATTTAATGCTTGCAGTTTGAACTTCTTTTAGAGGCTTCTAACTCAGTCAATGTATTAATCTTGGTTATTTAGAAGATCAGAGTTAATTAGAAGGAAAACCAAACTGGGGACTTACCAATGGCAGAAACTGAATCAAATTTGAAGGCTTCAACAACATATGCGTTTGCTGTAATTGGTTTTCTAGTTCTATATTCCGTTATCTTCGTGTCTGCAGAGCAGACTCCACATGGAATTGCTCTGAGTAACAACGGAACAACTCATGACTTTGAATCAAGTAACTTGTTCAACCTATTCAATCTTCTGCTGCAAAAGGCTGAAATGCATTACCGCCATGTTTGGCCAGTAAGTTCACCATCCTTTTCTTTCCTAGATACCATTTCTCCCTTGCTCCTGCCAGTCTCTCTGTTAATGATTTTGCATTTTAAAAACATTCCATGCTAATGCAATTAAATCACAACAAAATTGAGGTTAGCTTGCTGAAAGTGTCATTCTTTACCGTTCAAATTTTTGACCTTCTGGTCATTTGTATTTTCTTAGCATTACAAACAAAATTCAGTTACTTTAAAAATAACAAAAAATAGTTATGTGATCTTACTGTTATAGGTAAAGTTCAATTACTTTAATATGATACAAAAAATTTGCGACTTTACTGTTAGTGATAAAATTTAGTGACAAGGTGAATTATCCCAAATTAGATGTTACTAATGAAGTTTGATATGCGTTTCAGGAACTGCAATTGGGATGGAGAGTTATTGTTGGTTCAATAATTGGATTCCTTGCTGCTGCTTTAGGGAGTGTAGGAGGAGTAGGGGGAGGTGGTATCTTTGTTCCCATGCTTACTTTAATCATTGGATTTGATCCAAAAACATCCACTGCAATATCGAAATGTAAGAATCCCAGGTTTATTACCTCCAATGTTCATAATTACCATTGAGATTTGTTAGTGGATTTGATTTAAGGTGAGAAGCTTCTCTATAGATATTACTTCCAACTGCACGTTAGATGGTTTTAGATTCAATATAGGGCTGATTCTTCGTATATCATTCAAGTTTTACTAGAGCGAGGGGCTATTTGTGAATCAATATTGTGCTATTTGTGAATCAATATCGTGCTGATTCTTACTGTCTCATTCAGTTTACTAGAGAAAGGGCTTCTTGTGGCATTTTTGGGAGGGGTTCCAAAAGAATAAGGGCAAGAATTCCTTGTCCTTTTAAGTTCCCTACATATATTAATTGGACGTGAGCAAACCTGATGTGCAGCTTTAGGATCCGATCAGTTCCATTTTTTTATGCTATCTTTGAGCAATTTGTTTTTCTTGGAAGGTATGATCACTGGTGCAGCGGGTGCAACTGTCTACTACAACATAAAGCAGCGGCATCCAACAATGGACATGCCCGTTATTGATTACGATCTAGCTCTTCTTTTCCAACCCATGCTGTTGCTGGGTGTCAGTGTGGGAGTTGTTCTCAACGTACTTTTTTCGGAGTGGATGGTTACGGTCATATTGATCATTCTTTTTATAGGTAACACGAAGTTTACAGCTTCAAGTTTTCCCATGAAGAGAATTATTCTGATTAGTTATGGTACTTGCAGTCTCATCAACTAAGGCAATTTTCAAGGGTGTCGAGACGTGGAAAAGAGAAACCATAATAAAGAAGGTTGTCTTTTGTTCTATCCTGTGATTTGTAGAGTATAACAGAAGACTCTGTCTCTATGATACATCCTTCACACATCTTATTTTGAAATCCAGGAAGCTGCTGGACACTTGGCATCTGACGGTCAGTTCCTTCACTGCCTGCTTTATCTTCTTGAATATCAGCAGGGATATTTGATCTGTTAGTTTTATGTTATATTATGAACTGAAATCAGGTGCTGCTGGTGAAGAAATTGCATACAAACTTCTACCTGAAGGTCCAAATAATGGTTCTACAGTTAAAAAAGAGGACAATAAGGCACCAGAGGTGATTGATTGCCTGTGTCCCAATTTACTTTACTTCCCTTTTCGGTTCTGTTCCAATTTGCGCCTCCGCCTACATAAAAAATCCCGCAGTAAGAATAATTACAGATTTGTACTACTTTGAAATTGATTTGAACTCCCACATTCAACGCCATGTATCTAAACTTTCAACCTTTATACAAACACACCTAATAAAACTTTAATCAGAAGGGGTTTGTTCATCGGTCTATGGTGTAAAACCGAAAATGTTAAGATTCAATATCATCTCCGATGTCTGAAGCTGCCAACTTTGTTATTTTCCAAAGGAAAAAACTAAATGAAACTTCAATTTTTAATTTTTTTTAGTAGTAATTCTCTTTGGAAAAACGCCTTCCCTGTGCTGATTTCTTGAGCTTTTCCAGTTTCCAATTGCTGACAATGTATCCTGGAAGGACATGAGCGCACTTATTGCTCTCTGGGTCTTTATCCTGGTTCTGCATATTTCTAAGGTTTTTACATTACCTCTTTGCCTATTT
Source organism: Lycium barbarum (assembly GCF_019175385.1). Lineage (NCBI taxonomy): Eukaryota > Viridiplantae > Streptophyta > Magnoliopsida > Solanales > Solanaceae > Lycium > Lycium barbarum. The sequence continues at coordinate 154,955,392 of NC_083337.1, read as the reverse complement.
CCAAGGACTTACACATTTTTTGGATTGCCTTCTATGCTATCCTGCATTATTAGCACATTGATGGTAAGATGTCTTTTTTCTTTACAGAATTATACATTAACTTGTTCAGTGGCATATTGGATCTTAAACCTCTTGCAGGTATATGTTGTTAATGCTAACTGATGTCTACCTTATTTATTAGCAATGCCTTTCTTTTTCCTTCAATTTATGAATAATTCGTTGTCTACAGAAACTAATGTGGATTGTAGTTCCATGTCTAGGCTTATATAGGAATTGATATTTGTAGCATGCTCCTCATTTTTGGCTGTCATCGGATGAGCTATTATCTTCTCTATTGAGTTGAGAAGTGAATATTGACTAAGATACTTCCTAAATTTTCAGGTCCTTGTTGCTGTAGGAGCTTCTGCATATCAAGCAGTTCACTTGTACAATGGATCAAGAGTGATCATGTCAAGCAGAGAAGTAATAAGCTGGAAAGTGCATCAGTTAAGTCTTTGCTGTTTCTGTGGCATTTTGGCCGGTGTAGTTGGTGGACTGCTTGGGCTTGGTGGAGGATTCGTTTTGGGACCTTTGCTTCTAGAGCTAGGCATTCCTCCCCAGGTGCCACTTCAGTTTCATAACAATCTGATTTGCCATTTCGTTTTGGTCTTTTTGTTGATGATGATAATAAGGACTGAATGTCGACGATTGGTAAATGCAGGTATCAAGTGCCACTGCCACCTTTGCAATGACATTTTCCTCCTCCATGTCCGTGATACAATATTACCTACTAAAACGCTTTCCAATACCATATGGTAGCGAAGAAATTTGAATATTTTAATTGATATTTCTTATTATTTGAGCAATACAGTCAAATAATCCTAATTAAACTGTCTTCTTCATGCCCTTTCCCCTCTTTTTGCAGCGCTGTATTTTGTTGCTGTAGCCACTATTGCCGCCTTTGTTGGACAGAACGTTGTTAGGAAAATTATTAGCATTGCGGGAAGAGCATCTGTCATTATTTTTGTATTGGCCTTCACTATCTTTGTGAGCGCCCTTACATTATGCAAGTTTCTGTCACTATCAGTTATGGTTATTTCAGAGAGTATTTGGCTGACAGCTGCTCTTACTAATTCATTTGTTTGTGCAGGTGGGGTTGGCATAATAGACACGATAAAAAAGGTCGAGCAAGGGCAGCATATAGGTTTTGATAACATTTGTGCATACCATTCTTAAGCAAAGCACTCATGTTCTCCTTGGCAATTTCTGTACTGGTATTATCAGATATCAAGTTTGGGTCAATTCACATATTGTATCTGTTGACTATGCATAACATTTGATAGTCCACTGTGTTCTGGTTTCAAGCTCATTATCTCTCATGGCATTTTCTCAAATGGTTTCCTTGAGATACCTTCTGTTTTCTAACTCCTATCATTAAATCTTTCAGTGAAAATGTCTATATTCCCTCATGGTGTGAGTAAAAAGTTTCTAATATTTGATGCTACAAATGTTCAACAGCCAGGCTATAGCACTTACCTCCACCTTGTTAAAACGCAAATATTCCTCAGGCCACCTTGAGAAATACAGCTGACCAACTGAAAGCGCCCAAATTTAAGGATAAAGAACCCTTATTTTTCTTTGTAATTTATATAATATAGTACTTTTTTAAGAGGAAACAAAAAAGAGTGAAGAATTTTACTCTTTACGTAGTTTATAACAAATCCTGTTTATGTGAGTAGGAATCCTCTTAATGAACTAGATAATCCTCATAACTAATCTCAACTAATTTAGGATCATGCATAATCAATTGATTAACACAGTAAAGATTTTTTTTTTTTTATTACTATAGGATATTTAATTCGCACTATAGCCAGAGTTCGACATACCGACAAAGTATGAATTTTTCACACCATTAAATTAAGTTAGGCCTACAACAATAGCTATTAGCTAACTCTTCGTAGTACCTCAGAAAAAGGGCAATAAGTAATAACCTATTATAGCATTTGGTTCTTTCAAATTGTGACCTTCAGTATTAAATATCTTCCTAGCAACTAGAAGAACATCATAGCCGACATTTTTCACACGTTTGAACTTATCTTGATTAGCCTTTTAGTTAAGTTGGGTGGCCTGACTTTTTAAAGCAAAATTGAGCCATTCGTTGTCTTATAACAGCCAATTGGAAGCAAACAAACACAACAGAATTCCACAAACTATATAATTGCATTCTATAATTAGTCAAAGCAGAGGCCAGTTGACCTCCTGTTTCCACTTTGTATCATTCTCAAACATTCTCAAAAACATGCACCCCACGTTCTTCGAACCGTTCATTAATACTGAGAATTAACACCAAATACTCCTCCCCCATTCTCCATCAAGAAAACACTTTGCCTCCACATCTTCTCCCTTATCTTCTACCACTCCATAACATTACAAATTTTCCTTCTTTTTCACCTCACCAACAATCCCATAAAATTTTATTGTCTTTTGGTCATAAGTTTCATTTGTTAATATACATTTTTGCTTGAATCAAGAAAAAATGGTTCTAGCAATCTAGGAAGATAAAGGGCTCTACAGTTTCTTGCCCTGTTTATTATTAATGGTATGTGTGAAATTGAAGGACAGGCAAACGTGAAGCATGATTCTTGAAACGAACAATAATTCAATGGCTGGATCCAAGTCACGTTTGGCTAATGATTCAGGGGTCACTAGCCCTCGTAACCAAAAGAACAAGCCTTCAGGTAAGGCATTTTCAATTCACAATATTTTTGTTTGTGGGTGGATTCTTGATTTTGTTCATTTTCCATTATAAACAACGAAAAACTTTAGTCAATTGTTAATGCTCCTGATGTCTCTGACAATGCTAAATTTCAAGGATATCCATATTTCTAGTTCAATATTTTCTGTTTGTCACCCTGTGTCCGGGTCATGATTTTCACTGAGGGGATACAAAATATAATGTGATACGCACACGAATTTCAACATCTACTATGTATACATAAAAAAATTTATCTTGGGGACCTAGCTTCGCTCCTTCTGTCACCTTTAATGGTTTACCTTTGGGAAAAAAAATTGTGTTACGTCTTGAGGTCTTAAATGTTTGAACATGTCTATAGCATTAATTAAGGTTATCTGGCCAAAGCAAACAAAATGTTCCATTTCTCCTTTAGGAATAAATATTCAGAAAATTTTCATCTTTTGGGTGAAAATCATTAAATGAATTGATATATAGGGTCTTGATATGTATATAGTCAAAAGATGCGGTTTGCATGTTTTATGTGTTTACCACATTGTTGAAACACTAATAACTCTTTTGGTCCTATTTAGATATGGAGTTGATGAAGGAAAAGTTTGCAAAATTGCTCCTTGGTGAGGATATGTCTGGTGGAGGAAAGGGTGTTTCATCTGCGCTGGCTTTGTCAAATGCAATCACAAATCTAGCCGGTATGCTATTTTTGAGGTAGATTATATGAAGGTTTCTTGTATATAGTCATTTTTTTTTTATATATTTTTCTTTATTTTCTCAAAATGCAGCTTCCGTTTTTGGAGAGATGAAGAGATTAGAGCCAATGCCAGCTGAGAGAAAAGCGAAATGGAAAAAAGAAATTGGTTGGCTTTTATCAGTCACAGATCACATTGTTGAATTTGTTCCTTGCAAACAAACATCAAAAGATGGAACAAACATGGAGGTACCTCTCTCCCTCGAACTCTTTGTTGCATATTTCATAGATCTACCATACAACAAGAGTGATCATACGTTCATTTATTTATCAGGTTATGGTAACAAAGCAACGATCCGATCTTCAAATGAACATTCCAGCACTACGCAAGCTAGATGCAATGCTTATTGTAAGAGATATGAAATTGTTTTTTTGTTTTCGTTTTCCTTGTCATTGTAGAATGATCTAAATTGTCCTGATTGATGCTTATGCCTGGATTAATGACCAACAGGATTGCTTAGATGGCTTAGCCGATCAAAGTGAGTTCTCCTATGTATCAAAAGATGATGAATCACCGGACGGAAAAAACAGCAGGGAAGATGACAAATGGTGGATACCTACTCCTAAGGTTCCTCTTAACGGCTTGTCTGATCCTATGAGGAAATGGCTGCAATTTCAGAAGGATTCGGTAAACCAAGTTCATAAAGCAGCCATGGCCATAAATGCTCAAGTCCTGTCAGAAATGGAGATCCCGGAAAGTTATATTGAATCCCTACCTAAGGTAAAGAAAATCATGAATCTCACTTTTGAGGGCTTTTTACGAGCAGTAGCCAAAATATACAAAATATATACACTGACTATGTATATTATATGTATTTAATATGTATATTATATGTCTACTTACTTTAAGCTAGTGATCTTGAGTTAAAATTTACCTTTTACTATGTTTAGAATGGGAGAGCAAGCCTAGGTGATTCGATCTACAAAAGCATCACGGAGGAATACTTTGATCCAGATTACTTCTTCACAACTATGGACATGTCATCAGAACATAAGATTTTAGACCTCAAGGACAGGATCGAGGCTTCCGTAGTTATTTGGAGAAGAAAGATGAATGCTAAAGATGGGAAATCATCCTGGGGTATAGCTGTTAGTTTTGAGAAGAGAGAAATCTTTGAAGAAAGAGCAGAAGTTATCTTGCTAATTCTTAAGCAGCGCTTCCCTGGAATTCCTCAATCAACACTAGACATTAGTAAAATCCAATACAACAGAGTACGTAGAAAGCGTGCACATTTTATGATTTACTTTCAATTTCATATTCTAGAGACTTGTTTTCTTTGCTTCCATTAGGCAATTCAACTTATTTGTCGTTATGAGATAATCCATATACAGTCAAACCTCTCTATAACAGTCATACTCTAGAATAACATTTCATTTTAGTGGCCAAATTTTCTTTGGAACCAATTTTTTATGTTATGTTATAATATATGTTCTAGATAACAACATTTCTCTCCAGAAGCCAAAAAATAACCAGACACACAATGCCGTTATAGAGAGGTTTGACTGCACTATTCGGTGTTCCTCAACTTGTTTCATATTTTCTTCTTTGGCTACACATGGCCAAAACAAGAAAAACCCAACATCATAGAGGATCTAGTTCTTGGACTTTATATAAAGAATGAAAAGTGATTTTCCTTGATTTTGCAGGATGTGGGGCAAGCTATTTTAGAAAGCTATTCAAGAATAATAGAAAGCAGGGCATTCACAATCATGTCACGAATTGAAGACATTCTCCAAGCGGATGCTATGGCCCGAAATCCTTCCAATGGAGAAGTAAAGCGACCACTATCAGATAAAGAAGAAGTAGGGAAGCTAAACTCTGCAATGACACTTTTGGACTTTATCGGTTGGACACCTGATCAAGAAGACAACAACACAAAGAAAGATTTAAAGAAGGAGGACGCAACGAAATATGTTGACACGAAGATTCCATGCAAACCTCATAACATAGTCACCAACAAGAGGTTTTCTTACCTAGAGAACTTAGGTATGTGTAGAAGTCCAACAGCCCGTCACTAATTGATGGCACTGCAGAGTTTTAGTTAACTTATTGAGGACTGACAGCAGAATTCGTGGAAGCGTGAAAGCTCGGCCTCAAATGTACATGTTGAGATGGACCGCACCCATCTAGGATTTAATTAAGCCATACCTTTTGTAAGTAGGTAAAAGTTAGTAGACCTATTGGGTCTTTGGCACTTCTTTTGAAGTGATTTACTATGTACAAGATATCACCTTGTTATAGAACAAAGTGAACTTTGGACTTTTTGCAAATAGTCCTATGTTAAGTTGTATGACCTTTGGTTTTAGATTTATTGGAAAGAAAGTATGTAATACAGATTTGGTGCCATACAGTTAACAGTACCATTCCTTTATCAGTAACCTTCCCTTTCATGTTTTCTTAAAGCAAAGAAGCAATTAACCGTTATCTAATCACTGGATGGAGCTCTGTTGCGACTATCTGTTTACTGCATTGACATGCTGAGAATATAACTTAAACCACAGGGCTGTTTGTTGCATACGCGGATCTAGAATTTTGAGTTTACGGGTAATGGATTCTGGAACATGCAACTTAATGGGTTCTGGATAAGTTGTTTATACATACTCAGTGGATTTCTTAACATAAATACAAGATTTTGGCGAAAGCTTCTGCCGAACTCATAGCTAGAACTGTAGTTCCGGTCTGTTGTCACTATTTGCTCATTGAATTAACTTACTAAGAATTTTTTTTAGCTTTCTTCCGAAGTGACGCTCGAAATTTTACACACTCTTAGAAGTCAAATAGGCTCTTTTCCTAAGTATTGTTTACAATACAACAAAGCCATAATGAACCAACAAGAACTACAATAAAATATCATAAGCTACAAAGTCAGTAGGCAAGCTTCAAATTAGCTTCAATTTATACTTACTAGCTGTGACAGATAATACATCATTTACAAAATGATGGTCAAGAAAGTTGGATAGGGAAGCAATTAAATCTTGCCACGTGGCCCGAGCTTTGGTGGAAGTTGGGGGCCTTTCTTGATTGGTAGGATATCCCCTGATGCAGTTGAACTGAAGTAAGCAAGAGTTGAGCCACCTCCCAATATCAAGAACTTGAGCAACAGACCTCTCTTTGTGAAAGGAGCAGCAAATGTTTCAAAGAACTTGCTCTACCAAATACAAAGACAGTTATAACTCAGTAATGTTCTGACGCTCGATGCTGCAACTAGCTAGTCAAGAGCTAACATTACACCTCTATTCTGCACAGACATGACAAGTAAATATGAAAGGCAAATACCTGAAGGGGGTTGTAGGGTGAAGGTGCATCTGATCCATACAAGTCCCACTGACCAGTGGTGTTGCCCAAATCCTCCAAGTCAAAGTATACACTTTTGTCACCATATTTTGCGACCACAGCACCAGCCCTACATAAACTTATCATAATCAGTCAAAGCAAAAAAAATAAAAATAAAAAATAATTACAGGCCATCACTCATCTAAGATGAATAGAATAACAATTCTTTAAGACCCATAGATAAACTGATTCAATCTTTGAACTTTATAAGTAACCAAACTAATTAAGTCCAGGTCTAATAGACCAAAAACTACCCTGTTCACAAACAGAGGCGAATCCACGATTAGACTTTGTGGCTTCAAATGAATGTGATTTTATTATACGTATTTGGTACATAAACATACTTTGAGCAGAAAGCAATGGGTTCAACTAAAACTGTCCTAAATCCGCCTATTCGTGCAAAGATGCGCAAAAGCAATGGGTTCAACTAAAACTGTCCTAAATCCGGCTATTCGTGCAAAGATGCGCAGGTCTTCACAGGCGAAAGTTCATGGCTGGCAGCGGCTGAGAAAATGAGGATGCATTCATGACATCCCAATATGAACATATATAAACATACAGTTGAAATTTTTGAAAAGAATATGTTTTTGTATTAAGTTGGAACCAACTCTTGTGGTAAGTGTTTTATTCATTGACTTAAAATCTGAGATCCTTATTCGGAGGTCATGTAGTCTATGTTGCTCGGAGTCTTCAAAAAATCTCGTCAAGGTACGTATTGAATACTCCAAAAATAGTCATTTCTAAAGAATTCGACATGAGTACAATAATATTTTTGTAGAGTCCGAACAACTACCTTACCTGGATTTAGAGGGCTTGAAATTGAGGCGAGATGATTTAGCATGAAGTTTAGTTCCAGTAAAGGAGCTTCCAGCTAGGTCCTTGACACCGGTGGTGGGCTGAACTGTAGTAAGAGTTGCCATAGACGTCATTAGGCTTTGTCACACTAGGAAGTTAGCTGTATCTAATAATGTGGTTTAGCAAATGATCTGATAGTGAATACGTTTGGTTTTCTTGAATCTTTTTGCATGGATTCGAACATGACACGTTGGAAACTGGATATATTTCTAGAGATTTGGAGTCCCATTTGAGTGGTGACACGTGTGCCCAGGATGGATAATGTTACGTCCCGTATTTTTATACATTGGGACAACCCGGATTAACTATGATAATTTAAGGCCAAGACTATTCCGGGATTTGAAGTCGGGACTTTTGACCATTTGATTTTATTTTGAGACATAAGTTATATATGAAATTGTTGGTATTGAACACTTAGGGAAAATTGGGATCACAATTTATAAAATTGGAATTAAAAATCTTGCCCAAAAATGGTCTTGTAGCCGTGTGGTCCACAAAAAGGTCCCACACATTATGTGGCCAATTTTAATTGGTCCAACATATTGTGTGGGCCAAGGACATAGAGATATTTTGTGGAGCCTTAAAAGAAGACTTCTAATTCATCTTTCCTCACTTAACACTTAGAAAGAAATAAAGCCAAGTTGAAGAGCTTCACCATGAAGCTCACGGCCAAGGGTGGAGAAAAACCAACTCCACTTCAAGCCTTCTAAAAATTAATTCTTTGGTTCAAACCCACTATATTGAGGTCCCTAAGTGGCGTGGAAGTATCGTTTGGGTCATCCAACCATTTATTTTGCCCATTTGCAAACCCTAGACTATTGGGGAATTGAAGAAGAAAGGTGAGTTCTAATCTTGTTTTTGTGTTATAAAGGTTGTATGCATATTGTAGTATGTTAATATGGGTGAAAATCATGAAATATGGAATGTTGGAGTTGGGTTGTGTGATGGGTGTGTTAGCCGTGTAATGTGGGTGTGATTGTGTAAATGGGTGTTGTGATTGAATTGATGAATTAATTGTTTGTAGCGTATTTGATTGTTGTAGAGTGAAGAAATAAATTAGAACCATCTATATGTACAAAGGTGGGTGTGGCCGTATATATGGTCCCAAATGTTTGTCAAAGAATGAATTAATATCGCTTAGCGTCGTAATGGTTATTGTGGTGACTTTTATGTTGGAAATGAGAGTTTAATGCCCGAAATTGATATGGTAAATGTGCGGACTGATTTGGAGAGCTTTGTGCATTGAATGCAATCCTTATATATGAGAACCATTCACACATGTATATGTGTAGTGTGGACGAATGTGAGTCTTATAATATGCCGAAGATCGCATTATTATCGTTTAAGCGCTTTAGTGTCGTCGTTATGAATTCTAGTGGAAATAAGTGTTTAATGACTTAAGATTAATGTTGTGATTATGCGGGCTGTTTTGAGGCTTGTTGTGCGTTTGACGTAATTCGTATATTTTATGAGAAAGTATATCGTTATATTGTGAATTGTTGATACAAAACATGACTTGAAAATGAGGAAAAATGAAAAAAAAAGAGGCTGCTCGGTTAGGGACTGGTTTCGGCCAGCTTGGAGAAAAAAAAAAATCGGGATCGTTGGAAAAATTATATGAATGGTTTAGAAGTCCTCTAATATTGTGGGAAAGGATTCGGGTTAATAATCGAATGTACGAACGATATCGTGGCTTGAAAGTAAGCCGTTGAATCGAATGTTTGGAAGGTTGTTGAAAGATGTAAAAGAGAGTTATTAATGTTGTTTTGCCTTTCGAATTGATTATCAATGTTACTAGGTTGGTTATTGTGGTTGTTGTTGTTGATTTTGAGCGAGATAAATTCTCGGGATGGCCTATTTACAGGGGAAGTGCTGCCGAATTTTCTGTAGAATTTAATGATTAGTTGGAAAGAATGGCTTAAGTGCCCTTAGCTAATGTTTGGTATTCGTTGGCGTATTTGTAGACCTTGGGGAGCCCGAGGCGTAGATTGGATATTTACTTTAGATTGGCCATCTTGGAGTGCGTACGAGGTATGTAAGTGTCACGACCCAGCCCCGTGGGCCGCGACTGGTGCCCTACTTGGGCACCCAAACGGACATACAAACTAAATCATCATTTTTAAACAGAGTTGAGAACGAATATTATCTTGCGCGATTGCGCGTACAAAACATTATATCAGAATCAGAAGAGGCAGCGGAATATACATCGCCGAACATATGCACATATATCAAAAAGCCGGCAAGGCTATCAAATATGTCAAAAGCCGACAAGGCTATCAAATGGCACAACGGCCCAAAACGCATATACAAATGCACGCCGACAAGGCTGCCACAAACATATACAAAATGCACGCCGACGAGGCTGCCATAACGAATAGAGTCATGCAAACACATCCGTACAGAAGTAGGCACACATACCCACAAATACGTCTACAGACCTCTAAACAGACAAACCGAATCATATGGCGGGACAGGGCCCCGCCGTGCCCCTGAACAAATACATATATACATAGCGAACGAATATATACCAAAATGTGTGCTCTGAAATGAGAAGAGCACTCCAAACAGCAGAAGAGGGTGTCCTAAATGGGTAGATCACCAAACTGTGCGTCTGTACCTGCGGGCATGAAACGCAGCCCCCGAAGAAAGGAGGTCAGTACGAAATATGTACTGAGTATGCAAAGCAGAATATACAGAAAGCAAATCTGAGACATAAACGAAATGGAAGTACCAAACATAAGTGCAAATCCAACATATCAAAATTTGCTTACTTTCAAAAATATGTAAGTAATGCATAGGGTACAGAAGAATATGGTCGCCCACCCGTCGATGGCGCCATAACACAGCATAACACCAGAAAGTTTCAAATCTCCGTATCCCCGTCACATATCACATCACAACATAACGCCATACACAGCATAACACCAAATATAGGTGGAACCCGACCCTCTTTTGCGAGTAGCTCGGTGAACCATAAACACAGCATAACTCCGGAGTATATCAAAATGCGCACGACAACAGAACCGGCCCGGGACTCGGCGAAAGGAATAACAGAATGCACGAGTAGAGTCGTGAGTAGTCATATGCATAAAATCATTATCATAAATTCAAACATAAGTAAAATGATCATATTTGAAATCGGAATAATAATCATACCAAATTCTTTCAAAGATTCTCTGAATTACATAAAGGAAAGTCGCGGGACCCACAGACGGGTATTTACCCAAGTCGGGCCCGCCTATGGAAAACATACGTATCATACATAATGCAAACTTTTATAAAAATACTGGAGCAATCCGAGCATTTATGTGAAATGTATGGCATTCAGAAATTTCGAAGTTCTTTAAAGTGAAACCTTTTTGCGCAAAGTTCGGAAAGCGATTATTTCAAATACATAAAGGTTCATATTTCATCAAATCATACATAAGAGTGCCAAGGAACATATATAGATCATATCATGCTCGGATTTCGGATTTGGAATTTCCTTAAGGCTCTAATCTAGCCTATGTAAAACTAAGACATGCCAAAAAGAAGGGAGGTTGCTTTACATACCTCGTACGCACTCCAAGATGGCCAATCTAAAGTAAATTCCAATCTACGCCTCGGGCTCCCCAAGGTCTACAAATATGCCAACGAATATCCAATATTAAACATAGGCACTTAAGCCATTTATTCCAACTAACATTAAATTCTACAGAAAATTCGGCAGCATTTCCCCTGTAAATAGGCCATCCCGAGAATTTAACTCGCTCAAAATCAACAACAACAACCACAATAACCAACCTAGCAACATCGATAATCAATTCGAAAGGCAAAATAATAATAGTAGCTCTCTTTTACACCATTCGACAACTTTCCAATTATTCAATTCAATGGCTTACTTTCAAGCCACAATATCGTTCGTACATTCGATTATTAACCCAAACTCATACTAACAACATTCGAGAACATTCTAAACAATTCACATAATTTTTCCAACAATCCACAATTTCTCCAAATTTTTGGCCGAAAACAGCCCCTACCCGTGAGCAGCCCACTGGGCACACTTCCGACTTTCAATTCATGTTTTGTATCACAATTCACAATATAACGATACCATTTTCATAAAATATACAAATTACATCAACGCACAATAACCCTCAAATCAGCCCGTACAATCTCAACATCAATCTTAAGTCATTAAATGCTCAATTCCAAACTAGAATTCGTAACGACGACACGAAAGCGCTTAAGCGATAATAATGCGATATTCGGCATAATCTATGACTCACATTCGTTCACACTACACATATTCATATGTTAATGGTTCTCATATATAAGGATTGCATTAAATGCACAAAGTTCTCCAAATCAGTCCGCAACGCTTACTATATCAATTCGGGACATTTAACTCTCATTTCCAACATACAAATCATCACAACAACCATTACGACGCTAAGCCATATTAATTCATTCTTTGCTACCATTTGGAGGCTATATACACGGCTACACTACACATATACATGTATCGATGATTTTTATTCTCTTCTCCACTCTACGACAATCAATATGCTACAAGCAATTAATTCATCAACCCAATACCACACCACACACATATACTTCACACGGTCAACACACCCAACACAAGACCCAACTTCGACATTTCATATTTCATGATTTTTATCCATTTTAGCATACTACAATATGCATACAACATTTATAACTCCAAAAACAAGATTAGAACTCACCTTTATTCTCCAATCCACCAATAGGCTAGGGTTTGCAAATGGGCAAAATGAGTGGTTGAATGACCCAAACAATACTTTCACGCTACTTAGGGACCTCCAAATAGTGGGTTTATACCAAAGAAATAATTTTAGAGAGGCAAAAATGGGACTTGATTTTTCTTGGTTGTGGCCGAGAACCATGGGGGAGTGGAGGCTCTCCAAGTCTTGTTATTTTTCTTTAAGTGTAGAAGTGGGAAATGAGAAAGATGACTTAGTCTTTTTTTTTTTTAAGTATCCACAAATATCTCCCTTTGTTTATGGCCCACACATGTGTTGGACCAATTAAAATTGGCCACACAATGTGTGAGACCATTTCAAGTCCACACGGCCACCATGGCTTTTGGTGCAAGATTTTTAAATTTCAATTTTATGAATTGTGGTCCCAATTTTTCCTAAGTGTCCAATGCCCTCAATTTCATATTCAACTTATGTCTCAAAATAAAATCAAATGGTCAAAAGTCCCGACTTCAAATCCCGGAATAGTCTTGGCCCTTAATTGTCATAGTTAATCCGGGTTGTCCCAATGTATAAAAATACGGGACGTAACATCCTCTCCCCCTTAGGAACATTCGTCCTCGAATGTTGGATTAATGCTACTAATCTTACTCAAATTCGGGGGAGTTTCTTTTATAGCCATCATATACAAATCGATCACAAATCAACATAATCAAACAAAGAATTTGGATTACCTGAAGGTGCCGAAAATAGGTGAGGATATTTTTTTTTCATCATCTGCTCCTCAGCCTTCCAGGTTAATTCCTCGCGGTTATTATTATTCCGCCACAGTACTTTAATAGAAGCCACATCTTTATTCCGCAACTTTCTTACCTGACGATCCAATATGGCTATAGGTTGCTCTTCATAAAATAGCTCCTCGGTGACCTGTATATCGTCTGTAGGAAAAATTCTGGCAGGGTCACCAATATATTTACGAAGCATAGGAACATGGGATACTGGGTGTACCGCTCCCAAATCAGCTGGCAAATCCAACTCATAGGCCACCTTGCCTATTTTGCGAACAATCTGATAAGGCCCAATATATCTCGGACTGAGCTTTCCTTTCTTGCCAAATCTCATAACGCCTTTCATAGGTGACTCTTTCAGAAACACCCAATCGCCAATCTGGAACTCTAACGGTCGACGTCGTTTATCAACATAAGATTTCTGTCGACTCGGGGCCGCTAATAGTCGCTCTCGAATCAGTTTCACTTTATAGACTGCTTGCTGGATCACATCTGGACCAATTAACTGAATCTCACCCACGACAAACCAACCAATCGGAGATCTGCTTTTCCTGCCATACAAAGCCTCATATGGTGCCATCTGAATACTGGAGTGATAACGATTTTTATTATAAACAAATTCACTTAGCGACAATGATCACCCCAACAACCTCTAAAATCAATAACACAGGCCCATAGCATATCTTCCGGTATCTGAATAGCACACTCGGCCTGTCCGTCGGACTGAGGATGAAATATTGTGCTATGACCCATCTGAGTCTCCAGTCCTTCCTGGGACGATCTTCAGAAGTTAGCTGTAAACTGAGCACCTCAGTCGGTTATAATAGATATAGGAATCCCGTGAAGTCTTATTATCTCATTAATATACACTCTGTCATAACCTTCAGCCAAACAAGTAGTCCTGACTCGAAGAAAATGGGCTGATTTCATTAATCTATCAACAATACTCTGAATAGAATCGTATCCGCATTGAGTGCGCGGTAAGCCTATAATGAAGTTCATGCGAATCGTTCCTCGTTCCCAAACTGAAGTTTCTAATTCCTGAAGCAACCAGTCGGGCCCTTGATACTCGATCTTGACTTACTGACAATTTGGACATTGGCCAGCGAACTCTGCAGTGTCCCTTTTTCATACCATCCCATCAGCATAAATATTTTAGATCATGATACATTTTTGTGGATTCAGAATGAACAGAATGTCGAACATTAAGTGCTTCGCCCATAATTGATCATCACAGCCCTGCAACGTCAGGCACACATAATCTGCCTCCGTATAATAATATCCCTTTCAGACGAAATTTCAAACTAAGTCTTTTCTTTATCAAAGGTCGTATCTTTGTACTGTACAAGGATAGGATCCTCAAACTGATGCTGTTTTACCTCTTCTATAATCGACGATTCAGCAACTTCTCGAACAAAATCCCAATATCTCCAGAATCGACCAAACGGACTCCAAGGCTAGCTAACTGATAAATTTCCACGAACCAATTCTTTCTCATCAAACTGTACATCAGTCAAACTACCCATGGACTTACGGCTAAGTGCATTAGCTACCACATTGGCTTTTCCGAGATGATATAGAATATCAACATCATAATCTTTCAATAATTCAAGCCATTTATGCCGCAGATTTAGCTCCCTTTTGCTTAAAAATATACTGGGGCTCTTATGGTCCGTATAAATACCAGCGTAGACCCCATGTAAGTAATGCCGCCACATTCTCAAAACATGAATCGCCGCGGCTAATTCCAGATTATGTATGGGATAATTTCCTTCGTGCGATTTGAACTGCCGGGGAGCTTAGGCCATAACTTGACTGTGCTGCACTAATTCATAATCTATCCCAATACCAAAAGCACCATAATAAGTAACATACCCGGCTGGCCCTTCAGGAAGAGTTAGACTGGAGTTGAAATTAATTTTTCCTCCGGTACTGGAAACTGTATTCACACGTACCGGTTCACTGAAATTTCACGGCCTTCTAGTTAACTTCGTTAATAGTGCCGTAATAGAAGCAAAGTCCTTCACCACTTTTCTGTAATACCTGGCTAATCCCCAAAAACCGCGTATTTCGGTCTATGTCGAAGACCTCGCGTATTTCGGTCTATGTCGAAGACCTAGGCCAACTTTTGATCGCTTCAATCTTCTGTGTGTCAATTGTTTCTATTTCTACTTATTTTACTTCACTTTCCTCCGCTCCCCCTCTTTTGGGGTTGTGCTTATACCGTATCCATGTTTTTCCTTTATAATCTATAACTTGATTACCTTCGTACGAGATCTTAACAAAATTACGAGGTGATGAAATTCTCATTCATAAAGTACAAATCTTATCTGATAGCTGGCACTCGAATAATTTAATTAATATAGCAATTTATCCTTTAATAATCATATCCTTCCTTCATACCCGTTCCTTATCCGTCGTTCTATTTTCTCGATAGTCAAATTACTTAATATTCGCATGATTCATCATTCCATGCCATAGGTTTTTTTTTTCTTTTGCCCTGCATTATTACATTCCAATTCGTTTTTCGCAAGTAATTTCGTGCTTTGCCCGTCGACTCTTTTAGAAGCTCTGCGTAATTACGTTTCTTACGGTTCACTTTTGCTAACACTTTGATCTCTTTACCTTCCACTCAATTATTCTCTTTTCCTTCCAAAATATCGTCGTATTAGCATCTTCCAATCTCAACCCATAGCAAAACCAATATCTGTTTATCTCGTAACATCTGTATCATACCTTTCACTTTGTCTCATAAATTCTATTCTGTTAATGTCTCCCATATATTATAACGCTGACTATTAAGGTTCACTAAGCGATCGACATAGTCATAAATGGGGAGTCCTATACATATATATATATATATATATATATATATATATATATATATATATATATATATCACTAGTATTTCTTTTACAAAGCGTCTTCAATCATCTGTTCAAACTCATTCTAATTCTGGAGCTGCGTTGCTCTTTCTCCCCTTTTCACTAATCTAATCCGTCTCAGCCCACGCGACCTTTATAAAGTTTCTAATCACTCCACATACTCTAATTTCCTTTTTGGTTACTCCAAATTTCCTATTTGTCTCTTATGTCCATATTTGCGAAAATTTTTGTACATTTCCCAGGGGGTCACCCATCCCAGAATTGCTCTAGCCCTGACACGCTTAACCTTACAACTTTAATGCATTTAGACACGTTAAGGCCGGTATAATTGCATCAATTTCCTCGCACGACTTTTATCACGTAATTTAAGGCAAATCGGGGTCTTAACAACTTTCAAAACGTTCTCGTAGCGGGTCCCACCCCGATCTAGAAAGAATTCTTTTACTTTTCTGACTATATAGTCACCGTGTCGCCCCCTGTAAATCCTCAATATTTTTCTCCTCATGCATATACATATATAATTTTAAACAACCCACAAATTTAAGTTTTTATTCTACAAATTCCATCTCCAATTAGTCGATGAAGGCTGATAAAATATTACTGTAAGGCATTCTCCAACCACCAGCAAAAGAACACTAAAATCCGACGAACATCGCGAAATCCGTTGGTACTTAATTCACATAATTACCTCCATATTTATACATATATATATATATATATATATATATATATATATATATATTTTTTTTTTTGAGTCGTAAGCGAATCATTCAATTCCCAACTGCCTGTTATACATTTAGTATTCTTCAAATGAATCGAAACTTAATCGTTGGACATTTTTGCCTTTCACATAAGCTTTTCTGAAGCAACATGTGGTTGGAACATATTCTGATTCATTTAGATAAATTACGAATTTGCTACTCATATATGCTTTCTCGGAATAAAATTTCCCAATCAAGGATAATGCTTCTTACGAATGCCGTGGAGGGTACCTCTTAACTTTAATCCAACATAACAGATTCACCCTATCGGTATCGACTTTCAAAACATGTTAAGAACTTATATCTCATTTTCTCTCTTTATATTTCTAGCAAAATTTGGGCAGAGGTTCCTCTGTATTTCTTACTATCCCAAAACCTGTACACAGGAAATACCAACCATGCCTCACAGGGCCAACACATATACGTATTTATATATCATATCGTAGCCACACAGGGCTAATAATTGCAAACAAAAGTACACAGATGTCGAGACTTACCTCACGTGCCCAACTCAAACGGCACCGGTGACATCTTCCTGTTTATTTTTCTTTTCAATCTTCAACTTTATATTTCCGTCATACTTCAAATAGCTTCCCCGACATACATCTTTCATACCATTTCTTACCTGTGTACGGTATAGCTTCCCATATCATCGGTCACTTTCTTACGTCGATACCGTCCTCAGCTGAAATTAAAGGTTAGCAGAAAAAGATTCATTTCCTACGGCTGGCTCTATCGCACGATCTAAGATTCAAAGAAAGGAAACATCCTAAATGCCCTGTAGCCTCATGTTTATCGATGTGGTGCACAACACACCGATAAACAAGACTCTACTAGACACGGCCTGTAGACATCCCAAGGACAAACCGCTCTGATACCACTTCTGTCACAACCCAGCCCCGTGGGCCGCGACTGGTGCCCTACTTGGGCACCCAAACGGACATACAAACTAAATCATCATTTTTAAACAGAGTTGAGAACGAATATTATCTTGCACGATTGCGCGTACAAAACATTATATCAGAATCAGAAGAGGCAGCGGAATATACATCGCCGAACATATGCACATATATCAAAAAGCCGGCAAGGCTATCAAATATGTCAAAAGCCGACAAGGCTATCAAATGGCACAACGGCCCAAAACGCATATATAAATGCATGCCGACAAGGCTACCACAAACATATACAAAATGCACGCCGACGAGGCTGCCATAACGAATAGAGTCATGCAAACACATCCGTACAGAAGTAGGCACACACACCCACAAATACGTCTACAGACCTCTAAACAGACAAACCGAATCATATGGCGGGACAGGGCCCCACCGTGCCCCTGAACAAATACATATATACATAGCGAACGAATATATACCAAAATGTGTGCTCTGAAATGAGAAGAGCACTCCAAACAGCAGAAGAGGGTGTCCTAAATGGGTAGATCACCAAACTGTGCGTCTGTACCTGCGGGCATGAAACGCAGCCCCCGAAGAAAGGAGGTCAGTACGAAATATGTACTGAGTATGCAAAGCAGAATATACAGAAAGCAAATCTGAGACATAAACGAAATGGAAGTACCAAACATAAGTGTAAATCCAACATATCAAAATTTGCTTACTTTAAAAAATATGTAAGTAATGCATAGGGTGCAGAAGAATATGGTCGCCCACCCGTCGATGGCGCCATAACACAGCATAACACCAGAAAGTTTCAAATCTCCGTATCCCCGTCACATATCACATCACAACATAACGCCATACACAGCATAACACCAAATATAGGTGGAACCCGACCCTCTTTTGCGAGTAGCTCGGTGAACCATAAACACAGCATAACTCCGGAGTATATCAAAATGCGCACGACAACAGAACCGGCCCGGGACTCGGCGAAAGGAATAACAGAATGCACGAGTAGAGTCGTGAGTAGTCATATGCATAAAATCATTATCATAAATTCAAACATAAGTAAAATGATCATATTTGAAATCGGAATAATAATCATACCAAATTCTTTCAAAGATTCTCTGAATTACATAAAGGAAAGTCGCGGGACCCACAGACGGGTATTTACCCAAGTCGGGCCCGCCTATGGAAAACATACGTATCATACATAATGCAAACTTTTATAAAAATACTGGAGCAATCCGAGCATTTATGTGAAATGTATGGCATTCAGAAATTTCGAAGTTCTTTAAAGTGAAACCTTTTTGCGCAAAGTTCGGAAAGCGATTATTTCAAATACATAAAGGTTCATATTTCATCAAATCATACATAAGAGTGCCAAGGAACATATATAGATCATATCATGCTCGGATTTCGGATTTGGAATTTCCTTAAGGCTCTAATCTAGCCTATGTAAAACTAAGACATGCCAAAAAGAAGGGAGGTTGCTTTACATACCTCGTACGCACTCCAAGATGGCCAATCTAAAGTAAATTCCAATCTACGCCTCGGGCTCCCCAAGGTCTACAAATATGCCAACGAATATCCAATATTAAACATAGGCACTTAAGCCATTTATTCCAACTAACATTAAATTCTACAGAAAATTCGGCAGCATTTCCCCTGTAAATAGGCCATCCCGAGAATTTAACTCGCTCAAAATCAACAACAACAACCACAATAACCAACCTAGCAACATCGATAATCAATTCGAAAGGCAAAATAATAATAGTAGCTCTCTTTTACACCATTCGACAACTTTCCAATTATTCAATTCAATGGCTTACTTTCAAGCCACAATATCGTTCGTACATTCGATTATTAACCCAAACTCATACTAACAACATTCGAGAACATTCTAAACAATTCACATAATTTTTCCAACAATCCACAATTTCTCCAAATTTTTGGCCGAAAACAGCCCCTACCCGTGAGCAGCCCACTGGGCACACTTCCGACTTTCAATTCATGTTTTGTATCACAATTCACAATATAACGATACCATTTTCATAAAATATACAAATTACATCAACGCACAATAACCCTCAAATCAGCCCGTACAATCTCAACATCAATCTTAAGTCATTAAATGCTCAATTCCAAACTAGAATTCGTAACGACGACACGAAAGCGCTTAAGCGATAATAATGCGATATTCGGCATAATCTATGACTCACATTCGTTCACACTACACATATTCATATGTTAATGGTTCTCATATATAAGGATTGCATTAAATGCACAAAGTTCTCCAAATCAGTCCGCAACGCTTACTATATCAATTCGGGACATTTAACTCTCATTTCCAACATACAAATCATCACAACAACCATTACGACGCTAAGCCATATTAATTCATTCTTTGCTACCATTTGGAGGCTATATACACGGCTACACTACACATATACATGTATCGATGATTTTTATTCTCTTCTCCACTCTACGACAATCAATATGCTACAAGCAATTAATTCATCAACCCAATACCACACCACACACATATACTTCACACGGTCAACACACCCAACACAAGACCCAACTTCGACATTTCATATTTCATGATTTTTATCCATTTTAGCATACTACAATATGCATACAACATTTATAACTCCAAAAACAAGATTAGAACTCACCTTTATTCTCCAATCCACCAATAGGCTAGGGTTTGCAAATGGGCAAAATGAGTGGTTGAATGACCCAAACAATACTTTCACGCTACTTAGGGACCTCCAAATAGTGGGTTTATACCAAAGAAATAATTTTAGAGAGGCAAAAATGGGACTTGATTTTTCTTGGTTGTGGCCGAGAACCATGGGGGAGTGGAGGCTCTCCAAGTCTTGTTATTTTTCTTTAAGTGTAGAAGTGGGAAATGAGAAAGATGACTTAGTCTTTTTTTTTTAAGTATCCACAAATATCTCCCTTTGTTTATGGCCCACACATGTGTTGGACCAATTAAAATTGGCCACACAATGTGTGAGACCATTTCAAGTCCACACGGCCACCATGGCTTTTGGTGCAAGATTTTTAAATTTCAATTTTATGAATTGTGGTCCCAATTTTTCCTAAGTGTCCAATGCCCTCAATTTCATATTCAACTTATGTCTCAAAATAAAATCAAATGGTCAAAAGTCCCGACTTCAAATCCCGGAATAGTCTTGGCCCTTAATTGTCATAGTTAATCCGGGTTGTCCCAATGTATAAAAATACGGGACGTAACAGTAAGGCAACTTCCTTTCTTTTTGGCATGTCTTAGTTTTTCATAGGCTAAATTAGAGCCTTAAGGAAATTCCAAATCCGACATCCGAGCATGTTATGATCCGTATATGTTCTTTGGCATTCTTATGCTTGATTTGATGAAATATGAATCTTTATGTATTCGAAATAATTGTTCTCCGAACTTTGCACCCAAAGGGTTTCACTTTAAAGAATTCGTAAATTTGCAATGTCATATCTTTCGTATAAATGCTCGGATTGCTCCAATATTTTTATAAGAGTTTGCATTATGTATAATGAGTATGTTTTCCATAAGCGGACCCGACTTGGGTAAATTCCCGTCCGTGGGTCCCGCGACTTCCCTTTATGTAATTCGGGAACTTTTGAAAGATTAGTATAACCATTATTTCGATTTTCAAATATGACCATTTTGCTTATGTTTGAATTTATGAAAATGACTTTATGCATATGACTACTCACGATTCTATTCGTGCATTCTGTTATTCCTTTCGCCGAGTCCCGGGCCGGTTCTGTTGTCGTGCGCACTTTGTTATACTCCGGAGTTATGCTGTGTTTATGGTTCACCGAGCTACTCGCAAAAGAGGGTCGGGTTCCACTTATATTTGGTGCCATGCTGTGTATGGCGTTATGCGGTGATGTGATACGTGACGGGGTTACAGAGATTTGAAACTTTCTAGTGTTATGCTGTGTTATGGCGCCATCGACGGGCGGGCAACCATATTCTGTACCCTATGCATGACTTACATGTTTGAAACTAAACATTTTGATATGATTGGATTTGCACTTATGTTCGGCACTTCTGTTTCGTTTATGTCTCAGGTTTATTTTCTGTATATTCTGCTTTGCATACTCAGTACATATTTCGTACTGACCCCCCTTTCTTCGGGGGGCTGCGTTTCATGCCCGCAGGTACAGACGCACAGTTTGGTGATTCACCAGTTTAGGACATCCCCTTCTGCTGTTTGGAGTGCTCTTCTCATTTCAGAGCATATATGTTGGTATATATATTTGTTCGCCGAGTATGTATATATATTTGTTCAGGGGTACGGCGGGGCCCTGTCCCGCCATATGATTCGGTTTGTCTGTTTAGAGGTCTGTAGACGTATTTGTGGGTGTGTGTGCCTACTTCTGTTCCGATGTGTTTGTATGATGCTATTCGTTATGGCAGCCTTGTTGGCGTGCATTGGTATCTGTGTTTTGGGCCGTTGTGCCAATTGATAGCCTTGTCGGCTTTTGACATATTTGATAGCCTTGCCGGCTTTTTGAGATATGTGCATATGTTCGGCGATGTACATTCCGCCGCCTCTTTTGATTCTGATATGATGTTTTGTACGCGCAATCGCGCAAGATAATATTTGTTCCCAACTCTGTTTAAAAATGATGGATATGAAATCCGTGTTAAGCTTTGCTATGATGATTTAGTTTGTATGTCCGTTTGGGTGCCCAAGTAGGGCACCAGTCGCGGCCCACGGGGCTGGGTCGTGACAGATAATTCGTAATCCTATCCCTTTTAATTGAATTTTCTGCAAGTTCTCTTTGTGTACATTTTATTAGATTCAAAGTGTGATAACAATTAGGCAAAGAACAGAAAAGATTTAACTTATCGATTTACATAATATAAAAAAATTATTCATAACGCTATAGTTTGAATTTCTTTGTAAGGTCCGCATCGTGCTTGCTTTCTCAACCATGTTGGAAGTACAGATTTTTGCATGATCAACTGTATTAAGATACACAAGTACCAATATCCTTTGGCCATCATTTTTGTAAACGCAATAGCATGAAATAATTTCACAGAAATAACGTGAGGTCTTCTAGAACAGATGTGATAAACCCATAACAAAAAAGGAAAAGGAAGAAGAGGAACAATAAAACGACTCGTCAAAATCAATAGTACTAGTATTTTGTAAGAGAGGAATTAGAATAAAAAGAAAATTGGGAAACTTACATAAATATACCGTCGGCCAAACTTAATTATTGACAATAGCTCAAATATACAAAACCTATAAAATACCTACAATATATGTATATTACTTGTATATTATATGTATAATATATGTATATTTAAGTATAAAACAAAACCTAATACATGTGTTGACTATTTTGTAAACTAGATCACCCCAAGGTCTTGAGTCGTATTTTCCAAGAAATTGTAGAATTTCCCTTCAAATGGACTGCTCTTTAAATTTAGCCTTTTACCAATCGAATTTATACCTAGTGGGACATAAATTCTTTAACGGCAAAAGTTATGCGTGACATAACTTGTGGGATACTATAATACAAAAATATAAACTTATGATCCACGAAAAAATTAGTATTTGTTATAATGAGGAAAAGTTTAAACTAAGCACAAAATAGGGACAAAATTTCAAATGACCCAAGAAAATTTCCTTCCGATACTTAAGAGTGCTGATCCTCTTATCTCGAGTTCACTATTTCTTTTCTTCAATGTCGCTAATCTCTCCTATCCTTCAGGATCTTGGACTTCCGTCAGAATTGCAGCAGCAAAGTTTACTGTGCTAGCTTTGTGGTACTTACATACTGTATTTAGCTTTTTGACATTTTGTCTTTCAGTTTCCTGC
The DNA here is from genome assembly GCF_019175385.1 of Lycium barbarum. NCBI lineage: Eukaryota > Viridiplantae > Streptophyta > Magnoliopsida > Solanales > Solanaceae > Lycium > Lycium barbarum. The sequence goes on along the minus strand of NC_083337.1, from coordinate 154,931,818 downwards.
TACGCTTCGGCATCTTATTAATCATATACCGCAACTTATATTTTTAGATAATGGCTTTCTTAAGGTTCAGTTTGCTGTTTAGCTGGTACTTTACGTCCCTTTTTCTGTTAACACATAATGTATCGGCCTATTCTGTAACTTATTTGTCAACAAAAATTTTGGCGGAGTAAAATCAAGTTAGCATTTATTGTTTCTAAAGGGAATGGGTACTCTAGCGAAAGTTCTCTTCTTTACCATTTAGCAATAAGATATATAGCCAACCTATTTACTAAAACATGTATCTAATCAACCTTTATTTCAGTAGTTTGCTGTATATACAGAAGATATTCTGATCATCAAGTTAGCCTCAGTGCTTGCAAGAAGCTTTTTATGTAGTTGTGTGCGCGCTATTGCAAGCGTTGATATCTTAGTAAAAGGTTTAAGGTAAGTTGTATGTTGCTCGGACTCTTAAAAAATGTCAAGAGGTGCGTGTCGGATTCTCCAAAATTGAACACTATCCGAGCAACATAGAGCTGTATCAATAGGCAATCATAAATATGAGCTTGTGATATCAAACTGTGCATGGTAATGGTGCTTTGCACGCATGTGATCCTGCATACAGTTTGTGTCGTATCATCCTTGCCACTGAATCTGCATATATGGTGTGAGAAATGGATATAATACCAGTGAAGCTAGCTTGTGCCTTGTGCTTTTTGCTAGGTTAGGCATTCCTCTGCCATCTTCTAAACTGAAAACTGTGGAACTTAGAAGGTTTTAGAAGAATCTTTGACATGTGAGATTTTAATCAAAGCCCTGAACTCCCTAAATGATAAAAGAACAAACTATCCTACAATGTACCTTGAAATTTATTCCATGGCCCAATTTTGAAATGCAAACTATATTTTATGTTATGTAAGTGCATCTACAGTTGTTAGTAATCTCTCTCCTTATGTACAAAGTATTTTACTCTCTTGTAACTTCAGTCTTGACCATCTTATAATTCTATATTTGCTCTTTAGTTGATTGGATCAAAAGATATTTGGTGACTCACTTATTACTATTTTTTTAAACTTCTTTGCCCCTCTAGCTTTATATCTGAAACCCATTAGACTACCAGCAAAAAAAACAATTAAAATGAGCAATCTTATAAGTTTTGCCACAAAATGAGAATGTCAAGAGGAAAGAAGATTATACATACACAAGGGCAGTTGGAGTTTTTATACAATTTGGCATTCTATTAAAGTTTCTTTGTTGGTTGTCATCCTGATTAGAGTCCAGATATGCTAGACCAGACTAGTCCTTATCTGAATGAGCAAAAAATTACTCTAACAGGGATTGAAACCAACCCAATGAAGTCCTTGTATCTATTAAGATGAAAAGGATTGAGGAGGAAAACTATAATATCTGTATGATGAAATTAGCATCACTCTGCCTACAAGAATGATTACCCATCTTCGCATTGCAAACTTGTCTTGATCCTTCTCAATGCACGTGATATGATATTGTTGACTGATTCAATGGACTCCACCGTAAGTTTCGCTGCTGGAGAGTTGCTAGTTAGAATTTGAAAAACAACTGTTTGCAGGGATCCTCCATCTGAACATGTTTCCTCTGGTATAGAAGTGATAACCAAAGGCCTCGACTCGAGGCCATCAGAAAGAACTGAGAAACCTGAAGGTAACACTGCAGTATTGCTAGAGTCACGGCCTGTCATGACAGATTTCATGTGTGGAATGTCGACAGAGGCATAGACGATTGTGGATTCATAAGCATTCGTGCAGGTATCTTGAAGGATCCACGTGTCTTCTTTCAGTTTCATAGTCTAAGTATGATTACAGTCTCAATTAGGAAAAGCTAGTGGTGCTAAGTTTGTGCAATGTGGAAAAGAGAGAGGAAAGAAAAGAGAGCTGTAAACCAAATACAGTTCTACTTACTTGGATAGTAACTGCATTTCCTCTGTCCTGACCCATTCCTAAATTTGCAATGGACTGCACTGGACCTCCATCCCACGTAGGTAAAGACATTTGAAAAATTATCAAAATCTCAAGGTATCCACCAAAAAGCTTCACTCAAATATAAGTTAAGTTTAATAATTAACTAACCTCGTGTCTACGGGTTTCATCTCTTAAGAAATCAAATAGTACACGGCGAGAGACGGGCAACCAAACAGATGAAGCTGTACAGAGGATCAGGCCAAGAGGTTCCCCGGGATTTGTTAAGTTCTTCCTAGATGCCACCCTAATGTCATCTCCCGTTTTGCTGATCTTGTTCCATTTGTTATAACTAGATGCCCCAATAGCACAGAAGAAACTCCAGGACATTCTTTGTGCTAACTTGAGTATGCTTTTTCGCCCAGCAAGTGTAGCAACACCTGGTCCATATAGAGAATTTGAAAGCAGATTGCATTTCAGACTCGGAGTTATGATATAAATTATAATCAATCAACCAACACCATGGATTTACCTGTTGAATCTTTTGTGGGAACATTGGTTGCCATGAAGAAGGCTAGGTGCTCACATTGCTGCAGCAGTGTAGCCATCCAGTGCCTCACACCAAAAGCTTGGCCACTGTTGACAATTACATGGTAGAGAGAATGAACTGTGCTCTGCTGGCACTCCAAGTGCTCCACCCAGGTCACCTGAATAATGGAAAATGTGAGCAAGTAGAACTCAATGCCTCATTTACGTTTCTACTAAACTTAAAGCCTTGTCTTCCTTTAGGGGACTTACTTTTTTCGTTAAGGGTTGCATAACTTTGAATATTACTTGATCCTTCTTTTTAAGTTGTATAAAACATTTACTTCAAGTGATTACCATTGATAAGTATTTTTCTTCATCTTTCATATCATTCCTTAACGTGTTCTCCGGGCTAAAAGGTTATTCAAAGTGATTGGATTAACTGCAGGGTTTGGTTAGCGACTAACCTTACAGTGGGCATTGGATTGATCTTGGAGAATGCAGCCAGAGGGTAATTTTCTACATTTCACGAGAGAAGCGTCTATGCTGTTCTCAACCTTGTCAACAGAAACGTCCACAATTGCCCACTGATCTTCACTTAATTGTTTGCAGTATCTGACAAAGTATACTTCTCTCGTGCCCACAACTGGTGTTAGCAACTGCAGTTCTGCAAACATCTGTCCCCAGACCAGTGAGTTAATAACACAAAACCGAAACACTTCTGTTTGGTTGAACTTTGAAAGTAATAAACTTATCTCACCAACTGAACGGCACCATCCCAGTTATCACCTTCACCATCGCATATCACGTCTAATATGGCTGCCTTTGATACTATGTATGGGAACATTTCTTTCCATTGATTCTATAGAAGTAAAAGAATAGACAATAAGATAGCTTGTCGTCACCTTTATTTTACACATTTTAAACTTAAAACAACACGAGTTATTGATAGTGTAAAAAATATATAGAGTGAAAATCTTACGACATCCATAAAACACTGAACAAGCCGAGGCAACTCCATAAATACTACTCCAGTCTCCCTTGATACCTGAATATTTCTGTTACGCCGTCCTCCTCTGGACTTCTCTATTGGAAACTCCTTTGTGTATTCATCATAATTAAGTATTTCTCTTCCAGTCTCAAAGCTCTTTATCCAGAGTGGCTCTCCACAAGTAGCTATCTTAGTAAGCTCTTCTTTTGCTTGATCAACAATATCCACAATCCGCGACTTTTCAAGCCCAAACATGCCAGTGTAAATATCTAAAGCACTAGTATTTTCTTGATCATAATTCCCTCCTGAACTACTACCAGGTGATGTTCCTTGTGGGTAATGTTTTCCCAATGTTGCCTTAAGTTTTTCAACCTGCATTCAAAATTACATCTTCAGGGTCATTGACTATAGTGAATTCTTCCTTAATTTGAAGATTAATTCGTGTTCCAAGTTCCAACCTCAGTTCTAAGTCTGGCATTCTCAATATGTAGCTGTTGTTCTTCAGTGGGAAAAACAGCAGCTTCCTTGCTGGAACTTGCAAATCGACATTTAGGACAAGAAGGAATATTTTTTTTCATGGTCTTCCTTAGTGTCTTATTTTCCTCACGAAATTTATCTAGTTCAGCTTTTAACAATGAATTTTCATGGCGCTCTTGTATAGCCTGCAAGATGAGTCATTTTTACAACAATTAATATAGATAAGGACAAATAACATATACCCCTAACTAGTTTCATTTTATGTAACACTTTGTTTTTTAGTTTGACTCAAGAGATAGATATTCTTTTATAGTACAAAAATATAATTCTATATTTTCATTATATTCTTAATAAAACAATATTTAGAGTCCGTTTGGATCGGCTTATAAGTTGCTTATAAGCTATTTTTAACTTTTTTGAGTGTTTAACTGGTCAGCTTAAAGTCATTTTGTGCTTAAAATAAGCTCAAAAAAATAATTAGACCCATTTGACTTAGCTTATAATAAGTTAGACTACTCTAACTTATTTTTTTTAGCTTAAGCTTATAGGCATAAGCCCATCCAAACAGGCTCTTAATCTTACAAATATTGTAACTCGTTTAAACTACAATTTTTCCTATGTCCAATAAATCACAATCACATGGAATGGGGAGGGAGTAGTCAACATGTTCAGGGTTCAAGACACAAACGTGCTGGAGGTACGGTTTGCGCCATTATAATCATATCCAAGAAAGATTTAATAGACGTTTGGCTATAAAAATTAAAAACTTTTTCACTTTTTTTAAAATTTTGGAGTTGAAGTTGGAGTTATATTTAGCCATAATTTTTTAAATTGTATTTTTTTATTGAAATGTACTTGTTTTGGTTGTGAAAAAGGTGAAAAACTTGTTGTATTCTAAATTCTAAATTCAAGTTATATTTGAAATTTTCATGATCAAACATTGATTTCAGAAAAAAAAAATCCGAAAAAAAGTGAATAATTCTTATGGTCAAATGGGTCCTTAGTTGCGTAATTTTTCTTGGATATGTGACTAAAATATGTACTGTATTAATCAGTCTGTACAACCTAGAGGAGTACAGCTAGACGTTCCCTCAGAAAAAGCGTCGTTAGAAAGCACTCGTTTGGTTCACATAGAACTAAATTAGTCAGGTATGAATTACAGTATTGGAATTGTTCCTTCAATGAATAGTATTGAAATGATTGACTAATATACAATTGACATGCCGTGATTAAAAGCAAATTAATTTGTTACGTTGAGATTTTTTAAGGTCATCTTTATCTTTAAATAGTTTAATCTCTATTTAGCTAGCATACATATTCTTACTTTTAGATTTTTTCGCAGAAAATAATACATAAATATTTGGATAGTTTAATGTGGATATATACTGGCAGGAAACACACGGATTCAAAATATTAAAGAACAAACTACAAATAAGTTAAGAAATTTTAACATGCATTATATAAACATAGAAAGATATTTTTGACATTATATGTACAACGGCAAAGGCTTAAATATGCCCCTGAACTATACGAAATTGCACATATTTGCCCGTCGTTAAAAGTTGGTGCAAAGATGCCTCTAACGTTTTTTTTTTGGCTATATATGCTCTTGAGTTAACGGAAAATATTGGAGGGCATATTTGTTCAGTTTCGCATAGTATAGGGGCATATTTGATCCATTGAAATTCGTGAATATTATGGCACAAATAGTTCTCAGATTTTTTTGTAGTGCACTTTATGCTAGCCAATGATTTATTGCAACTGCATTTTGAAACTCCACACTTATCGTACAACCCTTCACTTTTCTCTCTTATTCTTTCACTTGTTTATGAAATGTGGGAAGCTTCGAGTTCTTTAAATAGTTGTGGAAGGGTTTGTGGATGTGGAGTTGTGGAAGGGTTTGTGGACGTGGAGTTACTGCACTCCATCTCACTTATGGACTTCAAATAATTCTACTAAATTTCGATTATGCGTGAAATTCGCGAAAGGACCAAACCACATTGAATGTTATGTAAGAAATCGTATAAATGCTTAAAATGTGATACTCTTTCTATTATTATTATAAAAAAAATTAGCACTGCGGGAGACATTTTTTCATGTGTCATAAGTTTAATGTAAGTTATCTCCTATTTTATGTTTATGTTTTATTGCGGCAATTGTTGCATCCATTATCGTGTAGATATTGGGATTGAGAAGACGAAAAATATCCAGAAAGAACTATCCAGATCATCAACAAATTGAAAAATAAAAATGGTATTATCATTAGTAAAAAAAATCTTTTGAAAAGGGAAAATGGTGCTCTTGTTTGTGAAAACAGTCTTTAAAAGATGGTTGTAATTGCATCTGCTCTTTTAGTTGTATAATTTTGATGTAATGCAATGGTGGATGGATTGTAATTACAAATGTTTTTTTATGTTTTGGAATGCAATGATATTTTGTACCATAATATTCACGAATTTCAATGGATCAAATATGCCCCTATACTATGCGAAACTGAACAAATATGCCCTCCAATATTTTCCGTTAACTCAAGGGCATATATAGCAAAAAAACAAACGTTAGAGGCATCTTTGCACCAACCTTTTAACGACAGGCAAATATATGCAATTTCGTATAGTTCAGGGGCATATTTGAACCTTGCCATATGTACAATATAATTTTTTAACTAAGGTGGTTTGGATAAACCCTGTGTACCCCTAGCTCTGCCTCTTTTGGATATTAGTATTTGATAGTCAACCAAAGACTCTCACTAGATAGGGAGAAGCTAGCTATTTATTCTTTTGTGACCAACCAAAATTTGCATTAGTTATGTGGTGATAATTTTTTATTGTGCGATGAACCAAATATGATGTGTTAATCCATACTTAATATGACAATTTATACTGGTATTAATTAAATTTATAGAATAATCAAATGACCCCTAAGCAAATATGAGAACAGTGCTGGGACTTCTCTTCGTTATAAAATGGTTACCTTAAATTGGGTTCGTCTATTCTGAAACCAGAACTTAACTTGGTTTGGATCAAGACCCAACTGCTTGCATAGCTGCTGCCTTTGCTTCTCATCTGGATGGGATGACTCCTTAAATAACCTGTGAAAAGTTTTCTTTATGATAAACACACTTATATAGTCGAGTGAATTAGTACTATGTCAATAGTGTTATTGTTTGAACCTACGCTTCTATTTCTCTGATTTGTTGCTTAGTGTGTCTGTTGTATTTCTTTCTCTTTTTCTTGTTAGTGTTGTTGGGGTCGTCCACTTCGCTTTCGTCATTAAAATCATGATCAATATGAGAAGGTGACCTCATCAGGGGTATAGAATTCTCACTGCTAATCTCAACCGTCGTCTCTTTTCTCCGGCCACCTGCACTTCCGTCATCAACCTCCTCTATCTCCTCGTTTCCATCTCGGAATATTCCAGCCTTCAAAAAATTAAAAAAAAAGACCCAAATTAATAATTTTTTAATATTGATGGTACAGCTAACAAAGACGGGTATCTACTTTCAGCTATTAGTAGAAAGTAATGAAATATTATAACAAGGCTTACAAGAGTGAGGGTGAGATAAACCCGTCAACCGGTCCGGTTTCACCGGTTCAAACCGGTAACCGGACCGGTAAAACTGGAATCGGAGCCGGAACCGGTTAACCGTATATTACTTACCGGTCCGGTTTCGATTTTTTCGAAACCGGAACCGGACCGATTAAACCGGTGAAATTAAAAAAAAAATTAATATAGCCGTTGGGCTGTCCGTTATTGGACCGTTGGCAATGGTCCATTTGCAAAAATGGCCGTTGCCAAACGGCCATAAACTCATTTCCCCCCCCCCCCCCCCCAACCCCCCAAACTTTTTTTTTTAACACTTTAACCCATCCCCCACCCCTATATAAACCCTTCTTCATTTTCATTTTAATCCAAACCAATTCACTCTTCTCTCAAATCTCAATCTCTCAATTATAGTTACTTTGCAACAATTAGCCACTTTAAATTTCTCTCAAATAAATATTATAAAGTCTTATTATAGTTTCAATTATTAATTTTGCAATTATAATATTGTTGGTGGAGTTAGTGATTTTGCAACAATCCGGCCATAAACTCATTTCCCCCCCCCCCCCCCCAACCCCCCAAACTTTTTTTTTAACACTTTAACCCATCCCCCACCCCTATATAAACCCTTCTTCATTTTCATTTTAATCCACATCAATTCACTCTTCTCTCAAATCTCAATCTCTCAATTATAGTTACTTTGCAACAATTAGCCACTTTAAATTTCTCTCAAATAAATATTATAAAGTCTTATTATAGTTTCAATTATTAATTTTGCAATTATAATATTGTTGGTGGAGTTAGTGATTTTGCAACAATCTGAAGTAGCTTTGGTGGATTTGCAATTCTAGCCGCCTTCACTTTGTTGGAAATTAATCCGGCAATTTGGTACCTTCGTTCCAACTCTATCTTTATTTTTCGCAATTTAATTTACGCAATTTAATTCTATCAATTTAATTTGTTGCAATTTATTTTCTTGTGATTTATTTGAGTGTGATTTAAATTAATTCTATTTAATAATGACAAAGAGATTTAGACGTGGTGCCGGTAGTAGTAGTGGTATTGTTAGGGGTGGGCTTAATGAGGAAATATTTGTGGAAGAAACACCTAATTTAGGTATTGATGTTGGTGGAAATAATCCACTTTTAGGTCATGAGGCAATGCAACAACATTTTACCGACACTTTTAATGAAATTGATGATGATGATGAAACACAAGCCCCCAAAAATCCCATAGGAGATACATGTCCTGCACAATCACATACACAAGACAAATTGCCTAGAACTCGTAAGCCAACCGCTAAAATTTGAAAATTTATGACTAAGGATAGGGAAAGCCAAACAGCTAAATGTACCCTATGTGGACAAGTATTTGCTTTTAGGCAAGGAACTAGTAAGGATGGTGGAACGGGTACACTAAATGGTCATATGAGAAAGAAACATATGGATGTTTGGGGAGAGCAAACGGGTTCAAATGTGGGGGGTATTCAAATGACGATAGACCCACGAACCGGTAGAAATTTTAAGTATGACAAGAAAAAAGAGTGTGTAGAAATAGCTAAAATGGTAGCTTATGATTGTTTACCATTTTCCTTTCCTTCGGGTTTGGGGTTTGTTACTTAAATTCAACGTTGTTATAATCCGTTATTTGAGGGTATTCCTAGAAGTACTTGTAGAGCGGATGTTATAGATTTGTATAAAAAATATAGATTTTATTTGCGCCATGTATTTAATTTTTTAAATTGTAATGTTTCTCTTACCGCTGATTTGGGTCTTAGTCTTAACAAGTTAGATTTTTTTGCTATTATATGTCATTGGGTTGATGACAATTGGATTATGCAAAAAATAATTATAGCTTTTTTATATGATGAAGGAAAAGGTCGTCACGATGGAAATTTTTTAGCGGATTCAATGTCTACTATTATGAGATTTTTTAATACTTATAGAAAAACACTTTGTATTGCTTTAGATAATGCTTCTAATAATACAAAGGCGATTGGCCTTTTAAAAAGAGAATTAAACCCTCCGCTAAAAAATATTTTTCATGTGAGATGTAGTTGTCACATTTTAAATTTAATTGTTAAAGATGGTCTTGTGTGTTTTGACGATTCTATTCAAAAAGTTAGAGATGCGGTTGCGTTTCTTTTTTGTAATGCTAATAGGGGAAGACTTAGACATTTTAAGAATGCTTGTGTGGAAAATAACCTTAGACCTAGGAAAATTCAAGTAGAAATTGAGACTAGGTGGAACTACACTTACATTATGCTACAACAAGCATATGAGTATAGGATTCTCATACAACAAGTTCACAACAAATATAATATTAATAGTGATGATTGGTTAAATTTTACGCATTGGGAAGATGTTAAAGAACGTGTTGAACTCTTAGAAATTTTTTATAATGCAACTCTTGCTTTTTCTAAACAATTCTATCCCACAGTAACCGGAATTTTAGCCTAGTTAGCGAAAATAGCTAGAGTTTTACAAGAGTACAAATATAAACCCGGTTATCAAGCGGCTATTTTTGAAATGATAATCAAATTTAAGAAGTATTTTTTTTTCCATCCCAACTTTATTTATATTGAGTTCTCTTTTAAATCCTTGTTTAAAAGTGTCTTATACTAAAGCATTGGTTGGTCAAATTTATACATTTTTAGAAATTGAAGAGGGAGTTCAACCATCTTTAGCTGAAGCCGAACTCGCTATTAATGACGAGTTTAGAAAAGTTTTTACTCATTATTCTAATTTGGAAGAACGTGCTACACCTGTTGCTCCACACCCTACTACTTCTCAAAGTAGCAAAAAGGGCTTGACGGGTTTGTCGCATTTAAAAGTTTTACATTCACAGCCAACTCCTTCTTGTAGTGCAAACTTTGATGAATATAACTTTTATTTGATGCAGCCAAATATGGATATCAAGGGATGAATTTGACGTCTTAGCATGGTGGAAGAAGTACAAGGCAAGTCATCCGATACTCTAAAGAATGGCTCGAGATATCCTTACGGTTCAAGTATCAACCGTGGCTTCGGAGAGCGCATTTAGCCAAAGAAGACAACAAATTGGAGACCATAGACATTCATTATCCGGCTTTAGCTTGCAAGTACTAGTGTGCATTCGCGATTGGATTAGATCGGAGAGACGCAACCAAAATTTAGAAGCGGAGGAAGGCGAAGAGGAAGAAATTGAAGATTTGATAGCAAGTGGACCGGACCAAATGGAAGACTTTGAAGATATCTCCATGGCCGAATATGATATGGGGGAAATTAACGAAATGATTGAGAATTGGTGATTTTATTATTCTATTATTTCTTTACAACTCATGTATTATTTGCAAGTTAAAAAAAAAAAAAAACTACAACTTGCAAATAAATGTTATCCAAGAATGAATAAAATATATGGCTCATTGAGCTTTCTTCTATTTACTTGTGTTCATATTTTTACTTATATTAAGTTAGGAATATACCTAAAATATACTAAGAATATACTTATGATATACATCTACTTAAATTAAAAACTAGAAAGTTATATACTTGATAAATAACTAAAATATACTAAGAATATACTTATAATATATTGTATACATACATACACACACACACACATATATATATATATATATATATATACACGTATATACGAATTTATAAACTTAGAAAAAAATTAAGCTATAAATAACTTAAGTTATAATATACAAGTTATAAGTATACATAGTATACAGGGGAAGACCCAAATAGTGGATTATTGGTAATACAGAGAAATGCGGTAGTAAAATTAGAACAACTAAGTATAAGTAGTTGGTTTCATATTAAGAAATTTTTAAACGATTGTTTTTACTACTGTACTATTAGTGAAAATGCGTTTGAACAAAAATTAGGTAAAAAATTATTTAATAAACTACCAGGAGCCTTAGGAAGAGAAATAGAAGATTGATGGAATAAGAGAGACGGAGTAGTGCAAAATCCTAATCTAAAATGGTCTATAGGACATAGAATACAACATATAATGGATATACTACAAGAGAAATACACCCATATACAAATACAAAAACAGCTAAAACAAAATGAAATGAATTTTTGTAAAAGCGTAGTTTACACTACACAAAGCTATGATAAAGACAATTACAAAAAGAAAAAACATAAAAAATACATAACACATTATAATAGAAATTATCCTCAATATAATAGAAAAAAAATATTATCTTAGAAAATCAGCAGCCAGAAAACCTTATTTAGACAGAAATAGGCATGTAAGAAAATATCGAACAGAAAGGAATTATAAAAATAAACTAGAATGCTTTACTTGTGGAAGTGTAGAACACTTAGCAAATACATTGTTACACCTCGAAAAAAAAAATCGTTCATGCACAGTGGATTGACTGACGAAGGGCATGATGCACATGATGTGTTGATAAGTAAGGAATAATATTTAATGATTCTAAATGAGGTTTCAAAGATATTTGAGGTAGGAGACGAAAGTTGTTAAGGAAAGCAAGGTATATGTGGTGCGTCGGGCCAGAATTACGAGTGTCGAATTAATGGTGTCTTAATGGAAATTTGGAGGAGAGTTATAATTTCCCTTATATTGGTAATGAAGTGTTAAGTAAGTTTCAAGAAGGACCCATAAGCCAAATATGAGCATAAGCCATCCAAAAGGGCGAGTTAAGGAAAACATTTTCGGATGATCTGGTTTGGAGGGGACAAAACTCTATTATAAAGTTGGAATTTGGGAAAAACACCACATTATTAAAGTTGTAGATAATTGAAAGAGCTTTCTAACCATAGGTCGTGTGCCCCCACAGCATATCGGTATCAAAAGTTATGGCCATTCTACGACAGACTGTTACGGGCACCATCCGCGACACCATCCGCGAATCGCGGATGACCTGCGACTCGCGGACACGACCCGCGACAACGCCGTTTCATCGCAGATTGTGCCAGTGAGGTTCGGTCATCTGGCAAGCTCCGCGACACCACCTGCGACTCGCGGATCATGCTCGCGACTCGCGAAGCGTGTCGCATGTTGTGTCAGTCCAGAATCTTCTGGACAATTATATATAGACCCAACTTCGTTTTTAACCCATTTTTTCACCATTTTTGGTCCGAAAACCCTCTAGAACCCTCCCTAAACTTCCATCCACAAGAAAAATCAAAGGAAACCAAGATTAACAATATCAAATCCATGAATCAAAGTGTATGAAATCCAAGTAAAGTTCATCTTCCTCAAGGAAATCCAAAGAGAGAAAGTAGGGTTTTGGTGCTAGAAGGGAAAACTCCACTCAAGGCTTGTTCAACCATCATTCAAGGTAAGTTTTATGACTTTCTCATGGTGATTAAAGTATTTATACGTTGAAACACTTGGATTATAGGAGAGTGTAGAAAATGGGTTACAAATATGGGAATAGTGACGATTTTGAGTTGTAACTTAATATGAATCGTGATTCTTCGTATGTTACGAGTATAGCTATGTTATAAATGATATCAAGAACACAGGAGAAACATTATATGGGGATGAAGGTAAGGTTGTAGTATGTTTATGACTATGGATGACCATAAGAGTAAATTGTAGGAATTGAATAATGACGATGATATTATGAATGCTATTATTGATGTTTGGGAGTTGAAATATGGCATGGAGAGAGTAGTATAAACAAAGGAAATGCTGCCCAAATTTTCCTAGAAATAGTAAGCACGTTTAAGTAATCGATTGACTAATGTTAATACGACTTCTCTTGAAGGTAGAAACGTGAGCATCAAAGGAGAACAAGCAAGCGATAAGAATAGTAAACGTCAAAGGTATGTGAGGCTAGTCCTTTCTTTCTATGGCATGAATCTGATGGTATGATTCCCCTTTCTCTACATGAATTCTCTATATATACCCCAGAAAGTCAAGAGTCTAGGATCATGAATAGCTATATGAGGTAATAGATATGCTATGAGTACAATGATGATAAGCTTGAGCCTAAAGACTCTAGAGTTCATGTTATGACATACACTCACTTTATACACTACTTCCTTCATGGTGAGGCAGGATACGTATAGATGTCCATAATGAAGTCGGGGGATCACGACCCTACGTCACCTCGACAAAGTATAGTTATGCCTTACATACTCAGTACAATATTCGTACTGACGTCCGTTTTCCTTGGACGCTGTGTTCATGCCCACAGGTAGACAGGGAGACGACGCAGACTCATAGGAGCTAGCAGCTGATTCGAGAGCACTCCATCGTTCGGAGGTGCTTATGATTATCTTTTTGTATATATGTATTTTGGGCATGACGGGGTCTTGTCCCGTCCTTATGTTTAGCACTCCAATAGAGGCTCGTAGATACGCAGTGTGGGTTAGATGGTCTCACGAGATGCTATTTAGTATAAATGTTATTTTGATGGCCAAGAGGCATATATATAAGTATTTATGTTTTATATGAAATATGATTTTCCTACGATTTGAGTATAAAAGTAATAAAAGAACATGAAATGAGTATGATGAGACATAGAACGAGTGGTGCTCGGTGGTTAGCCCCGGGTACCCGTCGCGGCCCCTAGTCGGGTCGTGACAAAAGTGGTATCAGAGCAGTTCAGTCCTAGGAAGTGTCTACGAGCCGTGTCTAGTAGAGTCTTGTTTATGGTGTGTTGCGCGCCACATTTATAAACAGGAGGCTACAAGGCATTTAGGATGGTTACTCTTCTTTCATCTCTAAGATCGTGCGATAGAGCTAAGCCGTAGGAAATGAGATTTCTTATACTAACCCCTAATTGCAGCAGAAGAATGGTAATGATAGAAGAAAGTGATTGATGACAATGAAAGCTACGGAGGTAAGCCCCTTCGTCGAGGCTACATTATCGAAATATGTAATACTATGATGATGAATTGATTGTCAGAAAGTAAGTCAGTGTTCATATGATAGAGAAATTGATTAAATGTGGCTCTCTATGATAAGTTCAGTTATAAGTTGAGAACACAGCAAATTGAATGGATCAGAATAAAGGTAAGCGACGGTATGAAAGATATGTGTCGAATAAAATAAGAATATTGAGATATGATTGAAATATAAAGCTGAAGGATGAAAAAGGGAAAGTAAATGGGAAGAGGTAACAGGGCAGATCGCTACAGGATTAGGTACATCTCGAAGTGTGATACATGAGGTACGTTACGACATCTTTGTGCTTTTACTTGAAAATGGGAGCCCTGTGTGGCTGAGATATGTCGTATATATATATATATTGGCCCTGTGAGGCATTGTTGGTGTTTGCTGCGTGCAGGTTTTGGGATAGTAAGAAATATAGAGGAAACTCTGCCGAAATTTTCCTAGAATCCAAAAGAGATAAGAAATAAGCTTGTAATATGTCCTAACAAGAAAAGATGATGTACAAAAGAGTAATGGCAGAATGAGATTAAGCTAGAAGTATCGTTAATGACTACAAGAGTAGAGTTAGATACTATGGAATTGATAGTAATGGCAGTTATAAGAGCGACATTGATACGGTAAAGAGAAATACTAGAGTGAACAAAGGAGATTAGTAGCACTAAAACATGACATGGATGAGAAAGTGTAACTCTAATAGAGTGCGATATTGGAGTAGCGATTGGATATATAAGCACGAGTAAAATATGATAAGTTTATTAGCAAAATAAAATAGCAGCATCATGGAGATAGAGATACGAATATGAGGGGCTATAATGAATGTGAATACATTGGTGAAATGACTTATATGATAAGTGAAGCAGGGATAATCAGAAAGAGTAACAGGTTAAGCATGCTCACTTCGCAAGGTTTAGTCTATTTCATGAGCAAGATTTGCGAATGAGACCAAGAAGTGTCACTCCATAGAGTTGATTATGATCAGGATATAATGAGGATATAGCGATAACTGGGATACAAAGTAAGTAAAGTATAGAAAGGAAATGACTAAAGACGTGACATGTTCTATATGAATAAAGAGTGAATGCAAGTGTGAAACCAACAAGCGAGCCCTAGAGCAGTAGATGAGAAAACTTATAAGACCTTGTTAAAGGAAAGTCCAGCATAGAGGTTCTTCAATGACAAGAGATGATAGAAAGCAATGACAAAAAGGGAAGCCAACTTGAAAAAGAAATTAGAGAAAAGTGATATGGCAAAGTCGTAGTAGTTTGTGATTGGTATAATCAAGAGTAAAAGAGTATGGGACATAAGGTATATATGAATTAAATATTTGAAGGTGAGGTAACGGATTTGAGAATGGTACAAGTAGAATCCCGAATAGTTTAACATTCGAGGACGAATGTTCCCAAGGGGGGAAGAATGTTACACCTCGAAAAAAAAAATCGTTCATGCACAGTGGATTGACTGACGAAGGGCATGATGCACATGATGTGTTGATAAGTAAGGAATAATATTTAATGATTCTAAATGAGGTTTCAAAGATATTTGAGGTAGGAGACGAAAGTTGTTAAGGAAAGCAAGGTATATGTGGTGCGTCGGGCCAGAATTACGAGTGTCGAATTAATGGTGTCTTAATGGAAATTTGGAGGAGAGTTATAATTTCCCTTATATTGGTAATGAAGTGTTAAGTAAGTTTCAAGAAGGACCCAAAAGCCAAATATGAGCATAAGCCATCCAAAAGGGCGAGTTAAGGAAAACATTTTCGGATGATCTGGTTTGTAGGGGCAAAAACTCTATTATAAAGTTGGAATTTGGGAAAAACACCACATTATTAAAGTTGTAGATAATTGAAAGAGCTTTCTAACCATAGGTCGTGTTCCCCCACAGCATATCGGTATCAAAAGTTATGGCCATTCTACGACAGACTGTTACGGGCACCATCCGCGACACCATCCGCGAATCGCGGATGACCTGCGACTCGCGGACACGACCCGCGACAACGCCGTTTCATCGCAGATTGTGCCAGTGAGGTTCGGTCATCTGGCAAGCTCCGCGACACCACCTGCGACTCGCGGATCATGCTCGCGACTCGCGAAGCGTGTCGCATGTTGTGTCAGTCCAGAATCTTCTGGACAATTATATATAGACCCAACTTCGTTTTTAACCCATTTTTTCACCATTTTTGGTCCGAAAACCCTCTAGAACCCTCCCTAAACTTCCATCCACAAGAAAAATCAAAGGAAACCAAGATTAACAATATCAAATCCATGAATCAAAGTGTATGAAATCCAAGTAAAGTTCATCTTCCTCAAGGAAATCCAAAGAGAGAAAGTAGGGTTTTGGTGCTAGAAGGGAAAACTCCACTCAAGGCTTGTTCAACCATCATTCAAGGTAAGTTTTATGACTTTCTCATGGTGATTAAAGTATTTATACGTTGAAACACTTGGATTATAGGAGAGTGTAGAAAATGGGTTACAAATATGGGAATAGTGACGATTTTGAGTTGTAACTTAATATGAATCGTGATTCTTCGTATGTTACGAGTATAGCTATGTTATAAATGATATCAAGAACACAGGAGAAACATTATATGGGGATGAAGGTAAGGTTGTAGTATGTTTATGACTATGGATGACCATAAGAGTAAATTGTAGGAATTGAATAATGACGATGATATTATGAATGCTATTATTGATGTTTGGGAGTTGAAATATGGCATGGGGAGAGTAGTATAAACAAAGGAAATGTTGCCCAAATTTTCCTAGAAATAGTAAGCACGTTTAAGTAATCGATTGACTAATGTTAATACGACTTCTCTTGAAGGTAGAAACGTGAGCATCAAAGGAGAACAAGCAAGCGATAAGAATAGTAAACGTCAAAGGTATGTGAGGCTAGTCCTTTCTTTCTATGGCATGAATCTGATGGTATGATTCCCCTTTCTCTACATGAATTCTCTATATATACCCCAGAAAGTCAAGAGTCTAGGATCATGAATAGCTATATGAGGTAATAGATATGCTATGAGTACAATGATGATAAGCTTGAGCCTAAAGACTCTAGAGTTCATGTTATGACATACACTCACTTTATACACTACTTCCTTCATGGTGAGGCAGGATACGTATAGATGTCCATAATGAAGTCGGGGGATCACGACCCTACGTCACCCCGACAAAGTATAGTTATGCCTTACATACTCAGTACAATATTCGTACTGACGTCCGTTTTCCTTGGACGCTGTGTTCATGCCCACAGGTAGACAGGGAGACGACGCAGACTCATAGGAGCTAGCAGCTGATTCGAGAGCACTCCATCGTTCGGAGGTGCTTATGATTATCTTTTTGTATATATGTATTTTGGGCATGACGGGGTCTTGTCCCGTCCTTATGTTTAGCACTCCAATAGAGGCTCGTAGATACGCAGTGTGGGTTAGATGGTCTCACGAGATGCTATTTAGTATAAATGTTATTTTGATGGCCAAGAGGCATATATATAAGTATTTATGTTTTATATGAAATATGATTTTCCTACGATTTGAGTATAAAAGTAATAAAAGAACATGAAATGAGTATGATGAGACATAGAACGAGTGGTGCTCGGTGGTTAGCCCCGGGTACCCGTCGCGGCCCCTAGTCGGGTCGTGACATACATGTCCAAAAAGAATAAATAATAAGACAAGAAATTCTCAGTTAATTGAAGATTTTCAAGAAACGTTAATAAATGTAGATGAATATATGTTAGACACAAAGAGTATATATTCTATAGTAAGTGTAGACACTGAAGAAAAATTCAAAACAAACTCGTCAGACTCAGAAGCAGAAGAATTAATCAATGAAATAAGATTAGAAAATCTAGACTTAGAAGCAATAGATAATTTAACAAATATAGCGAAAGATTGTAACCATGAGTTCGAACGAAATAAGGAATTGGATAGTAATGCATGTTTCTTTTGTAAATGGTATCCTAGTAGAGACAAAAGAGCTAAACATAAAAAAAATTATATAGAAGGATGTACAATGTGTATAGAAAAAGATTTTAAGACAAAAATAAATAAAGAGGAAACTCAAAAGAAAATTGAAGACCCTACTATTAATCTAAGAATCATAACATTAGAAACAAGAATAAATGAATTAGAAACTAGATTATGTAACCTAGAAAAAAAGAAAACAAAAAGAAGTAGATAGTGAAGACGAAGAAATAAGATTATCAAATATACAACCAATAATGAAACCATTAAGAACAATACTAGAAGATTCTCAAGCAGAATTAATGAGTATAGAAGACCATGAAACATTAGTATGTAATGAAGATAAAAAATTAGGAACAATAAAAATACTTGCAAGAATTAAAATAGATGATTATGAGATAGAAACATTAGCATTAGTAGATTCAGGATGCACAAAGTGCATAATAAACAAAAGAATAGTTCCACCCAATTTAATAAAAATTCTAGAAAAAACAGTTGCAGCTATGCAAATGGATGGAACACATAACATATATAGACATTATGTTCATAAGGCCTACATTAGCTTTGTAAATACATGTTCAGAATTTTACAAACCAAGTTAGAATATGGATAAGATATGGGTAAGAGACCTTAATGTAAATGTAGATTTAGTCATAGGATTAGACTTTATGTTACATAATAATGGCAGCTGTATGATTACAAGAGATGGAGTAATTTTCTTAAAAAATATTACTCATACACCGGTACAAGTTCTTAAGACTGAAACTAGAATCCGTCATAAGAAGATCCCTACACCAGATCAACGCAACCTGCAAAAGAAAGAAGATAGTTGTTGTAAAGAGTGTCAAGAAAATAATATATATTGTAAAGATAAGCCAGAAATAAAAAATTTAACTCTAGAAGAAGAAGAAATTCTAGGAGCAGAGGATTCATTAGAAAAAAATTATACTTTAATAGACATAGAAACAGAGTTATATAATTTTAAAACAGGAATAGAAAGAATAGGAGTAATAAAGAATCAAAAAGACCTAGATAATATAATAAAAATACTAGATGAAATAGAAATTATAGGAGAAAAAACATTAAAACATTGGAAAAATAATAGAATTATATGTAAATTAGATATAATAAATCCAGACTATATAATTAAAACAGCTTCGATTGAAGCAACAAATCAAGATGTAGAAGATTTTAAAATACAAATAAAAGAACTACTGGATTTAGGAGTAATACGGAGATCTACTTTTAAACATAGATCTGTAGCATTTATGGTAAGAAATCATAGCGAAATAGTAAGAGGAAAAGCGAGAATGGTAATAAACTATAAAAGACTTAATGATAATACTAGGACAGATGGATATAAGTTGCCAGATAAAACAGAATTAATAAATAGAATACAAAAAAAGAAAATATTTAGTAAATTCGATTATAAATCAGGATATTGGCAGGTACGAATGCATGAAGAAAGTATAGAATGGACTGCATTCACCTGTCCTGAAGGACTTTTTGAATGGTTAGTAATGTCATTTGGATTAAAGACAACTCCACCAATTTTTCAAAGAAAAATGGATAGTATATTTGGAGACTATAAAAGATTTGTTCTAGTATATGTCGATGATATATTAGTATTTAGTAAAGATATGAAAGAACATTTAGGACACCTACAGACAGTATTTAGACTATTCGTAGAAAATGGAATAATAATTAGTAAGAAAAAAATATAATTATATAAATTTTTAGGAGTAGTACTAGGAGAGGGTAAAATAAAGTTACAACCTCATATAGCCAAAAAAAAGCTTTAGAAATGCCAGATAAGTTACACAATTTAAAGAATTACAATTTTTTTTAGGAGTAGTCAATTATGCTAGAAATTTTATAAAAGATTTAGGAAAAATAGCAGGACCATTGTATTCAAAGACTGGATCTAATGGTCAAAAACACTTTAATACTGAAGACATTAAATTAGTACAAAAAATTAAAGAAAAAATAAAAAACATTCCCGATCTAAACATGCCTCTAGAAACAAACTATCTAATTATAGAAACAGACGGTAGTTTTGAAGGGTGGGGAGCAGTACTAAAAGCAAAACCCAATAAATATAGTAACAAAAGTGAAGAAAAGATATGTGCTTATCAAAGTGGTAAGTATAAAGAAAAAAGTAAATATGAGTAGTATAGATACAGAGATTTTAGCTGTAATATATGGATTAAATAGTTTCAGACTATATATCCTAAATAAACTAGAAATACTAGTTAGAACAGACTGCAAAGCTATAGTTAAATTCTATCAAAAGATAAATGATAAAAATAGTAGCAGAAGACAATGGCTATATTTTTTAGATATCATTTCTATTTATAATTTAAAATTTGAACGTATAAAAGGAAAAGATAATAATTTAGCAGACCAATTAAGTAGACTAAATATTCCTGCTAACTAATTTTTTATTTGAACAGCATGAGACCTTTCAGTTCTCAGACAGCAGACAAGGGGAAAGGCATAGCCTCAACCCAAGACACATACAGACAAACAATATTAGGTAACCTTCATTTTAGACCTACATCTTTATTAGAGAGAAATACTATGGAAAGAATACAATTCGGAGCCAATAACTTAGTAGCTTTCCAGCCATCAAATTGGACTTTTAAAATATTACCAGAATACGTAATAGACAGACAACAAAGATGCTTAGTGGATAATTTATGAACTTCACATAATAGAAAAGACTCTAAACATTTTGTAGCTACTATAAATTCTCTTTGTCAATATTTTACAGATCGAAATTTAGACAAAATTTTTAAATTTTATGTTGTAGTTCACGGTAAAACTAATGGTGTTTTTCAAACTTGGATAAAAGTTTTAGACTCTATTAAAGACATAAGAAAACCTCTTTTTAAAGGATTTAATGATTTCACTGAAGCGTTAGACTATGCTAGAGTAGTATTGGGTCCAAACTACTATATTTCTCCAGCTTTCAGACAAAACCCAGACAAAATCCCTCAGTATAATGTACAAAAAGACACAGACAAGATAATTTTTTGTGATCACTGTTCTACTATGACTGAAGTGGTCAAGAGATTAAACCAGCAGAAAGAGACATTGGTTCAAGAAAAAATGAAACTCTTGGATCAAGTGAAGACATTAGAACAGAGACTACAAGCGGTTAAGTTCGAATTGGTGCAATCTCAGAGTTCTCCATCTCAGACAAAAATGGATGAGACAGGTGTGCATTCCCCAATGAATGCAATCAGACCCACTGTATCGGGTAAGGATACAGCTAGTCCGGTTCAAACGATTGCCGGTAAAGACTCATCAAATCCGTTGATGGCTGCCACTTTACCAAAAAGTGAAGATGAGGGATGTTCAAGATAGAGACTACCAAAAACACTTACGCAAGGAGCAACTTCTACAAAGAAAAGCACACTTGCAAAAAAGAAAAAGAATGAAAAAATAGAAAGTATAGTAAAAGAGACACTAGAAAAAAATTTCCAAACAAAGGAACAAGATAAACATATAGTTAAAAATCCTAGTCCGGAATTATCTCCAAGTAAAGGGATGTCACCAGTCCATAGTTCAGATTTCGAAGGAGATGATATTAATTTCCAAGACAGAACATTTCAAGACTCTCAAGATCCAAATGATGTAGACTCAGGCATGAGTTTTGATTCTATTGCACTACATAATTTAGACACATAAAATTTTATATATATATATATATATATATGTGTGTGTGTGTGTGTGTGTGTGTGTGTGTGTGTGTGTGTGTGAAGTAATCAGACAGACGTAGTGGAGGAAATAGTTATGATGAGACAAAAGGCTGAAAGATTCGTTGAACAAAGCAATGGCTAACAGACATTTGCATAAAAAAAAGGCTTTATTAAAAGCAACTTTAATAAAGTAGCCACATTAAATGGACAGATCAGCTAACAGACAAGTAAATAAAGTATCTTTTGAAAAAGTTCACGTGACGATGGGGCCCAAAGAGCACCCGACTGAACTTAAGAGATTCTTTAGCATTTTGAAAGCCGGAGTTAAAATCCGCCAGACGCCTATAAATAGCAGCATTTGTGGAGAAGCAAAGACATCATCAACAAGAGCACCTCTCTCTAGAAAACTCTCATATTCCCCTTCTCTTTCATCAAATGCTCCAATCCCTTGCCCAGTCAAAAACCTGTGTAATATAAACTCCTATTGTAAATTAGTATTAAGTTTTTAATAACTACCCCCTAGTGTGAAGTAGTCGTTTTTGGGGTTCCCCGAAAGGGAAACCTCTCTCCTTCTTCAAACCATGTAAATTTATTTACTATGTTTTCTGTACTAATCTCCCTATTATGTAAATTATTTTGTGATTATTATGTTTAAGTAATTACTTCCTTATCATCATGAATTTGTTATTCTTAGTATATGGTTATTCTCTTAACTTCTTAATAACCTCGATGGATTAACCTGTAAATTCCTAGGTTTTAAAGAGGCCGTTTTAATGTCTAAATAATAAAGGAAAATGTTGGTCGTGGTTATCGGGGTGCGGTTAAAGAAGACTGTTATTAAGAACAAAGGTTAAGAGAAAGAGATGAACAGTATAACAAGATTCGTGACTGGACAAAGTCCAGATTAAGATATAAAAAAAAAGTTATTGTTCACTTTTTACTGTTAAAAATAATAATAATAATAATAATAATAATAATAATAATAATAATAATAATAATAATAATAATAATATGGGAGATAGACAGAAAATTAAGTATAACTACATGATAAGAAGAAATATAAGAGTGAGGAAGTACCGAGTAGGATTGTTAAAAAATTTATTTGAAAACAATATTAACTTCCTGCTTTGTCTTTTGAACTTTTCATATTGAAAAATTTACTACCTCCTTTTATATTGGTATCAGAGCGAGAAGATTTTTGGACCTAAACTTGTTTAAAGACTAAGATTATATGAGACAACATAGTTTTACTCAATATATAAGTTATAATTATCGTATGATATATTTCACCCAAAGAAGACTTGCAAATCTTAGACAAACAAGAAAGTTTTTAACTGAATATAGTAGATACATAGACATAGTCCATCGCCGAGACTTACGTAATAATATAACAATACTAAGTTTAAGAAATAATCTTAATTGAGAATTATTTTTCATCAACGACGAGATAGTTAGAGCTGAAGATCGTATTAGACATCTAGAACAAACAGTAAACTTCATACCTTTAGGTTAATAGATGCAAGATAATTATCTAAAAGTCAAGCAAGAGTTAAATAACCTATACCCAGAATATATTAAATTAAGTAGTACCAAAGAAAACCAGTTAAGACTACAAGAATTAATAGATATAATATCAGGATTAAAATATAAGTTACTAGGATATATAAAATCTAGAAAGACCTCAAAGAACCAAAAGCGAGTTAGACCATATTAATTGTATGAGAACACTACCCTTTGTTAGACAAATAGCTATTAATCATTGGTATTTATATAGAGATATAAAGAAAAGACGAGAATATAGACAAGTAGAAAAAACCTTAAGTACGTATTTAGAGATAATAAATTCAGAAACATTATCATCACTAATAAACAATAGACTCTTACAAAGTCAGATTAACGAAGAGACAATCTCTGCTATAACGTGGGAATTACACGGTATAAGAGAAGATATAGCAAGACTTACAACTATTATAGAGCACCATAAGGAAGTTTGTAAAATAAAATTTCCGATAAGGTAATAAATAAGCCGATAAAAATAGATACATTAAAAAACCTAGAATACTTAGACTTAAGAATATACCCAGAAAAGAAATATAGAGCATTAAAAGGCCATAGTATTATAAAGTGCAATTTCAGTAACGGAGAACATATACTACACAGTGAAGACAAACAGTTGAATACATTAGTAGATTTACTCATAAATTTTAGTGAAAATAATAAAGATATCACTAGAATATTAGAGGTGGTAGAAGCATCTCAAACTAAGCAAAAGAAAACATTCGAAAAATTAGAACAAAATCTAGATTACTTAAAAACACAAGAATTAGAATTAGAAAAGAAAGTTCAGACTCTAGTTAATAAATTTAATCTAGAAAAATTACCTACAAAGACAGAAATAGAAAAGTTAGTTAAAGTTATTACAGAAAAAACCAAAAGAAATAGAACTAAAAACAACTCACATAGTCTCTAAAATAACGCAACAAGTAGAAATTTTAACTAGTGACATTAGAGAATTAAAAAAGACAGTAGCAGAACTAAAAGAAATCACTCTTTCATGAGTAGACCAACATTAGTTCAAGAAGAAGCCTCGAAATTAATAGAAAAGTCTATACCTTTACCAGCAGACTATAAAGATTATATACATAACGCCAAATCAGATCAAATAACACTACAACAAAATATTACTATAATTTCATTAATATTAGAAATAATAAAGAAAATAGAAATAATAGTACCAAGGTTAGAATTAATAAGTGAGCGTGTTCGATTGTTAAGTGAACAACAAAAATAGAGAAATAAAGAGACCCCCAAAAACAAAGAAGTTGAAGAATTAATAGAACAATTGAAGAAGGTTGAAATAACACCTCAAAAAGAAAAAGTTAAAGTAATTAAGAAACCACAAAAATGGACTTTCTTTCAGCTAGACCAAGAAGCGAAGGAGGATCAGAAAGGCAAGGACAAGAGAGACGCAGAGTAAGTTTTTCAGATAATAAAATAGGTAATAATTTTTTATCAAGAATTTTAAGTAGAAGAACACCAGAAGAAAACAATCAACAGCTAAGTGAGGTAATAGACGTAGATAGAGATATACAAATTTTCCAACAAAACCAATTAAAACTATTAAATCCAAAAACCTTATATAATATAGGACAGTTCTCAAGTACAGCACAATTATATAGACATTATAGAGAAGAACAATTATCAGCCATAGGAACTAAAGTTACTACAATAAGTTTAATCGACCCAGCGGCTGTAAGACAAATAAAAAATACTGGAAGAAGTTTAATGCATATGGGATTAATAGTAGTAGGATTAAAAGGATTAACTAGAAAGAACTTAGGAACTAAAGTTCTAATAGTGATTTACGACGATAGATGGTCAGACATGAAAAAATCAATAATAGGACTAACGGAGATAGACATGACAAATAATGGAGGAATCTTTTATATTAGCCCAGATTTTATAATGAATTTAGCAGAATTTGGAAATCACATAAAAATAGGAATACAGACCAAGGGTTATGAAGAAATGTATAACGGTAATAATTTATTAATATGCGTAGGATTTCTAGGAAAAATGACTAATAGTAGTAATACAAAATTTAAAATTAAGGTAGAAGATGTAGTAGAAGTAATGAGAAATAGAGGAATAAGACTAATAAAATTCATAAAGATAAATCCTGAAGAATATGCAGGAACGGAATGAAATCTAGAAGATTTTAATAGAAAAAAGATTCTACAGCCAAAATCTCACCTAATGTACACTAATTCTAAGGGAGAAACATCTATACGTTTTACTAATTATAATTATTCGTCACAAAAAGACATAGAAGAAGAAAGTACTCTAGATGAAAATGAAAGTACTGAGTCAACCCTTATGAACATAGAATTAATACAAAAAGATTTTGAAGTAGACATAGCTATAGAAGAAGCAAAAAGACTCCAAAAAGAAAACAAAAATATGCTTTTTAGATGTAAAGGGTGTAAGTTAGGAGAACTAACAACAGAAGAAACCATAAGTCATTTTAAATTATGTGAAGCTCGAATTGATAATTGGGGATATAGAGTAGAACATATATACCAAAAGAAATCAGACGAATTCGATAAAATATTAGAAGATATGCAATATAGTGATGACGAAGTAGAGATAGACTCAATAATAAGCCAAAATGAATTAATGGAATCTAGTGCATCTAGTTCTAGTCCATTTCAAAGAACAACAGGAGAACAATACACAGTGGGCACAAGCACAGGAAATGTACCTAGAAGAAGAGTTTTTAGAACAGCAAGAGAACCTATAGACAATGTTAAACCATCAGGAAAAAGAATGCCTATAGAAGAACCTATTATTCTTCAAGAAGGAGGTAATAAAGGTAAATATTAAATATAGCAGCACATGATCCACAAAGATGGAATTCAGTAATAGATCTTTGGAGAGGAATAGTAGTAGCAGACTATATAAAAACATATAGTGATACAGACGCAGAAACAATGTATAAATATTTAGAAACCTTTTTAGGAGAATCAGCCAAAGCTCTATGGGAAGTTTATAAAGAAAATTTTCCAATGAAATTTTAACACTTAGTATCTATGGGAGCAAATCCATATAACTTTACTAATAAAATACATACTTTAATTACAGGGGAAGACCCAAATAGTGGAATATTGGTACTACAAAGAAATGCGATAATAAAATTAGAACAACTAAGCATAAGTAGTTGGTTTCATATTAAGAAATTTTTAAACGATTATTTTTACTACTGTACTATTAGTGGAAATGCGTTTGATCAAGAATTAGGGGATTGTTGGAATATATATATACGTATATACGAATTTATAAACTTAGAAAAAAATTAAGCTATAAATAACTTAAGTTATAATATATAAGTTATAAGTATATATAGTATACATATAACTTAAACATATATATATTAATATATATATATATATATATATATAACTTAAACATATATCTCTCTATATATAAGTTATATAACCTAAGTATATTGATATATATAAGTATATTCTTACTATATTTTAGGTATATGTAGTATAACACTATAACTTAAGCATATAACTTAATATATATATATATATATATATATATATATATATATATATATACACGTATATGCTGTATTGCTGACTTGCTGTTAGCCTGTTAGTTAGTAAATATTTAAACTTTACTTATAAAATTATATAACATATGTAAATATACCTACAATATACTAATAAATACTATAATATATATATAATACAAAAAAAGAAGGGTTTTAGACTGTTTGAACCGGACCGGTTCCGGTTTCGAATTTGTAACCGGTAAACCGGAACCGGTTAAACAGGAACCGGTGGTCGGTTCCGGTTTTTTAACCGGAAACCGGCCGGTTCCGTAACCTGTTACCGGTCCGGTCCGATTTGAACCGGTTGACGGGTTTAGGGTGAGAGCAGGAGATACAAAATCTTTGGTGGTGTGATGAGGAGGATCATTGTTCGACATGTCCACAAATTCCATGGCACTGCGAATTGATTAACTAGTGTGTTGTTTTATGGTGAAGATATGACATTGAAGGTTGATTTTCTATGTGCATTTGAAGTGCATAATGAGAGAGAGAGAAATAGAAAGAGGGTGGGGTATGGATGAATTAAGGATGTAAAAAAAACAAATGAACTATAGACCAACTTTATACGATTGAAACTTGAAGCTCCACGTCTAATAACTCTGTCGCTCTTCAAAGGCAAAAAATGTGTAAATGAAAAAGGAAAGGTCCAAATTCTCCTGTATTTTGCTAAATGGTACGCATAACTTTTACCCTCCATGAAGTTTGACTCGTTCACCGTTACAATTTTGGCGCGAGTCCTAATCACTAACATACCAATTTATATAAGGAAAATAACCAAATTTGCCTTTGTAATTTAGGAAAGACCTAACTTTTCCCTTGTGGTATGCGAAAGGTCTAAGGCATCGTGGCATTGGTGACAAGTCACAACACGCAATAAAATGAGACGCAGGGAGTAAAATGAGACAACTAGAGAAATTATGTTAAAGACGAGTATGGCTATTTTACAAATCAATTTTCGGTGAAGTGCGACGGTGGGAATCTGGAAAACATAATTTTGAGGCGCTGTTTATTTTGTCCCCTTGCATTTTATTTTTGTCTTCTGCAGTAGGCATTCTACGATGTTATAATAAAAGTATTCGTCTCATCTTGATTAAAGAGGTAAGCTTTAACGGGATGGCCCAAAAAAAAAAAAAAAATGTGATAGAACCCACTTATAGTGAACTAATGAATTTGTCCAGGCTTGTGCGGTGACTTCATTAAGCTTATGATTTAGGACTTTTTTTGATATTTAATACTATAAGTCTGAAAGTAATCATGAATTATATTTTGTGAAATTTAAATCTTCTTTAATTTTTCTTTGGTTAGATAAACTAAAAAACTCAATTGATCAGATATATTTTGTGAAACTTAAAAATTCAAAAATTAAATTAAAAGACAAATCAAATCAAAACATTACAAACATTTTTAGTGAAACCAAAAAAGAATTTTTAAAGACAAAAAATACTATGAATAAGCGGAGTATTTCTCGAACGTAAGATGATGTGGACCTCTTTGTGATTTGCTTGATCGTCAAGAAAAATTCAGAAAATTTAAGCTACTCAATAAATCTCTTTCTAAAAGGCTCACTCGCTCAACTATATATGAATAAATGAAATTCCATGGCAAAATAATTAAAGAAGTCCATGACAAAAATATATCATAGATTTAAGGTATAAAAGGGAAAAGAAATCTCCACTAATAGAACATTTTCTCATGAGACCAATCTGTCCACCCTTTCCCCCCGTCAGGGAAGCCAATTAGACATTTATAAAGTTTATGAAACAAATTCTAATCTTGTAACATGCATATTCTTTTGATTAAACAAAAACTTAAATTTTTACACAAACTAAAAAACACTGTATGGCTTTCTCTAGCATGCAGTGGATTATTTTTTACTCTGCATCAATCTTTTACACAGTACTTTTTTTTGTTCCGGCAAGAGACCTTTAAAATAGTCATTTCATTTGAGACTCGGTCTAAACATTTTCCAGTACTTTCTTCTCCATTAATTTCCTGCCTCTTCCTCAATCATTTAAATCAGTACATAACAATTTGAATAAAAAAACTAAAGATAAAATAATTATTCTATTCATACTTTCTAGCTTCAACAAATATAAACTTGAATGAGAAAAGATAAAATACAATGATAATTGTTTTGGTAGAAAATAATTTATTTTATTCATCTTTTACAATATTACCGAATTAAATAATCAGATACATCTCATTGATATTCAAATAATATAAATTTAAGAATATTCAAATATTATAAATTTAAGAATATATTAAGAAACATATAGTGCTTACACATTTTTTTTGGGTCCATAAGTGTTTACACATTATAGTTAGCATAATATAATAAAAACTTACCTTTGGTCGGCTGGTAAAGCTCTTCACTGTGACAACAAAAAAATGAAATTTTGTACGGTATAATTGTCAAAGTAAATGCTATATATTTCTAATCTCAATTCAAAATAAGCAACCAAAAAAATGAGGAAAAAAAAATACCTTAGTGGTTGGTTATGAGGAAAAATCGAAATCTATTTTTAAGAGGGTGTTTGAATTGGTTTATTTTAAGTGATTTTTGGCTTTTTAAGCTCTTTTCTATTTTTGTGGTGTTTGAATAAGATAGAAAATGCTTCTAATAAGTTACTTTTAGGCTTAAAAAGTACACAAATAAGCTAAAAAGTCAAAAGATGGTTAGTACCAACTTATGACTTTTAGCTTTTTAGATAAGCTATTTTTAAAAAGTCAATTCAAACTGTCAAACACTATTGTGCTTAGTTTGAGGCCCTCCATGATCACTTCTCTTGCAAACCTTGAAAACATTATTAGTGGTGACCTTTAGGCTTTAGCATAAGACTACATATAAAAATTCATGTCTTCTTTTTTATGAACATAATAAATTATCATAAATTTACACATTAAATATTTGGGGTTATGAAGATGAAGGACATGAAAGTCATGGGAATTTAAAGTATAGTTTATTATGAAGATAAAGATGTGTGAGTTATAAAAAATAAAAAAAAAGTGAAATTTTTAGTATAAGATAAATGAGGAAAATGAAAGGAAAGCTTAAAAAAAAAAAGGAAAAAAATATTTATAGATTACTATTGGCGTACCTCATAAGTACTAACATAAGATTGAAGTCATAGTATCATCTTAAACTTTGTGTTTAATCCAATAGATTTAATTATAAGATGATGACTTATACTGAAGGTGTCTGGCCATAAAAATTATTCACTTTTTTCCGAATTTTTTTCACTTTTTTTTACTTTTGGGCGTTTGGTCATAAATATTCAGAATACAATTTGAAATACTAAAAACAAGAAAAACTTGTTTTTCAATTTTTTTTCACTTTATACAACTACATTTCACCAAAAACTATAATCAAATAAAACTCCAACTTCAACTTCAAAAATTCTAAAAAAAAATGAATATGTTTTTGATATTTATGATCAAAACGCCTACCAATCAGACAAAGATAAAGCACAAAAGCCAAGCTCTGTATGCATGCTTACTCAAATTTGGTCCTTATTTTAGGGACTGAAAGTGAGAAGATATAGAAAAGCGAACTTTTAAGAAAAAGTTTTCGTGAAGCACAAAGAATAAAGTATACCTTTCACCGTAGAGTAAAGCAAGCAAAAAAGGAAGCCCCTTCATCGTATATTGTGTCCCTTGTTTGCAGGGGCATATACACTCACTAACACTACTCTTTCTTTTTCTCGTTTAGCTACTATATTATACTTTCAAAAGAGAAAGAAAGCCATTTAGCTTTCCCTTTTCTTTGTGGCTTCTTCATTCTTTTTGAGTCACCAAAAGATCTCAGTTTTCTTCTTAGGATTTAACATAAAGAAAAAGCTTTCATCTATTTTTCCACTTCTCTTTTTCCAGACAGCAGAATGCAAATTGAATATTCTCTGCAAATCGTTTCGTTTAAGAGGATAGTAATGTTGGTTTTTCTATCCTTGTTGGTCGTCTCTGCAGAGAAAAACAACACAATGGTAGTTGGCATGAACATGAAATCAGTGCAAAATCAAGCAGGGGAACAGCAACGGAAGCAAACAAATCACTCTCTTGATGTGTTCTTTCAAAGCAAAAGGAGAGTGCCAAATGCATCAGACCTTCTTCATAATCGTTGATATATAAGCTCTCGGCATTAAATATTCATGTTAAGAATATTCAATGATCAGATAAGTCACAAGGTTGTATGAAGAGGACCCCTTTTTGGCAAATAGTTTGTTTTTTTGAGTTCCTCTATCCAGTTACCCACCGGCGTTTGGTGATTTTGAGAGACGTGAATGAATGATGAGTGACACCTCGTGAATTGCATATTTGATAGTTCTTAACTTTTTTAAAGCTTTACCGCTTTGCGTGTACTTTAGGACTTACTAATAGGTAAAATGCAATTTTTTTTTTTTTTTTGTATACAAAGATGTGTAAAGGCTTTTCTTTTACTATTATATAAAAGAGACGAATCATTACTTGGCAGGCAATATTTATAATTTCTACAAAGTGGTCTCATTCAAATCTTCTACACATTTACACAATGTCACGAAAAAGACTAATGTATGAATTAAGCAGGCAAACATGACAAATTGCATACCCATTTTCCTGTAAACCACTAGAATGAGATATGCTGCAAGAACCTAATATTTTGAAATGAAAAGTTTGCAGTTGGACAAAGTTAACCCAACACAGACAATTTAAACGGAAAAAGCTAATAGAAGAATACATGGTGAAACATCATAATGTTTCACATTAAATATTTAGAGTTATGGACATGAATAACATGAGAATTATGGTTGTTAATTGTTATTAAGATTTAAGAGTAGAAGTTGAAGAGGTGTGACTTATGGAGGTGAGATTTGATAACATTATGCTTGCTTTTGACCGCTTTATATGACACAATTATATTACGCAACATTTTGATGCGCAAAATATGAGTTTTCGCAATGATATCCTTGATTTGACAATACTATGTTTGCTTTTGACCGCTTTATATGACACACTTATATTGCGCAATATTTTGATGCGCAAAATATGAGTTTTCGCAATGACATTCTTGATTTGACAACACTATGCTTGCTTTTGACTGCTTTATATGACACGCTTATATTGCGTAACATTTTGATGCGCAAAATATGAGTTTTCACAATGACATTTTTTCTATTTAATATGAATTTTTGATGAGGTAAAGACTCATCCATTTCATAAGTTTAAATCATCTTTTTTCAAGTTTTTGAAAGCAAAACCCAACTCTAAAGTTCATAAAAAAAAGGGCCTCTTCTCCTTCAACTGTTAAGGTTTCTTTATTTTGGGATGAAGAGATTCTTCATGATAATAATACTGTGAAGCCGGAAGCATATGATTGGTTGAAGGAAATCGACGTTGACAAATGGACATTACATGCGGATGAAGGCAGGAGATGGGGGATGCTAACAACAAACAGCTCGGAGTCATTCAATAGTTTGCTAAAATTTGCTCGGGGACTGCCCGTTAGTGCAATGGTGAGAATGACTTACAAGCAAGCTGTGGAGAGGTTTGTGACTAGAACAAGACATGCCAAAGCCATATTAGCAAATGGCGGGAAATGGATGCCAAATCCTACAAAAATGTTCGAGCATCATAGGAAAAAATGTGAGCTACACAAGATGGTAGAGTATAACCATGCTGAACGTGTGTATGAAGTCAGGATAGGTTATTACCAAGGTCGGATAGGAAACATTTATGCCGTTCATAAGAGGACGAGAACGTGTAGTTGTGGTAAGTGACAATCATACCACATGCCGTATTCTCATGCCATCAAGTGTTTCGAGGCAACGGGAAAAACGGTATCAAATTATGTGGCATCGGAATACAGTGTCAGAAGTTATCTTAAAGCATATGCCGGTAGTTTCTACCCACTTGGTGATCAGTCTTATTGGCCAAACGAGTCATTTTCAATGATTGCTAACAAGGAGTATATCCGTAAAATGCGTGTTAACGCACGAACTCAGATTCACAATCAAATGGATGTTCTAGATAGGACATACTCTCGAAGGTGCTCGACGTGTAAGGAGTTTGGCCATAATAAGAGTTTGTGTAACCTACGGGGCCGTGGTGGTGCAAGTATCTCTTATAGTGGAAGAACCTCTCGTAGTGGAAGAGCCTCTCGTGGTTGATCATGATTTTATTAATGTGTTTTAATTCTTCTCGATGTTTTCGAATTGTCTTGAATTATGAATCTTAAGTATTTTGTTATTGTAATGAATGATGTATTCTTTTTTAAATGAAGCATCTTGAATTAGGCATTTTTAAAATTTGAGTTTTTTTAACCGAATGAGTTATATAAAAGTTCTTAAACAAAAGAGTTATATAAAAGTTCCGTTATATAGGTGTGTTATATTTTGCAGTCAAAATGTTGCGCAATATAAGTGTATTATATAAAGCGGTCAAAAGCGAGCATAGTGTTGTAAATAGTTTATAATAACACCTATCGCGTAGGAAATTCCTGCGCAAAATGTACTAATGTAACTTTTTTTTTTTTTGGATATTTTGAGTAACTTGCTTTGTTTTTGGGTCATTTAAGTTCCGGACTCCTAAAAATTGTACTACCAATTAGACACAAACAGCTTATATGGCATGGATATAGAGAAAGTGACTACTTTGACAGAGAATTAACAAAATGGCCAAAAAGGCAGTAGATTAACAAAAACAAGTGTTTGGCTGATCAACTTAAAATCATTTGTACTTAAAATAAGTCTAAAAAAATAATAGGCCCATTTGACTTAGCTTATACGCTGCTTTTTTTAAGCCCATCCAACCAGGCTCTAACTTATTACATTGGGGATCAAAACTAAAAACTTTGTGGCGATAATGAATACTCTGTTTTATCACATTTGCAGTTTCATAGATCAGTAGCCGACTTGCTGTCTTTTTATCTGGTACACAGACATATTTCATGCAACTGCTATATTCAAGTGTCCATTTTTTTTAAGCGTATCCGCTAGACAGGTTTTAGGGCTGATTTTTAATAATAAATAAAAATTAACCTCACAGAGAAGAGTACAAACAAGGAAATTAGGACTTACCTTACTAATCTTAATAGGTAACAAGTATTGTCCATTATATATACCTTGCTCAAAGATTTTTACTTAATTTTTATTTTAAACTTTGTGTCCAGTCAAGTAAAATCACATAAAATAGAACGGAGCCTTTTTTTCTTTTTTTTTTCTTTTTTCTTTTTTCTTTTTGATAAGGTAAATAGGACGGAGCGAGTATGAAAATGTGCTGTTCTTTTTGATGAACTACTAAGAAAATAATGCCAAATAAAATGAAATATAGAAAGAACTAAAATACAACAGTGTACACTGTTTCTTTTCAAAATGGAGCCAACTCCATCCCAATATGGGTACACAAGAAACAACAAAATCTAAAATCTCAAAACTGGTAGCAACCTATCTTTGAAAAAACCTACCAAAACATAATACTCATTAATGGCTTTTTGGTCTAACCCATACCTAATAATCTGTGGGAAAAATAGCCAATCACCAGTCCAAGCAACAAACCCCAACGTTAATACTCCAGAAACCACTCTATTAATCTGCCATCCACCACCCAAAACTTTCTTCAATGTAACCTCAACACACACACAAATCCCATGTAACACAAAAAACCATGTCACTTCCCAAGTAGGTCCCGCACGAGAGAGGTAATAATAAATTAACTCATGCATTAAGCCAGACACCAAAAATGTTGCAAAAATAGCCGGCAATATCGCCAATTCCTTCCCTAAAACACGGGTTGAAATAGCCCGAACCGGAAAAAAAACCGCCGGGCGTAAAATACCCGGTACCATTAAGTTCCATCTACGGCCCCAAAAGTCCTGAAGTGACGTGGCGAGATATGGGTCGTTGAATTGGGTCTCAATTTCTAGTCCTAGTAGAGCTCTTACTGGAACAACTGTAACACCAAGGATCAATTCCACAGCTAAGAAAACATGGAGGCAATAAAGAACCAAAATCACATTTGAGTGTAAAAGCTCCCTGTAATTGTAGGCCCATATAATAGCTCCCAAAAGGATTAATTTTACCCATATCAAACCCGAATGAGTTGAAATTCTGGATCCATCTCCAGTGACGTGTTTATTAGAAACAAACGCTTTACCTTCCAATATGTATTTGCTTTTAAATGTTTTTTCTTGAATCAAGGGTCTATCAGAAATAGTCTTTCTGCCTGCCAGCTTAGATTCCACTTGTGGGATTACGGTGGATTTGTTGTTGTTGTCTCGAATGACATGTTTATCAGAAACAACTTCTCTCTCTTCCAATGCGTATTTGCTTTTAGGCGTTTTTTCTTGTGCCGAGCTTCTAGTCTCTCGGCCTCCCAAGGTAGAGGTAAGATCTGCGTACACACTATTCTTCTCAAACCCTACTTGTGAAATTACACTGGGTCTGTTGTTGTTGTCATCGTCTCTAGTGACGTGTTTGGCTCTAACGGGGAGGAGGGCGATGGAAAGGAAATGAAGAAGAGGTAAAGAAGAGTAAGAGGATAAAGGTCCTTGATCGAAACAAAAGAGAAGGAGCTTAAAATTGGCAAGCCAAACGAGGTAGAAAATTGTGGGGGCGCCAAGATGGAAAGAAGAGAGATCGAGAGGGAGAATAAGGAAGAAATAGACTATAGGGAGAACGAAGAGGAGTCTAAGGATGCCGCTAGGAATACGGGTTAGGAAGTAGTAACAAAAGCATAAAGCTCCGATAGCTGCAAACCATACACGGATGAAATTTTGGATCTCGACAGGTATATCCATGATGCCGATGGTCTGATCTGCTTTCTCTCTCCGTAGTGCTACAGCCTTTTTGAGAATCCACCGTTTAAGGAAAGTGAAACCAGCTCTCAGACATCCTATAGGAAAAAACGAGAAAAGTAAGTGGATGCTGAAAGATTTGTCTAATCCTGGTCTTTAATTTAATACTTCAAAGAAAAAACTAATAAATAAATATAAAGCCTATAGCACTTAAACCCAATGAGGTTCATCATGTGAATTGGGAGAAGTATGTATCCATTTATGTGCATCAACTACACTTAGGGTTTGTTTGGTATGCGGTTTGTTTGGTATGCGGGATAAAGTTGGATATTCCAGGATTAAGTTTGAGATAAAATTTATACCTTGTTTGGTTGTAGGTATAAAACCAAACAAGGTATAAATTTTATCTCAAACTTAATCCTGGAATATCCAACCTTATCCCGCATACCAAACAAACCCTAAGTGTAGTTGATGCACATAAATGGTAAACCAAATAAGGTATAAATTTTATCTCAAATTTAGGCATGGATATCTCATTTATCCATCAACCTTGGCATTATTTTATACCCCATTTGGGATAAAATAGTCCCAAAATTATAATCTTAGGACTATAATCTCGGGATAATTTAGTTTACGTACCAAACGACCCTTAACTCTAGTATTGTCTGAGATTTTAAGAAGCATTAATTTCATATTTAATTGGAAGTATTAGCTTAAATCATATTAAAATTATAATCTGAATAATTTTATCCCGAATGAAAGGTGAAATAAATTATTCAAGTTATAATTTTAATTTTAATTTTAATTTTAATCTTATAATTATAATTATAAAATATCCCATTTAAAACCAAACGACCCCTAAAAGTCTAAAGCGAACAACAAGTAATAAGAAACACAAATGAAATTCACCAGCCAAAGTCATCAAACTCGTAATGGGGATTAAGCCAAAGTGCTTTCACGGGTTAATTTTGGAGAGCTCTGACTCGTTTCGGTCAATGTTCAGCAGCCCATCTTGACTCGCCGTCTGGACGATTCAAATAGGGATTTACTTCATGAATTATATATTTTTCAACTTAGATCATGGGCGACTTAAAAGAATCACACTATAATAAGTCAAATTTGGCAATCCTAAGGTTAACCTAATCCCACCCGACATTTGGACATGCGGTTTGAAATCATGATTTGAAATCATTATATGAAACCAACGTTTGGACATGCATTCCATAAATTTCCACCAACCTTTATTTATGTCTACCAACCTCATTACTATTCATGTTAAATTTCGTTTTTGTTAAACTAAAGTTTGATCAATTGGTGTTGTATTTTTTAGAAAGGTCTTCTAATAGCGTATTAATTTTATTATGAAATGTGACTTGCTCATCTAGTAAGATTGTATAAGAATTAAGAATGTTTTGACAGTTTTCACAACTCATGGGGTTTTTATGTCTATAAGAGAAAATATAACTTAAAATATCCAAATTGCATGTCCAAACATTATTTCAAACCATGGTTTGAAACCATGTCCAAACGGCTCCTAAGAATGATAGGATCAACCTAATACAATAACGAGTTGTCTCAATTATGTATTTTCTTTTCGATCAAATTTACAAGAAATTTTTGGGTGGAACTGCACTACAAATAAAAAGTAGAGTAACTTAAATAATGGAATTCTAGATTATTATTTTTACAAATTTTACCTAGAATAAATGATCCAAAAAAGTAAGTGAATTTAAAATATAATAATTTTTATTTTTTAAAATTATATAACACTGAGATAATAATTAAGATAAAAAATAATTTAGCTGTGTATCCAATAAATGTAAAAAGGTTGGGAGAACACTGAGGTATTATGCGCAAGCATCGGGAGTAGTTTATAAAGAGGTAAATGTTAAACGACAAATGCCACAAAATCATGGGCCGACCAGAGCTGGCCTTGTGATTCCCACATTCGGCTGTGGCTCTAATAACTACTATTGTCTCTTATTAATTGTTGTGGCGTATGTTGCTGCGTGTTCTTCACTGCCCAATCTGTGCCTACTCCTAGAATACCTTTCTTTCATTCTCACTTCCAACTTTCAACCTCTTTCTTGCTATATCCTCGCATCTCTGCTCAACTGTTGTTTCCATTTGACAAAAAAAAGTTAAAAATTCTGAGATGGCTTCAATAGTAGTAGCTAAGCTGCATCCTCCTTCGCTGGCCATCAGTGGAAGACAAACCCCTTTCGGAATTGTTCAGACATCTACTCTTTCTGTCCCCATAAGTAAGCCTCTTCAACTTCTGCAATTAGAATTTCGTTTTCTCTTTTGAACTGTGTGTATTTTGTATCGACTCATGTAAAACCAAGCTTTTCTAGACTGAACCACCTTTATTTAGTTACTACTACTTTGGTCAAACACGAGACATTTTTTTCTTTGAATTCTGAAAATCCAATTGCATTTGTTCTTGATTATGCTATTGGCTTGGCAGTTCTGGTTTTGTTATTGACAGTGCATAACTTGGATTTTGGACAATAAAGTTCACCTTTTTAGTCTTATTGAAGTATAATCTTGAGGTTGTGTTGTAATTTGGTAGGTGAAATTTCAGTAGTAAAACCAGGGTTGTACCTTTTGGTGAAGGGGTAAATGAGCCGGTTTACTAGGGTAAACTGTTGATCTTGATGTCACTCGACAGTCCCCATAGGCATCTATTATTTCATCATGCACTACTGCTAGATCCTCATATAGTTGTAGTTGGAGAAGGTGAGTTCTGCTGGTCATCTGGACGTCTACCTTTTATTTAGTATTCTTAAAATGGAGTGAAGAACATGGGATGATGCTACATTTCACTAGTTTTGTGATAACTGTGGTATCTGAAGTCTAAAGGGTTCAAGTTGAGTAGGGACCAAGACAGAGTACATGGAGTGCAAGTTCAGTGACGTGACACATGAGCGTGGCGTGGAAGTGAGGCTTGGTACCCAGGCCATCCAAAAGAAAGGAAGTTTCAAATATCTTAGGTCTATTATACAAGAAAATGGGGATATTGACGATGATGTCTCACATTGTATTGGTGCAGGGTGGATGAAATGGAGGCTTGCTTCAGGAGTGCTGTGTGATAAGAAGGTGCCACCAAAACTGGAAGGCAGATTCTACAAAGTGGTTGTGAGAACAACTTTGTTGTATGGGGCAGAGTGTTGGGCAGTCAAGAACTCTCACATCCAAAAGATGAAAGTTGCGGAAATGAGAATTTTGCGATGGATGTGTGAGCACACCAGACGAGATAGGATTAGGAATGAAGATATCCGGCATAAGGTGGGAGTGGCATCAGTGGAGGACAAGATGCGGAAAGCAAGGCTGAGATGGTTTGGGCATGTGAGGAGGAGAGACACAGATGTCCCAGTACGGAGGTGTGAGAGGTTAGCTATGGATGGTTTCAGAAGAGGTAGGGGTAGGCCGAAGAAGTATTGGGGAAAGGTGCTTAGACAGGACATGGCGCAGTTTCAGCTTGCCGAGGACATGACCTTAGATAGGAGGGTATGGAGGATTCAGATTAGGGTGGAAGGCTAGTAGGTAGTCGCAGTTTTGATCTAAAGTCTATTGTCCTTTGATTCTTGCTATTATATGTTATTTCTTGTACTTC
Source organism: Lycium barbarum (assembly GCF_019175385.1). NCBI lineage: Eukaryota > Viridiplantae > Streptophyta > Magnoliopsida > Solanales > Solanaceae > Lycium > Lycium barbarum. The sequence continues at coordinate 154,892,341 of NC_083337.1, read as the reverse complement.
GATTATCTTATTTATCTGTGGTAGCTACTGCTTCCTTTTTTCAGACTGCTCTATCATGACTTATTCGTTTTTTTTTAGTTTCGTTTTCATTTTGCTTTGAACGCTTGTGCTTATCTGATCTTTTCTCGTCGTGTTTTCTCTTGAGCCGAGGGTCTTTCGGAAACAGCCTACCTATCTTCCAAGATAGAAGTAAGGTCTGCGTACACTTTACCCTCCCCAGACCCCACATTGTGGGATTTCACTAGGTATGTTGTTGTTGTTGTGTCTGAAGTCTGAATCAGTTTGTGTGCATCTAGAATAAATCCACGGGACCTGCTACCTCCCACCAACATAGTTACCGTGTAACTCTGTACACCAAGGCTTGGACAGATAGGAAGAAATCTCCTATAATGTTTTTGCTACATTTCACTAGAGTTCAAAGACTCTTGAGCCGAGGGTCTTTCGGAAACAACCTCCCTATATTCCGAGGTAGGGGTAAGGTCTGCGTACACTTTACCCTCCCCCGACCCCACATTGTGGGATTTCACTGGGTATGTTGTTGTGTTGTCACTAGAGTTCAAAGACTAGTATGAATGTTTATTGTTTATAAAGGCATATATCATCCATAGAGAAGACTTGACAAGGAGAGCTAGAGATTACTCAATTAACTAACATCATTTACATGCAAAAGAAATATTGCAATTCCATATTTACTATAGATAGAGTTAAATGAGCCTTTTAATGAGGCTATTCTGAATTCGTGATTTAACTTTTGGCTGCTATGGAGGTGAACGAGCCTGTAAATAGAACATTCATGAAGCTTCATTTGATTTGCAAAATCCAGTTCTCAATTAACAGTTATAGAACAAGTGATACAGATAAACCAGGTAAAATTAACTTTGAAAGCTTTTCAAAAAAATTGACTTTGAAAGCTTATTGAAGATGCCGAGTCATGTTCAGATTCTGGATTCTGATAAATTGTCTTGACAGTTTTAAAGTTTCTCCTGTTCAATTTCTGTCTTGTCTCCTCCTGGTTGGTTTTCATGGTTTCATATTTAATAAGTAGTGCTGATGTTTTACAGATTCCTTCTGACTATAACTGTTTTTGTAGCAAGACAAGGTCATCCGGCCATCACAGCAAAGGCTACGAGTGAAAGTTCTGAATCCCCGAGTGTTGTTACATCAATAAAGAATATTGTGAGTGCCCCTTCTCTCCCTTTGTTGTCTCATAGCTTGATTCCTAGAGTTCATTATAGTGATATTGATTACGAGAATCAGAATCATCCAATGCTCATTTCTCTTGGGAAAGGACTACAAATTGGAGCTGTCAATTGATCTCCAGTCTTTTTGTTTATTGTTTGCACTTCTCCATCGTTGCAAAACTTTTGTTGATCACACAAGGGCAAAGATTCCATGCTACACTCCCCCTCAAGAAAAAGAAAAAAAAAAAGAAAAAAAGAAAAAAGCCTGCGCATTGTAAAAAAACATAGGTCTTATTACCTTATTTGTTATGCTTAGATTGGTTGAATTGTGTCTTGTTTGATTGTTGAAACAGTGGGACAAGCCTGAAGACCGGATTGCTGTAATTGGGTTGGGAATTGCTGCTATTGTTGGTTTGTGGGCTTCTTTGAATCTTATTACGGTAATTTTGTTGCTTTATGTACAGATGGTGAAGATTTTTGTTATTGAGAATTGTGAATGTACTGATGCTTTTTAAGTTTTGAATAGGCAATCGACCACCTGCCTCTCGTTCCAAGTGTGTTTGAATTCGTTGGGATATTGTTTTCGTCTGTAAGTCCTTATTGAAGCACACTTATTTTCTCCTGTATTTATTGAGGAACAATAGAAAGATTTCTGTTCTTTTTTGTTTCAGTTGTCAAATAGTAAGTTTAATGTTCTCTGATTCTGATTTCCTCAGCAATCATTAACTTAATGCATTTCCTGTTCTTCCTCTTTTGCAGTGGTTCGTCTACAGATACCTCTTATTCAAGCCTGACAGGTAAAAAACTCTATCAAAGATTGCCTTGCTCTTATCTAGTGTCTCCAATCTTACTCCCTCCGTCCCGTCTGTTAGCTGCTATGGCTGTTTTGCACATGTAACAAAGTGAAAGATACCACTAAACCTTGTGTTATTCGTATGTCCAGTAGTCATTTGTTTTCAAGCTTCTACAAATTCTTCATGCAAATGCTAGTATTGTTTTTATACTGGTGTTCCAACCATACACATCAAGTTGTTTGCTTCACTTTGGTCATAGTTGATACTTTTGCGTTCCACCTCACGTGTTCTTTATTTTTCCAATGACAGGAAAGAATTGTTTCAAGCGATCAATAAATCAATATCAGATATCTTGGGCCAGTGATCTGAAGATAATAGGATGATACAATTCTGGCTGTACTTCTGTATCCAAGCATGAAGCATTGCCGAATAATTTTACTGGTGAAATGATATTGCACAAATGAGCAACTTGTACTCTGAAAAAGCAATAGGCGAAGTCGGAATCAGTCTCACTGATCAAATTATGTAATTGCATCTCAAAAGGAAGCTTTTTTTCATTGACTGCGATGTCTTACATCTATAATTTGTTCAATACCTTTTGCCAACATAAAGTAGAGTACTTTCACCATTCCCCTCTCAACATCCTTTGGTTTTCTACTGCTCTGCCATAATCATTCTGGTCCAACAATGGTGGATTCAGCAGAATTCAGTATGTCTGAGGTAGAACTCTAAATATTGCTCCTACTTTTTTTTTTTTTTTTTTTAATTCTATTTGTGCTAACTTTAAACAGAAGACTTCAATGAAAGTATTTTTCAAACTTTTCTATAAAGCCTAATTTATCAAAAAGTGAAATCAAGCAAATCAAAATACTTACAAGTTCTAATAACCCTCAAAACAACTTGCAGAAGTAATTGTCAGCCCTCTTAACTAATATACCAACTCTCCATAAATCTCCTTTGAAATTAAAAGTACTTCAAAAATATAGATTGGTGTTGGATAGCCTATTATAGGGTTGGTGGCTTTCGGAGGCAATGAGGAGTATAGCTCAGAGTAATATTCTTTTTCCCGCACGTGGATTTATTATAAACAAGGATGTTAAAATAAATAATGGGTTGGCAAATGGAAGTTGTGCCACTGAAAAGGGTAAAATTGTCACGCAACACAAATATCTATGAAGCACCTATAAAGATCATTTGGGTTGGCGAGTGTGCTATCATAAATCGTAATCCAATTTATCATATTGATTGAAAAAATAATAAATGATGCACTCTCTTGAGCTTTTCTAGTTGGTATGTCATCTTATGCTTTATTCACTTGCGGCTGGACCCTTCAGGACACACCTTTAGTTGACAACATTTTTCACTTAGATACCTTAACTAAATCTTGTTTCATTTAGATACTGTAATAGGACTTGATTGTGTCATTTGGACACTTCTCGCTGACTTGGCATGATGAGTGCAATCCACTCGCTATTCCCAAAAAAAATTAAAATCTCTTCTTCTTCATTCTTCTTTGCCATTGTTTCATCCACCATACACCACCAACCCGCCGCCGCTGCCACCATCGTCATTGATGCTATTACAATTGTAATAATTTATTTATTTTTCATCTTTTTTAGATCTGGAAATCACTGCCACCATCATTTCCACCTCTTTTTCTTTAAATCCAACAATTGTCACTATTGTTACTTTTTTCGCCGAAAAAAATAGAAACCATCGTCACTTTTGTTTGAATTATGCTCTCAATTTCAAAAAACAAATCAACTTATCTGCAAGCGAATTCCCCAAACAAACGTCACTTCTCATCATCTCAGGTTCAATAAATGAACAGAAAACACAAAAGGTGTACCAAGGGGATCAAATTCGTCGAGTTTTTGAAGAAATCGATTATTATTTCTTTTTTGCATTTCTTAGACTACAGGGGAAAAAACCGGTGTGGAATGATTGTTTAGATGTAGTTGGTGGTGTTTGTGCTCGGAGGTGGTTGGAAATGGTGGGTTACGGTCAACCAATGTCTTTCTCACTCCAATGACCCAAACTTCTTCTCTTTTTCTTCAGATTCGAGAGCTAGCATACTTGATTTTCTTAATGCCCTAATCAAATGTATGAATCTAGTGAAATCAAAAGAAAGAAGATAGTGGGGTTTTAGGGGGATAGCGTCAGGTAGGGCTGTTCACAGTTTTGGTTAAAACCAAAACCAAACCGAAAATTTAACCAAACCGAATAAAATAACCGACATTTGGTTTGGTTTGGTTTGGTTTGGTTTTAAATTTGAAAAACCAAAAATATTTGGTTTGGTTATGGTTATAGTAAAAAATAACCGGATAAATAACCGAACCAAACCGATAATTATATATACATAAAATTTATAATTATTTATATGTATAATATTAGCTTTTCATAAATAATTAAAGATATTTTATACCTTTTAATTATTAATTTAATTTTGGTCTACTTATTTTTAAGGCCCATGTCTTAAAAGAATATGTCCAACAATCCAAGCCCAACTCTAATAAGTCGTAAGCATAAGGGTTGTTTGTATTTTGAAACCTCTGTTTGACTTGTTCTTTTGAATCTAAACTGCGTTGCAAGTTTGGTCCACCTGATTTGCCAACAGCGTATCTTTCCCTCAATATGCAGCAAAGTTCACCCTTGTGGGCCGTGAGGAAAAAAGGGCTTCATAAGAAATTTGAAGAACGTAGAGAGAGAATATTTGAATTGTCACGGCTAGTCATAAACCGAAAAACCGAACCAAACCGAACCAAACCGACAATAACCAAACCGGTGGTTATTATTTTACTTGGTTTGGTTATGGTTTTAGACATTTAAAAACCGACTAAATTGGTTTGGTTATGGTTTTAACCAATAACCGACCCAAACCGAACCATGAACACCCCTCAGGAGTAGCGGGAGAGCTCTAGGAAGAAAGGGTAAATGAGTGGTGGGGTAGGTGGGGGTGGGGTTTAGCAAATAGGTATTTTTATTTATTTATTTTGCTGAAAAATAGTTTTTTCTTTTCTCTTTCCTTGTAATTTATTTTTAAATTATTATTTGCGTTCAAATGTCACATGTCATCTTTTAATTAGTCGTTGTGCCACATCACCTGTGAGTGTATTACACACACTTTGTAATTTTAGCTGATTGGGCGAAAAGTGTCTAATACTACAAATTTTGAGTAGTGTAAGTGTTCAATAGGTAAAAGGCTTAGCTAAGGTATCTAAGTGAAAAATGTTGTCAACCACAGGCATCTCCCGATGGGTTCAACCTTCACTTGCCTCTGATGATTGAGAATGATCAATGTAGTTTTAGCTTGAGATCCTTTCTTGTTATAGGTCTAATTCAATCCAATTATAGTTAATATCATCTCAGTGGCCTATTCTCTTAATCAAGTATATATGAATTTCATTTATTTACATGACATAGCTAACTGTAAGAGGTATTTATGGTTAATAACTACTATTTAATTTAATTACTTTTAGTAGGTACAGTGAATTTTCGATTTACTGTTTATAGCTATATTGTATTCACATGCTCAAAATTTTCTCCCAATCTCTCTTCTCCTTCACCTCTCTCTCTTTAATCCTTTATTCGCTGACGATTGACTATCACCACCGTTCCCTCCGGCACCGGTTCCTCGTCGGAGCCATGCGCATCTCGCGACGGTGATGAGACCGACAACGCAAATTAGGGCACAGAGCAACGCAAATGATGATTTGATCGACGATTGTGGTCCCACCGGAGAAACCAAAGAGCTTATGGTGATCGAATGGATTTTCAAGCTTTGAAAGTGCACTTGCTTCAAGATGGATGATTTTCCACCCGGGAGACATGATTCATCAAACTTGGACTCATCATTCATAAATCTCTTATTGCTTGCCCGATAGACTGCTGAACAACATGAGATCTTTGAGTAACAAACATGAGATCTCAGATCTGAGTGTATTTGTCATTTTTTTAGTGTATTTTTTTTTTATATTTGACCGAAGATTGGATCGGGATCCATAGCTTCTTCTCCTTCTTGTATATCAGATATGAGTGTATTTGAGTGTATTCGTTATTTTTTAGTGTATTTTTTTTGTATTTGACCGAAGATTTGTCAGGAATCCATGGCTTCTTCTCCTTCTTGTATCACAGATCTGAGTATATTTGAGTGTATTTCATCATTTTTTGAGTGTAAAAATAAGTTTAATGTATTTAACTAATCGTATTTTTTGGGCAAGCTAGATGTATTTGACTGTATGTGTTGCTCAAATGATCTATATCCATATGTTTGTATATAATTTTTCCGAGTAAATGCAGTGTATATGAAAATTTGTATATGATTTTTTCTTGTTCGTATACAAATTTACCCCTGTCATTGTTTGATACACCCGAATACACTCTATAGCAGTGAAATACTAGCTTGCGACAGCTCAAACACATTAAAATATAGTCGAATACATTTAACCTTTGCGACATCCGGCGGCAATCTTGCTGATCGTAGCTCGAATACATTCAAATACAGCAAAAACAAAAGGATACATCAATATATAAATACACTAAAATACACAGCTCGGTAGTCTATTTAAATGCACTGGAATACACTCACTTTGAATACACATGTGTTAAAAAAAAAATTAAGGTTGCATGTATTCAAATACACGTGATATTAGATAAGGTTGGATACAACTGAATAATGTATTCAAATACACGCGAATTGACCTTAAGTTGCTATGAATTGTAAATTTAAAAAAAAGGTAGCTATGGATGGTTAGAAGTTCCTAAACTATAGCTATTCGTGTAAGTTGCCTTATTATTTTAAGTAATAACAATTGTATTTGATCATGTCCAGTTAGATCTCTCTATAATAGCACTCACATATAAAAACACCTCTGTATAACAGCCAAGTTTTTTCGGAACCGATTTTTTTTATTATATTTTACTTCTCTATAATAGCATTTCACCTATAACAACAACAACTAACTTTATAACAATACGTTCTTTATAAAATTACCCCCCATATAACAGTTATCTTATTTTTTTTGGTAATATAACAATCAATCATCGTTATAAAAATAAAATATCTATGATTACCAATAATAAGTATTGAGATTTTGACCAAATATTTAATCATTTAATATACTATTTATGACAAAAACATATTTTATATATATATATGTATCATTAAATGATTTTCTTCGTTATACAAAGCGTGATTAAACTTAGAATTTGGCAATTAAAAATGAAATTTAGATTTTATGTATCCTTTTCACCTATAACAGTGAATTATTATTTAAATGACAGTACTTTTATAGGTGTATAACAACCATTCTCTATAAGAGCTGAAAAATTTCGAACCCAACAATGTTGTTATAGAGAGGTTTGACTGTATATACACAACACCATTTAGTTGGAAATAATGTCTACGCTAAAATAGATCTTGCGTTTACCATAAATCTTTTTATTTGGTTAGTGTATGCTAGTGTCGAGATCAATGCAAGATTTAGCAGGAGTGTGGACATAAGTTTGATAGAAATATGAAAAAAGGAATTTTTGAAGATGAAAAATGAATTTGAGAGTATTGTGTTTGGACATACATCCAATTGAAAAAAAAAAGTTGAAGCTTTTATGAGTGAAAAAATCATTTCTAAAATTTAATAAAAAAAATCAATCTTATATGCTCCCTCTGTCTCAATTTATATGAGTGTTGACCTATTTGGTGAGTCAAATAATTATTTATTTATTTGACTACGATTTCAAATATAAATTCTTCGAGTATTTTATAATAAAATTTGCATAAAAACTACATATAAAGTATTACAAGTCCGCATAATTAATAATTCACTATTTATGACAAGAATTTGAGAAATCGTAGTCAAATAAAGAACTATTTGTCTTCCCGAATAGGTATAAATTGGGATGAAGGAAGTATAATTCAATAATATTTAGGCCCCATTTGGCCATGGAAATTTTTTACTTTTTTTCGGAAAATTATTTCACTTTATTTGGACATCAGCGTTTGGCCATGAAAATTCCAAATAGAACTTCAAATTGTATTTGGAATTTAGAAAACAGCTAAAACCATGTTTTCACTTTTTTTCACTTTCAATACATTCAAACAACTAAATATTTTTTTGTAAAAACTATAACCAAACACAATTCCATCTTCAACTCCAACTTCAAAATTCAAAATAAAGTGAAAAAGGCAAAAGTCATACATAGCCCCCTGTTATACCCCAATTTTAACCGGGTTAATTTAGGAGTACAACATATTGGTGATTCCTATTTATTTTTGTTTTAAGGAGTCGCCATCTAATTAATTTAACGGTGAATTAGGACACATATAGATTAACTAAGGCAAAGTTAAAACTAAACCTCAATTAATAGTCTACTTAACCCGTGTGATTCTAGGTAAGGGCTCTATATTATCCTAAAGGGAAGGGGTTAGGCATTCTTTAGAATTCGTTAACTTACGGTTATCCGACCAAACTTGGGTTAATTAATTAAGAGGAGAATTTGTATAAAAGAGGACTTTGAATGCTATTTTAAGTAAGCTTAAAATGTTGCTAAAATATAGTAAATGCAGTTGAAGATAAGATTTGTAGGAAATTTAATGATTTGCCTATAGATAATAGCTTTTGAGAAAAGGTTTAGCAATTTTAAACTTTGGGATAACTTATGTTGTATGAATGTGACAATGTAGAAGAATCTAGACTTATAAATAGGATTCAACAAGAAGTGAGTTTCCTTTATCCTTTTATTACTTCTTATTAATTATGCTTAATTAAAAGTATGCATGATTGATTCAAACTTGAGGAGTTATCTATAAAATATACTTTATATTTGCCTATTAGTGACTTCTTGGAATTTCTAGGATAGAAGGATAAAACACAATTCTTTTAATTCAAAATATGCAATCATGCTATTTTTTTTTTTTAGAATCAATTATTCGGAAAGTGAGTTGATCGCTAATTATCTTAGATTATCTACCCATTACTAAACCCACTAATGTCTCTAAGATTCATCTAACTTAGCAAAATAAAACATTAGACATACAAGTTAAGTGTAAAAGATAGAATAGGGGAGAGAGTTAAATGGGATCAGCCCATTTTTTAAAGACAACTGCAATTTGTTTGCCATTGGGCTTGGCCCAGAATTCTTTTTTTGTATGCTTGCGGGCCGCTGCTGCTATATACATGTTATTGGGCTTTGGCCCAAAACTCGTTTCTTTCTTTTGAATATAAGCTGCGGACAGGACTGGAGAGAGGAATAATATTTTCGTTGGGCCTTGGCCCAACACTGAATGCGGATGACGAGTCTCTCGAACTCGTATGTGAGGTTCATGCATAAAAAGATACGAGAGAAAAAAGATTAGTATGCAATCAACAATGCTAAACCTACATAATGTAAACTTGAACAAACAAATCAACAACTTGTATACATACTATACATATTTGAGTATTACTTTAACACCATATTACTTTTTGCAATGAGGAAATATTTGATGGTACAGGTAAGACCAGAATTCATACAACACGAAATATGGCATTAGCAGGGAAGTATGAATACCTATTTATGAGCAGACATGACAACATATATTCAAAGGCTAATCCCGGATCATTTTATCACCACAACCAACCTCAACAAACATTACCATTATCTCTTAAAGAGGAGAAATATCGCATATCACAGACTTGTAGATACTCATACTAGCATATTATCCCTTATTGAGTCAAGACATATTCTATACCAAATCCGAATCAGTTGATAGCAAACAGGCAGTGTTCATTAAAAGATCACATCAGGGGGCACTCCCAAGTCCAAAGTAATAGACTGCGTAGCTAGACTGATCCATTGAGGACTTAAGCATATAAACATGGTCAATCTATTCTTATTTATACCACACATGCAACCAGCCCTCATCCTAATCAGACAAACATACAACTAAGGCCTGCCATGAGCTTAACACTGGGTAGAGAAGGCAATACTGACTAAGACAAAATCAAAATCCAAACAAAATACCTTATGAATCAGGCCAGTTTCCTAACATGCAAGATTTTATTTTAGACACGTTTAGGTCAACAAATGATACTTGAATACCTTAAAGACAACACTTGAACACTTTAAAGCGACACGGAACCTATACTCAACACAATTCTCAGCAAAACAATAGCTAAGTGAAATAAGATTCCTTTGAAGGTTACTTAGTTTTAAAGCAGTCTTGGATAAAGAAAAAAGACAGAAAAAACATTCAAAACAGCTTAGTGCACAAGGCTTTAGTAACTACCAAACCAGCACAGGGAGGGAATGTATCAACTCAACATAATTCTTAAAAAAACTACCAATTTGCCAAGATTGACCATATAGAATAAAAACATCAGGTTCAAAGTTTAGGGCAATGAAAAGGAAAACACACTCAAGGAACATACATTCCAGAGAACACTGATCAAAACAGATGACTCCTTAGAGTGCAAGATAGGCTATTTAGGTTGTCTAGATGCTAAACAGCAGCTTACACAATCCCAGCAGGTTCAAACCAATGTTCAAATTAAACACACAGAGGCAGGCAGATATGCAATGTCACAGATAACGAGCAGGGCATTTTGAACAGGGGACATAGGTTTAATAAGAAACGACAGCAAGAGTATACACTAACAAATGAAAGACCAAAATCTGAACTACTTCCTCGTTAAACAACCAAGTTTGAAACTACCACCAGCAATTATTTAATGGGCATTTAGCTGCTTCTTAACAAGATGAACATATATTTATGACCACAACACAATTTGTAATGACATAGATTTGGAATACCATGGGCTTAAAAGAATGTGCTCGATCATAATTGAATCAATAGTAAAATCACAAACCACAATATTGCACCTACTAACAAAGTATTACTAAACTAATGCAGGTTCTGCCAACATAGCTTGAAACCAATCAACATCTAATCTTCATTATGGAATGACCAACCTTGTTATGACAACCAAAATTAATCAGCATGGAATGCTTACTCGATATAATACTGATCTAAAGGACACTTAAGGCAGTTGATCTAACATGCTATACCAATCAACCAATTCAACTTTAATATAGCTAACTGCTGCAGGTAGGTCGAGCATAGAGGGTCAGATTAAAGTAGTCTATGGGGGCCATGAAAACTGGGTCAAGCCGAGATGCCTAGGCAAATTCCATTATCAAACTGAAGCTAAAGTATTAGAAGAAGAGAAATTATTTATGCTGACAACATGAACAGGTTCACACATAATAAGCTTTCATATGCAAAAATGATTAAAGCAACTTGAATTAGATAGGAAGAACACAACTCACACATTTTGAACCGACTAAAATCAAACTACTATGCCCAACATATCCAATGGCATAAAAAGAACTAACTTGGCGACTAAACCATCATGCAGGGTTGATTACATCCAAACTAATGTCCACATACAAATAGGTTTATCTATTAAACTGAGCTAATCAACTCTAACCAAACCACATATAGAATAGCAACTGAAGGATGCGAAAACAAATAGAAAAGGGAAATTACCTTCTCCGGGTGCAGCGAAGTGGGTATGGGGCTTCAGATCTACACTCAAAACATTTCAGATTTGAGGTTGCGAAACTCGGATTCGCAACAACCACAGAACTGACGAAAAAATCGTTTGAGTATTTTTGATTCGATATTTTTTGTGATATTAGGACAGCTAAACAAAAAAAAAACTCTGCAGGGGGTTTCTTGAACCAAAAATCGATTATTAGGGAACTTTCTGAATCAAAGGTCCTGTTCTTTTGGGGTTTCACCAATCAAGATCCAAAAAATCCCCCTTTTTATGACTTCGAAAACGATTATTTATAGGGCGATTGTTAGGGTTTTCGTTTTTACTAGAAGAGAGAGATGAGCGTAGGGGGACAGAGTGAAGTGGAATGACAGTGAGCATGGGGAACAGGAAGGCGTGGGGATGAAAAGGGATGAAACCTTAGGGTTTCATCTCTTTTGTTAAAGAGAATGGGCCAATCGGGTCGGGTAATGATTTGGGATGGACCGGGTTTAAATGGGCACTGGGCTGGGCAAAATTAAAAGTTAATTATTTGGGCTGGTGGTTTGAAGATGTGGGCTTGGAATAAAACGTGGACTGATCTGAAAATTGGGTTGGGGTGAATTAAATTGGGCTGGTAAATTAAAATGATGCCAGGTAAATTAAAGTGTGGACTGGTTTTTGTGGATTGGTCCGAAAATAGTATGAGTTGATTGGGCTACTATATTTAAACAAAGGACCTATTTAAATAACTTGTGTTAAAATATTACTTAACATAAAATATGCAATTATGAGTGCTCGGATAAAAAATAAAAGAAAAAATGGCGTTGTAATAGCCGCGCAATAATATTTCGAAAATCCATAGTAAATAAGCACTATTATTTAATTATTCAAAGATAAAATGTGATACGTGTGCGTAAGCTGGTAAAATGTGCTGAAATGATAAAATGTGAGTTATAATAATATTAATAATAATAATAATAATAATAATAGTGATAATAATAATAATAATGATAATAATAGACTAGTGAAACGCTGGCATTGATAAAGGCTAATAATTATAGTAAAATATAATATATATTTTTTCTAATTTTCCAAAAAATGTTAGAAGCATAAATAGGTATTTCGGAGGAGAAGTGGGACAAAATTGGGTGTCAACACCCCCTAAACTTTGTCACATTTTTCTTTGGGGTATCTAAACCGAGGGTTGTACCTATTGGGTACCTAAACCAGTCCGAATTTGTACCACATAAATACTTTTTGCTGATGTGACAAAAAAAGTGAAATGCACTCTCTTTGGGCGCGTGAAGTACTCTTCAATACTAGTTTTTTTTTTGGTTGAAAGCTTACCTCTTTTAAAATATGACTTAAATTAAAAAAAAAAAAAAAAAACTAAAAACTGGACAGCAGCCCGTCAGTCACGTCCCTCACCCCTCTTCGTCTTCTCCACCACTGCTTCTCTTCTTCAATTTTTTTTTGTTCTTTTGTTTTTTGTTTCTTTTGATTCTTTCTATAAAAATAATTTGTGAATTAGATGTTTCTTTTGATCACCATTTTCTTTATTTTTTCTAAATCTGAAAAGCACCATCACCATCACCATCTTGTTCACCGGAAAAAATGGAGACTCACTGTTAGCACTCTCTTTTTATGAAGTGTGCATTCTCATCTTTCATTGATTAACTTATATTTAGCAAGAATTTTAAAGATTGAAGGACCATAATTTTAGTGATGGTCCAGCGGTGGCCGTCGCCGGATTCGACGGTGAAGAAGTAAAAAAGGATCCTAAGGAGAGGAGAAAGAAAGGGATAAGAAAGGAGGGGTGGGTTTTTGAAAGGCATTGGTGGACCTAAATGAAGGAAGAAAAGGGGAATAATTGTTGGTGGGGTGGGCGGATGACTGCTGGGGGGTGAGGGGACGGCGGTTGGGGGTGGTAGTCCGGCGGCCAGTGGTAGGCGAGCCGCGGTCGGAGATGAAAAAAGGGGGGGGGGGGGTGGGGGTGGGCGAAGGAGATGAAAATAGAGGGGGGGGGGGGGTGTTGTATAATTTGTTTTTTAATTATTATGATGAACCCTGCCACCACGTGTCATGTTTTCATTTGACAAAGTTGCCACGTCATAGAGAGTGTAATACACTCTCCTAATTTTGCTGAGTATTGTGAAAAAGGTATCCAATAGGATCAAATTCGGACTGATTACCTATTAGATACAACCCTCGATTTAGGTACTCTAGAGGAAAATGTGGCAAAGTTTAGGGTATCTATGACAAATATTTGGTTTTCGTGGCCAAACGCCTACTTTACTACTACTTAGAAGAGGGAGTTTGGTCGTCCCTCTTCGTCGTAGTTGATGGGCCCCATAAAAAAAATAAAAAATTTGGGCCCTATATTAAACAGGCCATAAAATAAAATAAAAATTGTGGATCCCATATATATTAAACAATAATTAATATTTAAAAAAAAAAGTGAGCCCCATATTAAACACCATGCGTATTCGTAACAAACACTAATATAATAAAGTTTTAAATACGGAGCATAAACTAAAAAATTGTGGATCCCATATATATTGATCCCATATATATTAAACAACAACTAATATTTTTAAAAAAAAGTGGGCCCCATATTAAACACCATGCGTATTCGTAACAAACACTAATATAATAAAGTTTTAAATACGGAGCATAAACTACAATGTTATATTAGTCGTATTTTGAACATAATATCCCATATTGACAAAATCAAGCAACATATATATATATAAAAAAAAGGGTGCAGACTTTGTATTCTTAGCAAACACTAATATAATAAAGTTTTAGATGCGGAGCACAAATTACAATGTTATATCAATCGTGTTTTGAACATAGTACATATAAATACAAACATAGTATCCCATATTGACAAAATCAAGCAACATATAAAAAAAAAAAAAGGTGCAGACTTTGTATTCTTAGCAAACACTAATATAATAAAGTTTTAGATACGGAGCACAAATTACAATGTTATATCAATCGTGTTTTGAACATAGTACATATAAAAAAAAATAAAAAATTTGGGCCCCATAAAAAAAAATTGTAAAAAAAATAATTGTGAGCCCCATATATATTAAACAACAACTAATATTAAAAAAAATGTAGGCCCCATATTAAACACCATCCAGTATTAAAAAAAATGTGGAACCCACCACATCCAAACTCACGGGAAAAAAAAAAGTGAACCCCATATTAACAAAATCAAGTAATATTAAAAAAAAAAGTGAATCCCATATTAAAACAAACAATGTTAAAAAAAATTGTGGGCCCCATATTAAATACCGTGGGTATTCGTAGCAAACACTAATATAATAAACTTTTAAATACGGAGCACAAACTACAATGTTATATTAATCGTGTTTTGAACATAGTATCCCATATTGACAAAATCAAGCAATATATATATATATAAAAAATGAATCCCATATTAAAAAAATAAACAATGTCAAAAAAAAAAAAGTGCAGACTTTGTATTCTTAACAAACACTAATATAATAAAGTTTTAGATACGGAGCACAAATTACAATGTTATATCAATCGTGTTTTGAACATAGTATATATAAAAAAAAATAAAAAAAAATTGGGCCCCATATTAAACAGGCCCATTAAAAAAAATAATTGTCGGCCCTATATATATTAAACAACAACTAATATTAAAAAAAATGTGGGCCCCATATTAAACACAATCCAGTATTAAAAAAAAAAGTGGAACCCACCACATCCAAACTCATGGAAAAAAAAAGTGAACCCCATATTAACAAATTCAAGCAATATTAAAAAAAAAAGAAATCGTGGGCCCCATATTAAACACCGTGCGTATTCGTAGCAAACACTAATATAATAAAGTTTTAAATACAGAACACAAATTACAATGTTATATTAATCGTGTTTTGAACATAGTATCCCATATTGACAAAATCAAGCAATATATATATATGTAAAAAAAAAATGAATCCCACATTGTGGGCCCCATATTAAACACCATCCAGTATTAAAAAAAAAATGGAACCCACCACATCCAAACTCAGTGGAAAAAAAAATGAACCCCATATTAACAAAATCAAGCAATATTGAAAAAAAAAAAAGTGAATCCCATATTTAAAAAACAAACAATGTTAAAAAAAAAAAACGTGAGCCCCATATTAAACACCATGCGTATTCGTAGCAAACACTAATATAATAAAGTTTTAAATACGGAGCACAAACTACAATGTTATATTAATCGTGTTTTGAACATAGTATCCCATATTGACAAAATCAAGTTGTTATGTTCATTAAATATACTTAAAATATTTATATTTTAAAATTAGATAGAATTTAATATAAAAGATAACATGACAAGTAAAATGAGCTAAACCGAGAATATTTACTTAAAAAATTAAAAAATAGTATTTCTTCGTTTAGATAGAAAATCAATTTCTACAACAAGTCTTCTCTTTTAAAAAATATTAATAAATTTGCCGATTTTGTATTCGTAGCAAACATTAATATAATAAAATTTTAGATACGGAGCACAAACTACAATGTTATATTAATCATATTTTAAACATAACATATACTATATATATATATATATATATATATATATATATATATATATATATATATATATATATATAATCAATATTCAAAGACAACTATATACACATAGATGCACTGTAATCTAAAGTGCTCACGGCACACAAGCGGTCTAGTAAATTTAGAAACTTTGCATTGGAGTGAAACGGACCATGTACAAATATAAAAAAAAGGTTTCCAAAATTATTTAACGGTCAAGATAAACACAAGTCAAGAGTTCCAATCTACACGCCGTTAACGTTAAAATCTTTCAAGCCAAAAAAAACAAGAAAAATAAGAAGAAAGACGGTGACGGTGGACGCTGAAAGTTCCCCGTTCCTGCAGATCGACCTCTTTCTTTCACACACCCCCCCCCCCCCCCTTCCAATTCTTTCTTTCTTTTATCTCCGCTTCCCAAACGTGGTCAAATCAAATCATTTACACAAGGTCCAATTTTAAAAAAATTTACACAACACCTTTTTTACGTCACGTTGCCAGGTTTCAATGCAACTATCTAAATCGGCAATTATTGAATGATTGGATCCGATTGAAACCTTTCTTAGATACAATTTTTTGTTCGTAAATATTTTTGTCCTTTGTTTATTGAAATTGAAATTGCTAGGATTGTTGACAATGTGTGATTAATATTTGATAGGATGAAGGAGCTTGCTATGTGATTTGAGGTTTGGATCGAGTGAGTCAAGAAAATGGCGTGGTTTAGTCGGGGACTTGATTTAGGGAACTTGGATCTTGCCGGTGCGGTGAATAAGCTGAGTGAGAGTGTTAAAAACATCGAAAAGAATTTCGACACTGCACTTGGTCTTGAAGAGACTTCTGGTTCTACTAGTACCAATGAAGGTATCATTTCGATCATTATTATTATACTTTTCATATTTTTAGCTAATACGCGCTTATGTTGGTCTAAACTTCCCTGAATACATCAAAATGAATCAACCAATGATGCCTCTATGGCTCTATCCTAAAAAAAAAAAAAAAAAACAGCCCGGTGCACTAAGCTCCCGCTATGCGCGGTGTCCGGGGAAGGGCCGGATCACAAGGGTCTATTGTACGCACCCTTACCTTGCATTTCTGCAAGAGGCTGTTTCCACGGCTCGAACCCGTGACCTCCTGGTCACATGGCAGCAACTTTACCAGTTACGCCAAGGCTATCCTAAACATAATTGGATTTCAGCTTGACAAATGTAATGTTTATTCCACACTTATCAGTGTACTAATATAAAGTCCTTAACCAGATTAAAAAGAGTCTTGGGGAACACCTGGTGCTATTGTAAGTGTAACCCCAAGTAGATCATAGATTTTGCAAAGAATTTCATAGTACTGATAGCCTCTATATGCACGATATTGCCTGTGTGTTTGTGAATCAGGGGTCTTAAACTCCTGATAAATGCTACAGCATACAGACACTGATTTATGAATGAAGGCACTCTAAGTTCCTTTGAAGTCGGGGGCATAAGATTTTAAATTGGTTTAGAAAACTGGGTTAATGTGTTTGGAAGAGTACTTTTGGAAAATTTGTGTGTTTGGATAAGGCTTTGTTCTCTAGGTTGTGTATGAATAAGGTCGTTTATTAAAATCGACTGGTTACGTTAGATTGTTTTGAGGAATCAAATGTATGCTTTTGCAAAACTGAGTTTGAGTTGGTTTTGTTTCGGGAAAATGGAAACAATTTGGTTTTGCGAAAACTGGTTAGTTTGCGTAATTAAGTTATTAGAAATGATATCCGAAAACATTTTTGCCAGACTGAATTAGAATATATTGGAGTACATTTTTTGACACAGATCTTTCTAAATGCTTTATGAAAGTTTAAACAGTTGGGAGTTTGCTTTCTCAACCAAATGTTGGACTTTGAGAGTAATCTATGGAAGAACCAATTGCATCTGCGTATATAAAATATAGATTCCTGATTTTTTGGTTCCTCTTTCTTAATTTTCTTTTTGAGTGAGATATTAGTTGCCTTTGCATGGTTTCAGTTCAATTCATTTCTTCACGGATAACATATCTCGGAGTACATGCGGCAAATCTAGTTATCAAACTTCAACTCAACTAGAACTGACATAATAGCTTTCTGTTCATTTTGGTAGCTATTACTGATGTTGTAGTTTGGTTAAAGCTGCACTGAATCTGTAAGGTTTTGCTTCTGCTGGCCTAGTTCTAAGCAATCAACCTCAGTGTCCTCAATAGCTCACATTTTAGTTTTGCATCATCGCATAAGCTCTGCAACATTCATTTCTAGTGGAAAAAATTAGTAAAAGAGCAGTTATCAGTACTTGGGGTTGGGCATAAGCTCTGATGAGAGAGTAACACCGTCATGTTAGAGTGGGTTTGGGCTGCAACCCTAGATCTTGGATGGCAAGACTAAGATAAAAGGTACTTACAGGCCTCTCAGGGCTCCAACATCAAGAAATTCGGAGATGAGTGAATGAGAGAATATGAGAGTATCAGATCCACTTGATAAAAAATAAAAATAAATGAGAGTATCAGATCCATTGGGTGTGTCCGTCAATGATTAAGTGGTGGCCACATGAAATCTCAATACTGTATTGATGATTGAATTGAACTCCACAGTTTAGAAATAGTGAATGGCCTTAAAAGGTTGTGACTAACCTATTAATTACAGAAAGAAAATTTGGAAGACATTGGTTATCACATAGACAAGCTTTTGCATGGCGGAGAGCTTTGGAATAGAGTGACACTTTGTATCTTTGAAGTTAGAAGGTTCCTAATATAGGTACGACATAAACTGATGGCAGATGTTTGTTACTTACACACTCAGACACTTGCATGTTGTATTAAGCAAATGTCATCCGGAAATATAAGCAAATGTTGTATTTATTTGCTGCTTGTCTTACCAGTATATTACATTGTTGCATTTCTTAGGAAAAGTCAAATTTCAGGGCTGACTGATTTATTAATGCCTCCCTTTCTCTCTTCCTTATAAAAAAATAAAATAAAAATGCTGTGATGGCATGGCAGCTTCAGGTTTATGGCCTTCAACTACAGATAGGAAGGCCTTATTTGATCCTGTTATGTCTTTTATGGGACAAAAAAGTGAGGAGACTGCTGAAGAATCTATAGAGAAAGTTGAGTCATCAAAGCCCACCTTGCCCGCAGGGGAAGTAGTTGAAGATTCAGCTGAATCTTCAACTCAACATGATGTGGTTCCTAAAGAATCAAAGGAAGAAAACAAGGACGTTAATGAAGGAACTAAAACGGCTGAAGAATCAATTGAAGAAGCACAAAATGTTGATGAGAAATCAAACCAAATGATATCTGCTGAAGAAGAAAATAAGGAAGCAAGAGCTGATGATGTCAAACTAGACTCTGCTGTAGAAACGAAAGTTGAGAGGGAGGAGCAAAGAAGTGTTTCCGGAACAGATGAAAGAAAAGCTGAAATTAATTCACTGGCTGAAGCATCGAAGGTCAATATAGAGCATGATCAGGAAACATCTCCAGAAATCCTCCAAAAGAATGTTCCAGAGGAAGAGTCATCTGAAAACCTGCAGTTGGTTTCTTCCCAATCATCAATTGCTTTATCTCAAACTGAAGTTGGTATCCTGCTGCTTGCTGATTCACAGGAAAATACAGATAATGTCAGGGAACAGAAGAAAGAAGTAACTGAGGAATCTCTTCCTATTCAGTCACAGTATGCATCAAGTGACCCTGCAGACAGGCAACAGAAGAAAGAAGTAACTGAGGAATCTCTTCCTATTCAATCACAGTATGCATCAAGTGACCCTGCAGACAGGCAACAGAAGAAAGAAGTGACTGAGGAATCTCCTCCGGTTGAATCACAGGATGCATCAAGTGACCGAGCAGATAGTGCAAGACCTTCTGTTTCAGATTCTGTAACTGCCAGTGAAGGTGGAAGTTTTGAAGAGCATTCTAACAGGAGCTTTCTTGGTGACCAGCACTCAGATGAAGGTCTGAAGAGGGTATCTGATTCAGTTATGCCTGAAAATGAGCCGGTTAGTAGACCTGTTGAGGTTACCCAGCGAGTAAATGATCATGAGACTGACGTTAAAGAACGCTTGAGCTCGGGAAGCAACTCTTCAGATGTTACAGATTCAGTGGTTGAACTGGAGAAGCTGAAAAAGGAGATGAAAATGATGGAAACTGCATTACAAGGAGCTGCTAGACAAGCTCAGGTATGTACACGTGCTCTTTTAACTGAAATTTGCACACCTGGTGCTCCTCAGCATCAGCGGTAGCACAGGATAAAATGCTGAACCCAACAGGGCAATATCAAGGTTCTGAATCTACTTGAGAATATGAATTTTTGTGTTGTCTGCACTTGAAGTAAGCAAGTCCAATAATTCACGCTGTGTGACCTAATGATTAGCTGAATCCCACTCATCTTCAATTATTTCTCCCAACTTGTGAGGTCATGGATAAAATTTGCCTCAATGAGTTGAATTTTGATTAAAAGGTAGCTTCAGTTCAAAAAGTCTTGATTTCTGTAGCATTGACACATTTTCATTGACACATTATTCTCTTGCACTTGTCAAATATAATATAGTTTCCCATCTTGAGGTCCCAAATGTCTGAAAACATGGATATTTTTTCCATAGTTCGTGGGTCCTTATAAAGTTGTGTAGCTTCATACATTTAATTGCAATTATCTCTTTCTTATTATGCAGGAGGATTATTCCAAAGCCAATTAATATATTTTATGTTTTGGGGTGATTGGGACTTGTGTGCTTAACTTCTTAATAACCAAACTTACTGTTATGCCACATACTTGAAAAAGGAATTCAGTTGGTGTGTTAGACCTGATTCTTAGTTCTTGTTTATAAAATAAACATTCAACGAGCTGACATGTCACTGTTTTTCCTCAGGCAAAAGCTGATGAAATTGCGAAGTTGATGAATGAGAACGAGCAATTGAAGGCTGTTACTGAGGATCTGAGAGTAAGTTCCCATCATTTTAAAGTGCTTCTGTTGCTTAGTGTCACTTGACTCACATCATTGATGATTTGATTAAACTGCTCTCACATCAATATGCGCTGCATTTTCTCTTAGACAAATGCTAGCTTCTCTCCTGTTTGTCAGATGACTTGTGCTTTGTATGCTATGTCATTCTCTCAGAATTACTAGTTTCCTGTAATTTGGGCGACAATCATCCCTGTCAAGCAATTATTCTGTCGTTAATTTTGTTTCTCCTTTAGTATTAACATCATATGTGTAATTGGGTCTGTAATTGCTTCTGGGATCAGCATACCACGTGCCAATGCATGTGTGTTTTCTAATGGATACATCATACATGGTTATAATGGATCCAAACTTCAATTAGTTCTTTTGTTAATTTTTTTTTGAACTGATGAGTTTCAATGCAGTTTTTAATTTTTTTTTTTCTAATATCCCATCCCTGCAGCTTTCCTCTTATGTGTACTTAGGTTCATCTTTAAGCCCTCAAAATTCCCTTCTATGGGAAACTTCACCCCACTCCCAATTTTATATCTCTCTGCTTACACACACTAATTTCTACAGAGGAAGTCCAATGATGCAGAAGTTGAATCTCTGCGAGAAGAGTACCATCAGAAAGTTTCTGCTCTTGAGAGAAAGGTGTGTTGACAGGAATGTTTCAGCTTGCTTTATGACTTGATCATCAGCCTTTTCACATCGCAGCAGTAATATGAATTTTTGAAAGACAGTTTGTTTGAGCTTTCATCTTGTTGCATACTTTAGCTACTTCATTTAGGCATCACTAAATTGCTCTGCTTCATCTTTTATGCCTTTAACTTTTTCATATTTTATGCTTGCGGATTCTGTATACTGCGTGTGTGGTCCTTAGACTCTTAATTTTTAAATGGTTATAGTAAACTCTAAGGATACATGACTGTCTTGCTGACGGATGAAGAAGTGAAGACAATTGTGCCTGTAATGGGTCGAATCCCTTTAATGCCATTCAATAAGACCTTATTAACTACATATATGAATTGGGGCGAGGAGCTTGGACCCTCGAGAATCCGCATACTGCCACGGGAGAGCATTCTTTGGTGACACTTCTTGCTTTTATTAAAAAAATAAAAAATAAAAAATAAAAGTAGAAGCAGCTTATTTATGCTGCACAGAGATGATATTGGGAGAATAAGATATAGATTTTGTTGGCTGGTAATATTCCATCCTTTCAAGTTAATTGATAATTTTGAAGAAACTGCCCCACCCTTTCCGAGTATATATTTACTGCTGAAACCTCATATCTACTTTCTAGAATTGCAGTTCCCCAGTTTTTTTTTCTTCAAGCAAATCCTCCTTTCCCATCAAGTTTAATCTTTGTCCGTGGCATGCTTGATGGCATCATTGTTATTTGTTCCATTAATAAAACTAGAGGGCTGATTAGCATTTCTGTTTGTTATTAAAAGGGGAACATGGAATGCGTCCTAACATTTTTGTTAAATGTGGTACTAATGATATTTTGTTTGACATTCAATTATTTCAGGTTTATGCTCTCACCAAAGAAAGGGATACACTTCGCAGGGAACAGAATAAGAAAAGTGATGCTGCAGCTCTTCTCAAAGAGAAGGATGAGATAATTAATCAAGTAATGGCTGAAGGTGTGACAAAGTCAAGACTCTCTCTCTAAAAGTGGTTTTGATACATTGCACTATCATTTTGCCTTTGTTTCACATGAAGCTTTCCTACTAAATGTGGCATATAAGACAATTATACAGTTAAGAACAAGGTAAATTTACATTAATCTTTAGGTGGTATCTTTGTTTTTAACTAAACTAAAGCTTAGATACCATGCTTATGCTAGAGCGTGGATCATACTTGCCGAATAACCAAAACAAGGGGTGGGTCATACTTGCGGTAAATATGTATGTAGGGTCTAACAAAGATTTGAAACAGGAAGAAGGCTCAATGGTGATGCTTTAAGAAGTTGATGCAGTATGTTAGGCTCAGAGGGATTCTATCTGTTCTTCAACTTTATTTCATTAGGAAAATTAAAATTCAAGATTGGTCGAAATGGCGAAATGGCTGTTTGGGTGTAGTCTGATGATCGGGAAATCTAGGTACTCATGTCCTAACTATGAGTTCCCTGGAAGAACTCTGAAGTTTGTGCATGCTGGAAGTTACATCATATTTGGACTTTTGTGAGAAACTTTCTATTATTTTGTGCTGCCGTGGCTGAACCTTTGGCTAGAGTCTCTCTCTCTCTTTTTTTGATTGGTTGCCTTTGGCTTGAGTTTCCTTCTTACAGTTTAGTCCCTGGGTAACACGTGTATCAGATTATTTTGAGAAATATCTTGATTCCTTTAAAGTTTGTATAAGCCCTATATTCAATGAGATATATAGGTCTAAAACGTATTGTTTATTCCAGGTGAGCAGCTTTCGAAAAAGCAAGCAGCCCAAGAAGCTCAGATGAGGAAGTTAAGGGCACAGGTGTGGAATCAGGCATACTCATTATTTCATTTAAGAAATCATATTTATAAGTTTTAACAAATCTTCCATTTGTTCTGAAAGTTAGATCAGAGAGCTTGAAGAAGAGAAGAAAGGATTGCATACCAGGCTTGAGGTCAGTCATTTATATTTGCTGTACTGACCTGATTGTAGACATTGTGAGGGTTGTCTGAATTTTTTGTTGTCAAATAACAAGAGGTATCTGGACTTCTTTCAGCTCTCCTATTGTGGCTAATGTGTTCTTTATGTTGAAATGTTGAATTCCTTGTTTTCATTTTCACAAAATGTTTTCTCAGAGTTTTCAGCTAAGTTATTCTTAGTTTTAACATGCCTACTATACTAATCTGAGAGTCGAAATAGTTTTTAAAACTAACCCTAGCTGCAGCTGTAGTTCATTTGGAAAGGGGAGAAGTGTTCAAGATCTGTTTGGTATGAAGGAAGATATTTGGGAAGATGAGTCACTTTTTTTGGGGTTCTGTTGCCGAAAAATATTATCCACCAAAAGGAGGGGGAAGGGGGAAAATGTTTTCCCTTACATATGTATGGATGTTATTTTCCCCCACAGTTATCACAACTTCTCACTTCATAGCATTGTTCTGACCAAAACTAAGACATTATTACAGATCTTTATACCAAAAAAAATTCATCAACATACTATCAGATTTGCTACCATTATTCTCAACTCTTTGATACGTGTTTTCTTATAGAAACTATTTTCTACGCACTGATCAACCACTGGGAAACATTTTTTCATAAAGATATCTTTCAGAAAATGACTTTATCTACATCGTACCAAACACATTCAATATTTTCTGATAGTTCTGCTTGGGTAGCAGTAACTTGAGTACTTTCAGAAGATTCTCTTTTCACCTGGTCGTTGTTTTAAGTGAGGTAGCCTTTCATTTTAGAAGATGCCTTTTTGCTAACCACTTGAGTAGAATCACGCAAGGTGAGTATCTTACAGAGCAGGCAGGACACGACTTTTGAAGGAACACCCTTAAAGAAATTTGGATTACTTGTTACTTTACTTCAATGTTCCTCATTGGGTTGTTGAGCTGTTAAAGGAAATTTAGAGCTGTTCTGAGATCATTCTTAAAGTCTTGTCACTTAACAAGTGTTCAGCTGAGGGTTGATTGCTTTAAATTTTTTATTTTTTTATTTTATGTTGGGATCATGGTAGAAGTTGTGATTTCAAGCTACATGCTTTTGCCTTTCCTAGGTTGAAGAGAACAAAGTAGAGAGTATAAAGCGGGATAAGGCAGCAACAGAAAAGTTGCTTCATGAAACAGTAGAAAAACATCAAGCAGAGCTTGCAACTCAAAAAGAATACTATACTAATGCTTTAAATGCTGCAAGAGAAGCAGAAGCTTTAGCTGAGGCACGGGCTAACAATGAAGCTAGAACTCAACTAGAGGGCCGTCTGAGAGAGGCTGAAGACCGTGAAGCCATGCTTGTTCAGGCACTTGAAGAATTAAGGCAAACACTTAGCAGAACGGAGCAGCAGGTTTATATCCTTGACTAGAGTCCTATCGGGGTTCGTCCATCTAATTCCCCGGGGCCTAACATTTTTTTCACATGCAGGCAGTTTTTAAGGAAGATATGCTGCGCAGAGACATTGAGGATCTCCAAAAAAGATACCAAGTATAACTGCTTTCTTTTTTGCAACTTTTTCTGCTTGACTATAACTGCTTTCTTTTTTGCAACTTTTTCTGCTTCACTACTTAATTATGTTTCCTTTACATATACTTGTCCTTCTGTGTTTAGGCCAGTGAACGTCGATGTGAGGAGCTGATAACACAAGTTCCCGAATCTACTAGACCTCTTCTCAGGCAGATAGAAGCCATGCAGGTCCTACTGCAGCTGAGATGTTATTTTCATATCCTATAAAAGGTCAGGGTATGTGGACCGCCTTTTTAATGTGTATGTTTTATGCCTCTTCATTGATTACAGGAAACAAACGCCAGAAAGGCTGAAGCTTGGGCTGCTGTTGAGAGAACTTTGAATTCACGTCTTCAGGTTTTAAGAAAAACATATAGAAACTTTATTTATAGTTGAAACTCGAAGCGATTCTTAACATTACGCTGCAGGAAGCCGAGGCAAAAGCTGCAACTTCAGAGGAAAAGGAGCGATCTATTAATGAACGCCTTTCTCAAACCCTGTCTCGAATCAATGTTCTTGAGGCTCAGGTTCTTTTACCTATTGCTTTGAAGCTGCTTTCATAGAGCCTCTTCCCAGGCATTTGCTTACAAATGAAGTATTGCAGATATCTTGTCTTAGAGCTGAGCAGACACAGCTAACAAGGTCCCTTGACAAAGAGAGACAGAGGGCCGGAGAGAACAGGCAAGAATATCTTGCTCTAAAGGAGGAAGCTGAGACTAATGAAGGTCGTGTGAATCAGCTTGAAGAAGAAATTAAAGAACTGAGAAGGAAACACAAGCAGGAATTACAAGAAGCATTAACTCACCAGGAACTCCTGCGGCAGGTAACCATATTATGTTTTACTTTCCTATTAATTAGCTGTGTCAATACCTTTTTGCATCTATGATGCTTGTGGTTTTACATGCAGTATAATGTAAATATGATCAAGATGCTTCAATAGAAGAATATGCAAATCTCCTTTTGTTGATTTACTCGTTTTTTTTATAAATCAGCTAATGGTTGGCCTTCTTGACTTCTGGATTAGTTTATTCTTTTTTATGTTTTCAGATCTGCTGAATGGTCTTTTAGCATGTCAGTGGCAGTAAAGTTCCTGTCACTTGTGGTTTGCCACTACAATTGTCATTGTTCCCCTTTAATCTTGTCTTCCATAGCATCAAAATAAAGACAGATAAGGAAAATTCTTCTTATATAAGCAAGGACATAAGTTTAGTAATTGTATCACTTAGTGAGGCCCGTTTAATTACCAAGAGTCAGAGCTGCAGATGAAGCTATTCATCCATGTACGGTAACTCTTTATATGATTTGACTCTATTGTTCTCCTACGCTGAAGTCTGTGCTTCTTAACCTTGATGGTGAAGGAAGAGAAATGTTATGTAGGATGGCAGTAGAAGAACCTTTATCACATATGTATTGGTGAAATCTATTTAGACTGGATTAATACCTGGAGACAACATAGGATTGCTTGCAACTTTGGTATTGATACTTTAATTTTATTAATGAAAAGTGCATGTCTGAGACAGCTGTCACCAAATGTTTTACAGGAGTTGGAGCGGGAGAAAGCTGCTCGTTTGGATCAAGAAAGGGCAGCTCGTACTACTAATTTTGTGCCTGATCAAAGCCCAATAACGAGGCAGAAATCTGGGATAGAAAATGGTAGTTAGTACGAAAATATAGTTTTTAATGTGATGCTCCATATATTTATGTTTTCCGATGTTTAACAATCAACTAGCTGCAGGAAGTTTGACACGCAGACTTTCAAGTGCTAGCAGCTTGAGTAGTATGGAAGAAAGCTATTTTCTGCAAGCATCTTTGGACTCGTCTGACAATTTATCTGAGCGTAGAAATGCATTTGATGGTAACATGAGTCCATACTTTATGAAGAGCATGACACCTGCCCTTCGCCAGAAGGAAGGGGAACTTGCGTCCTATATGTCTCGACTGGTATGGATCCTCCGACTGATTCTTTTAATCGCATATTATCTGAACTCATGCTATAATTTTGAAGTTTTAGAAGACCTCTTTTCACTGTGTGTTGTTAAGTTGAAAGGAAAAATAGTCTTGCATGAAAACATAGAACTGAAAGCTTTAGAAGACCTCTTTTCGCTGTGTGTTGTTAAGTTTATTCACTAGTAGCTATAATATTATTAATGAACCATAGGAGCTAAAGTTTTCAGTTCTATGTTTTCATGCAAGACTATTTTTCCTTTCAACTAGTTTTTTTTCCATTTGGCCTTCTAGTTCTGACTTATTGATTCTTCCAGGCATCTATGGAAGCCATCCGTGACTCCCTTGCGGAGGAGTTGGTTAAAATGACTGCAGAGGTCAACTCTTTTTTCCAGATCTCTAACTTCTTTTTCCTTTTTTCTTAGAGCTTTCCCTCAGTGCTGTCTCTTGCTTTTTCTTTTTTGATAAGGTAATCATTAGAAATAGTCTTTTGTATTTGTTTAGTGTGAAAAGCTACGTTCAGAAGCTTCCATGCTGCCTGGCATCCGAGCAGAGCTAGATGCACTTAGGAGGAGACACTCGGCAGCTCTTGAATTGATGGGTGAACGTGATGAGGAGGTACAAACTAATTTTTTCTATATGGTTCATGATTTTTTTATGCCACTATTATGTTTCTTGATGATCTCAAATTTGGCTTTATAAAGGGAAATCTCACAAAATGTTATGTGATATAAATCACTTGTATAAACTGTATGAATCACCTCAACAATAGTGAGTCGTACATTTTAGACGAGTAATTTGTGCACATTCACCTTTCAACATTTTTTTAAACAATTAGTTCCCTTGTTTCTTTTTGAAAGGTCTGGTTCCATTTTTAGTTACTTCTTTTATTTTGGATCTGTGCAAATTGCCACCTAAAATATGACTTATGGTGAAAAGAAAAGAGTTATACTTCTCCTACCTTTGCCTTTAAAGTCTGCTCTACTAGAGGTCTCATTTTGCTCTGGTTCCCAGGCTTACCACTGGGTAGGTTAAGAGCCAGTTGATATAGGATGTTGTCGTCCTTTTCTGTAATCTTTTTCTGTTCTGTTCTTTTCGTTGCATATGTGAGTATTTTCCTGTATATTAAAGGTGTTAGTCTTTTAGATTTATATTTAAATTATACCTTATACCTTATAAAAAATATGTATATTAAATTAAATGTCGATTCTGCAAGTTATTTCAAGTGCATATTAGTGCGAAAACACTTGGGCTTTAAACAATTACCTGATTTCCTTAATTTGGCATTGTAGAGATGAGTAATTTTACCTGTTTGTTAGGGACAGTTCTCCATGTCTGGAGATCATTCTTGCTTCATTCCTTTAAAGGATCTTCAATCTAGTTAGATGTCGGCTATTTCAGTTTCTTCATTCTTTGTGAAATTATTGTATCTTCTGCACCACATTGTAAAAGAATAGGTTACATCTTTCTTTTTCACTCATTTTTTTTTATAAAATACCTTTTTGCACCACTAAACTGCTTGAAATGCTGAAGTGCCCCTTTTCCTCCAGAATAGCACAATCCGCTCGTAGCAGCTGCTGCCATATATGCTATTTTTACTGTATTATCATTGAAAATGTGCCTCATACATTCTCCAGGTGTTATATACTCTAGAAGTTCCTTGTTCTACTCCCCTAATATCTCTGCCTTTTCGCTCTTTCTCTATTTGTTGATACATATTCCTCCTCCTCTAGCTAAGCGCAGCCCTCCATGTACAAACCAGCACACTTTAGACAGTGATGCAAATTCTTTAAACAATGGAAGTATGATACAGATTATGGGCTTGGCTGATGTAGGCTTGATCATCTAAAGTTCGGTTAATTGAATCATAATTTCTAGTTGTTCAATGTTATCCCATCATACTTGAATTTGACAAGACTATGCAGTAGCTATTTGGTTTTACTGCCACGTGCAGCTGTCCAAAGGGAGATTAGTCATCACGCAGGGATGTAACTGGTCAAGTACCCCTTATGTTTGGTGTATTTATAGATAAAATGTCCATTTGAAATCTAATCTATGTTCACAATGAAGTGTCTATCTTTATGCATAATGCTCTTTGAATATTTTATTCACTGGACTTGTACTTGTGATAGTTGGAAGAACTTCGTGCCGATATTATTGACATGAAGGAGATGTACAGAGAGCAAGTAAATATGCTCGTGAATAAGGTATAGCGTTGCTCAATTGCTTCGTTCAATCCTTTCCTTTGCGTACTGTAAATTCACGTTTTACTCCCTACATTCTTGCAGATCCAGGTGCTTAGCTCATCACTGAGTGCCACCTGACCGAGCTGATCGGTTGCTATGTGGTTTTTCTGTTCTGTTCATCATGGAGGTTGCTGCAGTGTATGTGATGTATCACATTAATTTTGGGCACGATAATTCTTATGTCACCAGTTTGTTATAAATCTATAGAGGAACCACCTTTTACAGGTTTTCTGTTGTAACTTTAAGAGTGAATTGTTGTATAGCATATTCTTTTAACAGTGGCGTATTGGCTTTATTAAGCTTGATAAACTGTTCTCAATTATTCCCAAGTTCAAGAAAGGGGACTTGACACTTTAAGTACCGCATTTGGGCAAAAATGGTTTGTCTACATCAACTTTAATCTAGGTAGGAATTTATGCACCTTGACTAACGAAGGTCTAATTTTCAGATTGAATTTGAATCTGAAAAGAAAAAAGATATGCTGTGTTCCACATTTCACGGCGATGTTTTGCTATCCGTGTCTCTGTATGAATCCAAGGAAGAGAATCTAAGAAGACGAGAAAATCAAGAAATGAACAGAAATCAAACAAGTTCCACTGTTGCACACCTAGAAGGGAATGCAATTTCTTTTTGTCTAGTTAGAATGGATTAGTCATATAAACCTACCCAATTAACAATTTATCACGAGTGACTGGGTTTTCTGGTCAGTGGTCATAGTCATATTGAAAAAGTGTTTGTCTTTAGTAAATGTTACCTAGAGCCCGTTTTGGATTGACTTATAAGTTGGCTTATAAGTTGTTTTCAGCTTTTTTGAGTGTTTGGCTGGCCAGCTTAAAGTCATTTTATGCTTAAAATAAGCTCAAAAAAATAATTGAACCCATTTGACTTAATTTATCTAAAGCAGCTTATAAGCTGAAAACAGCTTATAAGCCAAAAAAAATAAGTTGGACTACCCCAACTTATTTTTTTCAGCTTATAAGCTGCAAACAGCTTTAAGCTGTAAGCCAATCCAAACGGGCTCCTAATCTTTCGCTCTATAAGAGTACTAAGTGAAAGGAGATTGTTTAGACTACTTAATCAATAATTTAACATAACTGATCTGTTTTGCTTTTAGTTTTGGAATCATAATCATTGGGGGATTTCACTTTCCCTTTGGTTGTAAATTGTGTTAATGGGATGTAAAATTCTAAAGTCTATACAAAGGTAAGAAAAAGATGCTAGAGACATGAGAAATTTCTGAAACATATCTTTAACGGAATTCAAGAGAAAACCATACCATAAGTTGGGAGAACTAAGCACGTGAGGAAACAGATTGTCAGGGGCGAGATATTTTTATAAAAATAAAGTAAACCAAGCACGTTAATTTAATATTAAAGCCTAATATGTATCTTTAACGTGAGCACACATTAAAGCAGTTGTGATTTATTTACAAAGTTTTATGTAAGTGGTACAGGTTCTTTCTTTTCAGCTGAAAATGAAATAATATCAGTTAGATCCTTCCTTTTTTCTGAAGCAAAAGCTACACCTTTTGTTCAAATATATATTACACCGTCTATTCTAATTTAAGTGAGGCATTTTTCTGGTTAGTTTATTCTAAAAAGAATTATATTTTATTCTTTTATAATTAAAATAATTTGATTTTAAACTTTAAGACAACAACATCATTTCAGGTAATCCCACAAGTAAGGTCTTGGGAGGGTAGTGTACGCGAGTTCGGAACCAAAATGCCCAAAAAAAAATCATTTTGAACCAAAACACCCCAATAAAAAAAAAGTTATCAAAGTACCTTTAGCGCAGTAAAATACTGCGCTATAGCACTTCACGGAGACGGAGCCGTTAAGTGCTATACAAATGTTTCTCTCACCTATAACGCAGTAAAATACTGCGCTATAGGAGTCCGTCATTTTCCATAACATCACATTTTCACTCCTCTTTACATAGTTTGTCTTTTTTTACGTAGTTTAGCCGTATATTAATCATGCTTTGAGATTCTGAAACTTCAATATTTTATATAGAACTCTAGTTATATTTGTACAATTAATAAAATAGGCTCAACACATCAACAATACGCAATACTTTGGATTATCGTTTTAGTGGTTGAAAAAGTGCTCGAAGTCCTTTTTTATTTGAAGACTTGTAGTCATTAGCTTTAAGTTATTTATCTTTTAAGGTTTCGTCTTAGTTTTAAATTAATGCTTAACTTTATTTCGAATGTGTCGCGTTTTTTTTTATTATCAACTTAGGATGTGAAACTATAAACAATAATAAAGACTAAGATAATATTTATAAATATGCAAAAAATAGATAATATTTACGATAAATTGTACAACACTAATGTATATACACTATCGAGGATGGGTCCCACATGTAGTATGTCGGAGACTATCCCTAGGCTTAAGGCTCATACCATCCCCACCGCTCTCGCCATCGTCTCCATCGCCCTTTTTCCTCTTAATAACCGGGCGCTCCAAGTCATGATCATCTCCTCTTCCCCTAACCCTTGCGCCCTTAACTAGAATGTGCTTCTTCTTGGGATCTAGTCCCGCTGGCACGCTCAGAACCTCAGGCTAAGCTGGGTCTGGAAACTCGACCTCTTCCTCGTCGGGAGTCGCCACCGCAGGCGCCGAAGGATGAACCTGAAAAGTATATAAATATTAGTACCATTTCTTATTTATATTGAATACATTAACGTTATTTATTTAATCAAACTTGTGTGTCAACGGGCGCCTGAGTAGGCTCCTGAGATGGGTCTGTAGGCTCCTGAGATAGGTGTGGTGGTGAATATGAGGTAGTCTCCTGGACGAGATGTTGTTCGAAGTCCAAGTAAAGGTTATAAAAATTAAATAAATATTTACCTTATATTGAATAAAATTAGTTTTAAGTAAAAAACTTACATGCGCCTCGGTAGTCTCATGAGAAGACACCTCTACCTCGACAGGCTGATGAGAATGCTCCGGAATGGGCAGCTCCTGTGGACCCACTGGTGCCGAATCCTAAAATATGAAAAAAATGAAATAATAAGTAACATACATATTTAAAATAAGTACTTTAAATGATCAAATATGTATATTAAATATTGACCTTATATTGAATAAAACTAATTTTAATTAAAAGCTTACATGTGGCTCGACAGTCACATGGGAAGACATCGCTGGCTCGGCAGACCCATGAAAAAATGCCTGAGTGGGTGGCTCTGGTGGACCCGCTGGTGCCGAATCCTAAAATATAAAATATTACTAAATAATGAGTAACATATATATATTTAAAATAAATAATTTTAAAGGAACAAATAAGTATTTTAAATACTAACCGGGATCAAAAACTCATCGAAGTCAAGAATTCGGGCTCCCTCTAAATTCCTAACAGGCCGCTCATCAGCTAATGAAGCGCGTAACGCCGCCCAATCAACGTTATCACGCTCCTCCATGTATGCATTCTGGCTCGGCTGTGATGAAGATTCGGGTATCTCAGCAAGTAAGAGCGCCGGCGTAAACGTAGGTGAGTCCCCAGGTGAGCTACCACCGGCCTGGAACGGCTGCGGATGGACTAGACCGTGAACGCCCTCTGGAATGGGATCGGCCTCATCCGCCTCATCTACTAGATGGTGTCCTCCACCACCAGGTCCTCTAGTAGCAACGCCGCGTCCTCTACGCGCACGGCGTCCTCCGGTAGCACGACATCTTCTGCCAGCACGGCCTCCTCCTCTGGGAGCACCCGATGCTGCTTGATACTCAGGCTCCGCCATGCGCCTAATCTCGCCCGCCTGCCAGATACCATCCTCGGATATCCTAACCATCTCCGCGGCAAGCCCCGCAAGCCCAGGGTAAGGCATATGCTCTAACCCCAAGATGCGTAAACGTTGTACGACCACCAGCTGCATTTGTGTTTAACAGAAACAAAAAAGTTTATTTTTAAAACGTAACAATTAATGCAATTAAATAAATCTAAATACGATAAACTTACCAATGTCTCGTACTGCCCCGCGAGTGCTGAGTATCCTACATCTCTAGGGGGACGCAAAGCTGCGTTGCCGATCAATCGGCGTGTGATTTGATGATACCAGTGCATGTAATGCTCAATGGGAGTCAAATGGCCGACCACCTCTAAATTGCCCAACCTGTTCTCCCAACGGTGGAACTGGACATCTATAAAAGCCAAAAAATCATCATCAACGGCAGCCCGATCGTCCCGCTGGTAGTGTCAGAGCTCATGACGGATATCAGGGGGTATACTCTGTATGCCCAAACTGTCGTAAGACACGCTCGGGCATGTGATCCTCTACGATGTCCAGGTGTATCAATGAACACCGCGACCTCCAAACCCCCTGACCTGCCCTACATAAGGGGGGCAAACCATCTAATATAGCAGCATACGACATCCATATAAATAGCTGCATAACATATAAATACAAATCAGTGATCGCCAAGTAGAAAAGACGTTTAATTAAATTATTAATGTAAATTTAAATAGTTTTACCGCATCGTCCGTCATGTGATCAAGCTGGTCCCGGAATGGAAGAATATTGTGGTGCGTATCCACATCCCGGTCAAAACCCGTTGTCCACCTCCTCGCATAAGACATGTCAATCTCGAGGTGATGCCTAGGTACAGGCTGAAAAGGCAGCATCCTCTCCCACGCCCATAACTGTAAGCGATATTAGAAAATACGATTTTTTAGTCATCCTTTCAAGAGGTTTGTTGACATTAAAGGAACGCACACTTAAAATATTACCCGGAGAAGAGCAAAAAATCCACACACATCTCTGACAGCACCAATAGACGCTCGACACAGGCATCTGTAAAGATACGCCAAAACAGTTGTAATCTCCCAAGCGGTCCAGATGCTCCAAGAAAATCAAATAACGTAAACTGAAAAAGGCACCCGATGAGTTCGGGAACAAGATGCCCCCGAATATAATAAGCAGGTACAAACGGGCATGACGATCAACATCGTCCTGCAGAGTGTCGTCCACAACCGGATCCAGACCCTCCAAATAAGTGCAGAGTGCACTAAGCTGAACCCGATATCTGGGCCGCGGCATCAGGCACGAAGTGGGTGAGCCTAGTCAACTCTGTCACCCACGTCTGACCAGGAGGAGGCTCATACCGAGTGTATAGTGGCTCTCCATCTACCCGCAATCCAAAGAGCACACATCCTGAAGTGTAATCGCGGCCTCACCGGTGCGAAGATGGAAGGTACGTGTCTCTGGCCTCCACCGCTCAACCATGGCCGTGATGAGCGCCCAATCATGCTGTACCCGACCAACGGACACGCAACGGTAGATGCCGCCTCGAAACAATATCTCCAACACGCGAGGGTGTGGGTGGTGCTCGCGTAAAAGAGCCCACGCTCTCTGCAGCCTACGGGGACGGAGCCTAGTAGATATCCCTATAGTACCGGCCCATAATAACTCTGACCTATGATTGTCTTGCAAAGATAATGCTGATCTATCAGTGGGCCCCGAGTGAGCATCGGGTGCCGGGGGAACATCGGGCCCAGGGGGAACATTCGGATCCATGAAAGAGTCCGGTCTGTACAAACTAAATTAGTCATTATTCTTGAAATGAAAGATAAATTATATTAACTAATTAATAATTTGTAGGGAATATGTGAATTATGTAGTATTATATCTTGTGAATAATTAACATGAGATATGCAGTAAATTTAATATGTGATAGTAAGGACACATATGTGATGGCAAAGATTTTTAAGTTAATTACTTTTGAATTATGTGATGGCAAAGACTTGTTAAGTTAATTAGTTTGGGAATCGAAATTCAGCAGTAATATTTGTTTGGAACCCTATTTTGAATATGTGATATATTTTTAGTTGACCAAATAGCCAACACAACTACGATAAAATTAAACTAAAAGAGTATATTCGTCGACCACATATACAAACTTTACATTTTTTTTCGTTAGATTATGTATTTATGAAAAGAAGAACTTTAACTATTCTTTTTAAGATAATCTTTTTTTATTTAACATATATATTCACGCTTTTAAAATTATATAGATTAATATTTGATAATCATTTACAACTTGTTTGGATGGTTGTTACCTATTGTATTATATTATGTTGTTAGTTTAAATAAAATGTTTGCTTTGATTGCTACTTTAATTTTATTGTTATGTAACGACGAAAGGTCCTATTTTATGTAACCACTGATTTGGTCCTATACAATACAACACAATACGATAAATGTCAAAACAATACATAACAATCATCCAAACAAAGTGTTAACAACATAATAATTCATTACCAATCAACTTTTTCAATTCATAAACAATATTTAACAAATAATCAATTAACAAAATAATAATTCATTTACAATTCATAAATAATTAAAAAATTAACAACTCATAAACATATAACAAATTAACAATTCATAAAAATTTAACAAATTAACAATTCATAAATATTTAACAAATAATGAATTAAAAAAAAACAAAGGAATAGTGGCAAAAGCCACTGCCCAGCTCGATCAAACACACAAAAAAAAAAAAGCGAAATTTGATTTTTTTTTTAAATTAACGACGATTAAATGTTAAACATGCATGCAATATAATGTATATAATAAAATAATAACAAAAGTTCATAGTAGAAAACCTTAATCGAAGATTTTTTGTAGAGTTATTTTAATCGAGTTGTACGCCGCTTTTTCCCAAAATTCGAACTTAGAATCTTGCTCTTTGACTTGAATATACCGAGAATCTAAACTTTCCGGACGAAATTTAATAGAAAACAACGTTTTTTTGGATGTGGGGACCACCTTGGCTCGCCTCCAATGGCGTTTTCAATTTTTTTTTTTGCCACTGGAGGGACCAGTGGTGGAACTCGATGGGGTTTTAGTGGGTGATATAGCGCAATATTTTACTGCGCTATAGGTGAGAGAAAAAGTCCTATAGCGCAGTATTTTACTGCGTTATAGGTGAGAGAAACATTTGTATAACACAGTAAAATATTGCGCTATAGCACTTAACGGCTCCGTCTCCGTGAAGTGCTATAGCGCAATTTTACTGCGCTAAAGGCACTTTGGTAACTTTTTTTTTGTTGGGATATTTTGGTTCAAAATGATTTTTTGGGGCATTTTGATTCCGGATCCGGTGTACGCAAACCTTAATCCTGCCTTAAAAGAATTTTAAGCTTTAATATTTTACATAAATATATATAGTTTATTTCAGTTCATAAATTTATGATATATTTTCTTTTTAATCTGTTAAAAAAATAATTTTTTATATATAATAAAAATAATATATAATCACATAAAAATATATAGCTCATTTTAGATTATAAATTTTTATTTTATCTCTTAAACCTCGTGTGCCGCAAATAAAATCACATAAAATGGGCTGAAAGGAGTATACTAGATTGAGAAGGATGATGTGTCAGAAGATGAGAGGACAAGACACAAAGCAGGAAAAAAAAAGTACAAAAGCAAACACATTGGGCCAGGCGTTCGTCTCAGAGCTCTCCTAGATTTGTAGAACCATTGCATACGCATATGCACTTGTTTGTCCTGTTTGCTTACTAGTGAAAATAACACGTTAGCATCCTTTCTAAGATTTCGCCCTTCCCCTTTTTCATTATCACGTTTTCCTACTTACACTTTTTCTTAGTAATAATAATTGCCTCTTAACTTCGTTGCCAACTTTTAATTTCTCCCCCAAACTTCACTACTAATTTAGCCACTCCATTTTAGCTTACATTTTTCTACCAAAACTTTTAAGAAGGTAACAAGTACTGATACACACTCTCTCTCTCTCTCTCTCTCTCTAGATGTGCTTATATTATGGTAATGGTAGATAATTAAGCAATGGAAATCCCAAATATAATTTCAGTTGAAAACGTAAAATTCCATTTTTGATTTGAAAGATTAGAATTTTCTTGATTGATGATAAGAGTAATGAATTGTCGGTTTAAGATTTTCATGTATGGAATTTTCCTTTTCACATCAGATCTGGGATTTGTGTTTCGGTTAAACATTGTCGGTTATGAAGGGATGAGGTTGCCAGCTGATAACTGATCATTTTTTATAAAAAAAAATAGAAAACGAAGAATTTCATGACTTTATTGACGTGACTAGAATACTTATTCGTTATATACCATTGGATCTATGCAGGTTGGAGTATATGATCGGGATATTTGTTACATAAGCATAGAGATATGAGAAGTGGTGGTGGTCTTGCAGATGCTTATTCAATGTACAAGCGTGCATCAACTAAAGATCAGTTCACTGATGATTATGAAGACAGAGAAGAAAGTTTAGGTATTTCCTTTTTATTTGTGTACGCAACTGGATCTATGATTTAGATTCAGTTGCCTCCAAATGCAGTTTTGTAGTACATTTTTTGTTTTGTTTTTCTGGATGTGTAGATATTGTAGGAGCAGAAAGGAACATGTTAATTTTGCTGCAACTTAACATGATATGTGTTTTTTTTTTTTTTAAATAAAATAAAATTGGGTCATGCCAAGATCTATTTCTCTCTCTTTGTTCCATATGATGATATCACACAATTTCTATTTTTATGAGCTACTGTCAGTCTCTAGATTTTCTGGAGCTCAAATAAGAGAAATAAAAATTTGTCAACTTGGTTGAGTGATGTCGTCCATTTTCCAATAAAATAGTATTATACTTCTCTAAGTGTACCATCAGCTTAGAGACAACCAAAGGACTTAACATAATAGGATAATTTTTTTGTGTAAAATTGATTTTTGATTCTTGCTTATGTGTTTTTAGGTCGTCTCCAAAATGGTGTCTGGAAAGAAATTGGAAACCCCTCATGGAAGCGCCCGTTGCCGCATATACTGGTGGCAATTATTTCATCACTCTTGTTTGGTTACCATCTTGGGTATGACTGAATTTTCAAAGTTAGTTTCTTTCATGATCCTACTTTTTAGTTGACTAAACTCTATTCCATTTTTT
Source organism: Lycium barbarum (assembly GCF_019175385.1). Taxonomy (NCBI): domain Eukaryota; kingdom Viridiplantae; phylum Streptophyta; class Magnoliopsida; order Solanales; family Solanaceae; genus Lycium; species Lycium barbarum. The sequence continues at coordinate 154,854,074 of NC_083337.1, read as the reverse complement.
CCAACTTTGCGTTCTATTTTGGCTTGGTTTATTCAGGGTGGTTAATGACACTCTAGAAAGCATGTCTTTGGACCTTGGCTTCAGTGGCAGCACCTTGGCTGAAGGTACTTTATGCCATTTACCTTAAAGATCCCCCCAGGTCCACGCATTCGAATCTCCTTGTGTTCCCTTCTGTAGGCAGATCCTTTAAGTCAGACTCATTTGTAACAGTGCGTGCTACATTTGTGTAAATATAATTGGTACTCCCTCCATCCTAGTTTATGTGGCACTTTTCGCTTTTCAAGAGTTAATTTGACTAATCTTTGAAGCTAAATTGTAATAGATCAATTTAATAGATTAAAATTAAAATTAGATATTCAAAAACTATATGAAAAGTACTATAAGTTGCAATATTTCTCCCGTCAATATGATGAAAAAATACATTTTAAAATGTAGGTCAAAGTATACACAGTTTGAATCTTGAAAACCGAGAAGTGTCTATATAGAGAGTTGGAGTACAAGGCAGTGAGTTCAGTTGAACCTGTGTCTAACACTTGCATCTCCCCTTTCTTCTCTTAAAACGATTTTCTTCATCTAGTTGTTTAGTTCATATTTTACCAGGTCCATCTGAGATGATAATTTTATTTTCAACTGAAGGTCTGGTTGTGAGTACATGTTTGGGAGGTGCTTTTTTGGGCTCAATATTCAGTGGTTGGATAGCAGATGGGGTTGGTCGTCGGAGAGGCTTTCAATTGTGTGCTCTACCAATGATAATAGGTGCTTCTATGAGGTAACCTTAATAAACTTTCTTACTAGCTATACTAAGGCCTTTTCTACTTAAAATGCATACTCTGTAATACCATCCAGATATTGTGAAGTCTTGAGTCCTCTCTATTCATTGTATAACCTGTCTGGGATGAATGGATATTTTTAAAAGGAAGTGTCTAATCCCTTAGGGATATTTTACTCTTGCTATCTTTTGCATTGGCAAAGTCTCCTGCAGTCTGCAGACTTATTCATAACAGTCCTGTAAAGGTTGCTTCATGTGGCTTCGGGTGCTTGAGTTTTCTTTTCCTGTTTAAGTTATTGAATTATATAAACTGGAGCGAATACGAGAGGGTGAAATCAGAAACCCTTAATTCAATTTTATTACGTTACGAGTTTCTGGAACTTAACTGAAGGTTCTTCAACTGTACAAATGTAGTGCTGCAACAAGTACTCTTGGAGTTATGCTTCTTGGAAGGTTACTTGTTGGAATAGGGATGGGCCTTGGCCCTGCTGTTGCTGCTCTCTATGTTGCAGAGGTATGTGATATTATCTTTTGCTCCTAATTCTATCTTTTTAGTTACATTTAATTTGTTTGACCAGGTTTCACCAGCTTTTGTTAGAGGCACCTATGGGAGTTTCACTCAGATTGCCACATGCCTTGGGCTCCTGGGAGCTCTTCTCATTGGAATTCCTGCCAAGGATACTGTTGGTTGGTAAGGATTGTATGCCCTTGATGTCCTTTTTCCCCTTTATTATGATCGATTGATAGGGCTGGCTGAGATGAATGAAAAAATGTACTATTCCATTTTACTCCAGTCACTGTTTGGATACTGTCTATCTTCAGTTTGAGACTGCTAAAATGCTTTTTATGGGAGCTTATTAAGAATAAGTTGATTATCATACATGTTTAAAGCATCCCGTTAATTAATTGAGTGATGATGTGTAATTACTTCTACAATGATGTCACAGGTGGCGAGTTTGCTTTTGGATATCCACCATTCCTGCTGCGATACTTGCTGTTTTGATGGAATTCTGTGCTGAGAGTCCTCACTGGCTTGTTAAGGTTCTCTTAAATCATAGTGTCTTGCAGTAGATAGAAAAGTGGCATTAGCATGTTCAGTTTATTGTGAATCTTGTAAATAGTAAAATCTGCTAACAATTCAAATTGACTAGGTCACCAAATGGAAGACGGTCTTCTTTTGTTTCAGTTGACAAGTAAATACTTTAAATGCATATGTGGGCAATTGAATTTTATAAACTACTGCTTGGTTTCCTGTCTTGGATATATATATTCAAATCTTCGTATGTACTCATACTCTAAATTTTACCACCATCCATCTAATGTTGGACTGAATGAACATACCGATTATTTTAAACGTCTTTCCACGTCCCTAAAACATAACTCATCCATTGTTCTTGGACCTAGGCTGTTTTTGGTGAATATACAGTTACATGAATTTCTTTTATTACATATCTATCCTCACCATGTTTTCATACGAGGCAACGTTATGAAATAACTGATGGCGATATGATCTTGACAGTGCAACGACATTAGCCTGATTGCTTTCTCTATTCATTGGTGGGCTTCTGTTCTTCCTGTGTACAATAACTTAGCAGGTTTTAATACAAATCTACTATTGAGAGAAACATGTTTGGTTCATTCCTGCCACAATTTGTCTTAATGTCCTGATACTACAGTCAAGACTCAAGACTACAGCGTATTTATACCATAGAATAGTTGGCATGTTATTATACTTATCAAAATAAAAGTTGTTATATTATTATGGTGCTTCAATGCAGGAGCTTACTGATTAAATGTCTTCTGTGATCTATCATTTGCAAACACTCAGCAGATTATGGTTTTCTTATCTGACTCACCTTTTGTTTCTGGACTTTACTCAGAGAGGAAGAATTGATTTGGCTGAAGAAGAGCTTGAAAAGCTTATGGGAGCGTCATCATCACATGTTAAGTATGCCATTGCAGAAATGTCAAAGACAGACAAAGGAGATGAAGTGGATAATGTTAGGTTTGGAGAACTACTGTATGGTCGTCATTTTAAAGGTATAATTATTGATGATGTGTTTTCGTTCTGTCAATATGTCTTGTGTGAAGAAGTTGATGAATTCATAACTTTTGCCGTTTGGACAGTGGTTTTCATTGGATCTGCCTTATTTGCTTTGCAACAACTATCTGGAATAAATGCTGTATTTTATTTCTCTTCGACTGTTTTTAAAAAGGCTGGAGTACCTTCAGACACTGCAAATACATGCGTTGGGATCGTAAACTTAACAGGTAGAATATCACCTCTCCATACAGAACACATATAACACCCTTGGATCTGTTAGTGATTTCTCATTTCCTGTTGTGTATAACGTCTACAGGGTCTATTATTGCAATGATTTTGATGGATAAGCTTGGGAGGAAGGTGCTTCTAATTGGGAGTTTCTTGGGCATGGTAACATAATCTTGTTTGCTCAATCCTATATAAATAAATAGGAACATGTAGTTCCAAGAATATATTGCTTTCTCATCTTGAACTTCTGAGATGTATTTGGTGCAGGCAATTGCAACGGGTCTTCAAGTAACAGCCGCTAGTTCATTTGTACCAATCTCTGCAGTATTATACCTATCAGTTGGTGGGACCCTACTGTGAGTAATCCACTCCAAGATTGTCGTTGTAGTAGTTGATACATTATTGATAGAAAGGACTAGATATGCTCTTTATACTGTAATGATTAGATAACAACAAAATAACTATCTGGGACTATGACTCCTTCGTTCTGGGGAAGTTATCTTAGTCAAGTCAAACAAAGAGAAGTCAGTAAGCAGCTAAGAGATGAAGATAGTAGTTCTGGTACTGCTATAGTGGTTAACAGTATCCAATTGAATTCTAGAGAAAAGTGTCCTTATGTACTTGGTAACTGTTTACTCTGACTAAATAATGAAACAATTTTATGCTTAGATAGCTTTACTGACTATTCAGAAGATAACTACAAATGCACAAAAGCAAAGGCTGGTAGTTTCCTTTCAATAATGGGAAGTTTTTTATGTCAGGTATGTGTTGGCATTTTCTTTGGGTGCTGGTCCAGTCCCTAGCCTCCTGCTGTCAGAGATATTCCCTGGCCGGATTAGGGCAAAGGCAATGGCTTTATGCATGGCTGCACATTGGGTATTTTCATCCTTCTCTTGATTCTTCTGTTTTTTTAAATTATTCTCTTTGTTTTGTCCTTGGATGAAGAATTATCAAACAGGGAAGGATCTCTAGAACTTTTATGTCTGACAACTTTGACCAATATATGACACAATGTATTTGTTCTTATGCAACAAGTCTTAATAACTTCTTATGTCAGCTTTCATTTTGTCTTTTCTTCTTCTCTTTTGGGGTGGGGGGTGGGGAGGTAATTGAGTAGTGGGATAAAACGGGTCCAAACAGAGTGAAATGGATGTTGAGGATCATATGGCCAACTCTAACTAGCTTGGGGTTGATGCACAATGCTTGTTGTTGAGGGAGGGCGTGAACGTAAGGAGGAGGTTTATTCCCTTATTATTTCTGGTAGTAGCTTGGAATTACACATTTAATTGAAACACACATCTTCCGTTGGGTAATATATGTTCTAGATGTCCAGTCATTTGACACAACGAGTCGCTGCTGAAATCATCAGCCTATATGTACGTGCAGCCACATCCTGCTATTGGGCGTAAGTCAAACAAGATTTGCAGGTAAATTCATCAATCATGAGTCAGGGGATTGAATCCTGCTGCAGACAAAAGCCTGGTATATAAGTGGAGACGGGTAGAGGGGCGGGCCCATTATCCGCTGAGTGTCAAACTGTGCGCCATTGGCCCTCGGAGATCAGAAAAAAAAGTTATCTGTCTGAGCTGTTCTATCTGCACAATCTACTTTAGTGGTAGTCAAACCAATAGGGATACCTTGCGCATAGCATGACAAGAGGATCTCCTTGTTCTAAGCGACTACGGCCCCCAACCTACACTGCCAAGAACCAGAAAAATGAGACCATTTGAAGTGATGGGGGAATCTAGGGAGTATCATAATTCATCCCTAAACTTTTTATACAGTATTCATTTCGTATTCTTTACTTCAAAGTTCAAACAAGAATCTAGTCTTTGTAAATGACCAACCCTTTGATTCCCTGACGAGGTGTTGGATGGTCAAAGTGTTTTGTGCTTAAAATTCATTCTGCCTGGAAGACTTTTGACATCATTTAAGGGAGATCTAAACCTAGCAGGTAAATGTATATACTGTTCTAAATACAAAATGTATGAGATCGTCTTTCATATCTCAAAAAAGAAAAAAATGAAATCAGTGTCTACTTCTTATGTCCCCATTCATATTATAGTTCATGCATGGTTCAGCTACAGCAGTAATTTAAAATTGTTAAGTGTTATCGACACTTGCCTTTTATTATAAGCATGATTGTTTTTGTTGTTTTTTGAAAATTGCATAGATTTTTTTGAGATTGATGCTTTAAGTTTTCATCTTTTCTTTCCCAATGTATTCTCATATCGTATTTCGCTCTTTAACAGGTCATAAATTTTTTAGTCGGTCTTCTGTTTCTGCCGATGCTTGAGCATCTTGGACCACAAATTGTGTATGGAATCTTTGCCGGTTTTTGCTTGTTGGCAGTGGCCTTTGTGAAAAAGAATGTAGTGGAAACAAAAGGAAAAACATTACAGGAGATTGAGTTTGCTCTTCTTTCGTCTGATTAGTGGTGACTATATCACACTCTATATTAAGTTCAGATTGGAAAATGTTAAAGGTCTAGTGGTTGAACATCCAAATTCTTGGCTCAGCTATTTTTTGATTTGTTCAATTTTGGAGTGTGTTCATAGGCGGGAAGGCAGTGACGACGAACAATCAAGATAGGGATTGTCAGAAAGCGAGTTTGTAGGGAATTGTCACTGCTTATTTTTGCTGCTATTCTGCTCACTCCACTGGTCGGTGACTATTGTCTGAGGGAGCATGAAACTGCATCTGCCTCAGCCAGTAGTAGATCACATATATACTATAGAGTACCTATTGTTGCTATTTTTGTATAGCCTTTCCTTTAATTTTTGCCTTGATCTGATTTTTGTAATTAGCATGGCACAGAAAGGCTGCTCGGAACATTCCTTATAGAAATAATGTTACAGACTTTGAATTAGCAAGAAACTGGTAGGCTAGTTGCTGCTTGCGGTAACAAGGAATATTGGTAGTATTATATTGTAGTACACAATTGATTAATGTAGCTGAGATTTTTCCATTTTTGGCTTCAGCATTGATTCTGTTGTGTTGCTATAATTGCCAGCTAGTAGTTAGGAAGCCAGCTGTAAGTATGTTGGTCATCTTCATATTTTTCTCAATAGAAAATGATCTGCTCTAAGCGCTCGTCTGCCATCTTCTTGGTTGAGCTTTGAGGGTTGGTTAGGCACCCCTCACGGAGATGAGCCATACCACTGAAGCCTAGTGCTTAATTTGAAAAAAAAAAAAAAAGAAGAAAAAACAGGGCGATCTTCTTGGTTGTATGGAAGGTACAACCACGCCATCAGGGGCGGAGCCACAGTTACAGGTTCTCGAACTCAATAACTTAAACCTGACAGAACTCAATAACTTAAGCTTAAACCTTGTAGTTATGTCAAAAAAAATTCACTTAATATAAATCTATTCAGAATCCACTAAGCAAAAAAAGTCGTGGTCTTGAATTTATAGATCAAAATTCTGAATACGTCTGAGAGATGCCTAGATCAAAATTCTGAATCCGTCTGAGAGATGCCTAGATCAAAATTCTGAATCCGTCTGAGAGATGCCATGATGTTAAACACGTATATGCATGATAAAGTCCAGTCATGCGTTAGCTGTCTTAATGATGATTAACATGTCTTGTTCTATGAAAAATAGTGGCCTAGTTTGAACATTATTTACTCAAACATCTGTATTAATGCACTACACGTCTCTTGTATCACAAGTTGACTTTGAATAACTACCTTCCAGGAAGTTTAATTATCTTCTTTTTCTGAATAACAGCAAGTCGTATGGCCTTGGGCATTTTCCTACCAAGGAAATAATTATGTTCCTAAAGATTGACTCTGCAGAGAATTGAAGAGTGAAATCAGATATGAGGATAGTCTAATACCTAGAACGAAAATGAAACTACTAAAATGCAAATTAAAACAATGAAAAGGGACGTCGTACTAATCCTACTTCCAAGTTGCAGCTTGCTACCAAACTTGGCGAGTGACATATGAACACATAAAGTCAACTTGGAATAAAATGGTCTTGAAAGCTTCTAATAACTTGAGTTCTGAATAGAAAACTCCTACCCCTCCTATTTTACCTCTGAATTTTGTCCATTTCTGTGATATTGCTGAAACTCGAGAAAGTTGTATAACGTGAAAAAGGACATAATTTTGACCACAGATAATTTGAATAATCTCATTGATTGGTTTTTCCAAGTCAAAGATGCCATCTACTCTGGACATGTCACACAAAAACCCTTTCCCTCATATATGAAAGAGCTCATTGATATTTGAGAAGAAAATTTTCTTCATCCTTCTAAGCTCAAAAATATTGGATACAATGGGAAGAGTTGAAGCAAATAATGAAGTAGAAACTCCTCAGCCAGAGAGTGGTACTGAACCAGCTCCCTCAAATCCTCAACAGTACCAAGGAGTACAGGCTGTATCACCAGCACCTGTACATATTGGAGCTCCTTGGAGCACTGGCTTATTTGATTGTCACTTGGATCAAACTAATGGTAATTAGAATTTTTTTTTCCCCGCGAATAATTTATTTTGGTATCAACCACCTATACTATGCTGTGATTCTGCATTGTTAAAGTCCCACGTCGGTTTGGGATGAGGTGATTGGTCTTGCCTCTTGAGCTAGCTTTTGAGGTTAACTTAGACTCAAGGTCAATATCTTTATCACAGTCAGACCCCATCCATTTCTTACTAAGGGTGATGCAAAACTTCGCTCGAGAAGCTCCTAGTACCTTTATGGATCAATTGATCCTTTTTCTTTGGACCAACAACCCAAATTTTTAAAGGAAAAATTAGGAACATCAGGGTAGGATGAACTTGTTGGCATAGAGAACGCGTTTGATGTCATTTAGCTCGAACTCTATAAATATTTAAATAACTTATATGTACTTGCACAATATCACAAAAAGTTTCTAGTACCATGGAACTTCACATCTTAAAATCCTTGAGCGGCCTCCAAAGAACATTCTTGTTTATGAAGCTGTTATGATAAACATTAATTGTCTTAAAATCCTTGATCCGGTTATAAGAGAACATTCTTGTTTGTGCAGCTGTTATGACAGCGTTCTTGCCTTGTGTAACATTCGGACAGATAGCGGAAGTCCTCGATGCAGGTGAAATGAGTAAGTCTCCAAGTCTACCTGCAATTTTTCAGTGTATAGAAGTTAAAACTCTTTCCCTTTTATCATTTCGTTTCGTGCAATAACACAGTGCAATTGGTAAATATAATGAACTATGGTTGCTAGCTGATACTATGACTAATACTAAACATTGATTTTTTATGGTGATTAATACAGCTTGTCCTATGGGGACTTTCATATACCTGCTGATGATGCCTGCTCTTTGCTCTCAGTGGGTCATGGGCTCTAAGTATAGAATGAAGCAGAGACAGAGATACAATCTAGTGGAAGCTCCTTATTCAGACATAATTTCCCACATATTCTGTCCATGTTGTTCTCTTTGTCAAGAGTTTAGAGAGCTTCGGAACAGGGGACTTGATCCTGCTCTAGGTATGTCACTCTTGGTACAATAGTAATATTTTTACCATATTGTACTTTCACAATAATCAGAATTTGACCTCTTGTGCCTATGAATTAAAGAAAGGAGGAGGTCACGGGATATTAATTAATCAAAGGTCCAATTGATCACCAGGGGTCGACCTAGAAGCCCGGATACGGGTTTGGTTGAACCCAATAGCTTTTACTTAGATTGTGTGTTTATGTTCAAAATTATACATTAAATATGCACAAACATTAAGTTTAGAATTCAGTTATTAACACTTGAAGTCATCATTCTAAAATCGAGAATCCATAAAATTAAAATCATGGCTTCGCCTCTACTAATAACCATGCCTATATTGTAAATATGGTTACGGATAATCCAATCAAAGTGATAGAAATTAGACCTAACACAATTCCAAATAGAAAAACTTCAATTATTTTATTTGTCTAAAGGGAGAAAAAAAAAAGAGAGAGTTGATATGAATACCTAAATACTATTAATGTACTATTCATCCAAAAGCTTAAACTATTGTAAATGAATGATTTACAATCTATCACGTACAAGCTAGTTCTTTTTCTTGAATCGAACAAATAAAAATATTTTTGTTACTAGATGGCAATGAAACTCTAATCCACAATCTTGACCTTGTTGTAAGTCAGTGAATTGGGTGTACAAGAAAGAAATAAATATCTAATAGGGGTGTGAAAAATGTGGTGCAGGGTGGAATGGTATAGTTGCTCAGCAGCATTATGGGAACCAACAAGTGAATGAAGCTCCCCAAGTACAATCCATGTCCAAATAAATTCAAGATTGTGATTCTTTATTTGTTTGAGTTGAGGTTGTATTATGTTATGTTACTCTTTTTTTTTTTTTTTTTGCAACAACCAGATTTTGTATCTTGTTTGAAGTTGTATCCTTAATTCAACCATCTTGGCTGTGTTAATCGTTCGAACTATGTTTGTAGAATTCCATTTCAATTAGATTATTGTCTTACTGGAAACAACAATACTTCTGGTCTATGTACTACAAATAACACCACTGTCAATCTGTGGTCTGCTGGTTTAAATGGAAATTAGTGTACCCAATCAATCAATCAATCAACCCCATCAATCCCCAGCTAATTAAAATCAGTAATGTAAATCCTCCAATGTATATGCAGAATTGAGCTTGGAATTGAATAATGAAGTTGGCATCTATTCGATGGGCCGGGCTAATTTCATGCTTAATTTGTCATTTAGAAGTGAAGTAACTTATTGTGAAACTAGTTGGGGCCCTAAATGGGCCGTCATATTTTTCTTCTCGGCCATCTTTTTACTTTATTTTAAGTCTTCAGCATTTTCGTTCATTGGGTCTAACTCGCACTCAAAAGCTAGCTTCAAGAGAGGAGGACTGCCCAAGCCTTATAAGGAGCCCAGAGTTCTCGTCCGTCACCGATATGTTATATTCTCTCCAGTTTCCTAAAATTTGGTTTGTTTAGAATGGAAGAAGAAAAAGAAATGTCAGGCAATTTAGAATTTATATTTTGCATGTCCTAAGTTAAGTGATTATGTATCGTCAATGCTATTCTACTACTTGTTATGTGCACATATATACAAGGTTCCAAGCAATAAATTCAGTTGAATCCGCGAATCCATGATTTAATCCGTCGTAGATGATAAATTGATAGTATTGTGAAACACAGAATTAGTCGGATCATTTCTTTTATCTCCTTTTCACTTATATATAGTAACACAGTAATTTAGACTTATTTAGAGTTTAGATAAGTTTTTTATTCACTTTACATTTTACTCGTTAAATCTATTTTAAGTAGTGAAATTAACCTTGAAAGCTGGAGCACTTGCTAGTTGAAATCTGAAAGTGATAGTAGTAAGTAAGGACACAGTCGTTTGTTAGATATTGTATTGCTGTTCTTTGGATATTCTAAACCATGTTTCTTTCTATAATTGGATTTCCAGCTACCGACTGACAATAGACATGATGAAAATACTTCAGCTCCATTATCATCATTATACCCCAAAATACCAAACAAATGAATAAGGAATAAAGTTAGAATGAATATTTTGTTCTATATAGTACAATTAAAAGGTAGAAAGAATCAGTGGGACTTGTCTCATTCAAAACTTGTCGGAGTCTATTATATACATATATACTCATTAAGATTTAAGAGAATACGAATATGATATAGTTAGATTATTTAACAAAAATTCTTTACCTAGTATAGAAATCAAATTATGTCCACGTAAGTTGAATTAACCAGCTGGTCATGACCACTGGACGGGAGATTAATAAGGGAATTCAACACTCTAACCGTATCGGATGCTTGTTGGAGATTCTGATAAGCGATAATGGTAGCTTAAATGATGGCCATAAACACGTGAGGTATTGTTAGTAACAAAATTAAATTCTATTGAACGACAAATATATGAGTAATAATATTGCATCATCTCATCGAGTAGGAGCTAGGTTCAATCCTATCCATTGTTTTAAAATTCAAGTCTTCCCTTTCGGGGTTTCTTAGGGACCAATTCACTGTGCATAAATTGACTGAATGCATGCAGAAAACTTTCACTAGCAGAAAATAGTGTTTTTCCACAGAATTATTCATTACTCATGCCAACATTTTCACTTTTAATATCTCAGGCTTTGTAACTAAAAACCTTCCATGTGTGTGTATATATAAGTACACACGTTAAAATTTTAAAAAAGTGTCAGAACCTATATTGATGGAACTTGGAACCAACGATAATTTGGAAGTTACTTGGCTTCTTCCTGGCCTAGTTTCTCAACTAGGTAACTGGTTATTTTCAGCATCAATAAAACCTAGCTGTGTCGTTTTGTGCTCTTGCTGTACATAAGGACACGTTTGGCCGCCCAACCACTTACAAATGAAAGAAAAGGTTGGGCGAATGGAGAGGGACAGGTATAGGCAGCCAATTATTACTGTACTTGCTAAGGGAAATTGAAATTGGCCAGTACAACCAGGCGGATCTACAAGGTAATATGTACTATTTCACATGAATCTAGCAATTTTTGTTTAAATCCTGTATAGTATTGATTGATTGTAAATTCAAGTATTATTATATATTAACAGTGTTTTAAAAGGAGGGGATGTAAGGCGGGGCGTTTTACATACGCTTCAACGAGGCATAAGCCTCGAGGCACGGGGCGTAAGCCCCATGGGTATTTAATTTTTAGTATTTCTTAAAATAATATAATTACAATAAATATTTTTTAAATAGGTAGAATTACATAAAAAAATAAAAGAAAACTGTAAATAAATAAAATATATATATATATATATATATATATATATATATATATATATATATATATGTATATGTGTGTGTCTGTGAGCGCGCGCACACTTGATCCTCACAAAAAAATGATCAAAGCCCATTATACACCGCTTATAACTTGTAATTATATATAACATAATTTTACAAGTATAAATAATACAATGAAATAAAAGCTATTATGAAATGCAAAACAATTCTAACATTTTAACTTTCAAACACGGAAAAAAATACAGTTTCTTAAAACACTATTACTATCATACTATTCATTTTATCTCCCTGTAAGCAAATAATCAATAAAATTTATCAATATTATAATTAAAACATAACTTCTTCTTGAACAAAAAATAAAATTATATGATAATTCTGATACATAGGACTTATGACCAATGACAAGTGAAAATGTACAATTCCGCTATGTGTTTTTTTTTTTTTTTAAATAAGTGATATTCACCCTCACGACGTTCTTAAACAGTAAATATCCAATACTATGACTTGTTATATGAGTTACACCCAATTTTCTATTTCTATAGATGAAAAACTATTAAGTATTATTATTTTGTTAAACAATTATGAGGGTGAATGATTTTAATTAAGGAATTTAAAATATAATTTGTGTAAGAACTGTTAGGCGAGCCCTGGGCGTTGGGCGTTAGGCGTGTTTAGGGCGTACGGTTGGGCGCTTAGGGCGTAAGCCTCATAGGAACTAAGCCCCGCACGTTAGCCCAGGGCGTTTTGCCACTGTCCTGCCCCGAGGCGAGTCCCGGAACGAATCCTGATATTACCTTTTAAAACAATGTATATTAACTTAAAATTGATTGCTATAAAAGTTTATAAATTTTAAATTCTAAATCCACGCAGCCGCCACTGGCCATTCCTAACTGTCACTATCCGGCTTTGCATGAGAATTCAAATATATTGTTAGTCCTTTTAGAAAAGCACAAGTAGACAACATAATGCTACTATCTTCTTTTAAATTAAATATTTTGGCTTGATTGATGATTGTATTGAACCATCTTTAATCACATACATATTTTTTCTGCTTTTCGATGTTTGTTAAACATCTTTAAAAATATTGTCAAAGCCTCACATTTTGTACGCACATTTCACTTTTTGGATGTCCCGATATATTGTTGGGATTAAATAATGGGCGCATAATTGCTTATTGACTTTCTAACATTGCCATTAACACACAAGTACAAATATCCCAAGCACGAATCTTTTTTTATTGTCAACTTTTATAAAAGGATAAAATTAAGAATTAAATAGTTTCTTATCATCGTCTCATATATGCCTCAGATGATATTTTTATTAAAATTTCAAACAGAAATTATTGGATAGAGAGGAACTACTAAAAGTCTTCATTTTAAAATTGTTTACCTTTTGCTAGTGGAAACGAAAGTGGAATGACCTAGGCAATTAGAAATTTTATAGTCGAGGATAGCTCCTTAATTTCGCCGCCCCCACACCCCCATATATAAATTACTTTACTAAAAGGAAATTACTGTTAATTTCGTGGCAATTAGTGTCTGATTTGTCGTGCATATTACGTGTCGAAGAATTTAGTTGAATTTAGATGATTCTATAGCACTATGCATTGATCTAATCCAAATTTAACATTCATCATTCCATTTGAATTGCCAACATTCAACCCATAACCAAAGGCAGAACCGACGAATAAGCAGTGAGCGCATGCATATTCTTTTTGTTTCGAACTCGAAATAAACATACGTATAAGAATAAAGAGATAAAAGAAAGGGATCGATAAAGCCATTATTAAGTCATTCTTCATATACTTCAATTTTGATTATATAAGTTGTAGAGAAATAGCATAAGAAAACTTAAATCGGGCAGACCTTCTGCTAGGCTCTGTTCAATTGGCTTGAATGACTTGAGTTTGTATTGAGTTGAATTACAAACGTACAAGACCATCCCTACTTATAGTTTTTTATGGATGGTTCTAGATACTCTTTTAGATACATCTACAAGAACAATCTAGTTAACTTTATCTTCTAGTAATACTCTAGAAAATCTAGATATTTCTTCAAGATAATTAACTAAGATACTATACACTAGGCTACTTTAGAACTTCTTTGTTGGAATATGAGGTATATCACTAGGAATAATCTGTATATCAAGTGTATATCAGAGTATACACTAATTTGTTCAAAAGTTAGTTAGAGTTAGTTGATGTGTTAGGAAGAGTCACGTGTGAATCATGTCCAGCTGTACACAGTTGGCATGTTAGTTACAATCATATATACTCCACTCACTTGTAATGATGAGATTGAATGAAATACAATACACATTTTCCTCTCCTACTCTCTAACTGTTTTCCTTCCAAAATGTCGAGCATCCATGGATGAGTTGAAGTTCATCTCATGGTGTTGATTCAGTAAATTCATACGGTATCAGAGCAGGTTACACACGATCACTATCTAGATCAGTAAAACTCCATTGGAGAGTAACAAATCAAAGCTTGAAGTAAGCTTAAACATGACAGGAAGTTCAAGTACCACAGGAGAAGCAATAAACACAATCAATCATCATCATCATTTGTATCTGCAACCATCTGATGTACCTGAACTTGTTTTGATCCCAACAAAATTCAAAGGATCATAAAATTATACATTGTGGAGCAGATCGATGAAATTAGCATTGAGATGAAAAGGTAAACTTGGATTCATAAATGGAACTTGTATAAAAAGTAAGTACAAAGATGATTTAGAAGAATTATGGGATAAATGTGATGCAATAGTATTATCATGGATAGGAAGTATTGTATCTAGTGAATTGATAGCTAGCATTATGTATGTTGTGCTAGACAGATCTGGGAAGAATTTAGAGAAAGATTTGATAGATCTAACCTTACAAGGATTTATCACTTATGTTCAGCAATAGTAAATTTGAAACAATGCAATGATTCTTTTACTTGCTATGACTCTAAGATGAAGGAGATATGGGATGAATTGGATGTGATGGTTCCCTTGCCACCTTGTTGTGAAGAATCCAAACAGTACGCAGATCATCTCAAGTCTCAAAGGCTGATAAAATTCCTTATGGGATTAAATGAAAGTTATAACAATATAAGAAGTAATTTGTTGGCAAAAGGAACTGGTGTGATTGTGAATGAGGCATATGCAATGACTGCACAGGAAGAGAGTCAAAGGTCTGTAGGAGTGATTGATGCACATAGTGTAACACCTCGTATCTTAGAACTCATGTTAGACTCGTAACGTTAGAGTTTTAGAGAAAAATTTGAAAGTTTGTACGTATTACGAAAGTGGTTGACCAGCCTACTTTGGGCACCCGTAACTCCTTGATTAGTTGATAATTTGAGAAAACTTAAAACATGAAAGTTGTATCCCCTTGGAATATCTTTCCAACGGTATCTTATGGAGCTCAAACGGAGCTCTGTGCTAAGAGTTATGCCTGGTTTTACTATCACTGGTGGGAGCAGAATTTTCAGATTTTGGGTTACGTTTTAGCCTTTTCCTACTCGAATTGAGACTCCTTATTTTATTATTGTATGAAGTAAAAACGTCCCTAACACTATTCTAAACCCTAAGAGACTATTCTTTTTCTCTCTACCTCCATCCCTAAAGAACCTAGACACTTCAATCTTGCAAGAAACTCATTCTTGCAATCAAGAAAAATCAAGAAACCTTTAAGAATTTGGTTTGACAATCTAGTTTCCTAAGGTTTCCTCCAAGGTAAATATTTTAATCAAGAACCTTTGTATTCTACAAGATTTATCATTTATAAATACTAGAATAAATCCATCCATCCCGTTACCCTATAAAAATCAAGAGTTGTAAAAAAGTTAGAAAAAACTCTAGTATTTTTCTGTTGAGTTTCATTCCGACCAGCCATATTAATTTGGTGTTTACTGATAATCTAACCGTTGGATCAAGACCAACTTTTAAATTAGTGTTCATAACAAATAAGTCCAAAATATGAACGGTGGAGATTGGATTTGGAGGTCCGGAGCAGTACCCTTTGAGCCACGAACAGTAGCTACGAAAATCAATGAAAATCCTCTCAAGGTTTCCAAATTCAAAGCTTTTGGAATTCTTCTTCAAAGATTCAGACTTTTCTTCAAGTTTTGGAGCGATTAAGGTTTGTAGAGTTACTATCTACGTGTGGGAACATCATCGTTCTTCCCCACGCCTCATAATTCATAAATTATGATTCTCTGCGAAAACTAGGGTTTCTATACCATGCTCATGATAACCCTAGGTTTATGTCCATGATTATATTATGTATGAATTGTTATAGTTCCATCATTGAGTTCTTAATATTTCTTTATGATTATTAAGAATCTGTCTGTAATCTATGAAAAACCCATATATCTCATTCCATGGGTTCATGCATGCTAGTTTATGATATATTATGCTATTTTCAAGAAATACTATACATGTTTTACAAGTTCATGCAAGCAAGCTATAATTCATGATATCCATGTACAAGCAAGTTATATTCATGAAAACCATGGGCAGCAAGTGCCACTTATTTTACATGTTCATGTTTTTTTTTTTGGGATTTGCTTAGTTAACCGAGAAGGCTCAGATAACCTGAAACTACGTAGCCACCGTAGGATAAGGGTTGTCAGCAAGGAGGCAACACCTTCATTATGCAATTTGGATCCTTACATGCTTATTATTACTTAAATCTCATATTCCTAGCAAGATATGAGTGTTCTGCTGGTAGGACGCAAGTACCAGATCATGTTGTCGGTTATACTATAGCACTCCCCATGTTACAAGCAGTTATATATACATGTATTTCCATTGATTTACTGTTTTCAGACTTTATTTATATGTATTCATGCTCATGTTCATGTCCAGGTTTTCAGTTTCACTTCTTATCATGTTATTCCATGTCCTATGTCATTTCTTTCAGTTGTTTTACATACCAGTACATTCAATGTGCTGACGTCCCCTTTCTATTGCCCGGGGGTCTGCATTTCACGATGCAGGTATTGATTGACAGGACAGTAGATTTGCTCGTTAGGACATTGCTCGTATCCGCTTTTGGTGAGCCCCATCTCATTCGGGGTTGTGTCTTTACTTCTATTTATGTCAGTTATGCATTTAAGGTATGCCGAGGGCCTTGTCCCGATGAACAGTTTAGCAGACAGATTCGTGTCAGAGGTTTCATAGACTAGTTAGTTGTCATGTTCAGTTGAGTTGTCCTTAATGGCTACATTACTATAATTCCTCATTCATGATATAATAATAATAATAATAATAATAATAATAATAATAATAATAATAATAATAATAATAATAATAATAATAATAATATTATTTTCAGACTTATGATTATTGAACTCCATGTTTTCATAATTCATGCATGTTTACTTTATATTCCGCATCAGTTCATGTCCCATGTAGACTCAGCAAATCATGTGGTTCGATCAGTCACATGCAGCAAGGCACCGAGTGCCTTGTTACTCCCAGACCATGGTTCAGGGCGTGACAAGTGTAAGGCTTGCCTTAGGCAAATCCCACATTGGTTTAGGCGAATCCCACATCGGTTGGGGAGAAGAACGAAGAGTGCTTTATAAGTGCTTGGATACCTCTCCCTTGTAGACGCGTTTTAAAACCGTGAGGGGCAAAGGCTCCAAAGCGGACAATTTCTACATGCGGTGGCCTGGGCTGTTACAATTGGTATCAGAGCCGGTGCCGGGCCGGTGGTGGAGCAAACCTTAGCGAGGACGCTGAGTCCCAAGGGGAGGTGAGTGTAAGGCTTTCCTTAGGCGAATCCCACATTGTTTTAGGCGAATCCTACATCGGTTAGGGAGGAGAACGAAGAGTGCTTTATAAGTGCTTGGATACCTCTCCCTTATAGACGCGTTTTAAAACCGTGAGGGGCAAAGGCTCCAAAGTAAACAATTTCTACATGCATTGGCCTGGGCTGTTACACATGGAGAACCATTGACTATGCTAACAGGAAAAACACAAGGTTACAGATATAGAAAACCAGTTCAAGGACCAATCCTAGGACCACCATGTGGAGAATGTGGTTATAAAGGACACAGAACTCAAGATTGCTACTGACTTGTTGGCTATATATCCTGCTGATTTCAAAAGCAAAAAGAAGAATGGTTCCATAAAAATCTATGATATATATCATTCCAAAAAATCAACTTTATTTTTTCACATAAGTTGCTCTTTTATTTCTAGATACAATTCAAAATTTCGTTTGTGTTCGTGTTGGTGATTTCTATATAATTCGGCGGTTGTCTCCCCTTCTTACGAGTTACGGGTTCCCCACCAAACCAATGATGCACCAATCATTATGTTTCGGGATATAACAATATATATATATACACAACAAAATCTTATGATGAATTACTCATTCAATATACTGTCCAAAAATTTCTTGGTTACTTATTCTAAGTTTTGGAAATTCATTTCTCATTTTTGAAAAATAGAATTACTACAAACTCTCTTCAAGATATATCACAACATGTTGAGTAATTAACATGTTCAGTAGGTCTAATTTATGAAAGTATTTTTCACGAATAGTTGCCATGCCTTCACAGAAGGTTGCGTTATGTCGTCAACAGACGAACCCCATATATCACGTAAAGTTATTTTCTTTCAAGTGATAGATAGTACACCATTATATCATTCCAAAGTTACCAAAATCGAATTAGTTATGAAATGTATGACAATGCTTCACTCAAATCAAAGTTGAAGCTTTGTGACAACTTATTAGGGTCGGGTTTAACACTTAGGAAGAAACAAGAATTAATTAGATATCACGAATAATTAGATATTACTCCGTCCGTTCACTTTTACTTATCTACTATGGACTTTGCACACCCCTTAAGAATTTATAAATGAAGTGCATAATTTACCATGATACCCATATTAATTGGTGCATGTTTTTAATAGACTTCAAAAGTGATTTGAAATGAATAATTAATATTATGGGTAAAACAGGAAAAAATATTGTCTTCTTTTGAAATGCTAAAAGTGAAAATATATTTTTAGAATACTGGACAAGTAAAAGTGAACGGTGGGAGTAATTATCAAGTATGTGGCAATTATTTTTATTGATTTGCATTTTCCTAGATATCAAACATTATTGAAAAATTATGAAGCAACATGTTCTTATTTTTTCAATTTTTGTAGTATTATTTTTTTGATTGAAGTTGGCGTTCTTGATATTTTATTACGTAGGTATATATTGTCCTTTTATAATTTATTGAAAACTAAATATGTCAACTAGAAAAAATGAATCATCTCATTCAAAACTTAAGCGAAAAAAGAAAAGATGAAGCTTTGATACAATCCCAAAATGGAGCTCTTGATAAACTATTAACAAAAATAAAACAACAAAATCAAAAATATAGGAGAGTGTTCTTTAGATGAACAAGGTACTAACCCGGTTGAACTAGATGATAATATTATTCTAGAAGAAGATGAGGAAATTAGTGAGAAATCCAACATTATTCATTACTTTGCATTTCAAAAAACTAGAAAAATAAATTTCAAAATAAAAAATATACATTACTATTATATACCTTTTTCTTTTATAAAAAAAAATTAAGGCCTCTCATCAAATTTTCGCTTTAGGCCACCAGTGAGCCGCCCTGGTGCTACCTTTATTAGATATCACTTCGTAATCTTGTCATTTTCATCAAAATATAATCCACTTCTGGATATTTGAGCAATGATACGTGCAATTTTGACTCAATGTGAAGGCTGAGTTTGACCTAACGTCAAAAGCTTAATTATATGTATACTTGAACTAAAGTTGTAATTGGTCCTCAGAGTTGGTCCCAGGTGAATTTTTCGATCATAAAATATTTAAGAGTAACGGGTTTAATGGTGTTGCAAGAAAGATAAAATTCCTGAAACGGTATGTAGATTGTACCCACGGATTTCCAAGTTACATATACACAACACTTATGAACTAGCTTGTAGTGTTGTATGATTATTCATGAAATTCAAGAAAATAGAGCCATATTGTACATTGGACAATACTAGTTTATCCTTGACCCGATTTCAAATGCAAAATAGCATCACAAACAGTCAGCTCTGACTTCATAATGAGAATGACTGCTTCTGATGTTATATCTTTGACTCCATGAGGACGTAGAGGCCTCGACTTATCATCAGTTCGATCGTCGACTCAGCAACATTTACACTGTCAGTGTATATATAACTTAAATCCAATCAGAGTAAAATGCGGGTAACGTCAAAATCCTCCTCCGAGAGCTGGAGCCCAGTAATCGGCGCCAGTGTCACTTCCAACATTCGCCATGCAAGAAATTGGAACCAAGCATAACCCTCTACTCTTTAAATCCTTCACTTTGTGCTGAGAATCCTATAAGAGTTTATTTGCAGTTTGTAAATACGAAATAAATGTGGTAGAATAATCGTTATGGACGGCTATATATCTTGAGTAGAATAATTTCAAATATTAATTTGCTAGTTGCGACACTAGTAATGGCACATGCATGCATTAGACAGAATTATACAGTACCTGCTTATATGCTGGCCTCCTTTTCAGGCAATTACCATCCAAAAACTAGATGAAAAGGAATTAGAATTCAAATCAGTATCTAGAGGAGAAGAAAACTTTACCCTTTTTCTTGACTAAAATAAATTTAGCTACCTCTTTTTAATCTGTTTTAGAAAGAATATCATATTTATAGATTTGATAAGTTCTTAATCTTAACATTTCATTTTTTACTAATTACTCTTAATGATAAGCATGACATGTTTTGAATTGCAATATTCAAAAAGTATTTTTAGTATATTACACAATTTAATTTTAGATCATAAGAATCAAATTTATATTATACGCATTCTTAAACTTTTTATGAAATCATGTCACTGAAGAAGCTAAGAGCCTATTTGGATGGGCTTAAAAAAAGAAGCTTATAAGCTTTTAAAGCAACTTATAAGCTGAAAACAACTTATAAGCTAAAAAAAAAAAAAAAAAAATAGGGGCAGGCCAACTTATTTTTTTGGCTTATAAGCTATTTTCAGCTTATAAGCTACTTTAGATAAGCTAAGCTAAACGGACTCAATTATTTTTTTCGGCTTATTTTAAGCACAAAATGACTTTAAGCTGGCCAGGCAAACACTCAAAAAAACTGAAAACAATTGATAAGTTGTTTTCAACAACTTATAAGCCAATCCAAACGTGCTCTAAGACCAATTATTGTTGAACTTCATGAAGTCGAGAAGTTCATTTCTACTTTAGGTCACTTTTTATGAACAGAACATTTTGATAACAGTTGCTTTACAAATGTAAAGTCTCACATAGCTTGCTTTTGGTGAGGGATCCAATAAAGCGATCATGGTATATCAAGCTGTTTTGGCAGCAAATAACTATTTTCTTGAATTCAAGAAAAAAGATAATCTTCATAATTTACCAATTAATCACATATGATTAGTCAGTCGCACGTGTATCAATGAGAGTGCGAGCTGAGGAATCTTGGTCGTGCGTTGGAAAATGAGAAAGAAAATGCGCTCATAGTGTATATAAAATGGATACTTACTGATTGTTGGGGAATGTGACCCATGCTTCCTGATGCATTGCCCAAGTATGGAGTGCTTAATGCCTGCATAGGTGCACCACAGAAGAAAAGTACATAAATATTTACAGCATGAATTAAAAAGGGCTTCTGAAATATAGACTACTGTACACTAGAGATAATCTTTAACTTACTATGCGAAAAAAATTAAAATATAATCAGTCACGTACGGTATAAGATATTACAAATAAATTTCCATAATAAATATTATGGAGTAATTGATCACCTTATAAAAAATGTACTAACTGATATGCTATTACCAGTGCCAATAGAAAATGTGAATTTTCCACGAAAATTGACTTATCGAAAACGTTTTCGTTTCTAACCCTCTTTACCTCGCAAACTCAAATTTCTGCCGGAAACGACTGTCGAAATTTCGTGTTGTTCTAATTAATATTATACATGTTAAACTAAAATGATAAATATTTACCTTCAAAAGATATAACTTAGATATATCTTTTTCTACTTATATACATTTGCAATATAAAAATTGTTCACACTATTAAGTTATTTAAAGTATAACTATAAGGCTCAGGTACAAAATAATTAGTAAGATTAATAACTTGAAAAATTAGACGGATAATATATTATAGCAAGTCAAAATCAATAAATTTGTACACGTTGAAAGACGTTGATGTACATAAGTTAGATTGTTGTCGTTGAACTTTGAAAGACGCATGAAAAATAGGACAAAAAAGGAAGAAAAAACGAGACCTGAATTTGACCCTGGAGGAATCTAATGTACCCAATAGCTTCTGACAGGACGGAGGCTGTATCAGTCTGCAAAAGAGAAACATGACATGTCTGTCTAAGCCAGCAACACAAATTAAAGCCATATTATTCTTTCTCTCTTTTTTTCTTTTTGTGTTGAAAAACTTTAGACAGGGCTTGATGGGTAAGACTAAAGCTAAAGGGAATCTAAATGTGTTAATTTCCAGAATATAGAAACTATCAACTGTCGTACTAGCAATTAAATTGCTTCAAATTAATTAGAGTATGTTTGGATGGGCTTATGCCTATAAGCTGCAAACAACTTATAAGTTAAAAAAAATAAGTTGGGGTAGTCTAACTTATTTTTTTTTGGCTTATAAGTTATTTTTAGTTTATAAGCTTCTTTAGATAAGCTAAGTCAAATGGGCTCAATTATTTTTTTGAGCTTATTTTAAGCACAAAATGACTAAAAGCTGGTCAGCCAAACACTAAAAAAAACTGAAAACAACTTATAAGTAACTTATAAGCAACTTCTAAGTCAATCCAAACGGGCTCTTAGCCTGTTGTACTATTTCAATCTTTCTCTTTGTTTATTCCTGGCATTCTTTTCAGTGATCAGTTCTGCCAACCAGCATGGGAACTGGGCAGAAGGCTAATTTATACGCAGCACAAGTTAAGAGATACTTTATAAAGAGTACTAAGGTTAACTACTTGAAATAAACTTACATGCACTGACAACACCATAAATAAATTCTACATACGCTACAACTCTCCGGCATGAAGCCAGAATCATTAATAATCGCCAGTCAGTCATATAGCAGTGAATTCATTCCTGAGCCTTAGCACTTGTATATACCAACCGTCACCCCACTGCTGCCCCTCAGAGGAGTCTCTGTCGTATTTCAGTCCTAATTTGGCTGATCTCTCGGTGCATTTTAACTATCATAACAAGTTATTAAGCCGGTATGCCTATATTAATAAACTAGGATTACTATAGAAGTCAATTAACTTAAACCGATGTCCTCTTTGATTAATGAAATACTCCGCTCATAGAGATGGCCGATGGGGGCAAAAAAAAAAAAAAAAACTCAATCCGATTGGTGTAGAAAAAATTATACATTTGTAAGTGGACAGAGTTACACCCTAGCTAGTTACTTTACCTTTCCAAATGGAGAAACAAGTTGGTGAAGTGATGTTATTCTATCCCCTAGCTTCTCCTTTCTTACCTGCTTCGAAATAAAAAGACAACAAAAATCTGCTAATTAAGTACTTTAATTTTCAGTTGCACATTTTTCAGTGAAATAAAAGATTTTGGTGTACAGAGTTAGATAGAGGAGGAAGGGTGAGATAATAATTGCCTTTAGAGATGGTTGGGCTGTAGAGTGCTGAACCCTAGCCTTCTTACTTATCCCACCACTGGTTGTGCTGTTACACTTTCAATGGATGCATAAAAGAAGTTAATGACGTCAACAAAAAAAGTGAGTTAAAAAAATGCTCAGAAAAAATTAATTTCTGAGTGAATATCACTAAGCAGCTCTACTTTTTGTATGATTAAATTCCTAATGCTAATCATGAACTTGTTTTGGCTTATTATATAGTATATCACTTTCTCTCCGTTTGAAATTTTAATGATGAACTCATTGACTTGTATAAATGCTAGTGGATGAGATGGAGAAATCAAACTACTTTATAGTACCTTCGACCTTTTATTTACTTTTAAATTTCTTACCTCGGATGAATTATGGTCTGGACGTTGATGCTTGTGTTCCCCCTTGCTGTTTTTATGACTGGTGAAGTTCAAAAGATTATGGCTTAAACCTGTGGTAATACAAGAACTAGCTGGTGAAGGTAAGTCTTGTGGAGACCAATTAGATGTAAGAGGTCTAGTAAAATCAGTTGGTAATTCCAGTTTTTCTTGTAGTGACGTGGCGTGGAATTCATTTTGGACATGATGATGATAGTCGTACAATTGGCCCCGCTCTGGCTTTACATCAGCAACAGGAACCCTAAAATTAGTAGCTGATGGATGCACGGAATTCAAAGTGTGGTCTTCTGAATTCCCAGCCTCATGAAAAGGACTTATACCAAACTTTTCTTGATCACCCGAAAATCCACTCCTGCAATTTAAATAGGGACAAACTGTACAATTAAAAGGGAAAAAATCACCTAGCGAGTCGTAGCTAACATGGTAATATACACGAAGATACAAAACACAAATCTTATAATCAAAGGCGGTTTCAAGGTGGATTCCGGGAGTTCAATTGGATACATTACTTTTGACTCAAACTATATATACAAACACAAAAGCATTAAAAATATATACCTATGAGAAAATCATACTTATTTTGAACCTACTGAATTAATCTAGATCCTGTATTTGTCTACTCATGCTACAAATTTAATTAGCTCAACCAAAAGGGGAAGTTTTTGAATCTTAGCAGGGATGGAGCTAGCATGAGAAGTATGGATTCAGCCGAACCTAATAATTCTGACTCAAACCATGTATATTTGTTGAAAAATCAATGAATATGTACATATTACTAATAAACTTTCAGATACAAACATCATAAACTTCAAATAATCTTGGATCCGCTGCTGAAACTTTGAGCCTTAAAACTAAACTTGACAAAGGCAAACAAGAATTAAACCAAGCTACGTAAACATGACAGGAAAAAAAGAGAGTGACAAATTAAAGATGGAATATTTACAGAAGTAGTTGGCTCAATGAACGAGGGAATTCTTGGTTTGGGTTATCAGCTCCATAAAAATGTGAGGAAGAAGAATTAGAAGAAGAAGAAGAAGAAGAGAAGTTCTGATCATGAGATTGTGGGTGCATGTTTCCATTCATAATCATGCTCCACCAATTAGTAGGGGTTCCAGCCATCATTTGCTAATACTGATGATAATTATTGGCTCTTCTATCAGCACATCATCAAAAAAAAATTTCTTCAAATAACGTCACAAAAAACCGATCTTTTTTCTTCTTTGTCGGTATCTCTCTCACAACTTTTTGCTCTAGTACAATACCAGTTGTTTGTTTTTCCTTTTTTTGTGCACAAAGACTAGACTTTCTTGAAGGCTTTCAAGGCTTTATTTGCTTTTTCTCATAAGAGGTTGAAGAAACCAATATATCATTGTCAACTGATCAGTAACATTTACTTTAGTAGTAGTAGTATTTCTTTCTTGTGGGGTTGAGAAGCTTTGTATTGTATTTGTTTTCCCCTTATTGACCCCTTCTTTAATTTTTTTATTTCTTACTTTAGCTTTATTGTAAAGTGGAGGCAGATAAAGGATGGTGGGTCAGGCCCAAAAACAAATGCTCGTGGATTTTTTTTTTTTTTTTTAACTTGATTGACTTGTAGTGGTAACTAAAGGATTGTTCTTTTCTGTTACTAGCTGTACAACTGTATTCTTACATCTCATGATGTGAAAAAGGCAGGTTCTGTGTGTGATATTCTAAGTATTAATTGATGAGTATAACTTTTATATATCGATAGTGTAGAAGAATTTTAGGCCCCGTTTGTCCATAGATACTAAAAAAAAATTTACTTTTTTTGAAATTTTGGAGTTGGAGTTGTGTTTGGCCATAATTTTTGAAATTGTAGTTTTTGGTGAAATGTAGTTGTAAAAAAGTAAAAAATTTGAAAAATAAGTTTTTTAAGTTTTTGGTATTCCGGATACAACTTCAAATTGTATTCGGAATTCTCATAGCCAAATGCTGATTCCGGAAAAAAGTGAAAAAAAAATCGGAATAAAATGAATAATTCTTATGGCCAAACGGGGGCTTAGTTATACTATCAAGTCACCTAAAAATAGTTACAAGAAAGTAGAAACATGAAAAATAAAACAAATTACTACTACAACAAGTTAAATTACGGCTATAGGTACAAAAGATACTCAATGTATATAAGAATAATCCTTTATTGAATAGAAGGGCTTTCCCATCCTTTTGAAAACAATTCTGGACCCTTCAAGATGCTGTAATATGAAAATACACCTACGGAGCAATCTAGTCCGTTCCTCAATCGCAGCACTAGATTGTTAAGAAAATGTAATGATCGATTTAG
Organism: Lycium barbarum; assembly: GCF_019175385.1. Taxonomy (NCBI): domain Eukaryota; kingdom Viridiplantae; phylum Streptophyta; class Magnoliopsida; order Solanales; family Solanaceae; genus Lycium; species Lycium barbarum. The sequence goes on along the minus strand of NC_083337.1, from coordinate 154,827,935 downwards.
TACGGTACACATTTAAAGAGCTTTGTTATTAGAAACGAGAAAGAAAACGATATATTTTAACCACTTCTTTCTTCTTTTTCGATAAACATATTATTCAAATTAACTTGTGTGTTATTTCGATTATTCTGTTACCTATTACCTCATCTTCTATACAGTATACCCCATCAGACTATTTCATTAGATACTTACTATTCTCATAAATATAGACTAGCAAAGTATGTCTGTGCGATGCATGAAGCCCAACATGATTAATTTGGCTATTCACTTTAGCTTGTCTTTAATATTTGTATATTGTAAATAACTTTTAATAACATCTTAATTGTTACTACTATATAGCAACACATACAAAATGTACTTTACTTATCATGATCATTTTAGTTATAATTAAAAATGGAGTTTAAAAATTAAATATATCTACTAACATTAACATTAATGCGAGTAAGTTTCATCCATTTTAAAACATTTTCTTTTGAGATGGAAAGAATTGTATTTGGCTTTCATGCAATTACTCTAACTTGATATTTCTATTTGTAGATATAAAAAATAAACATGATGACTAAATACATTAAGATTTTCTTTGTTGTATATGTGTTTGTTTGAGTACACCCATCCTCCTCAAACCGTACTTGTAGAATCATGCTGAGTTGTTGTTGTTCTTGTTGTTGATATTTTATTTTAATTGTACTTATGGTGTATAAATTTTTATTGTGAATCTCTTTTTCTTCCAAATAATTTAGCATGAATCTTGTAATTCTCCAATGCACAGGAGTGAAAAATATTAGCTCTTACACACATATTTGTCAAGTGAATTTCAACAAATTCACATTTAATTTTTTGATTTTGTTTTCCTACAGTTAATTTATTTTTAAAATAAACAAAAAACATATCGGAATGATGAATTATAAATACATGATATTATTTATTTCTGATTTGAAGGGGAAAAAAAGCATATATCATTGCACAATTTACTTGGTGAATCAACGAATATGATTTTTCAAAATTCAATTTGTCCTGTTTGATACAAATAGAAAATCTCACAACGAATTATATTCATATGTAACTACCTTTTTTATACCTATCAGTTTTATTGGCTAATAAATAAATTTTACCCCCATGACCTTCACTTTGTTTTTTATAAAAGAAAATGAAATGGACTCAAAAGTAGCACTCCCTCCGTCTCAATTTAATTATCTTATTTTTCTTTTTAGTTGTCCACAAAAGAGTGTTATTTTTTATATTTAGTAAGTTGACAAGTCAAATATTATATTCGGCAAGTTTAAAAACACAAGATTTAAAGAACATTTTAGTACATGACTACATTATGTACTAGGATTATAAGATTTAAATATTTCCTTTTATTTCTAAATTTTGTGCCTACTTAAATTAAGATACTCAAAGTGGGGACGGAGGAAATATATACGAAGAAGAAAAATGACGATGATAAATTAAGGAAGAACAAAACTTTTAAACAATGGCAAAAAGCAAGAAAACAAATGATCTATATTCTATAGTGCATTGGTAATATGGACATGTGTCCCATCTCCAAAGAGCAAGTGTACGCAATAACATGTGTCCCTGTTGGTCCTACCCTTTTGTACAATTTACATAGCTATTTGTACACTTTGACATTGCAGTGTTCGTACAGCTTGACCATTTATATATAGTAGAAATACTAGCAATCGCACGGGCCGAACATGTCTATTCATTTTAATTAGTCAGTTTTTAAGGTTTGTATTTTAAAAATATTATAATTGTTATTATATATAACAACATATATAAAATGTATTTTATGTACCATCACTTTAGTTATAATTAAAAAATAGAATTGATGGAATTAAGTCTTTGAGATGGAAAGAATCGGACTTTTTTCTCATTATCATGACAATGAAAGTTGTTCATCAATGTAAACGAAAATTAGTAAGAATATGAGGGAAAATTAATATTTTGATTCTAAATTTTTTCTTTTAAATTCTTTAATATTTATATGTATACAGACAGGTTGATATCCATTTCAATTAAGTAACTGTTCAGATCCAAACATAAGAACCATTGTTGTATATATTGAATTTTTTAAAAGAAAAACTAATAAAATATTTTTATTAAATTAATTAAAAAATATATTATAATTTTTCATGTTAACAATTATAGATAAAACAATTTGTTACAAAGAAATCAAAATTAGAAAGATATATGTTATATCATTAATCACCAAATTTTAATTTTGAAATGAAAATATAAAGAAAACAATAACCAGCGACTGCAAAGGAGAGTAAATAAGTAAAGTATTGACAATAAAAGAAAACGGAGATAAAAGTCACTCCCTCCCTTCACTTTTACTTGTCAACGTTAACATATCAAGAAAAAAATTCTTCTTTTTATTTTACCCTTCACATTAATTATTCATTTTCAAATCATTTTCTGAGGCTATTGAGACTATACACCAATAAATATGTAGATTATGATAAAATATAGTTTACTTTATTTATTAATTTTCAAAAAACGTGAAAAGTCAAAAGTGAACAAGTTATGTGTAGGACAATTAAAATAACTTTTGGTACAAATTTGCATTACTATTGTTCGTCATCTCTTCATGTTTAAAGTATTAACAAAGAAGAAAAATGGAGATAAAAGTCACTCCCTCTGTTTATTTTTACTTGTCCACGTTAACATATCAAGAGAAAGAAACTAATATGGTAATTATTAATTAATATGAAACTTCAATTATGTTGATTGTGTATAAAGATAACAACTATGCATATATTATAGGCATATATATTTGTATACATGTCATCCTTTTTCTTTTATTCCTTTATTTATCATGGCAACTGTCACGCCCCGAACCTGGGCCTGGACGTAACACGGCACCCGGTGCCTGACTGCATGTGACCGAGCGAACCAACTAGCTGGCTGAATCAACATGTGATACCAAAACATAACTAATTTATAACATAAAACTAACACATGCTGATTAACTAAAAGTCTGACTGAAATATCATAATGCGGAAATACTTAGACAATCTAAACATATCTGAAAGTAGAACATGGCTAAACCAAAACAACTGAACAACTGCCAACAAGGCTAACATAATAAATATCTGACTGTCTGAACTGTGTCTATGAAGCTTCTAAGAATACTGAATAATAGAGCTGTCTATAAACTGAAATAACTAGATAGCTGACAACGCCCCGAAGGAATTTGGGGCTTACCAGTAGCTGATACGTGCACTCCTAAAGAGCTGAGTCGTCAACCTGTATATCGTTGCCTGCATCGCGAGATGCAGGCCCCCAAGCAATAAAAGGGACATCAACACATTTGAATTGTACTAGTATGTAAAGCAACTGAAGCAATAGAATACTGGAACTAGAACTGAAACTGATAATTGTAATTGTAATAGCAAGGAAGTAGAGATGTGAATACTCCTTACTCTGTATCTGAATCATCTGTATTATATGTGTTTGTATATGTAGGGCCTCGGCCCAATAATAAATGCACGCTATGGCCTCGGCCTAGTAGTGCGTCAGTCAATGGCCTCGGCCATGTATACGTATACACAAGACTGTGCTGTGCCCTCGGGCAAAATCACATATGTATAATTATGGTTAATTAATAAGGACTGAGACCATAACAACAATGAACAATGCTGAACTGAAATAGACATGCTGGACTGAATTGAAAACACTGACTGTTTCTGAGCATACTGAATTTCTAGACTGAGACTCATATGGTAACAATACATAAGTCTATAAAGATTACGTACTGAGTTCATGATATTCAAATTGACAACCATGAACGAATTCTGTAACTGCAACCCTAGAAGATAACAGTTCTACAACATATCATGAAACTAGGGCTAAATTGTACTTTGAGTCAAATTACTGACAAGTATGAAGAATGAGGCGTAGGGAGAATCATGAATATTCCCTAACATAGATAGTTAGCCTCACATACCTTAATTCCAGCCTTTGAGCGTAATACAATGTTCGTCAACCCTTTCAACTTTGATCTATATCAATACAAGTCAAAGGGATTCTATATTAGCAATAATATTCATGCTTTAGTCATCTAAGCATTTTATCAAACACTTAGTGAGCATAAAGCTCCACAATCTCCATTAATGGTGATTCTTCACCCAATTCCCATTCTATTACTTCTAGGTGATTCTACAATCTCAATTAGGTGTAATTAACATCATTCTCCATCACCCATATCATTATAACAATCTCAAGTCAACAATCCAAAACCCTACTATAGTTCGTGTAATTCTCTTTACTAAACCCATTTACTATTCTCCCAAGAACTCATCAATTCACTATTATGAATGATTAGAGTGTAGAAGCATTACCTTTTTGACGTTCAATCCTCTTGAATTCGAGTTCTAGGGTTTCCACGCCCAATAATAATGTCCCACTCACAACTCTATCGATTAGAAGGGTTTACTCAAGTTAGAAAGAGATTAGGAACTTGAATTCAATCTAGAATCATGATAAAACTTACCTTGGAGGGTTCTTGAGGATTGGGACTTGTTCCCTCTGACTTTAGGGTGATTTTTCGTGACTAGGGGTGTTAGGGAAATAAACCCCAAACTTGAATATAACTTAAAACGCGAAATCCCGACTTTTAACCCGAAACCCGACCTGTTACGCGATGGGTCCGCGATGCACGTGCATCGCGCGACATTCTGCAAGTCGATACTCAGAGTTGTGCGATCAGCCCGCGATGCAGGGCCATCGCACACGCCCTCACGCGCCTGAAAAGCGGCGTGTGTCGGTTCTATGCAGTGTTCGGTAAAATGGACATAAATTCTTGTACAGAGCTCTGTTGGGGCTCCACAATATACCGTTGGAAAGATATTTCAAAGGGATACAACTTTCATGTTTTAAGTTTCCTCAAATTCCCAACGGATTTTCACGAAATTTGACTGTAACGAAGACTTATCGAAAACTTAGCCGATTCTATAGAATTTTAAGTGCCTTACTATTAGCTATATTGAGACGATCATATCGCCTTGCTCCGATCTCTGATTGGCCTGGTCCTTATATCCTTAGAAAGGTATTTCTACATACTACAACTTTCATTAAGGATATTTTCCCAAATTCCCAACTAATCAAGGAGTTATGTCTGCCCGAATAGGCCTATCAACCATTTTCGCAAAACGCTCAACCATTCAGTTTTTCCACTAGAACTCTAACGATACGGGGTGTTACAGCGACTATCAAGCTAGGAAACGGAAGAAGAGTGAGGAGAATCATGCAGAAGGGGCTGGCCAGTAATTTCCATAGAATTAATGAGTGAATATTTGTGTGTTCTTATTATTAATTTTACCCTTTAATTACTCATTTTCAAATTATTTTCGAAAGCTATTGAGATTTACACCAATAAATATGAATATTATGGTAAAATATATACTTTCTCTGTCCCATATTACTTGTCACTTTTCCTTTTGCACGCTTATTAAGAAATCAGAAGTAAAAGATATATTTTACTATCTTACCCCTTTCTCTCTCCAATAAATACATTCTAATCAAAATTGATTATTTTCAAGACCATCTATTACGAAGGGTAAGATGGGAAAGATTTAATTAATTTTATCTTATAATTTTATCTTGATTTTGTAAATGAACAAGTAATTTGGACATATATTTTTAGTAATGTGGCCAAGTAATATGGGACGGAGAGGATAAGATGTAAAACATTTAATTAATTTTATTTTGGTTCTGTAAATGAAAAAGTAATTTGGATATATATTTTTAGTAATATTGAGTACTTCATTTATGAACAAGTGAAAGTGCAAGGACGAAATAAATATATGTCGGACAATTAAAATTGAAATGCATACTTGTATATATAAGCAGAGAATAAATATTTAGTAAAAAAATAGTTTAGTAATGTGGCTAATTAATATGGAATAGGGGGAGTACTTCATTTATTAATTCTTAAAGAACTTGAAAAGTCAAAAGTCAACAAGTATAAGTGCACGGAGGAAACAAATATGTCGGAGAATTAAATTTGAAGTGCATACGTGTATACATGAGAAGAGATGAATATTAAGTACTATCACATATGACCACGTGGGATAAAAAAGTAGTTGGTTAAAATGTACAATTTATATAGCTTGTGGTACAAATTTCTATTGTTGTGTTAGTCCTCTCTTCACACTTAGATATATTAGAAATAGAAAAGAAGAAAAATATAGAAGAGAAAAATAGACATATATTTTTAATAATGTGGCCAAGTAATATGGACGAAGGGAGTACTTCATTTTTATTAATTCTTAAAGAACGTGAAAAGTTAAGTATAGTAATGTGGCCAAGTAATAGGGGACGAAGAGAGTACTTCATTTATTAATTCTTAAAGAACGTGAAAAGTCAAGTAATGCGGCTAAGAAATATGGGACGGAAGGAGTACTTCATTTATTAATTCTTAAATAACGTGAAAAGTCAAAAGTGAACAAGTAAAAGTGCACGGAGAAAATAAATATGTGTCGGATAATTAAAATTGAAGTGCATATATGTATACATGGGAAGAAAATAAATATTCAGCAAAAACGTGAAAAGTCAAAAGTGAACAAGTAAAAATGCACGGAAGAAATAAATATGTGTCGGAGAATTAAATTTGAAGTGCACACATGTATACATGAAAAGAGAATAAATATTCAGTGCTATGACATTTATCCACGTGGGATTTATTAATTCTTAAAGAATGTGAAAAGTCAAAAGTGAACAAATTAAAGTGCACGGAAGAAATAAATTTGTGCAGGAGAATTAAAATTGAACTGCATATGTCTATACATGAGAATAGAATAAATATTCAGCTAGAACACAAAAAGTCAAAAGTGAACAAGTAAAGGTGCATAGAGGAAATAAATGTGTCGGAGAATTAAATTTGAAGTATATACGTCTATACATAAGAAGGGAATAAATATTAAGTACTGTGACATATGTCTATGTGGGATATAAAAATAGTTAATTAAACTGTACAATTTATATAACTTATGATACACGCATTTATTGCGCGTATAATTTTTAAAGGCCATGTACAACCATGGAAAGCTGTGTTCGTCCCTTTACCACATTTATATATAGTAGAAATATAGTAACTCATCGCGACTACACAAGTACACATAAATTGTTTATTTTTATTTTTTTTGTTTGTTTCCATCCCACTTCAACGGCCACTAGACCACAGCAAAAAGTTACTATTGCAAATGCTCCTTTCCCTAAACTTGTGCTCAATCTCAAGTTTAGTGATCTGTCAACTGCAAAGTGTAGATTGCATTTAGACTTGTTCGACCAGAGTCAACCAAAAAGAAGAAACAAAAACACAAAAAAGGATTCTCAAAGAGAGGTGACGTTTTACAGTTTAGAAAAGAAGAACAAAAATCATCGCCTATAAGCTCGTGGAGAAAGAGGAAGCAGATGAGACTATCGGGTCGGGACCACTGATCACTGTTAAGAAAAAAGTAACCATAAATTCAATGACAATTTCTTTTTAAAAAAGGAATGATACTTAACTCTCAAGATAGTCATCCCGGACTTGGAAGATAAAGGAGCTTTACAAGATTAAGTCAAGAAATTTTGAATTTTCACAATAAGATAAAGTGGATATTCAAATGACTGATTTGAAAAAGACGGCCAAATTGCATTTATCCTAAGTTCAATTATATAAGGGCTACTTTCGTAATGAATAGCTAGCTTCTAAATAGTAGAGATAAAGATTTAGTTCCTTAATTTTTGAGGTATGAATTGACGAATGGCCTTTTGAACCTTAGGTTATCTAGTTAGTAGATAATGGGTGAAATCCCTCGGGCAATTTGCAGGATTGTTCTTCGTTCGGGGTGGTCTTTAATTTTTTACCTTTCACTAAAAGTTCCTTGGTTTCGGGTTCGAACTCCCGCTCAGAAATTAAAAAAAAAAAAAATCGCAAGGCATAAGTTGGACCCCAACTGATGACTTAAGGCATAAGTTGAGTTTCAAACTCTGCATTAAGGCCAAAAAAAAAAAATGTTGGAAGTTTGCCTTAAGGATTAATTTTGGGTAAAAATATGCATTAAGGCATAAGTTATGCCTTGCGATTTTTTTTTTTTTTTTTTTTTTGCTGAGGCTGGGTTCGGACTCAGGACCTCTGGGTGTTAAGCGAACGGCTAATATTAAAGACCACCAATTTGAGGGGCAAAAATTAAAGACCAACCCAAAAGAAGGGCAATCCGCGCAAAAAGAAAAAAGAAATGCCTTTTATTGCCGGGCAATTCCCAGGAATGCCCTTATTTTGGGGTGGTCTTTAATTTTTGCCCCTCAAATTGGTGGTTTTTAATTTTTGCCCTTCCCCTAATACCATGAGATTTGGGGTTCGAACCCCCGGCTCAGTAAAAAAAAAAAATGGCAAGACAGAGTTTTATAGCAAATTTAGGCCTATTTGGGCCAAAATTAGGCCTGCAGGCAGACTTTTACCTGCTTCAAACAGAGTTGCAAACTCTACCTTAAGGCAGAGTTTTGAAGGCAAAATTCTACCTTGCGAATTCAAGTTTTACCTAGCGAATTTTTTTAAAATTTTTAACTGAGCGGAGATTAGAACCCAAAACCTAGGAGTCTTAGACGAGGGGAAAAAATTAAAGACCAACAATTTGAAGGTCAAAAATTAAATACCAATGCATTTGAAGGGCACTCCGCACAAAAAAAAGTCTATTGCTTATGAACTTCGGCCTAAGATTTGTAAGAGGAATGTAGATGAATACTTTCCTCCTGAGGGTTCTATTAGCCTATAGACGAGGCGCGGCTATATTGATTGTATTAGGATCTATTCTAGTTATTGCATATTTTTATCAATATTTGTGTCTAGCTTTCTATCTTTTAATTCCTTGTCATTTTCCATACCGTGTTCTTGAATTCGAAAATTATCAACCACGAATTCCCAGTGACATCAAATACTATTATGATAGCTTCACAGGAGAATTTCACTGCAAAGCACTCTGGCCATTTCAAAAGTTAACTGACACAAACTTTTTTACCTTTGCTAAATTGCAAATCGACAACCTTAAGGAAATGGAAAATTGTGTCTTTTTCCCCTCAAAAGTTCCCGTAATCAAAGTTAAAAGGACAGCTTCTAGTATCATTTGATGAAAATTGGACCAATTGCGTGTAGACTGATCCAACATTTGAGAAAATCTTCCAATTAAATAAACAAATGAGATGTAAATAGAGGAAAAGGGGCAGCCACACTATTAAAATATTAAAGCACTCAATAAAGCAGAACAATTTGCTTTATCAAGGAATCTAGATACCTAGTTCCATTGTCAAGTTGTCTTTTGAACAACTTTTGATCTACAGTTTAACTTAGCTTCCCTTTTTTTATCATTTCAATCACTTTGCAGAACAATCATTGTTTCTGAGGAATGTTGCTGACTAAACCACCATGCCGTTGCATAGCAGCAACTGGTTCACCACATCTGGGGCAACGAAATGATGGAGCTGCACAGCACCTTGTTTGAAGACAGTAGTAACAGTACCTATAAGATTGAAATACAAATTCGTAAAATTTTAGAATCATTTATGCATAGTACACCAAAGGTAGGAATGACACTGCGAAAGCTGTCAGAGCGCATGCATGACAAAAGACCACTGAAAGATAGCATCTATGTGATTTCGAGAAACACAATAGCTCCTATTTACTTGTCACAAAAATCGGATATCGGAAGAAGGTTAGCATCCCACCAGTGCAACCCCCCACAAACGTTTGAGGTAAAACAAGCTCAAAATATGAATGCCATTGTTGCCTGTACAAACTGGACACAATCATTTTTAAGGTGCAGACTGCAGACGACGTGATGCAAACAGTGCAATGAAAACTTATATTGTTGATATAGCCTTAAGTAAAAGTAGTGTTAACTCTGATGTTCTGCGAATATTAGAACCGTACTCAGTACAACGGTCCCGCCTAGAAAGAGCATTAATAACAATGGCCACACTAATCTAAGTTTGTCTAGCTGCAATTTCCACGAATCCACATTATTCTCTGATAAGGATTTCTTCGATTAAGAACCGCAAAAGCGTGTTCTTAATAAAGGCAAAACATATATGAGATACTGCATTAAAATTCTATCGCATAAATGAGAACTTGTAAAAGTATATACCTATGCTGACAAGGGATAGCTACAAATGGAATTGATGGGGTTCCTTGGCAGATGGGGCATAAAGTTTCATCTACTGAAGAATCTGAAGATTTGTCCTTTGAGAATGGACGAAGCAAACTCTTGACGGATGCTGAGTTGAGAAGGGGAAGAAGCAAAAGAAGCAGTTCCTGCATATTAGAAAATTGTTTAAAATCTAAGTCCCTTCATATTGTTCGTGTACCGAGGAACCAAACGTGTCAACAAGATAAAGCCCAAAACAGAAAGCTGCAAAGTTTGAACTGCAAAGCAATAAAATTTTGAAGCCCACCACCAAAAAGGAAAAAATGGCATGCATATGCGAGATGAAAATAGGGTTTTGTTAGCCTCCGGAAGCATGTGAAACAGCTAAAAATCATGTAGTAATACTCTATATTGTCATTGATTCAAACTATCTGGAAATTTCTCAGCGAGTCGTTTTTAATACTTCATGAACGGGCACACAAATTTTGCAAAGTATGCCAACGGAAGGACAGTTACCGAGAATTCATTCCACACCAACTGACGATTCATGTACTCAAAGCTCACGGCTCTATTCATATTTGGGCTCCCATAAACAAGTCTAGCTCTTAAAGCTCTTTCAATGAGATTCCTGTACCTGCATGTAGTTAATGAGTTGTAATGTGTTAATTTATTGGCCAGATCACATGCAGGGAACATTTACAACAATCAAATGATGCACTGTTCATATTAGGGCTCCCATACATGTTTGTAGAATCAGCAGTATCAACCATCATAATGTGCTAAAAAGTTAACCATGCCGCATGATTCCTGCAATAAGTTGGGGACCTCAGTCCCTCAAACTAGGAATCACTGTCTAACTGGGTGGAGATGCATGTACAAATTGATGACAGATATTATGGTCATAGCTCACTACAGTTACCAATCAAAACAAGGACCAATGAAGCTTAGAGGCCCGTTTGCTTTTGTACATGATGACATATATTATGGTCATAGCTCACTACAGTTACCAATCAAAACAAGGGACAAATGAAGCTTAGAGGCCTGTTTGCTTTGTAAAGAATAAAAGCCTTTCTACATTGTCTACAAATTACAAATATGGTTTCTGTTGTAAGTTTTCCCGTTACAAGGATGCCCTCAACTAAAAGTGGCATTCGTGGAATGATGGTTCCCAAATTACAAAGTTCGTAATATATAGCTGGTTTGAAACAATAGGAACTTGGTTAGTTCCTAACTCATCCTTTTATGTCCTCTTTAATTAAACATTCTCCACAAATTTTATCTTAGAAATTTCTCTGATTTAGTTATTTTTCATTGAAAAATTAGCAAAAAACAATACATGCTCAAATCTGTGCTTCTGTCACACATGCACAGGTCTGTTAGCAGTTAGCACTTAAAGCACACATTCTGGCAGTATTACTTATTGCAACTACTTTACGAACTAGATTTTTGTCATCTTCGTCTTTTATCTGGTGGTCATGTCATGCATTGGAACAGACATAAGAAGTAACGTCTTTGCAGAAAGAGTTATACCTTCCTGTGTAAAGAAAGAGAAGTAAATTGCTAAAAGATGCTGCTTTATAGACCCCCTCCATCCGTTGCATTAACAACCACACTCCACGTGCCAAAGACCTCTGAAGCAAATACAAAGTTAACAAGTGACCAAAAATTTTTACGTCGACACTGTAAAATCAGTATTATACAAGTTAGTGTTCTTTGTTTAACTAATACTCCCTTATCCTATTTCAAAAGACTGTTCGACTGAACAGCAATAGCAACATAGGACTGCTCGACTGAACAGCAATATCAACATAAGACTTTAAAACTGTACTATTCAAATGTACACAGCTTCCAAACTTGGGACAAACTTATACTTTTTCTATTACCTTGAATCAAGATTCTCAACTTCATATTCCAATTATCCTCTTAAATTAGTGTATGTCAACTTTTGTTTAAAGGAGAGCTTGACATTATATTTGAACCCAATTGTCCACCTTACTTTTAAAACTAACTTTTTTTTTTCTTATACTTGAAAAAAAAAATCTTGTGATCTTACATATTTCGCCATTTAATATTAATGAATACATTGTTTATCTCACGTCTTAATAATTGCATACACACAATGCATTGTTTATCTCAATAATCGCAGTACCTTAAAAAGTAACATGCAGTCTGTAAATGTGATCCCATCAATTTCAAGTCTTCTATTTTTTAATTTTATAAGGTCAATTTCAACTCATATTATAATAACGTGGCCAAAAAGATTCAGTTTAAGGAGAAAAGAAAACTAAATGTTAGATAAAATATCAGCATAATATTGAATGTACATGATACAATTCTACAGCTCAAGTACCTGCTCAGAGTCGCCCCATCTCCTAAAAGCAGAAAACGATTGTAGACGAGCCCATATATATTGACCACCGACTGTTGCAACACAGTACCATAGCTTTTGAGCAACAGTAAGTCCTGGTCCCTCTAATCCAGTTCGCACTAAAACAAACATGGAAAAGGAAAAAGAACTAGAACTGAAATTATAGCAGTTGACGTAAGAAAAAAGAAATGCAACTACATCAAGCTGTCAACCTCCGCGTCCGCACTTCAAACACAAAGTAAGACAAACAAATTTTCCTAGACAATCCCTCCATCACAGATTGATGTTATACCCTTGCTAATTTAGAATTACCAAACAATTAAACTGCACCTGAAATTATAGCAGTTGATACAAGAAACAACAAATGTGATTACATGAAACTGTCGACCTCTGTACTTCTAACACAAAGTAAGACAAATGAGATTTTCCAAGCCAATCTAAATGGTCTCTCCAGCACAAACTGATGTCATACATGTGCCAATCTAAACTTGCTATAAAATATATAAACTTTACAGGGCTCAAGTAGCTCAGTTTATCTATAACTAGTAATTAAATAGAGCAAGACCAAAGACGATCATCTCACTCAGAGTCAGAGGTCCTTTCTAGGAACTCCAAAAACAGATGGCGACGTTCGGTTTCCAAATACCAGACAACCTATTATTGAGTCTTTATGAAGATAAAAGTAACTATTAAACAGTAATTTCAAGATTAGTCACCAACTTCTCTCAGAAAAACAATGTATTGGAGCTGAAGAAGGAAGATTAAGAATATATATATATATATATATGGGCTTTGCTAACCTACAGCATGGAGGTCGTAGGATAGCAATGTACCCACTTTTTGATTCACAAAAATAGCCCTGCCACCTCATTGAAATAGAGACTTTCAGGGGCTTTGCTAACCTACAGCATGGAGGTCGTAGGATAGCAATGTACCCACTTTTTGATTCACAAAAATAGCCCTGCCACCTCATTGAAATAGAGACTTTCAGGGGCTTTTGGGTCTTTCACCTAGATTCTATGATTTCTTTCTCCTCTCTTACATTTCCCTCCCAGATTAACTCCAACCTTCAGGCCGTCTCCTTGTCATCAGCCTCCACCTCCGGCCAACTTTAGCAATCCCCACTTGTCGGCTCGCCGTAATCATTAGATAAATATGAGTTACTGCCTAGTTCTGTAGATGGGGTCGCAAGGTAGATATGAAGACAAATTTGACAATGTACCGGACACACTAAATCAATTTTTAGAATTATAATATTACTAGTTGGATTAATTCATTTGAGAGTACAGATTGTTTTGAATTAGTAAGGGTTGAAGTTGAATCTAATTATACCAATTAGTTGCCTTTTTCTCATGCTCTTTTCCTGTGAGGAACATAAAAATACCAAATAGATTATTCATGAAATCTATAATCAAGTGGGTTTGATCTAAAAACTCATTCTTTTTTTTTTATTAAGCACCGGGTGTCCGGGTCTCTTTGAGCCCCGACTAATTCCGGGGGTGCACAGGCCCTCGGCAAGGAGTTTCCCGCAAGTGCACCACGGGTAATTCAGGGTTTTACCCCAGTCCGATGGCCCTCAGAAATTGTTTGCACCCAGTGGGTTTCGAACTTGAGACCTTGAAAGGGAGCACCCCAAGGCTCAAGCCAATTACCACCAGGCCAACCAATTAAAAACTCATTCTTGAAGAATATCTTGGGGTGTTTAGTTGCTCTCAAGCTGGGCAATGAGAGAAAATAAGATGCAATTACGGGCAATAGAGGAAAAAGTACGAGAGAAATGATAAGCTGGATTTTTACGATAAAAAGCCAAAACTGCCCAAATTTATTGATGGATTAGGTAAGTGACAAGACTATTTTTGTGAATCAAATAGTGCGTACATTGTTATCCTACAACCTTGTTGTAGGTTAGCAAAACCCATATGTATATATGTATATGTATATGTATATGTATATATGTATAGTATGTATATCAGTTCCAGCTTACCGAGGACATGACCTTAGATAAGAGGTTATGGAAGCCTCATATTAGGGTAGAAGGTTACCCGCTTATCCTTTTGTACTACTAGTCGCAGTTTTGCTCTTTAGTTTCATGTCTTCTAATTTGTGCTATTATATGTTGTTTCTTGCACTTCAATTATCTTATTTATCCGTGGTAGTTACTGCTCCTTTTTCTAGACGGTTTTATCATGGCTTTTTCACTTTCGTTATTTTCATTTTCATACTGCTTTGAATTGCTTGTCGTTATCTGACCTTTTCTGCCATGTTTTCTCTTGAGCCGAGGGACTTTCGGAAACAGCCTCCCCACCTTCCAAGGTAGGGGTAAGGTCTGCGTACACTTTACCCTCCCCAGACCCCACATTGTGGGATTTCACTGGGTATGTTGTTGTTGTTTGTTGTTGTTGTTGAGGAGATACCATTATTTGCCCAAAAAATGGCTTAATATAGAAAGCAGAAGAGAACAAGTACAGAGTACAACCATCTTAGCTTCAGAAGAAATAAAGCCAACTCCTCAAAGCCAAACATGAGTACTCAAAAGGATATTCAAACTAGTATTTTTAGCCTAGAACCATCTCAAATATCCATAGATTGCAACACGATAAGACAATTTTATAAGGACAAAATTTCCAACATTACAGAGAATCAGAAAAGGTCGGTACAAGCTAATTAGGAAAAGGGAGCAACAAGATTAAGTAAAGATGCTTTTCTAACCTTTTCCTCTAATCTCACTTGCACGCTCATCTCTGTATCTCAGGTTCATGAGAGCATTACCAGGAGTAGGCTTATCAACCCAGATAGAAAATCGCCAGATTAGAAACTCAAGGAAAGCATCAAGTTCTGGTTCATATTGAAATAACATTCCTGGCTAATCCCAAAAAAAAAAAAAAAAAGAAATACACATCAAATATGTCAGATAACAGAATCATGAAGACTTGATGAATTCGATGATAACATAAAAAAGTTACATGATATGTACCTTCATCAAAGAAAAGACCTTAACCAACTGCTCTTTTAGCATGGCTGACATTTCAATGTCCAATCTGCCAGCATCTACCTGATTAACTCTTGATATAGAAATTGGAATGGCTGACTGCCAAAAGTAGTGATCAAAGAGAAATTTCAGTAGTTGGGAGCAAAAAATATCAGCAAATAAAACCTCAAAATGCTTAACTCTTTATTCACCCTTCTCTGAGCCCCGACAGAAGAAAAGATCTGGCTTTTAAGAGCTTCACAACAGAAAAGGAAAGTGAACAGTTTTTTGTTGTTACAGTCGAGAAATAAGTAAATTTTCGTGGAGAAAAACACACCAAAAACTATCAATAATTTCAAGACAATGGGTAGCCTTTTATTTCTATGAATTTCTTGTATTTCTAGCCATCATACAATGAAGCTCCACAAGAACAAAAGATCCTGTATAATACTTCCAATAATATCATTCCGCTCGCATACAAATTGAAGAAAATTTAAGCTAATCTGGGCCGGACTAGGGAATCTAAATACATTTTTCTGATCTCCCACAAAAAAAATAAAAAGTAAAGTATATGAATGTTCTAAGCTCCATCAAAGTTTCCAATGCGGAGCCAGAGGGGTCAATTGGACCCCCTTGGTCCTTCATTGAAAAATTATACCACATATCTAAGGAAAAAATGATTTTTTTTTTCTTTTGCATATATATAAGTTGTTGAATCCCCTTGGCGTAAGAATTTTTTTTTAAGAAAAATCCCCTTACTTGAATTCCTGGTTCCGCCACTGGTTTCCACAACAGGATAGGAAGCCAAAGCACAGTTTTGTCATCAAAACTGAAACAATAACTTACAATACTAAAAAAAAAAAAACTTCCATGGATTAAGCCATTCAATAATAAAGACAATATTTTGTGAGCAAGACATCAAATGAAACAGAAGTGCAGATACCACTGTAGCATTACATTTAAAAAAAAAAAAAAAAATCAACTAGACATACACTTTCCGCCCTAACTGGAAATTGGTTGTCATCTTAAGTGTAAACGAAGATTAAAATTTGTGGCATAAAATGGAATTAGGGCAGTGAGAGTACCTGGCGTGATGGAGGAAGAGACTGCCATTGAGGAAGTAAATTCCGGTAGGTATTGATCCAAGCATCTTGTTGTGGGGGAGAGGACGATGACGCTAGATTTTGCCTGTCCATATCTAGATATAATTTAAATCGAATTTTAACTACAGATATATGTGATGAACAAAATTGGTAATTCAGTTCAAGCAATGAATTCCAGTAATTTACTCTCAGACCACGCAACACAAATTTGAGACACAACAGTTGAGTGTTGACGTCTAAAAAATAAAAATACGAGCGGTTAGGGATATTTGTGAAGGGTAGTTTCGTCTTTTAAAAATGATGAGTCATGGAAGGAAGCTCGCGCTTCAAGATTTATTGGAAGTCTCGTCCTAGTGACCACCACTAGTTTTCTTCAACAATCAAACCACGCCGTAATTTTATTACTGCAGTAATTTATTTATTAGTTCTACTGCAGTCCACATCTTCCTTCATTTTCTATCTGCTTGTATACTAAAGAAGACACGCCTCGACTACTACATGAAGCGAGCTAAACTACTTGTATATTTGGTTTTCGGAATTGATTTTTGAAAACATTTGAGGATATAACTTGTGTTTTTCGTTTTGCAAATTGCAATGAGTTTTTAATTATACTAAGAGATATGAGGGTTAAAAACACACTCTAACTATCACTATTTTTTTAATTTCATACCTAAACTATCAGAAGATTGACAAAAAATTACCTAAACTATCGCTATCTAGTTTGCAAAACAAACCTCAAATTATACTTGAATGACACGTGATCTACACTCTCCATTTTATATAAAAATGTTGTCAAGTGTTGTCCACATGGATAAATAATGTCACAATGGCACCTACATGGAATTTTTTTTTTTTAAAAAAAAAAACTATTTGTTTTAAAAAAACAAACTGAATAATAATATTTTTTGTAAAAAAAATATATAAAAAATTATAGAAAATAAAAAAATAGTTTAAAAAATGGAAAAGCTATTTATTTAAAAAAAAAAAATAAGAAAACTGATTATTTAATTTTCACATTTAAAAAAAAAAATCAACTTTTTGCATTTTTTTAAATCATTTTTTTCTGATTTTCTAAATTTTTTGATATTTTTTTTTTCAGATTTGTTTTTTAAAAAATGCTGGTTTTTAAAAAAAAAATATACTATTTTTTTAATAAAAAAATATTATTTTTTAATTTTCATATAGGTGCCACCATAGCATTACTTATGTCATGTGGACAAATTTTTTGAAAAAATTTCAGCTTCACTTGTCTTTTGGAGGGTGAGTTCACACATTTAGTTCAGGTGTGTTTTGTAAACTAGATAGTGATAGTGTACATAGTTTTTTCACCCTTACGATAGTTTAAGTATGAAACTAAAAAAAAAAAAAAGTGATAGTTAGGATGTGTTTTTGACCCTTATCTCTTATACTAAACATGTTAGTTGGTTTAAAACTTCCAAACCCTTCAAAATTGGCTTCTTTTGCTATGGGCAATTCACACCCTTCTTTTGGGGTGGTCTTTAACTTTTGCCCCTCAAATTGATGGTCTTTAATTTTTATTCTTCGCCTAAAATTTATAGATTTCGGGTTCAAGTCCCTACTCAGTCAAAACAATTTAAAAAAAATCGCAAGGCAGAGTTTGAATTTCGCTCTGCCCCCTCCGGCAAACTTTGTCTTGAGGCATATATTTTATTTTATTTTACTTTTCAAGACAAACTTTTAGTTATACCTTAAAGAAAAATTCCTCCTTATGGGGCATACTTTTAGTTATGTCTTAACTAAAAGTCTGCTCCATAAGGCATAACTAAACTATACCTTAAGGAAAAATTTTGTCTTATGAGGTAGACTTTTAGTTATGCCGGATCTGGCATAACTTTAGTTTTTCCTTAAGGCATTTTTATGCCTGAGCGGGGGTTCGAACCCAGAACCTCAGGTATTCGTCCACCTTTCCAAGCGAAGGGCAAAACTTAAAGATCACAAATATGAGAGGCAAAATTTAAAGACCTCCCCAAAAGGGCAATCCGCGCAAAAAAATGTTTGCCATTACTTATCTACTACTCCTTCCGTCTCAAAATATTTATCGTATTTTTCATTTACACGCCCATTAAGAAAGCATTTATAAGGGTATCATTTTGACTATAATACCCTCTTAACATATTTCATCATGTTCTCTCTCCTCAATAAATATTTACTCTGTTAATGATGAAACATCTTAAATGTTGGTATGTGAACTCACAAAATCAGCCCATTGATGTAATTAATACAAAGGTAAAATGGGGAAAAACTACTTAATTTTATCTTCGGTACATAAAACTATAGATATTTTGAGACAAATATTTTTAGGAATGACGACAAATATTTCGAGACAGAAGAGTATATGAAATAATACTAGATATTTAGTTTTACTCATCTAATGTGAAGAACCAAGAGATAATTTTACTCCCTCCGTTCACCTTTACTTGTCCACTATTTCAAAATTAGATTTTCATTTTTACTTGTTCCTTTTCGCATATCAAGAGAAAAATAATCTGCTTTTCCTGTTTTAGCCTTAGCATTAATTACTCATTCCAAATCATTTTTCAAATCCAATACAATTATACACCAATTAATATGAGTATTATGGTAAAATATACACTTCATTTATTATTGGAAAAACATCACCAATTGCCCCCAAAATACAAAATATTTACCCGCCCATGCCCCCTCCTAAACTATTTTCGCTTCTACCCCCATGGTCTGAAAGTATTTACCCGGCATACCCCTCAGTCAAACCCCTTCCTCTCCGTGATACAATCGCAGTATATTTATATATCATGATGGTATCATGGAGAACTAAGAGAGGGACTGAAACAGTCCTCCAGGACACCATCTCAGTATATTTATATACTATGATGGTATCATGATCCTAAAGAGTGTCTCATTGAAGGACTGAAGCGGTCATTCATGGTATCATCACGATATATGTATATACGACGATGGTATCATAGAGGTTTTTTTTCAAAAAAAGTGTGTCAATTTTAATAAATAAACATGATCATTCATAATACCGTCTCGATATATTTATATACCATAATGGTATCATGGAGGACTAAGAGAATGACTGAAATATTTTTCATGATACCATCTCAGTAAATATATATATATATATATACACCATGATGGTATCATGGAGGACTAAGAGGACTAAATCATCTTCTATGATATCATGCAATATATTTATATACCATGTTGGTATCACAACTGAGGGGCATCTCGGGTGAATATTTTTAATTTTTTCTGGGGGCATGAAAATAATGGGGTATGGGTGGATAAATTTTTTTATTTGAGGGGGCATTCGTGATCTTTCCCTTTCATTATTTCTTAAGGGTGTGCAAAATTCATAATAGACAAGTAAAAGTGAACGGAGGGAGTATCATTTATAATCAAGGTTATATAATGTAACGACCTGTTTGGTCGTTTAGCACTTTTGAACTCGTTTACGCTAAAATACCCTTTTCGTAGTTTTAAAGGGTATTTTTGACTTGCGGGAATTGGTGACACGGTGATTTAATTGGCGAGTACTTTTTTACAAAAATATTTATTTAATATGTGCGAATAGTTTATTTATAGGAATATGAGTTTCACACATATAAGGTCTAAGTTGGTAAATAAAGTATTTTACGGAATTAGAATGATTATATTTATTACAATGGTTAAGTGAGTAGATAAATTGTAGAAATTATTTGGCTAAGTTATGGGGCTTAATTCACTTCTTATGACCCATATATATTAGAAGCCTAGGGTTTAAAAATAATTCATTTATTGCGGGCATGAAAAATAAATAGAAGAGAAACAACTTTGACGAAGGGGAAAAGACAAGGAAGCAGTGGGTAAGAAAGGGCGGTTACTTGTTTTCGTGTATTGAAGAAGTACATCTCCAGCCCTCTATTTATTTATCTTCTTTGGAAGGGAAGAAGGTACATTATTTGGATTGTTTTCATATATATTTTTTTTATAGCATAGCTTGGAAAAACGTAGGAAAATTAAAATACTTTTTCCTCTATTATGTACATGATTTGAAAGGCATCAACTTTCTCAAACTGATTATATATTTACACCTCTGTCCTAATTTCATGCCATTGTTTAAGTGATATGAAGGCAACTTCTTGTTGTGATAATGTGAAGGTGAAGTAGAATTAGACCTCTTTACGGGTACAATTCCTTGCTAGAAAGTTTAGGTGATAGATAGTGGAGGTCATAATGATTACCAAATGATTTGAGGAGCTAATTATAGTGTAATGATGGAATAAACTTTGGGAATATTTGATATAATGGGTGCATGGTAAGTCACTGTTTTGCTAAGTTGATATAATGGGTGTGTGGGTACCGCTCTACATTTATGCTAAGTGAGTTAGTGTTCCTCCGATTTTGAAAAATTCTCTTGTATGATTATCATGTTAGCCACTTCAACTTTTATTATATTAGGTATATGAAATTGATTATTAGGATATTGAACTATACGTACGCCTTCAAATTTTTGGTATTTGAGTTATGGAAATTGAGATTTCAATCCTAAGATAAGATTTTCGGGTAAAGAAAGATTTTGGGCTGTAGTCGTAAGAAATGAAAATTAATGATGAAAGTGACTAATTTTCTGGACATATGACCCTTAGGTTATGGGTAATATAATTTTCTAATAAAATTTCAGTTTTGCCTTTGTAGGCCCGTGGTTACTTTTTAAGGTCGTTTTTGGGTTTCGAATATAAGTATAGCAATATGGGTGTCTTCAGATTTGTATTCTAACGTAGATCGCATATTTGATAGGTTTTGATCGTTCAGAGGCTCTACGCAAAGGGAAGGCATTAGTTTGATTGTTCGTGGTACCCGCTCGGCATTGAGGTAGGTTACGGTCTACTTTAGTTAGACTCTGATTAGAGAATCGTATGTGGTTGTAGAAATTAACAGGGATAGCATGTTAGGCCTTCAGGCATGGAGTGGAGGTGAATTCCAATTAAGTTGGTTCTGTCAGCTGTTATGTGGGCTTGTCGTCGTATGTGTTATTTTCTGTGATTATCACTTGTTTGTATCTCCATCACATACTAGCTCACTCATCACGTGGAAATGAATTGTAATATCGATAATTGAACAGTGTGACTTGTACTTGTTGATTGTATATTGGTGATATTGTTGAGACGGATATCATGCATGACATGCTTTTCATATTATTCTTGTGATGATGGTGAGGTGAGTGATTGAGAGACTCCGAGGTCTTTGCCGGAGCTTGAGAGTGACAGAGAGACTCTGAGGTCTTTGCCGGAGTTTGAGAGTGATTGATAGCCTCCGAGGTTTCTGCCGAAGAGCATGGATGGTACATGGACTTCGCGGGTCCCCCATGGGTCATGGCTTTGAGGCACTGCCCTTAGCATATGTGTACGTGAGTGGAGTGAGAGAGGAGACAGTTGCATTGCATTGCATTCATCCACTCATATATTTGACTGGTCATTTGGTGAGCTATATCTATCTTAGTTGATTTCATGATTCCTTTACACTTTACTTGTATATGATGCGTGACCATACCTGTTTGCTTTATGTGCTACTTGTTAGTTTCCACTTTTTCATGCGTTATCTAATCATTGTCGGCCTATGATGCTTACCGGTACTAGTGTTGTACTCATACTACTCTTGCTGCACTTTTTGTTGAGTGCAGAGTACGATCCAGGCTCCAGTTCTACGCCCCGTAGCTAATACGCGAGGGTGACATCTTTCGGTCATTCAGGGTGAGCTACTTGGTCATCCGTGGCTCCTGAAGGACCCTCTTATTTAATTCTGTTTTTCTTTTATTCGACAGACAGTATGTAGCCTTCGGGTATTTTCAGACTTCTATTCCAGACTATATTTAGCGCTCTTGTACCATTTGACTAGGTTTTGGGATGTCGTGACATTTTTAGTTATGATAAGTATTTAAGACTTGATAACTTCTTCTCATTTAATTATTTTTTTCCGCTTATTTAACTTGTTATTGGTAATGTGGTTCACCTACTGGGAGGGATAGTGTAGGTGCCACCACGACTCGCGAATTGGGTCGTGACATATCGTAAAATTATTCTTTTATTTATTGCTTCTTAAATTGCTTATTTATTGGGGAAATTTCAGTAATGTACAATTTAACACACAAAATTACATTTGGGTAACCATATTTTTAAATTACAAACCTATGTCCCAACAAATTATGGCCACAACATGTATATACAACATTATACAACAATGTACAACTTTATACAACAATATACTACTTTATACACCTAATGTAGACAATGTATAAACCTTGTATAAAAATGTATAATAACTTATAAGAGGTGTTTATACACACTTCTACAGTGTTATGCAGTGTTATACAGTGTTTATACAGTGTTAAAAGTGTAACATAGTGTATGTGTTTTATATACACTTTACCCTTAAAAAAAACACCAACATTAGAAAGAGATTTGGAAGGAAAAAATAGCATCTTGGAGTTTGATATGGGGGAAGGGGGGGGGGGGGGGGGGGGCTATCTCGGG
Source organism: Lycium barbarum (assembly GCF_019175385.1). NCBI lineage: Eukaryota > Viridiplantae > Streptophyta > Magnoliopsida > Solanales > Solanaceae > Lycium > Lycium barbarum. The sequence continues at coordinate 154,804,854 of NC_083337.1, read as the reverse complement.
TAATAACTTTTTTTTAAAAATGGGATGAAGGCTTAAAAATGTAAGAAAAAAAAAACTATGGCCATTTCGGGTAAATACTTTACCCAAAATGCCATAGCGTGTTATTTTCCCTTATTTATTGCTTCATAATTTGCAGGCGCATCTTGCACAAGATAATACTCCAAAAAATATTTTATTTATTGCTTCTTAAATTGCTTATTTATTGCTTCATAAATTGCAGGCGCATCTTGCAGAAGATAATACTCCAAAAAATGATCATATGAACCAAAAGAAGACGTCAACAGCAGGATTCGAACCTGCGCAGGCAAAGCCCAACAGATTTCGAGTCTGTCTCCTTAACCACTCGGACATATTGACGCTTTCTTTGTAAACTCAAAGCAATTTACATATTGCTAAAACCATCACGGCAGGCTAAAAGTCTTCAGTTTCCCACAATTGATATTGTTATAGGAGTAAGTTTTTAGTCTTTCATTACGTCTCCTGAAAACTGTCCAATCAAAACAACAGAAAGAGAAGCTCTTGGCTCGTAACAAGAGTTCGTCTTGAACCTTCAATGTGTAAATGCAACTTTCTATAACCACGTACTTGACACCCTCTGTGCCTCTATCTCCCATCTCCTCCCCAATGAAATTATGAAAATGGTTACATATGATTGCTTCTGTTGCCCTTCCCTTGCTTGAATTGGTTTAGGTGCCGACTGTCTTATTTATTAGATACTCCCTTTGTCCCAAAAAAATTGTCCTCTTTTGATTTGACACAAAATTTAAAAAATAAAAGAAAACTTTTGAAATGTGTGATCCAAAACAGGCTTTAGATAGTTGTGTGGCTGTAAATCATCTCATAAAGTTAAATTGTTTCTAAATATAGAAAGGAGACAATTTTTTTGGAACAGACTAAAAAGGAAAGGAGAACAATCTTTTTGGTACAAGGGAGTATATGGTATGAGTTTCTGTACTTCAATCTCAACCGTCTATCCCAATTTCTTCATCAATCAAACCTCTCCAACCAACTTGTAATCTTGCCACTGGGTATTTATGGTTTAACACTAACAGCGCGGTAGTGGGGTGTTTTTTTTTTTTTTTTTTTTGGCACAGTTAAATAGATGTAAAAATAGGGGTACAACCGTACACGGCAAGGTAACCATCACTCTTTTTTATATGAAGATAAATACAAGTGACCTATCACTTGATGCATCTTTTTTATATTTCTTTGGCTTAATATCTAGATAGATCCTTAAACTTGACATGTTTTGTAAGATAGGCATATAAACTTACAAGGTGACCAGATAGACACTTAAACTTGCTCAAAGTATATTTGTCAAACACATTTGTAGTGAAGACCTGTGCGTGAGGTCCAAACGCCAATTATGTAGCAAATAAATAAATATTTTTTCATGTAAGAAAATATAGTCCAATCACGTGTAATTTTATTTCCATGTAAGCAAATAAGCGTATGAAGATATACTACCCCTCATTTGTTCAACCACACTTTTTTTTTGGTACAACTTGAGAACTACTGCATTCCTCTCCCAATCCTTATCAAATTCCTTGAGCTTGAAACAACATCCCTCTAATTCTAAAGTCAAAACTCATCTAAACTTCTACAAAAATCATGAAAAGGTGGAAATTTCATCTTTTGATCGGGGATTGAAGGGTTCATTGCAGCATTCATAATCAAGGATTTTGATGAATATTTTTAGAGATTTCGGTTGATTTCATCCTTTCATTGATAAATAGCAGTAAAAGAATCAGAGTGGTGTTTCAAGAGATATGGGACACTCTTCCACTAGTTCTGCACAACATAATGGTACACAAGCAAGTGCAACTACTCCTATTGTTCCTATGGCCAGTAATCCATCTTCTATTTGTGAAGATACATCTAGAGTTCAAAAAAGTCAATCCAAATCAGGTGCATCTGGAGGGAGAGAGAAAGGGAGAGGGAGAGGGAGTGGGAGCAAAAAGCCATAGAAGATTATCATACCACGTAAAAAAACTTGCATCCAGCCTAGTCACAAAGCCATAGAAGATTAGTGCCCAGAATAAGAGCAAAAAGAAAATCTGAAATTAAATTAAGGAAAACAAAGATCCATAAAACAATACTTACTTGTCCATATTCGCGGCCATAAAATATTCGACCAGGGTTATTTGGAGACCAAGAAGCTTGTGATACTACTTTTTTCCACAATTACAGAAAATATCATATTACCTAGTCTCATCGTCAACTTATTTGGATATCAAGAAAGAGAGTTAAATTAGAGTTTTTTACACTAATGTGAGAGAGAGGTTGAAGAAAGCACATGGGATGATCTCTGAATTTTTTTGGCTTTAATGGTGTGGTTAGCAAGAAGAAGATGGGTATAAGTTATATAAAATTATTTTTTTTATTGCCTGGTATTCTGACTCAACAATTTTAAAAACCTTCACGCGCTTAGGATAAAATTGAATCCACGCTAGTTTCCAGATGGAGAAATGTGTTTAAAAAATACACTTTGAGCAAGTTTAAGTGTCTATCTGGTCACCTTGTAAGTTTATATGCCTATCTTACAAAACATGTCAAGTTTAAGGGTCTATCTAGGTATTAAGCCTATTTCTTTCTTGCCATATAGCTTAAGAGTAATAGAGGCAAAGGAAGAGCCATCGAACATCAGCAGTTTTGGGCCTTTTGGCATATATTCCGTGTTGCGTAAAGAGGATCAAATTTCACCCATTGGACATCTAAAACTTCACGTAAATAATACTGTAGACTGTAGTACTTATAACAACCAGGGCATGAGCAAATTCCGTTAGTACCATGCCCAAATGGACAAGGGATACACTTGGCTCTCAAGAAGTACATCCTAAAGAACTGAAGAAATAGAGAGAGAAAGGAGATATACATGTAAAGAACAAAACTACAACCTAATACAGTGGCAACAAAAAGCTCATTTTTGACCAAATCTAAAACCAATTAAGGTTCTTGCGACACCTGAAGATAGACCATTTGAGTGTAACCATTGAATACAGAAGTCTCGAGTCCAGATAAGCCAAGCCTCTGAAACAATCTATATCTGCCATCTTCAATAATAGGACTTTGTGCACGAGCTGGATCGTATCTCGTCTGATGAGTAAGTGAAGGACCAGCCACAGGCGGGAGCTCCCAGTAAACATCTAACACTGACTCTACAAACCTGCTGTTTTGAAAATGCTCCGCATAAGTAATAGCTTTATTGCTGTGGTTAAAATCATCACGCATCTGCCCTCTCACACCCCACCAAGCTTCACCAGGACCGCATAGTTCCTCAATATCAACGGCCTTCTCCCAAAACTTCTTCCTTCTTGATCTAACCCTAGCTTCATCACTATCCTTAAAGCAGCTATGACCCCCACCTGAATATCAAATAGAAAAATGTATTATGCATGTATGCATTTTGAGTAGCACAGCAACTTCAAATAACCTAATGAGTCCATGATAAATCATAAAGGAGGAAAATTCACAATTTCAAAGCATATTAAGAAACACTAAGTTCATCTGTCAAGTAGAAAGAGACATTAATCCAATTCCATTTCCAGCAGTGTTCTTCCCTGCTACCTCTATAGCATAGATGCCTTATCATTTATTGACACTGTCCTAGAATGCATTAGCTTCATTTTATGTTCTTCCTTTTTCCTATTTTTTGGTTTCACAACAAGATTCTTTCCGAGAGCAAGAGTTTGCCAATTGTTCCTACACATTTTTCTCTTGTTATCTCAGTTTCCCGAATTCATAATCAAGACTATCTCAATTCTTAATTTAAAATCAATTAGCCAGCTATTAGTGTTTCAAACTTGCGTATTTTGTATACGCTTGGAGATGAATAGCGTATTCAAATTATGATAGTATATATTAAATTATGATATATTTAATGAGCTACATTACATACCCAAGATTTGCAATCAATTCATTTGGATTCTCTTGTTGTAATGTTGATTCAATTGATACATTCGTCTCCCGAATCATAGTGAGAGTAACCACAAAATCTTTTTTTAAGGGTTTTAACAGGGAAGATAATTGTTGGACATGCATATGTGGTAGCACAAAATCATTCTTCAATTGTCGAGTATCAATTTCCCAATATATGTTAAATCAACTTAGAAAGGGGGAAAAATATAATATAAAACTGAAACGAAATAGACTTCTATAGAAATTTAAATTAAACAGCATTACTTAAATGCAAAAAGATTTATAAGAAGATTAAATGCAAAATAACTTAAATGTCCAGTTAGGTCTTGACATATGAAAAAAGATAGGAAGTCGAAACGAAACACACCTCTTACATAAAATTGATCGCACATCTGCCTAAAAGAATAGTGGTCTCCAGTGCCAGTATCATAGTTGTCCTCAAACACAAGATGTCTGAACCCTGCTTTCAGTGCTTGCTTTAGTCTGTCAATCAAAGTTCAAAATGGAGAGTCAAGTGACGTAGAGTCAACAATTTTGCAAAACAAGTTGCAGTCGGTATACCATTAGACAGAATGGGTACTATTGCATTACAGTTAGACCGACCAAATGACCAAGAAATCCTCCATCAAGAAAAACACTACAAGACCGTCCAGTCTAAAAAGACATAATACCTTTTCAGTTCATTTTGATGGTCGTCGAAAAATATAAGAACCTTGCTAAGATCCTTGATTTCATGTTTCTTCATAACTTTTGCCCAATCAACACTTCCAAAATCAACAAAGTCTTTTCCAGCAAAGTACGTGCAATTTCCATCGACATAAGCAGGTCCTTTCTTCAGATATTTCTCTGGATGACGGGGTGTAATTGATATGATTGGTGTATCAGGCATTGCTTGTCTCAGAACCCAAGTTGAGTGTCCTTTGAAAGCGCCACTCTCAATCATCAGCTCTGGTTTCAACCATCGAGTAATAAACCAAAGCCCAAAGCTGTGGTCAAAACCCATCCCATACATGTTATTCTTGATAGGTCGTGTCTCGTATATTGGCACAAACTCCTCCAGACCTTTGAGTAAGTCCTTGGTGGTCCATTCAACAGATTTATCATGTTTCGATCTGCCTTTTGACAAGGATTAAATTATAAGCTGCATTGGGTCATTTTAATATCATCTTCTAATGCTCAAACCCAAAATGTTCAGATAGCTACAACTGATTGTTTGTCATCAATGATTGCACTGATTCTAGCTTCCTCATAAATAGAGAATGCACGGAAAAAACCTTCCAACATTCAAATGGTCATCCATTTTTTGTACATAAAAACAGATATATATCTATGTATGCGTGTATGCTCGTGTGTGCGTGCATATGAATGTATGCAATAATTGCTTCATTTAATGACACTTGATCGAGGCTACAACTTAAGACACAATTCAGGAAAAAGAAATAAGAAAAGAAGTGTAATGATGATAAACAATTCTTAATTCGGCAATCACAAACTGCGAAGCAGCAGCAAGTAACCGATTCATCCACTTTATGCCACATGCTAAAAGTTTAAAATGATCATCTATCAAACAACAATATAGTGAAACTCGGTATAAACAGGTAACTGAACAGTCTATATTTTGAAACTAAATTACTACTCCTACTTGGACCTATCAAAAAAAATTAGTACTCCTACTTGGCAAAATCTACAATCATTTCACCTTTTTTTTTTTTAATATGACAAGGGAACCCGCAGCCACTACCCTTTGGGTGCGCACAGGTTAAACTCCGCTCCTATGCAATAACCCGCAAACCACACAGGAGAGAGCTTGACCCAGAAGGCAAATCCCCTACTACGGCAGGGGGGTTTCAAACCTGAGACCTCCATTATGAAAGCCTCATGCTCAACCAACTGAGCTACCCGCGTTCTCAAATATAGTCCCATAATAGCACTAAAATTACACGACAGGACTGCTGCTAATAAGTTCCTCAAGTTCCATATCTGAGTGTACCAAATACCTATTAAATAACCAGAAACTCAATTCACACTTAATAAATGTTCCCATCGGGCCATTATACCAACCCCTTCCATTAACAATACACAGTAGCTGCTTTCAATCATATTTATATCACCTTATTGGAGGGTTGTCTATAATAACAAAAAGACTAACGCGCAATCCAGTAACTCGCACCTTACAGTTCTCCATTCTACCCAATCAACTAGGTCGTAATCCCAAACTAGCCAGAGCGGGCTATGAGTTCCTGATTCCACCAAAGATCCAGATAAATTTGGTAAACTAGACGTCAAGACTTCTTTTAATCAGAGAAAACTGGACCACAAGCAAAAATGAAATGTAGCTCTAATCAACAACATACCCAGTGAAATCCCACAAGTGGGGTCTGGGGAGGGTAGGTGTACGCAGACCTTACCGCTGTTTCCAATAGACCCCTTGGCTTAAGTAAAACATTTTAAAGCAGGTTTGAAAAGAAATACAGCAGTGACGAAATGTTGCAAATAATGTAGAAAAGAACAGTAACAACAACAAATAATACGATATTGAAGCAAAGGAAACAACATATAATAGTAATAAGAATCACAGAAATAGGAGAGTAATAATAATAGTACAGAGAAGGACAAAGTAGACAACGCTCAACTACTTACTAAACTTCTACCCTAATCCTCGACCTCCATATTTTCCTATCTAGGGTCATGTCCTCCCTAAATGTAGCTTTAATCATGCTAAGTAAAACAGCCAAACACGTCACATAATAATCTGTTTAATCACGAGCGAATTGAGCATATATTTCTGATCAGGAACGCATAATATACTCGGACACGCAATACTCAAGGGGCCAATTTGTGTGCTAATTATGAGGCACATGAACCCAGGATCTCCCTGTAAAACTAGGTATTTTATGTATATATTTTTTAAAATTGGTATAATATTATTTGCTGGAACTCATACTACAGGAAGGTTAAATGGTGCACTTGGTTGAACGTTGAGTTATTTACCTAGCCATTTAATACATTTTCTCTCTGTTTTTTAAGTGGTGAACCCATGTTCTAGAAATTCTAGATTTGCCTCTGTACTCAACGCCACAAGAATACAGATCTAAACAATTCTGGATAGTAAAAAACAACAATACATGAGAGGAAACTCTCATTTCTCAATATCATAAATACGCGAATTCATTAACTTTATCTACAGTGAATAAAAGAGATCCACACGTAATCTCACAAAAGAACTTACACCATGGAACACCAAGAGATCCGAAGTCAGTTTCAAGGCCTTCAAATCCAAAAAATCGCAACCTTGAAATATGATCCGATGAAGAAGCAGAGATACAAACAAGGTCACGTGAGTGATAAGCGAAAGAAGTAACGACCACTAACACAACTCCTATAATAAAGACAAATGGCCAGATGTGACATGTACGAGTCATGTAATTACTGAATCTCGTCGCCAGAGATAATTGTTTCCGTGTTTTAGATTCGTCTCCTTCTCCGTCACCGTCGCCGTCGTCGGTGACCGGAGATGCTGCCCTGCGTAAAGAGAGAACTCTTTCTAGCATCTTCTGTGTTCACTCAACACTCAATGTGTGAAATACAGTATCCTTTTCTTTTTGTTGGACACGAAACTACGGTTCACCTCATTTGGCAAAGTGAATTACACTTTGACCACCCAATTCTTTGTGGAATCAAAAAAATGCCCCCTAAACTATTTTCAAGGTTTTCATTTTTGTTCTTGGTTAAATACTGTACACTAAACATCCAGTTTCGAATACATTCCCTATATTTTGAAATCAAATACTTACACTGCCTGTAATTTATATTCCTAACTAAGTATATTAAAATTATGAGTGAATTTTTTTACGTATTTATTCATGAATTTTTTTATTCACGGGTTTGATTGAAAAAGAGAATAATAATAGGAAACATGTATCGAAAAGATAAATAGAAAATCAGCACAATTTTTAAAGTCAGATGACTAGATTTTTACGTATTTGTTAAATTATTTTGATTTTTCGAAACTTGTAAATATAATGTTGTTATAATTAATTTTCTAAAAACATATAAGCTTCTTGGGCAACACTTTCTTAATAGCACAATTTTTCTGTTAAGGAACTCTTGCTTCCGTTTAGAGAAAAGGACCAAAATCATCCATAATGTTTGGGTTTGGATCAAAATCATGCATATTTTTTCACATGGTGCACTAATAGTACATTATGTTTGCATAAGTGGTGCACTTTTAGTCACAATCCCAAATAAATTTAACGGAAAAGAACAAAAATGCCCCTGAACTTTTAGAAAAGGTATAAAAATACCCTTTATTCATCTATTTTGTTAAAACTACCCCTCAATTCAACTTTTTGGCTCATTTATTCCCCTTGACTAACGGACAACACTAATTTTTTTAAAAAAAAAATAAAAAAAATTGCACATGACATTTTATTACTGAAAAATTGATTTATTCTTTTAAAAAGAAATCTGAAAAATCGTTATTTGTAGAATAAGGAAAAATAATTTTTCAACATCCATTTCTTTAAAAAAACAAATGTAGTAAGCCTTTTATATATATATATATATATATATATATATATATATATATATATATATATATATATATAATATATATATATAAAAAACAAAATTGGATTGTCATTAAAACATGTGGAATTTTTTTAAGTTTGGAAAAAAAAAATTAACGGGTGGAAACCCCATTTTTTTTTTTAGAAAATTCAATTTTTAAATCTGAAAAACTGATTGTTTTTTTAAGTAAAATGTGCAAAACTAATACTCCATAATTTTCTTCTAGATTTAAAAAAATATAGTTTTCTGGTTTTATTTTTAAACACAGTTTTTCCATAAAAAAATTAATTTTTTCAGATTTTTATAAAAATCCAATTTTTCACATTTTGAAAAGAAAAAAAATTAGTGTTGTCCGTTAGTCAAGGTTTTACTCGTTAAAAAAAAGTTTTCCAAATTTAAAAAAATTCCAAGGTTTCAGATTTCTTTTTAAAAGAATAAATCAATTTTTCAGTAATAAAATGTCATGTGCAATTTTTTTTTTTTTTTTAAAAAAAATTAGTGTTGTCCGTTAGTCAAGGGGAATAAATGAGCCAAAAAGTTGAATTGAGGGGTAGTTTTAGCAAAATAGATGAATAAAGGGTATTTTTATACCTTTTCTAAAAGTTCAGGGGCATTTTTGTTCTTTTCCGTTAAATTTATTTGGGATTGTGACTAAAAGTGCACCACTTATGCAAACATAATGTACTATTAGTGCACCATGTGAAAGAATATGTATGATTTTGATCCAAACCCAAACATTATGGATGATTTTGGTCCTTTTCCTTCCGTTTATGGCGAAACTATTATTTTTGCACTATATTTCTTCTTGAGGTCAAAATTTAAACAGTGTTATCGGAATATTTTATTTGTGTTTGTGCAAACAACTCTGCTCCAGTGATTTTCCAATATATCTAGAGCCAGGTGCGGAACTAGCCCTTCAGGCATGGATTCGACGGAATCCAGTAGCTTTTGTCCGAATTATATATTTGTATCAAATTTTTTGTCACATATGTACAAGTTATTAATTAAAAACCTGATAATTTTAAAGAATTAGAACTCTAAACTCACAAGCTTCGAATCTTGGCTCCGCCTCTGTCTAGAGCCTGTAAATTGTAAAGAGAGCGAGAGAGCGCTTCCTCTTTAGAAAGAAGTATGTCTAATGCCATTACCAGCATCTACACTAAGATCAAGTATAATATACCGTCAAGCCTTTCTATAACATCGTCGTTTGATTCAATTGTTATAAACAACATATACTATGACATAATATGAAAGATTGATTTCGCATAAAACATGATTATTATAGAGAATGACTATTATATAGAGGTCTTACTGTAGTACTACACGTTCTTATCATTTGAAAATATATATATGAAATATGGATTAGTGTTTGCGTTGGCAGTATTAACTTACACGTTTTTAGGAGGAAGTACCACCATGCATGATAACTTGTTATCCGGCCTTTGCTATCGTTGTCATACGGGCCTTTGTTCACCTATTTTTAATAGTCTAGTGACCATTTAAGTAATGAAAAAAACTTATTTTCGTGAATTGGAAAAGCCACTAGTGGATGGTTCAAGGAAGACAAAGGAGCTATGTTTCATTTTCTTCGGTTTTAAAGATGTGATTTTACTTTATTCTTAATAAAATAATTTATAACTATGCAAATTTTTAGACAAGAAACAAAAATAAATTTGACAAGAGAACGTGTGGAGCTCATGTTAATGGCCCAAAAATACAAGCCCAATATCTCCATCATATGGGAAAGAGCACAAAGCCCATACTAGCAGAGCCCATAGTGATAGCCACTGCAGAAACTAGAAGAACATCCCACATCAAGAAGTTAGTGAAGAAGCGAGCGTATGGAACTTGCATATAAGGAGCTCAAGCACATCAACACAAATCACGCAGCCACGCAATGAGCACATAGCGAATTATTCTTTCGCCTTTTACTAAAGAATACCGTGTGCTCGTTCCATATAGTGGTATACGCCTATTTTTGGAGGGATTTCTTTAATGGAAACCCTAACAATACTAGTCTCAAATTTTCATCATTTGCTAGTTTATTAATTTCATTTTGTCCTAAATTATTATGCTAACAAAATTAGTTGAACATTCACAAGATAATAGTATGAAAAACAATTAAAGAAAATCCCTTAATGAGAAGACCATAGCTTCTTCATGTCGCTTTTTCTTTTCAGTTTTGAACAGTGCCATCTACAAAAACAATCAGAAAATTAAGCTCTGCCGACTGCCAAGATATATGCTTGGATTGACCAAGGTAGACAAGTCAATTTTATGCTAAAAATCAGTTTTGTATATTGTTTCTTTTAATTTTAGACATTTCTAATATATTTCCTATAAACTATGGACTCTTTATTGTATATTATTATTATCATCATAATAGTCGTTGTTTAGTTCTTATCAATGGAGATTAACTCTTTAAACTTCAATGGCAAATTATTGACACAGCCAATCTTCAAGTTTTCAGTTTAAACTTATTTATTCCAAAAGGCCTAATACATATGCGGCCCCTTCAATTTGTCCAAATTTTTTATTTAAACATCTAAACTTAACTTTGTTACTATTGAACACATGAATTCAAACTGAATTGAGTTTTAAGACATATATTTTGCGAACTCCAACCAAACTGAAGTGAGTGTATATCACTCTCTGCCAACGTGGCCAGTAAAACCAATAAGAAAAAGACGCGTCACCAAAAAAGAAAAATTGAAAGACCGTGTCTTCTCTCTTAAACCTAGTCTTTCTCCACTTTTTTGCTTATCCCCTGTTAGTAGTAAATTACCTAAAGCTCCTTCTAGTAGTTTTAATGCCTCAATTCTTAACTTTGGTGAAATTTGTAACAAGGATTCAAATTTATGAAAATTCAACTCTAATCACGTTTTATTACAGAAAAATTTAAAACTCGAAAACATTTACTAAAATATTGTCAATGGTGTTCACGCTGGTTTGGATCTTTCATTACAAATTAGAGGGCTGACAACTATTTGGATTTTTTCTTGCCAGTTATTGATGTCTAATTTAACATTAGGTACCCCAATCAGAAATCGATACTGCTATTCAAACTTTGAAAACTTTAAAACTCGAGAATGCGTAGATCGACAGCCATCTCCAAGCCACTCCCACCGGAAGACTGGAAGAGAGATGGTTTTGGCGTTTCACTTTGATTTATTCAAAATCAGTGGAATTCGATTTCTTGTGAAGAAGAGAGAAAAATTAGAAGAAAGATTAAGAAATAGAAAAGGAATTTTAAAAAAAAAGAAGCAAAAACAAGAATAAATTAGACATTTTTAAGGTTGATCACGCGCTGAGAAGGAGTGAGAGATATGCATTCTACCACATCATCACATTGTGTCTAAAAGAGACACTTTGGTTTGAGTTCATGTGTTCAATAGGAATATAGTGAAGTTTAAGTGTTTAAATGAAAAATTCATGCAAGTTTAAGGACCACATATGTAATAGGCCATTCCAAAATAACGTATCAAAGGTTCTAAAAGTAATTTCACTTATTTGTACTACTTTGGATAGAAAAAAAAATTAGAAATGAATTTACAGATCTTGTAAGGAATTCAATAAAAGAAGGGTTGACTACATATATATATACATATATAGAGGGTGTATTTACAAAAAATACCAATACTTTCAAGTTTGCAAAAAATAAGATTAGAAAACTTACAAACCCTATACAAAATAACAAATACAGTAAAAAAAGTTAATATACGGTACAAGAAAACCCAAAGATCACGGTGTAACCGATTAGTATCCTGCTCCCCATAATTTCTCTCCCCTTTTTTTTCTCCCTGATTTCAGCAATCCACGACAGTTTGAAGTAGAAACCATATTTTCACCATCACGGTTGAAGAGTCTTGAAAATTCATTTAACTGTAGTTAAAAATTGCAGAATTCATAAAACATTCAATATCAAAGTTCCAGATAAAAAAAATTCTATGTTTCAATGGCAGATGAGACAATTCATTCAATAATGGTACAACACAATGGAAGATGGGACGCATCAGGTGTTCATGTTAATGCCGAGTTTCTTATAAATTTTGTTTTTTTTCATGTTATTTTATTTTTATTTTTTTGCCGTTTTAAACCATATGATATGTATAGTTGTGTATAAAATATGTATGAATGATGAATCTAATATGTATATATTTGATTATGTAATGTGTCGTTAGTGTGTATGCACTTTGTATTATATTTGTATCATAATCGTCGTTCGTATAATGTGTATTTTGTTTTAATTTTTTGACAGGTAGATACGTAAATTTTGAAGTTGAAGGAATATTATACGATTCCAAATCAAAGTTTAGTGGTTTGGTCACAGTGATTGCTGCTCAACTAGGAATAGATACAACAATTCAAGGATTGGAGATTAAATACATTGTTAGTGACAGATGCCCGCCAATGACCATACACAACAATATAGGTGTCCATGTATATTTAGACCAAAAAAAGGAAAACAAAAACTTCTTCAGTAAGTATCCTTTATGTATTACATCGAGGGATGTAGCTTTGGATTTAATTGAAATCCAAGACGATGGAGGCGGCGGTTCGAATTCTATACAATTCGTACCTTCATACAATGGAAAAACTGATCAGTTGAATGCCATGGTTCCCAGTGTTGATTTTGAGGTTGTGGAATGTGAACGAAATGGAATTATAAGCGACAATCGATATGAATTTGTTGCTGAAAAACAGATTTATAAGGACAAGGAAACAATTGTTGCGGTTATGAAGAACTACGCCTTTTCGAAACAATTCCAATTTCAGGTTAAAAGATCTAGTTCTAAAAGGTATGAAAATTAATGTTATTTCAATATGTTGAATAATATGTAAGATATAACTTTTAAACAATCCTTTCAATTATTTATGTTTACGATTGTTGTATGATATATGTATGAAAACTGTATATAAAATATGTTTCTAATTTTTTTCTTTCTTCCAACAATAGCTATTGTCTTGAGTGCCCTGCGGACGATTGCTCTTGGAGTTTTAAATCGTCAAGTTTGAATGATTCAGGGCTTTTCAAAATTAGATCATTTTGTGAACAACATTCTTGCTTATTAAAGGATAGGATTTATTCAAGACGTCAAGCAACTACATCGGTTGTTGGAATTATGATAATGGATAAGTATGAAGATCCAAAAAGAGTATACACACCAAAGGATATAGCATCAGATATGAGGAAACAACATGGTTTAACAATGACTTACATGCAAGCTTATAGAGCCAAGGAAAAGGCATTAAACATGTTGCGAGGGGATCCAACTGAATCATACAATAAGTTACCGAGCTACTTTTACATCCTGGAAAAGACATATCCGGGCTCAGTTGTTAGTTTGGAAAAAATAGCAGAAGACCGTTTCTTGTATGCATTTGTAGCATTGGAACCTTGTATTAGAGGATGGGAGTATTGTATGCCTATAGTAGTTGTTGACGGCACCCATCTAAAATCAACTTACGAAAGAACTATGCTAATAGCAAGCACACTAGATCCAGGAGGTTTGTAATATTTTTTTTAATTTTATGCTTAAATTTCAATTATAAATGACCGTATTAATTGCATATAATTTTTATACAAAAACAGGTAGTATACTGCCACTAGCATATGCAATAGTTGATTCGGAGAATGATGCATCTTGGACATGGTTCTTTGAGAGATTTAGGATAGCTTTTGGTGAAAGGGAGAATATGTGCATTGTATCAGATGGACATGATAGTATATGGAAAGCTTCTGCATTAGTATATCCCGGGCTGACTCATTATGCATATATTTAGCATTTGTGGAATAATTTACTTAAGAAATGCATGGGAAATAAAGAACAGGTCAGGAGACTATACTTTGCATTAGCTAACGCATACAAGCCCATACAAGAACGTGCGCAGCTCATGTTAGCGGCCCAAAAATACAAGCCCAATATCTTCATCATGTGGGAAAGAGCACAAAGCCCATACTAGCAGAGCCCATAGTGATAGCCACTGCAGAAACTAGAAAAACATCCCACATCAAGAAGTTAGTGAAGAAGCGAGCGTATGAAACTTGTATATAAGGAGCTCAAGCACATCAACACAAATCACGCAGCCACGCAATGAGCACATAGCGAATTATTCTTTCGCCTTTTACTAAAGAATACCGTGTGCTCGTTGCATATAGTGGCATACGCCTATTTTTTAAGGGATTTCTTTAATGAAAACCCTAAAAATACTAGTCTCAAATTTTCATCATTTGCCTAGTTAATTAATGTCATTTTGTCCAAAATTATTATGCTAACAAAATTAGTTGAACCTTCACAAGATAAATAGTATGAAAAACAATTAAAGAAAATCCCTTCATGAGAATACCATAGCTTCTTCATGTCGCTTTTTCTTTTCAGTTTTGAACAGTGCCATCTACGAAAACAATCAGAAAATTAAGTTCTGCCAAGATATATGCTTGGATTGACCACGGTAGAGAAGTCAATTTTATGCTAAAAATCAGTCTTGTATATTGTTTCTTTTAATTTTCGTCAATTCTAATATATTTTCTATAAACTATGGACTCTTTATTGTATCAGTACTATCATCATATAGTCATTGTTTAGTTCTTATCAATGGAGATTAACTCTTTAAACTTCAATGGCAAATTATTGACACAGCCAATCTTCAAGTTTTAAGTTTAAACTTTATTTATTCCAAAATAACGTATCAAGGTTCTAAAAGTAATTTCACTTATTTGTACTACTTTGGATAGAAAAAAATTAAGAAATGAATTTACAGATGTTGTAAGGAAAATGATGGATTGGGCTCCTCTCCATTTCCCTTTTCTCCATTTTCCCCAAGTTCTATTTTGGATTTGAAACATATGGAATGAGTTATAATTAATGGCTAAGATTTAATTGGGTAAAACAAGACCCTAACCATGATTTATATAATTAATAACTTATTCATAGATATATTAAAATATTTTCTCTCTCTTCCTATTTTACTTTTCCTACACAGTAAAATATCTTTTCTTTACCTGATTAATTTTCCACTTAATTTTTTTTCCCTACTTAGAAATAGACCCCATTATTCAATTGGTGATATTTTCCATTTTTTTCAATTATGATGCTTAGTAATTCACATAATATAGACCCCATTATTCAATTGACAATTGTATATTTCTGAAAGAGTTGTCTATATTTTGTAAAATATCACCATTAAAGAGTTGTCGTAATTGAAAAAAAAATAGAATATTAAAATAGGAAGAGAGAGAAAATATTTTTAATATATTTATGGATAAGTTATTAATTATGTAAATCATGGTTAGAGCCTTATTTTAGTCAATTAAGTCTTAGCCATTAATTCTAACCCATGCCGTGTGTCTCTAATCGAAGGTAGAATTTGGGGAAAATGAAAAGAAGGGAAATGGAGAGGAGCCCAATCCGAAAATGATATACTAAAGAAAGGCAAAAGTACAGAAATAAATGGTTTGCAGAGAATATACAGATCTTAAATAGAGGGGAAATGAATTTAAAAGAAGACAAACACCAAACATCACTGGAGCAAGCTCTCTCAAGATTCATTATCTATCCAACACAATGGCAACCCTTTCATCACGTTATTAACCCTTTAATTTAAATTATCTATGCTAGCAGTGTAAAAGTGTTAGAAAAATTGTATACGTATCTCAAAAGGAAAAAATTTAGAGGTGAACCTGAAGTTTATGGACTCTACAACGATCTCAAGTTAATATACAATAATAAATGAGTTCACGTGAACCTAATACATAGGCTAGCTCCGCCTCTGAAGAGTACCTAATTACTGGTTAAAGTCAGTGTTTTTAAATGAATTTATAAAAAAATTATCCTTTATTGGGCTCGTAAGTCGTAATATAACTATAGTAAAGGAATTACGCGCCTGAGAAATTGGCCTTAAGGCAAAACTGATGAACTTGCCAACCCCAACCACCAACTATTTGTATATTTTGGAGCTTACTGGCAAATGTCCAAAATAATCCTCTTGGAATCTAATTAATCACATAACCATATAATTGAGTTGTTAAGCTCTTTGATATATTATTTTTGTTATACTTTTAGCTGCTACACAGTTATATTTTATACTAATAATATTCATTAGTATACTAGAATAGTTACTGTTATCAATTTTTATCATATAGATTAAGATAAAATAATCTAAATACTTTTTAGTACTCCCTCTGTCCCAATATATATGACACACATTCATTTTCAGTCAGTCCCAAAAAGAATAACACATTTTCTTATTTGACAACAATTTAACTTTAAACTTTACCGTTTATGCACGAGATGATTTATAACCACAAAAAATATCTTTGGCTTGTTTTAGACCACAACATTCAACAATCTTTCTTTATTTCTTAAATTTTATGCCCAGTCAAACTACATCAGAAAAATTGGGACGGAGGGAGGAATTAATATTATGACTCTACTTCAATTTTTATCCACACATTTTAAGAACTCCAGCAAATTCCATCACAATTCACAAGCCCGATTTTCCATTTTCATGGTTGGTCGGTGAATCTTGTAGATCAAAACCCATTGGTCATGCATCCATATACGTATCACCAACTCTTTTGTTAAGCGTTATATTCTTCACAAGGGACCCCTTATCCACCACTCAAAATGTCTTAATTAACGATCGGTTCACATGGATGATCATTAATTATTTGATCATGTGAGCTTCCAGACATTTCCATAAACAGACATGTTAGTGACAGCTAAGTTTGTAATGAAACATCTGATTGGATATATATATATACATATCCATTCCACTTATATAACAAAAAAAAATGCTCGTACCAATCTTATGGTATACTCAGAGGAGCCATGATTTGAAGCTTGTGGGTTCGGGATTCTAATTCGTTTAAGTTACTGAGTTCTAACGTAAAAATTTATACATATTCAATAAATTTTTCAAGACAAATGCAAAGTTTCAATTGAAATTATTGGATTCGGCCGAACCCGCAAATAGGCTCCGCCCCTTGGTATACTATAGTGAAAAACTCATGAAGTGCATTAATTGACACGATATTTTATTCTTATATTTGTAGTATAAATACGTGACAAACTAAGGACTCTTCGGGTCATCCAAAAGCAATATTCTGCTCTCTGTCTATTGTAATTTGCTCTTCTCGAAGAGTTCCCTCATAAGCTTCTTAATTTGAACAAATTATAATTTTCTCTAAAAATGCCTTGCATAGCTTTTGGACGCTTTGATGATTCATTCAGTTCCGGATCTATTAAGGCTTATGTAGCTGAATTTATCTCCACCTTGCTTTTCGTTTTCGCTGGAGTTGGTTCTGCCGTTGCTTACAGTTAGTAACCTTTTTTTTTTTTTAAGTATTTAATTTAGTTACTTATTAATGAACTCTAATGGAGTAACTTTGTTTATGTTGAAGTATCTTTTGCAAATAGCTTTAGTAGTACGTAAAGTTCCTTACGTAACACCCACTTTTAAGTGAAAATGATAACATGCATAGATTAATTAACGTATGAATTAATTTTACAGCCATAAATTATAGACAGAGACCGATCTATGATTTGAATTTTATGGGTTCAAATTCGTAATTCTATCACTGCCATTAAATTTACCTGGTTTGGAATTTTATGTGTACAGATTTAGTACTAGATTTTTTTACCACATATACATAGCCTAAGCCAAAATCAATGGGTTTAGATGAGCTCATATCTAGTCAGTTGGATACGCCAATTTATAGATAATAGAGAATCGAGGGCGGTAAGCAATATTCTGTAATCATTCCAAGTTTTCTAGGCTGTCCATTCTCTTTGTATGAAAAGTAAGTGTCTTAGGTAAAGCCGTCCATTACTATATCCGTAAGCCTTCCATGTATTGCATTCGTTCGTCTAGATAATATTATGTGACAAGCATATAGAGTTTTGATCCCTGCAAATTATGATAAGTAACATGTTACGACAGGTAAAACAACGTACACTAGTTACTTCTGCATTTTAAGTTCGATGGTTATTCCAAATTAACATTGTGTTGAAATGCAGACAAGTTGACAGCAGGTGCTGCTCTTGATCCTGCCGGGCTAGTAGCAGTTGCGGTTTGCCATGGATTTGCTCTCTTCGTAGCTGTTTCTATTGGCGCTAACATCTCCGGCGGTCATGTGAACCCTGCTGTTACTTTTGGTTTAGCTCTTGGTGGCCAAATCACAGTTCTTACGGGCCTGTTCTACTGGATTGCTCAACTTTTGGGCTCCATTGTTGCTTGCTACCTTCTCAAATTTGTCACTGGAGGATTGGTAAGTTAACTAATTCTAGTTCTCAAATTATAGACTTGCATTCGAAAAGATCCTTGTTATTAGTTTATGTTAGAATATGATATTTATGGTTAAAACAACAATCAATTTTAAGTTATCTTGATTATGGATAGGCACATGATATTTGACTTTCTAAGAAAAAGATCATGTTAGTACGTTTATTTTGATTTGATGCTTTTCTAAGAGTATTTTAGCCTAATCATTGATTTATATGCCAGTATAAGATACACACACACTATCTTTTTTCTTTTATTTTGTATGATTATGGCATGTGATAAGGTTAAATATAATGGAGAAATAATCGGCCATGATGATTCATATAGTTGACCTTTGGGACTGAACGATATACAGTTGTTGAACATGAACTGTATTAAGCCCAATAAAAAACATGGCTGTGATAGGAATGATCAACGTAAAAGTAATCAAACTATGACAGACCCTCCCAAATAGCCAGCAGAATAAATACAAGAAAATCAACTCTAAACTAATTTAACATTGAATCATAATTGATCGATTGATTTTATATCTAATTATTTTTCTTCTCTCTCTCAGGTTGTTCCAATTCACGGTGTGGCAGCTGGTGTAGGAGCTGCTGAAGGAGTTGTGATGGAAATTATTATCACATTTGCATTGGTGTACACAGTGTATGCTACAGCAGCTGACCCCAAGAAGGGCGCATTGGGTACAATTGCACCCATTGCCATTGGTTTCATTGTTGGTGCCAACATCTTGGCTGCAGGCCCATTCTCTGGCGGTTCAATGAACCCAGCCCGATCTTTTGGGCCCGCAGTAGCCAGTGGCAACTTTGCTGGCAACTGGATTTACTGGGTTGGACCACTCACGGGTGGTGGCTTGGCTGGTCTAATCTACAGCAATGTGTTCATGAACGACGACCATGTCCCTCTCTCGAGCGATTTCTAAGAAATTGTTTGAATTTGATCGTGTTCAGTACCTCATTGGCTTTTTGTAATAAAAGGAAGAAAAGCAACATTTTGCTGTTTTTCTTTCTTTTTTCCTGGTTTAACATTTTGTCATGTTTTCTTGCTTAATTTCTAGCTTTTGTTGTGCATATTTGGATTCAACTTTAATGAAATATTCGAAATGGTGCACGAATTTGATGATATTGTTGTGCATTCATTGATCATATATTGTGCCATTCATTGATCATATTGGTGTGCAATTTAAAATTTGAAATATCGTGGACAGTGTCCCTGCTTGATTGATTCACGTACATTTGGCAATGAAAGCAACCGCTATTATCAAGCCAACGAGCAATTGGTATGCATTTTAAAAGGTCGATGCTCATAATTTTGTCATGAAAGGGTATCTAATACTAGTACTCAATGGTCCCTGTTCAATTTATGTCACGAAGTTTCAATAGACATAAAGTTTAAGGGCCTGTTTGGCCATAAATACCAAAAACTTTTTCACCTTTTTTGGAGTTGGAGTTGTGTTTGGCTATAGTTTTTGACGTTGTAATTTTTGGTGAAATGTAGGGTAAAAAAGTGAAAAAAGTTGAAAATTTTTGAAAAATAAGTTTTTCTTGTTTTTAGTATTCCGGAATACAACTCCGGAAAAAAGTGAATAATTTTTATGGTCAAACGCTAAAAGTAAAAAAAGTGAAAAAAAATTCCGGAAAAAAGTGAATAATTTTTATGGTCAAACGCCCACTAAGAAATAAAGAAAGATTTTTGAAACTTATTATCATGAAATAATTCCCAATTTTAAAAAGTTTTTTTTTTTTTTTTTAACGAACTAAAAAAGAAAATGTTATCATAAAAGGTGGAACAGAGGAGTATTATTTGTCAATAATTGTTGATGTTTGGCTTAATGATTGATCACCTTGTGTCCTTGCCATATATACACTTCCTAGATCCGTTTGTAATGTGTTGAATTATACCTAATGCTAGACAGCTAGAGGTGCCGTTGACTATAATAGAAGGGACTATCATTATTGAAGCTGATCAAGTTATTTGGTACCATAATCTTTTGATCTTTATTTACAATTGGTAAATTCAACTCAACGTTTTATATGCAATCAGCCTACTAAATTTACACAGACATGCTAGCAAACAAATTACTTTTTTCAATTAGGAACTTCTAATGAAGCTACCAAACATCGTACAAGATCAGTTGGTAAGAACTTTGCAGTTGCAGGCAAACCACTGGCCAAAAAAAAAAAGTTAAAAAAACGAAAAAGAGTGACCTTCAACGCTAGAAGAAGGGGTTGAACCTTCGACGTTGTGGTTAACAGCCACACGCTCTAACCAACTGAGCTACTCCAGCTGATCGCTGTACACATCTATTTTATTAATATTTGAAAATTTTAAACATTAGCAATTTTTTAGAATCTACTGTGAGTTGAATAAAATATTCTCTTCTTCCAACCAAACAATGGAATATAAAGATAATAGAAGTAATTGTTTTAGTTCCCTCTCTTTTTTTTCTCTGCTTTTTGAAACGTCTAGGTAATCCTTTTCACATTTAAGTTGACCATTTCTGCACTTACAACTATGCTATCTAGAGAAAAAAACTTAAAGAGTACCTAAGTAGGCGTTTGGCCATAGAAACTATAAAAAAAAAATCACTTTTTTTGGAATTGTTGAAGTTGAAGTTGTGGTTGGCCATAATTTTTGAAAATAATATTTGGTTGTTGAAATATACTTTTTCTAAAAAATATGAAATATGATTTATACCCCCCCCCCCCCCCCCCCCCCAAAAAAAATTTCTAAAAACTAGAGAAACCACCCAAATCAATTAATAAACATCACCAGTGCGAGAAATATAGAAACTATACTCGAGATCAGCTTATGGAGTGCTCAAAAGTGATGATTTCTTTCCATCAAAAGGCTTTTTAGCACATGATGTTGAATGTTGTTGGAGTGGAGAACAACTGAGCAACATAAGTTGCCTCTGACCAATGAAAAAAATTGTATGAACTTTTAGGGTAAAAATTGAACTACATAAAAACTTTTAGGGTAAAAATTGAAAATAGAAAAACAAAAGTAACAGTCCAAAACAGAAAATAGAAAAAGTGAAAAACTAGATTTTGGTTGTTTTTCCAATTCCAGAATTTTTATGGCAAACACCATAAAGTGAAAAAAGTGAAAAAAAAATCCCGAAAAAAGTGCATAATTATCATGGCCAAACGGGTCGTAAGTATATTCTTTCAGTATCCCACGTCAACTTATATTTGAAAAGCATTCACCGGTTTCTCAGTAAAAGAAAATACTACTCAGTGGTCGTAAGTAGAGGTGGCAAAATTAGCCCAAACCAATTTGACCTGCCCAACCCGCGCAAGCTTTAATGGGTTTGGGCTAGAGTGATTTTGAAGATGGGCTGATTTGGGCTCAAGTTGACCCATCACAAATCATCAGCCCAAACTGACCCATCGATTGTCCTCCGTTCAGAAGTGTAAAAGCTACAAAATATAATTAATTTTTTCATTTTCTTATTTAAATTTTTATGATATTTTTATTTTAAAATTTTTAATAATTTTTTTATTTTAAATTTGTATAAAAAAATTTATTTGAATTTTTTAACAATATTTTATTTTTAGTTTCTCAAAATGTTTGAAAAGTGGGATAAATTGGGTTGGTTGGGTTATGGCTCATCATTTAGCCAATCTTGACCCAACCCATCTTAGCCCAAACAAGCTTGGGTCATTTGCACGATTATCCTTCATGTCACGACCCAAGCCGATGAGTCGTGACGAGTGCCCGACCATTACTGACCAAGCACCCCTAATCTCGTACTTGCATCTCACCGAGCAACCTGGTGGCCCATAAATAACTTACAACTGAGCTATACCATCTCTTGTAAGATTAATACCATAGACTCTGCATCGAAAACTCACAACCAATGCATATATATAAACATACGTGCTAAGGATAACAGTGCAAGCTGACTAGGCCGCTACGTATGTTGTTCAACAAAAATAAGAGCTGACAAGGCTACATAACATCCCAACTACATACAACTGTCTACAAACTTCTATGGAGTGCCCGACCATTACTGACCAAGCACCCCTAATCTCATACTTTCATCTCACCGAGCAACCTGATGGCCTATAAATAACTTATAACTGAGCTATACCATCTCTTGTAAGATTAATACCATAGACTTTGCATCGAAAACTCAACACCAACGCATATATATAAACATACGTGCTAAGGATAACAGTGCAAGCCGACTAGGCCGTTACGTATGCTGTTCAACAAAAATAAGAGCTGACAAGGCTACATAACATCCCAACTACATACAACTGTCTATAGACCTCTATGGAGTACGAGTTGTAGAAAGGATAGGACAAGGCCCTGTTATACCCATATATACATGTCAAAATGGCATAACAAAAGGGATTGCAGCTCCGAGCCAAGTGGAGCGCACGGTCTGTAGTTGAGCGGAAGGCCTACTGAGCTGGATCGCCTGTCTGGCTACCTGAACCTGCAAGCATGAACGCAGCGCCCCCCGGCAAAAGGGACGTCAGTACGAAACAATGTACTGAGTATGTAAGGCAAAGGATAACTGAAACTGAACTGAAAACAATACAATCTGGAGGCTAAAGAATGCCCTGAATATCTCACCTGACCTGTCTCATATGAAATGCAATATAATGCTATTATATGTCTCATTGACCCGTCGGTCAGGCAATCTGTCTCACTGACCTGTAGGCCAGGTAATCTGTCTCACTGACCAAGTGGCCATGCTAAAGAAAATTTCTCACTGACCAAGTGACCAGGCTAAAGAAAAATATATATGTACATCATGCATATGCTGAAAAACACTAATACTGTAACATGTCTCTTCTGTCTCTCTATAAACTCAAGGACATAGGGAGGGGATATGGCCCCTCAGAAAGAACAACATAACACTCGGAAACTATGTGACAATATGACAAGCTCTACTTTGACAAATCTCTAGTCATAAGGTTCTTTACGCTCCTACCATATATGGAATCATGCCAAGAAAAAAAGGAACGGCCTTATCATACCTGGAAGTTCACTTCTCGACTTTCCAATCTACTTCTGGTCTCGCAATCTACATAAAAAACCATTCATACTATTGTTAGGCTTATTGTCGTATGCTTATCTTAAGACTTCAAATTAAACCTTTTGAATCTGCCGAAATTCGGGCAGCATCTCCCCTATATCTTCTACTCCCTCCAATATTCAAAACAACTCCCAAAGCACAATAAAACATCAACAATTCCATAATCAAAAGATTACATCCAAACTATACTCATTTTAATCCTAAAACTTCTTTTCATAATCAATCTATAACAACAACTTCACACAACCCCTTATATACTCGTATACGACAATTCCTTAACATCATTATTATCCCTCATAACAAGATTATGCTCAAAACATACTAATAATTATAACTCAAGCTAATTCACAACTCAAAATATCATCAAATGCATATTTGAACTTTTCCTCCAATTTTCTTCTCCTCAAATCTTAACATAATTACCAAACAAACTCATAAACATGAAATTAAGATGAAATCTTACCTCAAAATTCAAGAACACTTCAATTCCATGGTTACTCCGCCTTAAAAATACTCACCCAAACATCTTCAAGAAGAGGAGACAAGTGTAGACCTCACTTGGAACCCTTAACCACTTTAATCTTCACTTTGATCCTAGGTTTGGGCTTGGAAATATGTTTGGAGAGGTTTCTAGGACTTCCTATGACTTGGGGCTATGTTAAAAATGAATTAAAAATGACCAAAATTGTCATATAGACTTGTAGGAATATGTGTGCATGTTGTGGAAGTTGGAGGAATGTTCTACAGGATTTGGGATATGTTTAGGGGGGTTTGGATATTGGGTGAATGTTGTGGGAGGTTCTAGAGAGGTGTGGAGATGAGAAATGGTGAAAAATTAAGTGATTTAGGTGACTTAAGAGGGTATATATAGTACTCCAAATCGGGTTGGGCTGATGGGCCGAAATTGGTGGGCCTTTTAAGTAATTTCTAAAATTTCTGCGTAGGTTCGCAGGCTTCTGACAGTCTGTTTTAAAATGCCCGTAACTCCCTACTTCAATGTCGTATTGACGAACGGTTTGTTGCGTAGGAAACTACACTCGACGAACTTCATTTTAGGCTTTTGAAACACCTCAAAACTCGTGATATCCAAGGAGATATACTTCTCTGAAGTTGACCCAAAATTTCTGTCCAAAATTCTGCCAAATTTTTCCCAAATTTTTGACAAACTTATTTTCTTCTATTTGTTTGATCCCAGAACCTTTAGACACTTGCTTAACACTTGTTAAGAGTATTTCTTAACCTTATAAGGGTTCCATGACCTCTCCGAGCTTACGTTAGTTTACTCACGACGCACACGACGTGAAAATTTTCGAGGTGTAACACTTCAAAGGCATTGGTCTTTAATTTTTGCCCTTCGCCTAATACCATGAGGTCTGGGATTCGAACCCCAGCTCAGTCAAAAAAAAAAATAGCAAAGCAGAATTTCGTAGCAAAGTTAGGCCTATTCGGGCCAAGGTTAGGCCTCAGGTAGAGTTGAGGCAGAGTTTTGCATTTAAAACTCTACCTTTGTGAAATTCCTTCTTTTTTTTTTTTTTTTTTTTACTAAGCTAAGATTCGAACCAGAACCTCAGGGTATTAGGCGAAAGGCAAAAATTAAAGACCAGTGCCTTTGAAGGGCAATCCACACCAAAAAATGAACAAGCTTTGGGCAGAGTTAGGCATTGACCCATCTATTGGTTCAGTCCATCTTGATCCGTCCAACTTCAACCCAAACGACCCATTTGCCACCCCTAGTCGTAAGTATGCACTGTGCATTGACCTCCTTGTGGTTTGCCGACTTCTATAGGAATTTCGAAAATGAAAGTTATCTCCAACTAAAAAAGAAATAATTGTAACGATTATAAATTTAGAACTTAGGGAGTTGTTAGCAGCCACACACTCTCACTAAATAAGTTCCTCGAAACTCGAAAGCTTTGTCTTAAACCATGGACAATATTAACAATAGTCAGATTATGCCTAAGCAAATACACTCGATCAAAATCTAAGTTGCTTTCTCTAAAACTAAAACTAAACTTAGCAGCATCTTTGTGTACAGGTGTTCTTGAACGAGTGTTGTTTCTATTTCCTCTAATAGACAGTTTCTTGCATCGGCTATAATAAGGTGTATGTGCAACTTCTCTTGCCACTTTACAGAAGTTAAGCTGAACCAACACCATGATAATGAAGTTGCTTTCCACAGCTTGCATTCACTCTACAACTTTAGAAGAAGGGTTCTCAATGCTGCTCCGAGCTTGGACTTCCTTCTTCTTCGTTCTCTTTAATTGTTTTATTAGACCAAGTCTTTCAGAAGAATACGGAGAAGGAATCTGGGCCACAGAGAAAAAATATAAGCAAATAACGGCACGGAATATTGTATCAAATGATAGATTACAGTTAATTACCAAACTTGGGATATATTTCTTGATTGCGGCTAGCATTGCTGCATGACCCACGGCAGAAACCTGATAAATTTAACAAAGTGAATCTTTGAGAAGCTCTTTTCTTTGTGAGAACAATAGGGAAGAACTATTTTTCACATTGACATCCTGAAATTAGATAAAAGCTATTCATGGTGAAAGTCTATTGTGCAACACCTATAAGAATCAATCCCCGTTTTCCAGATCATTTCATTTTCAAAGAGACTTTATCATGCTTACTTTGTAGTCCTTTAAACCTTGTCATATCATCTCTGACTTCTTTTTGAGTTCTATAGGCCTACCATTTCTATCATAGAGCATGAAGTTGACCAGAAGACCAGTTCATTCAACAGAAAATATAAGCATTGAGCAGAAGGGACGAATATCCATGTTTCATATAGTTGATCCTTACAGGGATTAGCATTAAGATGGTTATGGGAACAAGGGTAGCAATATCACCCAGCGTTCTCTTCATTTTCTTTCTCTCCCTTTTTGTGAGTCGACGGCCTTTCAATTGCTTTATAAGTAGCCCTAAAGCATCCGATACGTCTGTAAAGAGCAATTCAGTACCCATCCAGATATCCTATAGCATAATGCAATACAAAAATTAACTACTATAGACATAATCTTTTGATTTGATTGAACAACTGGATAATAACTTACAGCACTTGCAGATAACAGCTTGGTTGTAGATTTTCTGAGTAAATTTTCATGCAGTGGTTTGGGTGCAATTGAGCAATCCAACTCCACCAGCGTCACAGAGTCCATCACAGCAGAGCTGGTGGCCTGCCATTTGATAAAAGAAATTAAAAGTCTATGAAGGGCTTCAGAAACTAATTGCTAAGCCAAAAGGTTGTGCACAAATATTAGATGACTATTGATGAATAAAATAAGAACTGTCCACAATGCGTAAAGCAACGTTTTCTCGTGGGACACAAAATTTAGTAATCCAGACTTTCTTTTTTTTTTGGCCAAAAAAAAGATAACGAACTTAGTAAAGCAGTCCCTTTTATAAAATCTAGTACTTGTACCTGATTCAATCTAGATCCAGAATGATGCTTTTCCTTTTTTATCAAGTCAGTTGGCCTCTCTTTTGCTTCCCATAGGATGGATGAACCCATTCCACCTTTACTAATCAAAGATGCTGCTGGATCAGAGGCACTTCTATCAGCAAATTTTTGCACTTCTCTGTTCGAGAGAGATAGGCAACTCATTATTGGAATGTGAAGCAACAGAAGATTAAATCTTGTCCATTAAATCCAACATACCCTGTTCTATCATAGGCTGCCCAGTAGTCCTCCAGACATACAGACAGCAGACTCTGACTAAAGAGAATGACAGAAATCAGCTAAAAAGTGAGCTACATTTATGCCGGAGACTTTCAGTACATTCTCAGAATGATTTGATACCTCTGAAGCAAGAAGTCCAGTAATTTTGCATCTAATGGCTGCTGCGCGGAATTGCTATAGTGGGCGAATCCAGCTATAATATCGTAGCATACAGTTAAAACAGTGTACAAAATTATTTCTTTCTCCGCTTGGATTGGTTGTTGTTTGGATCTTCTTTTGACACAAAATTTGCTAGCAGCTGCAGCATAAAAGTCGAGCCACCCAATTTCATTGACTACTACCTGCGAGAGTTGTTAATTAATGTTTATTTCTTTCACCTTTTCCAAGTTATTTTAAATGCTAACCTCCATGAAGAGCTGATATTCAGAGAGAGTGGAGAATTCTGGATGCATAAGAAGGCTACCGCATTCTAAGTAACTGCAAGGAGAAAGCATAAAATTGCCCAACATCAATCAAATGTACAAGCCACACTGACTAGAGTAAGGAAAGTAGGCTCTCTCTTTAAATACCTCAGAAAATCTTTAGTTTGCTCATCAAGATCCTTTACACCCATTTCCGAGAGGAACAATCTCGTCTCTCTTCCCAAATATGCAAAAAGCCCCAGGGTAGCTAAACTATTTTCTTGAACCTGTCAGATCTCGAAACTACAATCAGTTCAATATATAACCTTTTCTGTCAAAATCACAATTAACTGATGCATCCAAATTATAGAAGAACCATCATTTTCTTTTTAGGCAGGGCAAGCTTTCAGTCTGCTGACTAACTATTTCGTAATTATTGTTATTGTCAATCTTTTTTTTTTTATAACTGTGGTTTCGGAGCTAGCTTGTGCGCAACTTGACTAATTCCATGGGTTACCTGATACCTCCCACCAACACAAGTACTTCTAACTCTATACACCAAGGATTGGACAGATGGGAAGAATCACCTAGTGTTTTTGTCTCCGCTCGGATTTGAATCTAAGACCTCATGATTCTCAACCCACTTCATTGACCACTAGGTCACACCTTTCGGTGCTCAGTGTTATAGTCAATCTTTTTATAGAACTTATTGAAATAGGAAGAAAAAGGTATTTATCAACTCTAGATCAGTTCACTTACCCGGAAAAAAAAAATCCATTCAAAATCAGTTCCAAGATGGAGTTTCTTTAACATTAAAGATTAATGTAACCTTCTTTCTCTGAATTCAAGACCTAAACATAGTTCAATGACAGTAACGGCGAGATATCATAAATTTGTAGGTACTTCGCAGGTCTTGTCAGTTGTCAAGCATAAAAAAAAAAAAAAAAAAAAGAGAGAGAGAGATCAGTCACATAATTAATTAACTACAATGCAATTCGTAAGAGCTAACCTTGTCGTGAAAAGTATGCTTGTCTGCAATCACGTTCTCTCTGTGGAATGCATTACTGAGTTTACTTTGTACCAATCCTATCCAAAATTCTACATCTTCAATACTGTTACTTGGCAGAACCTTTCTACCAAAATGGAACAAGAAGTCTTCTTCGAATCCAGCCTCAGTTGCTAAGTAGTGCAATTTATCAACTGAAACAAGTCTCTGTGACAAGTTCATGAGCTCTACTAGTGCATCTTCAACTGAAGCTGAAAATAAAGGACAAGAAACTCGTCCAGGACCTAATTTCTGCACTGCAGTGCAACAGCTTATAGCCAAGATATTTCCTGCAACACCACTGAATAATTCTGAATTAGATGTTTTATCAACTGAGATATGAAGAATACATGAACCAATCAGTAGATTAATATTAAACAGCATATGGTTGCATCATGAAGACAGCTATAATAACTTACGAAGCAGTGGTCTTTAAGAACATACCTTCCTGCATAATCCACAGACCATTTCTTGAATAGGGGAATGAACATTCCTGCAATCCGTGGCAGCTCCATTGTTCTAAACCATTGCACCAACTTCGGATTCCTCAAATTCAACTGACTTTCAATGCGCTCACCAAGAAAGTCAGTGATTGGGGATAGGCTGATGTAAAGCAAGAAGAGAAGAACATGAAAATACGAAAAGGGACAAGTTCGCCAAATCGTGACATGCAGTTTCCTTCTCCATATATAGAAGACACACAAACACATAGGAGTTCATGATGAGTTCCATAATGAATATGATCAAAGGAGATCATAAAACTGAGTGACCATACCGCTCTACTACTTTCTTCTTTCTTAACAATTTAATAGACAGAGGCGCACGCTAGTGAGAAATTGATAAGCTTAACAGTTAAACTACATGACAATACATGAATGTCCATTTGTGGAAAGGTTTAAGATAGTCAAACTTACATTTCATGAACAGAAGAAGTGTTGCTGCTGCGTTTGCGAGAAAGAAACACCTCCACTTCTATTGCTGCTTTGAACAAAGCATAAATTGCTACCTGTGCAGCAGCATTTGCTTTTTATTTGTCCGCATAGGTTCCAAAGTTTGCAAACTTGCCAATTATCATAGTTATGAGACAAGTGTTTAAGATGGAAAATCACAACTCATATTAACCTTCACAATTTAAAACTGAACCACAAATGCAGTGTGTCAGAAATTCTATTCACAGAACTGCTGGCTGTACTTCCATACCTGATATGCGATGCTTTTATGCCAGGCATGCACATCCACCCCAACCCATGCACTTGCAAGCTCAGGCCCATTTTTAGCCAATTCAAGCGTCTGCACTGCAACTGAGAAGCTTCTTGCAGATTCATGAAGTACCCACACAAGACAATTGACTCGGCTGAATTCCAGCTCATCCCTGAGTCTATTGGCTATAGAACAGTCCGTCATAATAATGTTTTGATCAGGGTTGCCTGTAGCTGCCACTGATCCTAGTGCTTCTGAAGGAATGCATTTAACTGAAATCTTCTGGGACAATGATCCAGAAAGATATCCTTGCAGAATAATGTATTTTACACAGCCAAAACTCTGCTCTTTCACATATATATTAGATGAATGCAGTTTCCTAGACCCAGACTTCGCTAAGTTCCATGATCGGACAATTTCTCTGCAGAACAAAAGATCCAACAGTGAATTTGATTTAATGTCTGAAATATGAAGAAATCATAGGTTTCAAGGACCTTTTTAATCTACACTTGCATTCTCACAAATTTCCAGACCCTTGCAAAAGCATCTATCTATGATTTAGAGACTTCTGATGGGGCTTAAAATTTAAGAACCCAAACCTAGTAGACTTGCTTGGACCTTCTCTGCAGAGGGTCTTTATAGTTTCCTAACCAAACTCATGTATGGTTAGTGGTTAATTTGATACTGCGATGATTTGCACTCCCCTCAAACACAATTTCAGACAATTAAACTGAGGTGATTAAGTGATAACTTATCGCTGGATGAAGAACAACCATCTAAGAAGCATCAAATCTTGCATTTTTTGTTTTTGTTTTGGATGTATCACCATTTTATGCAGATCTATAACTATTACAAGAATGATGATAGTAAAACCTTTTCCTTCCTTGTTGAGTTGTGCTGATGCACTTCTAAACTATTTCCCATTGCACTTTATCAGTCAATAATACTCCATCCCAAGCTAGTTTGGGTTGACTAGATGAGTTCTCTTATATCCATGCCACTCTATTTGGACTTATTTCAAGTGAATACTAAACAAATTATCTTTCAAGGTAAATTAGGAGTTCTCCTAAAAGTAGATTTTCTCAATAATGTTATACAAGTTTTTAACAAGAATAAAAATACTTTGGAAAAATACCGAACTTAATGAAGTGTAAACAACTAAATACCTATTGGCTGGTACTATATGTCAACATTTGTTTTCACTGTGTCTGTGTTATGTTCTCAAGCGATCTTCTCTCAATGTTTTATCCGTACGTACTTGTCCCCTTTATCAACATGATCATTTTTAATTTGTCCAATCTGGTATGATCACACATCCGTATTTATATGACACTTATCTTGCAGACATATGTATCTTAGAAGCCCAACATTCATTCCCATATAATATTGCTAGTTCGCAATCAGTTCTACAGAACTTGGCATTCACTTTATTAGTAATCCCGCCCGCATGTCGCTCCTCCTCTTCAGCCATATATTTCCGTCTCACAAATGAATCTGAGTTACAACGCAAAACCTTAGGGCTTTGAGCTGATCCTTAACACTAAATCTTTATACTAAGCACATTACGAAATAACGAGACTCAAATCATCGTTGACTCTTATTTTCAACAAATCCACACGATATAACAATGGAATTAGCAATCATACTTGTAAAAACATAAAAAAAAAAAAAAAAAAAAAATAATTAGGGGCAATAGAGAGAACTTACTGATTGTGGAAAGTGGAAGTTTGGAGAGAAAAAAGGGAAGCCATGAAAAAGGATAGGGATGAAAAGCGAATATATATATAAAAGAGATTGAAGCGAAGCCATCGAGGTAGACAGAGAAATGAAGATGGAATTTGATGTGTTAGGTGGGTTTCCGACTTTAATATCCTACGTAAAACCAACTTGGGATTTAGCTCCCACACAGCTATTCCCTTTTTTTTTTGTTGTTTTCTTACCAGGAAAAACGAAGCCACTATTTAAGAATGAGAGTTAATTCCGGTCGATAATTTTTCACATCATTAGACCTCATATTTTTTTAATAATAGACTTATTTAACTCATTTAATCAAATTCATAGTTTATATCTAATCAAATATGACCCTGTTAAAAAGCGAAAAGGAACAAACAAGCATGTAATCTATATGAATTAGAATTAAAAGAGAGATTTTTTTAAAATCTATAGATAAGTATTAAATTAAAATTAAAATATAAAAAAAATATTTAGAGATTTATTTTAATATATTGCTAGGTATTAATATGATTAACATGAAAAGTTGGAATATCTATATCATAACATGAAATAAATTAAGAATATATTATATTTCATATAAGACTAATAATATAATATTTCAAAATAAAAAATAAGAGTTATAATATAATATTTTAAAATAAGAATTATAGTAATAAAAATTCTATACCTTTTGCATGAGAAATAAAAAGACCTCGATGGTATGTAAATGAAAATCCCAAAAATTGCACACTAAATATATAAGAATAGATAGCTAAAAATAAGAGAGAAAACTTTACACTAACTTTATTTTTTAAATATACGATTTAATTAGATGTTTTAAAAGTTAAACCAATACGAATATCATTTTTGTGTTATCTGTGTAATTATATTTTAATGTGGAAAGAACATGTTGTTTAATGTGGAAAAAAATATGCTATTTAAAAAAACTTGAATTTGAATAGAAAGATTAAATTACTTAAACTTTAATTTAAATTGAAAGATAATATATTTGAGTCGAGATTAAAAAGAATTTAGATTTGAAAAAGTGGCTTAATAAAAAGTATGGTTTGATTCTTTTGCCACTTTTTAAACATGTGATATTTAATTGGGTATAAAATATGAATTTGATTAAATGAGTTTGATGAGTTAAATATGTCTATTATAAAAATTAAAAAAAAATAGCACTTCAGTGACATGGCATGCCAACTAGGAGAGAATGAGGCTTTTGAGGTGTTTAAGTACTTTTTGAGGAAAATCGTGATACTTGAGTGACCTTATTGTCCTAAATGAAACAAGAGTGACTTTTGTAGGAAATTCTCTAAACTTAGGTGACCATCCAAGGAATTAACTCTTAAGAATGACGACAACTTTTAATTCTTACACCCTTTATAATAAATAAAATACTAGAAAGAAATTTTAATAATGTACAATCTAGTATATAAAATTACATTTGCATAGCCATGTTTTTAAATTACATTCCTCATAGCCATTTTTTCACAATATACAACATTATACAACTTTATACATCTGTAGTAGATAATGTATCAATCTTGTATAATAATGTATAAGAGGTGTTTATATCCAAGAAATTCAATTGTATACAACAATATACAATATTTTTTCAATTGTAGTGAGGTTACAAATATAGGACAAGCTTTTGAAGCGAGGGATACAAATTGGGCCATTACGGCTAATTTTACAAACATGTGCTATTTCGATTAATTGTTTTTCCTAAATAGTCATAGAGGATTGTTTTCCCTAAATACTAGTTACCGGAGGCATGTGTTAAGCCCGAGCCAAACTCAAAATGTGTTTTATCAAATAAGTATAATTTGTGTCACTTTTTAAGTACATACTTAATTTAATTTAATGTAATTGCATGTTAATCATATTTAGTTTATAAATTTTCAGGATTACTAAATATTGTTCATCATATAATTGAATAGTCTTTTTTAAAAAAAATTATTATGAGGAAATAAGTTTGGTAGGAAAACTACCAAATACCATAAGGGCTCAAGCGATTCGGTATTCTATAAACTAACATGATAAAGTATGATAATTACAACTTGGCGGAGATCATAAGCTGAAAATTATTTTTGTATTTTTATAAATTTGTGAGCATGCGATTTTTATTTATAGATACAAATAGATTTCTTTTGATATTTATTAATTTTTCACTCATTATTTTATGTGCCAAGACTTTATGCTAGTCAAATGTGTTTTTTAACTTTAGTTTTAGACAAAATTCAATAAATAACCTAAATTCATAAAATGAACAAATTTATTCATATATACTTTATGCTCAAAATGATTGATTTTTAGTTAATCAAACAAGAGATTTTAAAGATAATCTAATCTAGACTAATAATGCTACCTTCATTTTCACACTAAACAATGTCATTCAATAATTTTTACTTTATGTATTTGTAAGCACATATGATATCACTAAAGAAGTAAAATGTTGGATGTTTAATAGAGAGAAACATATGGAGAGAAATATATGATGTTGGCAATGTTTGAATGTAAAGTAAGACCTAATAAATGCTTTAGTTGGAAAAGAAAATTTGACTCTAACAAATCACTCATACCTAGAAATTGAGAAGTTTTTCCACTAAATTATCCTTAATTAAATATTATCAATTTTATATGGTTTCCTGTTAGTGTATAAAAATTAACTTATCTAAATGAGGATAAATTTAACTATATATAAGGAGTATATAACAAAGAAAATGACAATTCTAATTTTTTAATTTACTTCGTTTAGAACTGCTATACCTTTACATCAAATTTGCTCTTAACTTTACATCAAATTTGCTCTTAAGTAACTTTTCAAACCCAAATGGAGCCAAATTAATTAATTTATATACTTTATAACTAGACGACTTATGCCTGTGCTGCGCACGGGTCCAACACTTTAGATTATACTGCATCTATGTGTATGTAGTTGTCTTTGAATAGTGATTATATATATATATATATAACATGATTAATATAACATTGTAGTTTGTGCTCCGTATCTAAAATTTTATTATATTAATGTTTGCTACGAATACAAAATCGGCAAATTTATTAATATTTTTTAAAAGAGAAGACTTGTTGTAGAAATTGATTTTCTATCTAAACGAAGAAATGCTATTTTTTAATTGTTGGTAAATATTCTCGGTTTAGCTCGTTTTACTTGTCATGTTGTCTTTTGCATTAAACTCTATCTTATTTTAAAATATAAATATTTTAAGTATATTTAGTGAACATAATAACTTGATTTTATCAATATGGGATACTATGTTCAAAACACGATTAATATAACATTGTAGTTTGTGCTCCGTATTTAAAACTTTATTATATTAGTATTTGCTACGAATACGCATGGTGTTAATATGGGGCCCACATTTTTTTTAACATTGTTTGTTTTTTAAATATGTGATTCACTTTTTTTTTTTTCAATATTGCTTGATTTTGTTAATATGGGGTCCACTTTTTTTTTAATACTGGATGGTGTTTAATATGGGGCCCACAATGTGGGATTCATTTTTTTTTTTTTTTATATATTGCTTGATTTTGTCAATGTGGGATACTATGTTCAAAACACGATTAATATAACATTGTAATTTGTGCTCTGTATTTAAAACTTTATTATATTAGTGTTTGCTACGAATACGCACGGTGTTTAATATGGGGCCCATAATTTTTTTTTTTAATATTGCTTGATTTTGTTAATATGGGGTTCACTTTTTTTTCCCCGTGAGTTTGGATGTGGTGGGTTCCACTTTTTTTTTTAATACTGGATGGTGTTTAATATGGGGCCCACATTTTTTTTTAATATTAGTCGTTGTTTAATATATATAGGGCCCACAATTTTTTTTAATGGGCCTGTTTAATATGAGGCCCAATTTTTTTATTTTTATTTTTATATATACTATATTCAAAACACGATTGATATAACATTGTAATTTGTGCTCCGTATCTAAAACTTTATTATATTAGTGTTTGCTAAGAATACAAAGTCTGCACTTTTTTTTTTTTTGACATTGTTTAGTTTTTTAATATGAGATTCATTTTTTTTTATATATATTGCTTGATTTTGTCAATATGGGATACTATGTTCAAAACACGATTAATATAACATTGTATTTTGTGCTCCGTATTTAAAAATTTATTATATTAGTGTTTGCTACGAATACGCACGATATTTAATATGGGGCCCATAATTTTTTTTAACATTGTTTGTTTTTTTAATATGGGATTCACTTTTTTTTAATATTACTTGATTTTGTTAATATGGGGTTCACTTTTTTTTTTCCCGTGAGTTTGGATGTGATGAGTTCCACCTTTTTTTTTAATACTGGATGGTGTTTAATATGGGACCCACATTTTTTTTAATATTAGTTGTTGTTTCTTTTTTTTTTTCTTTTTTTTTTCCCCACCCATTTAGGAGGATTTATAGTGTTTCCACACTTCCCCTCCAGTGTGACTCGAACCCAGGACCTATCGGTCGTAGGTGGAGGTGCTTAACCACTGAGCCATCCTCACTTGTCAGTTGTTGTTTAATATATACGGGGACCACAATTTTTTTTTATGGGCCTGTTTAATATGGGGCCCAATTTCTTTTTTTTTTTTATATGTACTATGTTCAAAACACGATTGATATAACATTGTAATTTGTGTTCCGTATCTAAAACTTTATTATATTAGTGTTTGCTACGAATACACATGGTGTTTAATATGGGGCCAACTTTTTTTTTTAACATTGTTTGTTTTTTAAATATAGGATTCACTTTTTTTTTTTATAATACTGGTTGGTATTTAATATGGGGCCCACAATTTTTTTTAAATATTAGTTGTTGTTTAATATATATGGGATCCACAATTTTTTTTTTAGAGCCTGTTTAATATAGGGCCCAAATTTTTTTTTTAATGGGACCCATCAACGGACGACGAAGAGGGACGACCAAACTCCCTCTTCTAAGTAGTAGAAACTTGGATTAAGAAAGTTATATAAAATGACACTTTAGAAAATACTAGTAAAAAACATGATAACTTTATGAAATTATTAACATTTAAAAAAAAATATTAGATTAAAATTGAGCAAAGATATGATATGCGTGTTGAACAATAAATAGTAGCTTAATGAAATGCAAAATAAATACATTTTGAGTTATTTCTTAAAATAGTTTAGGTCATAGTGATAGATTTATAGCCGGTTTGGCCAAGCTTATTTTTCTCTAAAAGTGCTTATTTTTTAAAAAAATATGAGGTGTTTGACCAAGCTTTTGGGGAAAATAAGTGTTTCTGGGGAGTAGCAGATGAAATTTTCAGAAGCTAAAAAAAAATGTTTTTGCCCAAAAGCACATTTGAGAAAAATAGGTTTATAAGCACTTTTTAAAAGCTTGGTCAAACGCTAATTGCTACTCAAAAGTGCTTTTTAAGTTAATTGGTCAAACACAAACAATCTTTCATTGAAATAACTTTTTTGAAAAAGATTTTTCAAAATAAGTTGATTTTAGAAGCTTAGTCAAACATGCTATTAGTCTTTCATTGCGGGTGTAAATATATAGGAGTATATCAATAGATATATACAACACCTTTATAATTATATATATATATATAATCCAATCTCTTACTCTATTTTTTTAAAGGAGAGGTACACAAAAAGTCATTGCATATTGTCAATTTGACAAATATACAATGAAAAAGCTGGAATCCTTCTTTAGAGCATTGCTGCAACTTTAAAAAATAAAACAAAAAATGAATAATAAATGGTCCGTGTGAAAATGTAGATTTTACGGAGATTGGACAACAAAAGAAAATATGTGCCCTTGAGTAGAGTTTATGTGGGACCTTAACTTTTGAAAAAAAATTCTTGATAGTTGCAAAGTGTCTCTCCACCTTTGTTGCTTTTTGGGTATAATTGCCATCATTTTTTTTTAAAATTTACCAAAATACATATAGGCAACTATGTAAATAAAGGCCAAAATCGAAAGTTTTGAGGTTGTAAAGACTAAAAAAACTCTTATTCTCCCTTATATGAAGCCTGTTTGGATGGGATTAAAAAAAACAGTTTATAAGCCAAAAAAAAAAAAACAATTGCGGTACCACAATTTTTTTTTTTTTTGCTTATAAGCTGTTTTAGATAAGCTAAGCCAAACGGGCCTAATTATTTTTTGGGCTTATTTTAAACACAAAATGACTTTAAGTTGGCCAGCCAAACAACTTATAAGCCAATCCAAACGGACTCATAGTAGTAAATTTCATTTGGAATAAAATAAAAAACTTAAAGTTAAATTATTTTGGATCTCCACAGAAAATTAGTTGCACATCAAGATTAACATTCCACGTCTTAACCAATTGTACCACATAAAAACGTAGAGAAAAAGTCCAAATATTGTCACTCTCTAAACTTAAAAAAGAACGAGAAGACCCCCAATGTCACAATACCAACTATTTAAGTTTTCCTAGTATTAATGGTACTCACGACAAGTATACAAGAAGAAGAAACATATGATGGATCATAATAATTGATACTACAACAGAATTGCAACAGTGTGAACAATTCCAAATAAAATTCAAAATTTTGTGAAGTAAACCTTTACTTTTTTCATTCGAAAAAAAAAAGAACCTTACTTTTTATTCCCTAAGAAGGAAGTAGCCAGGAAACTAATCGAAAAAATTGAAAGTAAATTTTTACGTAATCATTTGAATTTAATAAATTGAGTGTATTTTCAATTGCAACAACTTTCCAAATACCTATACTAGACATTAAAGTATATTGAAGAGAATTTCAAATTACTCTTCAAAGTCTCGCTTAGTTCAAATTCCAAATGATGAAATAATATGGAAAGTGAGCGCGATACAATAACAAGAGAAATATATAATAATGAACTCTTGGTGGAATGGTGGATGAACGTTGGAACCATGGCTTCAATAGCCTCAAATCTTTTGCGCTACTACATCAATCCATAGATTCCAAATGTTTAGAATAATGTTTATGCTTGAATGTACTTTAATACGACTTCAAAAGTAAAAAATGATAAATTGAAAAACAGGTTATAAGTTGTTCTCTAAATTTGAAATACAACTTTAAATTGAATTTGAAATTTTCATAAGTAAAAATTGATTTTCAAATGAAGTGAAAAATTATTTTCGAAAAAAGTAAATAATTTTTATAGGCAAACGGCTCCTAAATCACGCATGCTAAGAAAAGCACCTTTGCTAGTATAAATGGTGGTCACTACCACTAAACTTGGGTTGTTTGGCCGAATTTATATGGCAGGACCATTCTCACCCAATTGCCTTGCGACACTCAAATCTCAAAATGGAGTGTTATGGAAATATGTAAAAGTAGATTGATTTGCAAAAGCGTGGCAAATAGGAAGTACTCGACCTACTTACAGGTTATAATGGTGACGATTATATTGACACACCAAAATGTCATAAATAACCACTTTTCAACCCTATAAAAATAGTCATTGTTCTGAAGTTTCAACTTCTACGGGTGAAACTCTATGACAATGTCCTCAAGTTTAGCTTCTATCTTCATGTCGTTTCACTTATAGAAATTAAAATTTCAGGATAATAGTTATTTTCAATTACAGAAATTGAAAAGCAGTTGTTTGTGATTTTCTTTCTAATGGTGATTCCAATAGGATTTTGCCTATTCTCTTTGGGCCTTTTAAGTCTCCAATAAGCCTCTACCTGGGTCCAACACCTAAGGTCTATTTGTAGCCCAAATAATGATCGTTTTCCTCGCATCAATACCCATGATGTGAGTTCTTTGCTACCTCATTCTTTTTCTCCAAGACTTCAGAATCTCTCTGTTGTTTTTCCCTTGTCTCATTACTACAGTACTTCTCAACAAAACGTGGATCACGTTCTTCAGAAAATGAGTGTACGCCAATTTGGATTAACACGTTCAAGACAAGTGTCTCTTTTCTAGAAGTAGCTAGTGATAATAAACAAGCACTATGCTGTGACTATCAGCACAGAAGAATCTCTAAGTAGAACAGAAAAAAAGAGAGAAGTTGCAGAATAACATCGATTTTGCTTTTTCCTACCTTGGGATAGTGATAGACTTGGATGAAATATAGTCGTGAGTAGGGGTGTACAAAGTAAACCGGCAAACCGCATCAAACCGATAAATCGAGTCAAACCGAGAAAAAAATCTGACTAGTGGTTTGGTTTGACTTGGTTTGGTGTTGAGAAAAAAAACCCGATCATAATTGGTTTGGTTTGGTTTTAACTAAAAAAAGTCAAACCGATCCAAACCAACCCGATATTACATGTATTCAATTTTTAAAATATTTTATACATAAAATTATTTATTTGTAATGGAATTTATAAATATTTCTTTTATTTTTTCGTAGTTTTTTTTTATCTATTATCATATTATTCAAGCTTGAACTTAGAATTTTGAATGTCAATAAGTTTTATATCCTATGGATATTTGTAACTCAAATAAAGTTCAAACCAAAACCAGCTCAACACTAACGCTAACAAAAGAAATTCAATTTACCACTAGGAATGACAATAATGTTGGATGTCTATTCTTTAGTTTTGCATAATTAGTTTAGAGAGTGAAAATACATAACTTAAGTTTTTTTTCTTTGTCATGTAATTAATATTTATTAGCCGTGTTTATTTTAGCATGACTTAGTATTTTTAGATTATGGTCATTTTCTTTATGGCTTGTTAATTAGAAATATTTATTTTAACTGATTTTATTAATTTTTGTTGAATATTTTAATACAATGTTATCACTCTTCTCACATTTTGTGTTATTTTCTTAAGAAACACCTTAATTATATAGTTGTATCTTACTAGGACAGAAATATTTGAAGTAAAAGTTATATGTATTGTATCAAGACTATTCCGAAAAAAAAAAATCCGAAAAACCCGAGAAAACCGAATAACCCAAGAAAACCCGAGGTTGAAAAACCTGAATTTTATTGGTTTGGTTTGGTGTATAAATTTAAAAACCCGACGCGATTGGTTTGGTTTGGTGTTTAAAAAATCCGAACCAACCCGATTCATGTACACCCTTAGTCGTGAGAATAGTATTACGCCAAATAATTTTAAAAAAAAATGCCGACATACACTATTTTTCAACACAACTATATTTACTCTCATTTCATATACTTAATCTGTATATCTGGCATTCATCCGTCACTACTGTGACATGTTATTCATTTTCTAATGATTGAAGATGTATAACGTAAAATGTTTTATTTGGAAAGTATTAGTATATTACTCGGAACTTTATAGTCAAGGAATGTCGTTAAAGGAAATGTATCAGGTTAATTTAGTTTATAATAAGGGAGGTAGCCTTTCAGCAGAATACGGAGATGGGCCAGATTTTAATGTTTGAACACGTATAAGGGACAAAAGTATAATGGTTCTACAACTTCTACTCAACGGATATATAAATGAAAGAAGGGTACGTGGATGATTTTGATTAAAAGCTAGCTACCAAAACTACATTAAAGAAAGAGGTCTTTTTATTGAGCTTTTTGGGGACCCCTTTCGCATTATAAATGACATAACTTTCTTGTTGGTCCCATTACACCACGAGTCTATTGTATTTTTGTAAATGGTGCTTTGGGTAGTTTGGAAGGTTACTATCATCAGTAATGAAAGAATATGCACAGTGTAGACAAATTTATACTCCATCAATTTTTTTTTTTTTTTTTGGAAGTAATTTTTTTTTATTAATAAATAAAAGTTAACCTCACACAGATAATAGTACAAGCAAGGGGGGCTAGACCTTACCATACTAATCTTAATGAGGTAACAAAACCTCTACTAACTAACAAGCATGAAGAAAATAAGAGCTAGAGAAAACTAAGTATTCTATGATCATCACAGAGTTTATAATACACTCTATGATGATATTACAAATGAGGATACTTAAGTAATGTAAAAATATAAAAGCCAAGAATAAAGTTGAGTTATCAACCTCAAACTTCATTTTATATATGTATGAACTAAAAAAGATAGTTTGCTCGTCTAAAGTAACCTGGAATATTTCTCTTTTGTCTTCTTCTTCAAATTTGTCCAACAACACTTGATAGTTCATCACTTCTTCTTGGATTTGTTGGATCTTGTTAAAGCTGCTAACACTGTCATATGATTTTCCATCAATTTCATTTTATATGTCATTTTTTTTAATCTATTAAAAAAATGCTTTTCTATATTTAAAAACATATACTCTCTCCATCCCAATTTCTTTGAAAATTGGCCAGTTTGAGGAGTCAAACAACTTTTCCTTTAACTTAATTTTAAACATTGATTCTTCAAGTATTTTATAATAAAATTTACATATTTGAAAACTATATAATCTGCATAATTAACAATTCACAATATATAAAAAGAGTTGGAGAAAATTGTAATTAAAAAAAGAGTTGTTTGACTCCCCAAACTGATTAACCTTTAAATAAATTGGGACGGAGGGAGTACTTATTTTCTAATTTTTTCCCTCATGACTATTTTTACAAGTAAGAGGCACAAAAATTCACAAAATAGCATGTTCAGAACCCCAAGTTCAACACTTTTGGACATTTGATTTAAGTCTTTTTACATTCTTAAACTTTTTATCTAGTTAAACTCCAATAATTAAAATGAAATGGAAGAATATGTTATTAGGTCAACCTAAAAAACACTTAGTATAACAATTAGAAATAATAAACTATATTACCTGTTAAATAATAAAAACATAGTATTAATGATGCAAAAAATGTTCTACACTATAGGTGCGTGCGTCTATATTGTCAGTAATATTTCTACTATTTAGAAGAGTGAGTTTTACTCACTCTTCGTCGTCCGTCGTGGTCCTCCATAAATAAAATAAAAAAATTGCCCCCCGCCCCATAAATAATAAAATAAATAAATTTGGGCCCGTATCTAAAACTTTATTATATTAGTGTTTGCTAAGAATATAAAGTCTGAACTTTTTTTTTTTGACATTGTTTATTTTTTTAATATGGGATTAACTTTTTTTTTTTTATATATATTGCTTGATTTTGTCAATATGGGATACCATGTTCAAAACGCGATTAATATAACATTGTAGTTTGTGCTGCGTAAATTATATTAATGTTTGCTACGGATACGCATGGTGTTTAATATGGGGCCCACAATTTTTTTTAACATTGTTTATTTTTTTAATACGGGATTCACTTTTTTTTAATATTGCTTGATTTTGTTAATATGAGGTCCACTTTTTTTTCCCGTGAGTTTAGATGTGATGGGTTTCACTTATTATGGGGGGCCCACAATTTTTATTTTTTTACAATCTTATTTTTTATTTTTGTGGGCCCCATATTAATAGAATCAAGCAATATTAAAAAAAAAAGGGGAATCCAATAAAAAAAAGAAACTATATAAAGCATGGGTTTAGACCCATGCTTCATCGTCCGTTGTCCCTTAAAAAAAAAGGGTGGGCCCCATACTAAATAACATCGAGCAATAAAAAAAAAAGTAGAACTCACCACATCCAAACTCACGGGAAAAAAAAAATGGACCCCATATTAATAGAATCAAGCAATATTAAAAAAAAGGTGAATCTCATATTAATAAAACAAACAATGTTAAAAAATAAATGCTTAGAAAATCAAACAATTAAATCAATAATGATAGACTCATTGCCACATGCGTATCAACCCATTAGTGGGAGCAAATGAAATTATTGTACAACAATATACTTAAAATACTTATATATTAAAATAAGATAGAATTTAATTACTTTTTCATTTTTTCCTTACTCTAATAAATGTGAAAAGAGATTAATGTCATAAAATAAA
The DNA here is from genome assembly GCF_019175385.1 of Lycium barbarum. Taxonomy (NCBI): domain Eukaryota; kingdom Viridiplantae; phylum Streptophyta; class Magnoliopsida; order Solanales; family Solanaceae; genus Lycium; species Lycium barbarum. Next base: position 154,761,191 of record NC_083337.1, on the reverse strand, counting down.
AAATAATATTAAATGGAGATCAAATAATTAATAAGCTAAATTAGTGAAATTATAATTCTAATTGACGTTTCCTTAAAAACCGTGTAAAAAATAACATGACAAGTAAAATGAGTTTAATAAAAAATATTTACCAAAAATTAAAAAATAGAAGTTCTTCATGGCCCATATTAAACACCAACTAGTATTAAAAAAAAAAGTGTAACCCACCACATCCAAACTCTTGGGAAAAAAAATGTGGGCCCCGTATATATTAAACAACAACTAATATTAAAAAAAAATCCCAAATTAAAAAAACAAACAATGTTAAAAAAAAATGCTTAGAAAATCAAACAATTAAATCAATAATGATGGATTCATTGGCACATGCGTATCAACCCATTAGTGGGAGCACATGTTGTACAACAACATACTTAAAATACTTATATATTAAAATAAGATAGAATTTAATTACTTTTTCATTTTTTTCTTACTCTAATAAATGTGAAAAGAGATTAATGTCATAAAAGAAAAAATAATATTAAATAGAGATCAGATAATTAAAAAGGTAAATTAGTGAAATTATAATTCTAATTGACGTTTCCTTAAAAAACATGTAAAAAACAACATGACAAGTAAAATGAGTTAAACAAAAAATATTTACTAAAAATTAAAAAATAGAAGTTCTTCATTTAAATAGAAAATCAAATTTCTACTTCGTTTCATCTTAAACATATAAAATTAATATAATAATTAGAATTAGAATTATCCAAATCAAATTTTGATAAAAAAATTATATGTATTACTTTACTATTACTACTATATAGAAGAGTTAGTTTATAGAGGCAACATCGTCATCCGTGTTCGGTCCTATTTTTTTATTTAAGAGTAAAAAAAATTCTTTGTGGTCCCACCCACTTTTTTATTTAAGGCAAAACAAATGACGTTTTATACTTTATATTACCAACTCTTCTAAAAAGTACATAGAAATACTTTATTATATTTCTATTTTTCTACTATATAGAAGCATCGGTTTACCCATGCTTCGTCGACAGTCACTCTTAAAAAAAAAAAAAAACTGGACCCCACCCTCCCCAAACTCATGAAAAAAAGTGGACCCCATCCTCTTCAAACTCATGAAAAAAAAAAGGACCCCATATTTTAAAAAAAAAAGGCAATGTAAAAAAAAAAAAAAAAACGTGCATCCCATATACTAAAAAATCAAACAATATTCATATAATTCCCAAAGTATCCCCATCAAGTCAATAATAGTGGATTCATTGCCACATGCATATTAACCCATTAGTGAGAGCAAATGAAATTATTGCACAGCAAAAAACATGAACCTCATATTATTACTTTTCTTCAAAATATTTAATTGCTGTATTTTCTATTCCGCCATGTCATTTATTTATTATGTTTACTAAAATAAGTATACTTAAAATATATATATTTAAAAAATAACATACAATTTAATTACTATTTTATTTTTATTCTTACTCTAATAAATGTGAAAAGAGATTAATATCAAATGAAGATCAAATAATAAATAAGATAAATTAGTCAAATTATAATTCTAATTCGCGTTTCCTTAAAAAACCATGCAAAAGACAACATGACAAGTAAAATGAGTTAAACCGAGAATATTTACCAAAAATTTAAAAATAGCATTTCTTCGTTTAAATAGAAAATTAATTTCTACTTTATTTCGTTTCAAACATGTAAAATTAATTTAATAATTTGAATTAGAATTATCCAAATCAAAATTTGATAAAAAATAATAAGTATTTTACACTTTTAAATTAATCGAATTAAAATTGAAAGTATCAACTGATGCTTAAATATTGCTATGATTTTATCTCAAAGAGAAGAAAATAGTTTTCTTTTAAACAAATCTTCTCTTTTAAAAAGTATTAAGAAATTTTCGTAGCAAACACGAATAAAATAAAGTTTTAGATACGGAGCACAAACTACAATGTTATATTAATCGTATTTTGAACATAGTATGTGTGTCTCTATATATATATATATATATATTATCATTATCTAAACACAACTACATATACATAGATCCACTATAATCCGAAATGTTAGGCCCGTGCACAGCACGGGCATAGGCCATCTAGTAATAAGTTATCTGTTGGTTAGTTAACCGTCAGTATTGGTAGAAAGGTGTTATATTTAACGTTTAAAAGTTACCACTTACCAGTACAACAAATTTAATCACTTATACCTAATCTATTTATGTCTAAATTATAGACGTAGTTGTAAATTTAATGAAAATTCTACACTCTTCATATTATATAAATATTGAGCTTGTTCAGAATTTATAATGATGAAGCCTATTTCTCCTCTCTTCGCTCTCTATAAGAAAAACACACTCCTCTCCAATTCCTTATCTCCCTCCCCCTCCAACGGCACTTCGTTGTTTTGTCCTTTCCTTTCATCCTCATTTTCCTCTTGCTTCTAAAAAGCAGAAATTCACACAATTTCACACTGATTTTTTTTCTCCTCTGTTTGCAGAAAGGCATTCCTCACTCTCCTTTGGTCATCATTCCATTACAACAAATCAACAACAATATACGCGGTGTAATCCTACAAGTGGAGTCTGAGGAAGATAGAATGTTCTCAGACCTTATCTTTATCTTTGTAGAGTAGAGAGATTGTTACTTGTAGACCCTCGACACAGCAAATCATTACCAAAAACAGGCTACAACAACAACATATCCAGTATAATCTCACCATGTGACGTCTGGGTAAAGTAGAGTGTACCCTTATCTTCACAAGATACGAAGGTTATTTCCGATAGACCCTCGGCTCAAAACAAGGCTAAAAAGCAGAAAATATTAATTGAATGACGAAGCGAGTAAGACAGAGTGCTAATGCTGGGAATAAACACCCAATATACAGAGGAGTTCGTATGCGAAGTTGGGGCAAATGGGTGTCTGAAATACGTGAACCACGTAAAAAGTCACGCATTTGGCTCGGAACTTATCCCACACCAGAAATGGCAGCTAGAGCACACGATGTTGCCGCGTTAAGTATTAAAAAGAACTCATCTATATTAAATTTCCCTCATCTAGTTAACTCATTGCCTCGACCAATTTCACTGTCACCAAGAGATGTACAAGCTGCTGCAGCTAAAGCAGCTGCAATGGAAGAACCAACTTCAAATTCTTCGTCTTCTCTTAGTTCAATTGATAAAATAACATCAGGGTCGGATGAGTTGGGTGAAATTATAGAGCTTCCTAGCTTGGAGGGAATTAGTTTTGACTTGGACGAGTCGAAGAGCGAGTTGAAGTTGAGTGACTCAGTTGATACGTGGCTATATCGACCGTGGTGGTCAACAGATAACGACTTTGCTGGGTATTTTCTTGAACAAGATGCCGTTTGGAGAGAGTTTAATTCTTAGCAGCTTTGAGATGCTGAAATAAGAAAGAGTGGTGTAAGCCTTTTTTTTTTTTTCATGAACTAGTCATCTGTGTTTATGTAGATAAGATAAGAGATAAAGTATCAAAATCACATCTCAAGTATCGCTTCTTTTTTAGTTTCCGACATGAAGTATCAGGTGTGAGAATTTTCAACCTAAACTATCACCAACTAGTTAGTGATAGTTTAAGTTAAAAACTTCTGGACATAATACTTCAAGTAGGAAACTAAAAAAAAAAATAAAAAAATACTTAAGGTTTGTTTTTTACTCTTAATTCATATTATAAGATGTATGGAGTAATATATACAGTACTTAAAATAGAAGTGTACTTTTTATAGCACATTCCTGAACATATATACTTTTGCAGTCTACTTAATTAACCTACAGCAAGGCAGCAAGTGTAGGGCATTCTTCAGTTAGCATGCAAACATCTCAAGACTTGCGAGCGATTGTACCCAATAGCTTTGAAAGACACAGAGTAATTAATTTAGAGTAAATAACAACGACAAAAAATGATACATTCAATATAATTTTACAAGTGGAGTTTGAGAATGATAGGATATATACAGACCTCACCCCAGAAGAGAAATTTTCCAAGTAAGATTGCAGGAAAAATATGACAACAAGATAGAGTTTATATATAGTAAATAACCTTAAAATTAATTAAATATTTTTTTTTCTTTTTTACTTTTAATCTTCTATATTCATTAGGTAGTAAATGATTTTTTTTTTTAAATGGTACATAAATTTAGAGTAAATAACCAGCTTAAAAGTAATTAAAACCTTTGAAATATAAGGTTATTAAATTGTTAGAGAGGATGTAATGCACGTATAGATTTAAGCTATATACACTGACAGTGTAATGTGACGTGTTATAAGACAAATAAGTATTTTGTGACTCACACTGATGTTGTGAGGTTTCTTTTTGTCTCATAAAAAGTGAACCCAAAATTTGTGGATCCAAAGCTGGAACACAACAAATGTTAGTTGTGTGAAGGGTTGTTACATTATCAGTGCATAACATTTAAAGTCAACATGTAATAATCGACTGATCTTGTAATGAAGGGCCATTCAATTGTATTTGCACTCAAAAGTCAAAACTTGTGTTAAAGAAAATGGGTAGGGGTCGGGGTTGATAGGAAAAAATATCAAGTAGAGTAAATACTCTGCATTATCTCAAGTAAAAGGGTATTCAAGAATTGAAATCTTCAAAACTAGTACTATAGGTTAACCTGTCATTTTCGTCGTCTATCTTCATTATCTTGTTCTTTTTCTAAAGACACTGGCCAAACTCATTTGGATGACCATTTTATTTTATTTTACTCTTTTATGGTGAACTTTTTAAAATAGCTTGCGTTTCTGGTTTTATGTTAAAGAAGAATTATTCGTTGGTTTTGTTAACTGAAAGAGATTTTACAGGCACAAAAAGGGAATTATTTGCTCAAATATCCCTTTATAGGCTCTAATATTTTTTCATAAAATTTGCAATTTACTTCTAGGCCATAGTCTAAAAAGTTCATTAAAAAAAAATATATATATATTTACTAAATGTATAATTATCCCAAAAAGGGATGAGTGGTGAAAATTTCTCTACCGAAAGTCTAAGTGGGCAATCATTGATTCGGCGTGCACCTTTCAGCCTTAAAGGTTTACCCTATCAATTTTCAGCCACGTTCTGCATTCATCCTTAGGTTCGTCTTCAACATGTTTTTAACTCTTCTATTTAGTTGTTTTCATGCCGCCTCCTTGCGAGACAATCCCCCCTGCCCCTGCCCCTGCCCCCTCCCCCTCCTTTTCAAAGTTAGACACCACGCATTATCACCTCCGTGAGCCTATGTTGCTTAGTCGTCTCTTCAAAAATATTGATGGGTGCGTGTCGGATCTGTATACGGTGAAAATCGGATATGAGCCAAAACGGTGATAAGGTAAATTGGTGATGGAAAAGGAGCGAGAACATACCGGATCTGTTCAGTCCTACCCGGAGAAGGCATCTGTACCGGGGCTAAACGAGTCTGTCTTCTCCGTCATCGAAACGGCCAAGTCTGCTGATCCGAGCGTCTGTGGCCATTGCCCCGAATGGTCGTTTGACCGAATATCCGTTTGACCGGGTGGCCGTTGGACCGGGTGCTGTTGGTCCGCGTAACCGTCGCCCGCGGGCCCCGCACCAGTGGCGTGCTGTCATAGTCAACTACCTACCATGCGTGTGTCAGACGGCGCCATCAGTCTAATCCCACCAAATCCGTGCAGGGCTGTCATTGTCATGATTATTTATTTTTTCTCCACTTGTATGAGATCCAGAAGGTGGCACTATAAATAGGGCATGTCCTCCTTCCTTAGGGAGGTTGGTTCCCACATTTCTCCAAGAACACTTGTAATAGAATAGCTCATATATACAATCTTTCCTTCAATTTCTGATCCGGCCACGACCGTTTTGTTCATGTTTTTAGCATATTTAATCCATCAAGCCTTCTACGCTGTTCATAAGTATTTGTGTTCATAAACAAACCACCATCATTAGCCATTTCATTAAAGAACTCTTGCATATATATTTTCTCTATCTCATAAATATATATTAAGACCCAAGCACATATCCTATACCCGCTTACAAATTCAATTGATTATCCGATTTCGGGGTAAACAGGATCCTCCAAAAATTGTGTATTTGCATATGAACCATATATGATACATGCTGCCGAGCTTTAGGGCCTTAGGCCTTAAGTAACCAGTCATTCTTCGAACTAATGGCAGCGCGCCACTAAAACGATTCTTTGTTTGAAATATATCATCAACTATCGGGTTCCTGACTTCGCCAATAGGGGAGGGACTATTTGCATATGAACCATATATGATACATGTATATGATTAAACAATTAATGCTGCCAAACTTTAGGCCTTAATTATGACACATGTATATGATTAAACAATTAATGCAGCCAAGCTTTATGCCTTAATTAATCTACTTACACTTTCTAATCTTTATTGTGGTCCGGATCCCTATAGAGGTTTGGAAGTACTCTCTCGTTCACTTTTACTTGTTCACTTTTGACTTTTTACGGTATTTAAAAAATAATAAATAAAGTGTGTATTTTACCATGATGCCCATATTAATTGCTATATAATGGTATTGGTTTTGAAAAATAATTTGGAATGAGTAATTAATGTTAAGGGTAAAATAGAAAAAAAAAATGTCTTATCTTGATATGTGAAAAATGATAAGTAAAAATGAAAATATATTTTAGAAATAGTAGACAAGTAAAAGTGAACGGAGAGAGTACCTTGGAGATGTAGGAGTGGAATGGCTCACCAAGCTATTCAAAGCTATACTAAGAAGTGGTAGGATGCTCAATGAATGAAAGAGTACTCTGGTTCCGATTTAAAAGAACAAAGAAGATATTTAAAGTTGTGTGGATTATTTGGGAAAGTGTGATAGAGCGTAGACATAGGAACACAATAAGTAGGCGTTTGGATATGCGGTTTGAAACAATGACATGAAACCAGCGTTTGGACATGCATTTCATCTCATGGTTTGAAACCCCAAATCATCCAAAAAGGCATGATTGGGGGTTTCAAACCATGGCTTCAAAAAATTTAAATATAAAACTTGACCCATAAGTTGGTAAATATTTTTAACAATTACTCCCGTCAACCATTTACCAACCTCATTAACTTCCACCAATCTTTATTTATGTCTACCATGCGGGAGGATTATGTTAAATAGTAGTTACATTACTATTCATGTTAAATTTTCGTTTTATTGAGCTAAAGTTTGATCAATTGATGTTGTATTTTTGAGAAAAGGACAAAAATGGTCCCTTAACTATGATAGTAGGTTCAAAATAGTCCCTTAACTATGCACTTAACGGTTTTAGTCCTTTAAGTTTGTTACAAGTTAACAAAAATGGTCCCTTAACTATGAGAGTAGGTTCAAAATAGTCCCTTAACTATGCACTTAACGGTTTTGGTCCTTTAAATTTGCCATAAGTTGACAAAATGGTCCCTTAACTATGAGGGTTGGTTAAAAATAGTCTCTTAAGTATGCACTTAACGGTTTGATAATGTCAGAAAATGATGTCTCGAAACACAAAGACCGACGGACTCTATCGATTAAAACTGAGGGAATCCATCGACTAAATAAAATACACTAGACTTTAGAAATAAATTAGAAATAGCAGAAACTAAAAAAGTTGTCACTACCAAAAACAAGCGAAAAAAATGATGGACGGAAATCGATGGATAAAATCGAGGGACACTATTTTTTTTTTTAATTTTTATTGTTTTTTACGAAAACCAACGGAAGTCCATCGGTTATTTTTGAGGAAAAATGCGCAGAAGTCCATCCTATAACCGACTAACGTCCGTCGGTTTTGTCCCGAGTTATTTGACCGATCTAGAGTTCTCACTAATTTTTCCCTTTTTTTTATAGTTCTCGTCAAATCTAACAAACAGAGTTCGATGAATATTTTGTTGAGACTAAAACTGTCAACTTATGGCAAACTTAAAGGACCAAAACCGTTAAGTGCATAGTTAAGAGACTATTTTGAACCTACTCTCATAGTTAAGGGACCGTTTTTGTTAACTTGTAACAAACTTAAAGGACTAAAACCGTTAAGTGCATAGTTAAGGGACTATTTTGAACCTACTATCATAGTTAAGGGACCATTTTTGTCCTTTTCTCTTGTATTTTTTAGAAAGGTCTTCTAGTAGCGTATTAATATTTGTTATGAACTATGACTTGCTCATTTGGTAAGATTGTATAAGAATTGAGAATGTTTTGATTGTTTTAACAACTTGTAGAGTTTTTATGTTTATAAGAGAAAATGCAACTTAAGATATCCAAATTACATGTCCAAACATGGTTTCAAATCATGGTTTCAAACCATGTCCAAACGGCTCCTAAGAGTGAAAAAGAACCAGTTTGGATTTATGCCTCGTAGATCTACAATGGAGGCTATATCCTTACTAAGAAGATTGATGGAAATTTTCTATCACGAAAAGAAAAAAGATCTACACATGGCGTTTATTGATCTATAGAAAGCATACACACTACAAAAAAAAAAAAAAAAGGTAAATTGTGGAGGTTGAAAGTTCCAATTCGTGGGGTTTTTAGCTTCTGCTAATTGCTTGAGGAGGCTAAAACCCCCGCGAATTGCGACTTTCAACCTCCGCAAATTACTCTTTTTTTTGTAGTGCGTACAATAGAGTACCACCAGAGGCGTATCTAGCCTACAAGGTAGGGGTTTCCAAATTTTCGATACGGAGCCTAAATTTATGTGTAAAAATTATTAAAATTGCAATAATTAGCGTATATGAACCCCTAACTTTAAAAATATAATGGGTTCAATGCTAAAAATCTTAAAATTGGACCCATAAAATTTAAATTCTGGATCCGACTATGAGTACCACACAAGGTCCTTTGGTGGATGATGGAAAAGAAAATTCATAGTATTAAATATATTAATATCATGAAGGACATGTATGAAGGAGTTGCCACTAGCGTGAAAACAGTGATAGGTGACACAAAGGAGTTTCCCATAACAATGAATTTACACCAGGGATCAACAATATTGTGTCTCTACTTGTTTACCCTAGTTATGTACGAGCGAACCAACACATTACAAGGGGAGGTCCCATGATATATGCTATTTGCTGATAATATTGTGTTAATTGACGAAATTAGCGAGGGTGTCAACCAAGCTTGAATTATAGAGAAGCACATCTAGAGCAAGAGTCTTTGTATAAGTAGAAGTAAGATTGAATATATGCATTGTAGGATTAATCAGCATGAGAGGAGAGAACTTAGTTGAGGTGAGACTAGATGGGATTGCAGTGCCAAAATGCAAACAATTTAGATATCTAGGCTCGTTGTTTCAAGAGAATTAATGGAACGATGTATGTTGGTCATAGGAATAAAATCGGATGGTTGAAATAGAGAAATGCTACCGGGTTGTTATGTGATAGAAGGATTAAGTAAAAGGTCAGTTCTATAGATGTACAACTACAAGACCGGCTATGTTATATGGTAGTGAATGTTGGGGTGCTAAAGGCTAACTTATTCACAAGATGAGTGTTGTGGAGATGTGGATGCTAAGATGGATGTACGTTCATATCAGATTAGATAACATGAAAAATAATCACATTCGCCAAAAGGTTCAAATAGCACACATTGAGGATAAAATGCAAGAAGATCACTTGAGATAATTTGGACATGCCTTGCGTCAATAGATATATATATATATATATAGATGCACCGGTCCTGAGGTTACATTGACATAATGAACAGATTTTCAAACCATTAATTTGCAAATAATGAAATTCATTTATGGAGAGGGTATTTAGTACTTACGCCTTGTTAGGAGAATAATATACCTATGGCGGTTTTGTTAGCCGTAGCCTCCGCGGTTGGCTACATCTGACATCTCTATCACTTATCCTAAGATCGTGAGTTAGCTAGGTTACATGATATATCCTAGTTACAATTTTATCATTTATATCGCTAATTAACTGCAATATTCTAATCGCACCCAAGATTCTCTGATACTCTCACCTTTTTACCTGTAAAATAGGGCTAATAATCTTTATTTCTAATTTAACGTGACGAGAAGTACTTCTCAAAAGTAAAAGCATGGAAAAGTGCAAAGTTTCCTAGTAGAAATATATCGTGGCCACCAGAGGCGGACCCAGGATTTTGAGTTCGGGGGTGCTGGATCCAGGAATTTTGAGTTCGGGGGTGCTCTATTAACTATTTATATCTGTTTTCTTTATATTTTCTATACAGTTATACACTCTGTAACTGAATTTAATGGGTGCCGGAGCACCCAAAAAATGTACATAGGTCCGCCCCTGGTGGCCACAAAAGTATTTCCGTAATGGAGTCGGAAACAAAATTTATGAATCAATCATCTCTTGTAAACGAATTACATATGATCATGCTTAAGTGTAACCAATGTAATAATTCCTACGCCCGCGATTTGCATTATTTAAGTATCGTGGTTGACTAACGAATAATCATTTTTAAAACTATCACAATTTCGAAAAAGAAAGCAGGCATCTTACGCTGTGGATGTAGCCTAGCGAACAGTGAAAATAAGAGATTTTTTTTTTAAATGTCAAGCTACAAATTTCAACAGACAAGGACAAAAATGAACTGGATCGAGCTGATAATGTGATAGGCCACCTTAATGATGAATAGACTAACATGTACTTATATACACGTCGCCTAATTATAATTAACTGATATATATTATTACCTCAATACATTACTTAACTATAGTTAATTAATGTAATGATCGAGTGTGAATAAATTTTTCCCATTTATGTATTTCAAATTGAAGAAAATGGGTATGTTTACAGTCTTCACTTACCTATTAGGTAGGAAACTTACAGTCTCTGATGTTAACAAATGAACCATGAAATTTGTATTTAGTCATCTATTATATTCCCACATTGGTACGAAATAATTTCTTTTTCCGATGATGTTTGACCACTACTTGGTGTAATTCTATCAAGTCAGATGGAGTACCGGTGGTTTCGTTTCTGTTCTTGTTAGCCTATCATGCCAGCATTTTTCTATTCCTCCAAAAACTAAAACATGATAGTAATAATCATTAAACTATTGCAAATTTATGGCATAAACTCCAATTTTTTTAACATTAATCTGGATTATGACTAGCATATAGAAAACCAAAAAAGTACTACTAATATAATTACAAAAATGAATTTTGGTGATACTAACGAGCTGGATATCACATCTTCCTAAATTGCAATTCCAGCTCATCTGCTCCTGGGCAGAGTCCTTACAAAAGATTTCAACTTTGACAATACTCCAACAGACTATTTACTACAGGTGGGTCGCAATTACATGATTAATGATTAATGTGAAAACCTACAACTTGCAACTTACAACACAAGTGTAATGAGTAAAACAGAGATGATTTAATATTAGTTCTACTGCAGGGTTTGAAAACAGATGTTCTAAATAACGAAAATACATGTTCTAAATTACTTCCATCCATTGGAGGTTTGCACATACTCTATCAAGGTAATCAAACTTCTTAATCAATACTATCACGAAACTTAGTTATAGCTATATCTTAAATAAATGTATGTATTTGATGCATGTTCAGGCACACAGCTTTCGGAAGCAGAACAGGGTGGCGAACCTATCAACGAAAAGAGCAAAAACAAAATATTTTAATGATCCCATTTTTATTTATTTGTAGTTCTTCATCTATTTGGCAATGAAGCCGTATGGTCTAACAAAAAAGGAACTATGTTTGCAAGAAAAGCTTCGGCTATTGTTAGGAATATAATTGAAGCTAATCCTCAAAAAATTATGGTCCAAAGTGACAAGTATTTTGTAGTGACGTATAAGTTTTCGTAATTTTTTGTCCATTTAATCAAATAAAGAAGATGATTTAAGAATTTCACGTCAAATGCCGATAGGACATTAAGGTACCACCAAATGCACCAAAAATAAGCTGCTCGGAACCCAAAAAAAAAAAAAAAAAAAAAAAAAAAAAAAAAAACTAAGATCACCTCAGGATTTGATGTAGTCAGTGTTTTGTTCGAACTACAAATTCAGAAACCTTATCCTATAAGCTGGAAGTTTGAGAAATGCATGGAGTTTTGTTGTTCCTGCCTACTTCCTGGTGGGTGGGAGGCCAAGGGGTACCTAACGGGGTAACAGATAGACAACTGACATATTCCTGTATAAGTTGACAAATTAAGCTGGCCAAATTATGAACTAAGAAAACCCTATATTTTTTTAGTTGTTCCCCGTCTTCTTTGTATTCGAATCAGATATTTCGCATACAGACCTAATTACTACAGCACTAATTTGTTAATCACAAAAAAAGTACTAATCTGGTAAGCTGTCAAAATCACAATGAGGCTTTCTTGCTTAGCTACAACATTACCTAAGAACGAACGGAAAACAAGTCGAGACTCTTAACGAAGAGCGGGCCCCCGATGTATTTATTTTATGTCCTTTAGTTTCTATGGTCTATGTGGCGATTATTACACCACGTAACAATTTGCTTGTTAGAACCTAGACATCCATAAGTTTTCCTACGTGCAATAATACATTAGTTGATTAAGAAGGAGGTAGTTATCTACAATGATTTCTAGAAAACGACCCAACCCTCGTGAGCTGCACTCCATAAAGTTGGATATTTTGCTGTTAGTATCATTTAATTAGTGAATAAAATAATAATTGTGATTGAATAATTATATTATAATTATATATTGCAATAAAAATTCAATAATTACACTTCAATCAATTTTATCTTTTTCTATATTGTCCAATCATAACACTAATAATTTTTCTTGATATAACTGAATTCTCAAGATTAATTGTTTTCTTTTAAAATAATAAAGCTTCACTTTTTCTATGTTTTAAATATGGAGGCATAGACCTTCAACTTCACAACATACATTATATTTCTTTCCAAGGATTTTAATGTAAAAGTTCGGATCACAGTGCAAATTCTTCTCAATCTATGAAAATAAATTTAGATAATTAATTAATTAATTGGATAGTACATTTTAATGAACAAGAAAATATTATCCATTGATATTGTACCTTGTTATGCCATTTACGATAATTGACTGAATCTTGTAGCATATTAATTTTGCTAAATATAAAAAAATGGTATCAAGATTCTAAAAAAATTACAAGAGCATCAAGATAAATAAAAATATATTCCTATGTAACCAAATTACTTATACATTCTCCATTCAAATTGCTTTGTGAGTATAATTTATGAGAAAAAAACGAGATAATTAATATAATAGATACCTGCAATATTAGATCTTTGTGAGTATTGCACCCTCTCTCTTCCCCCTTCTCCATAAACATAATTTGCTCAAAATTAATCCTCCAGTATCATCTTCAGACCAAACATACAAATAACTTAAACCATTTCTCGCAAAAAGAACAAATCAATTTCGACTTTGGCACGAAAAGTTACTATTAATATTTCATTTGAAAAATAAATAAGACACCACCATTTTCACGTTATATCGTCCAAGTATGCACTCAAAATTGTAAGTGTTCCTGGTGAAATAGAAATAAACATTAGAAAGTCAACCCCAACCTAATTTAAATATGCAAGGAAAATATAAGCAACAAAGACACTCGAGCGTCAACGAAAGAATCACATGTCTTCCATATTTAAAACTACATAATTATCACAACCTATTTTTCAACTATTTGTTTAATCTATAAGAGTACGACAATATAAAGAACAACTAATCTCAACGTCAATTGTCAAATCATCTTCCTCATTCCAAATTCTAAATGTTCATATTTACAATATCTTAAGTTCAAAAATGAAGTAATTTAGATCCAACAACACACACCAACCAATAGGGTGTACATGGACCGGGTTGGTTCGGATTTTTTAAATACCAAATCAAGCCAATTGCGTCGGGTTTTTAAATTTATACACCAAACCAAACCAATAAAATTCGGGTTTTTCAACCTCCGATTTTCTCGGGTTATTCGGTTTTCTCCGGTTTTCAACCTCCGATTTTCTCGGGTTATTCGGTTTTCTCGGGTTTTTCGGATTTTTTTTCGAAATAGTCCCGATACAAAACATATAACTTTTACTTCAAATATATCTTTAGTCCTAGTAAGGTACAACTATATAATTAAGGTGTTTCTTAAGAAAATAACACAAAATGTGAGAAGAGTGATGACATTGTATTAAAATATTTAACAAAAGCTAATAAAATCGGTTAAAATAAATATTGCTAATTAACAAGCCATAAAGAAAATGACCATAATCTAAAAATATTAAGTCATGCTAAAATAAGTACGACAAATAAGTATTAATTACATGACAGAGAAAAAAAACTTAAGTTATGTATTTTCACTCTCTAAATCAACTATGCAAAACTAAAGAATAGATATCCAATATTATTGTCATTCCTAATGGTAAATTGAATTTCTTTTGTTAGCATTAGTGTTGAGTTGGTTTGGTTTTGGACTTTATTTGAGTTACTAACATCCACAGGATATAAAACTTATTGACGTTCAAAATTCTAAGTTCAAGCTTGAATAATATGATAATAGATAAAAAACTACGAAAATTTTTAAGAAATATTTATAAATTACATTCCAAATAAATATTTTTATGTATAAAATATTTTAAAAATTGAATACATGTAATATCGGGTTGGTTTAGTTCGGTTTGACTTTTTTTAGTTAAAACCAAACCAAACCAATTATGGTCGGGTTTTTTTTAAACACCAAACCAAGTCAAATCAAACCACTAGTCGGGTTTTTTTTTTCTCGGTTTGACTCGATTTATCGGTTTTGTGCGGTTTATCGGTTTACTTTGTACACCCCTACCTACCGACATGCAAAACTCAAAAAACCTAAAGTCAATAAAATTTAAAGTATAACAAAAAAGAGGAAAAAAGAAGCATAAAAAACTAACACTCTAAGTAGATTTATTATTCTATTTCAGTAATTCAATTAGGAATGCCTCAAACAATGATCAACAACACAACGTTTTCAACTAAAATTAATAAAAATAGGAACACACATAAAAAAGTTAATAACAATTGATATTCTAATTGTAAGCATTTCTAAATGAAAAATGTCACAAATACATACCTGAAACACAAGATCTATCTAAATATAAGAAAGTGGAAAAGAAAGAAAAGAAGACCAAAACTAAGAAAGTTGGAGCTGTAAAAGAAATAGGAGAAAGGGATTTGAAGAAAAGAATTAAGTTCTTTCATTCAAAGATGAATTCACCACATACTCTTTATTGCTATCATTTACTAATTACTACATTTCTTTATTGTCTTCAAGGCTCTCCATTTCGTAGTAACGCTCATGCTACTGCTCTTTATTATTTAATACAATTGTTATTGCCTTCACATAAGCTTTTAAATATCAGAAAAAATGAGAAGAATGATGAAAAAAATATCAAAAAAAAGGAGATCAAAGATAAATTGGAATGGTGGTCATAGAGAGGTGCCGCCACATCACTTTGTCTATTACTATCTTTATATTATATACAGATGATTTTTATCAATTGTCCAATTAACATAATGGTAATTAATGGGTGCACCAGCGTAATAGGGATATGTTGATCGATTTGAAAACCTTAATCAGTTCACGATTAAACATCTCTAAATTGATCTGTTTAAGGAATATACCCGCTAGACATCAATTTAACTAAACTTTAATTAAGTCTTGCCTAAAATTATCCTACTAGAAAGATTTTGACGAAAAAAATTCGCCATTGGAACAGAAGGAAAGCAACAACACTGACTTGTTTGCTTCGGTGACACCCAAAGCTTAATTGCATACTATCAATTCAAATAGTCATCGCAGTTGTCAAGCCAAATGATTCTCAAACCAATAAACATTTGATTATTCGATACAATAATCTGAATGCAAGATCACATTTATAGAATAAATTGGTAAATGACAGTGGTTTCCCTGAGGTTAATTAGTAACCTGAAAAGAATGATGACTAACCTGTTATAATGGGATGAAGTACACTGATATATATAAAAAATCTCCACTAGTATAATTATCGTCCAATGGCCATCCGGTCATCTAGTCTACTAGATTGGCCCAATTATGAGTTTATTACACGGTTTAGCCTAATTTATATATTTTGAAAATCTTTCTTCTTTCTCTCAGTCCAACTCAAATTAATTTCTCCATTGGAAACACTTCAAATTAATACCAATCTACTTGAAACTTCATATTTGAACTCACAATATTGTTTCCAATAATCTCATATGACACCCACTTTGATTCTCATTCAATGAAATTTCAGATCTAATTTTAAATTCAAAAATCTTACAGGTGCCGATAATGGAGTTTCAAGTTTTATTAGATTATTTACTTCCTTTTGATCTAGGTTATGTGGATTTAAACTCAGTAATTATTATAAAATTAGGTTGTAAAATATTCAGCCATCTAAAACGCAAATTACACAATTCACATTATAATGAATTTTCTAGATCTAAAATATGAACAAGGATTTGAACACTCAAAAATGGTGGATTAAAGTTCTTTTCAAATGATGTTTATCTACGGTAAATGAAGATTGCGGTGTTAAAATGTGTGATTGGATTGAAATGATGGATCGTAAAAGGGAGTAAGGGAGGAGTATTATGATGTATATGTGCATTGTACATATATGTTTTGTATATTCATATATACACAGTTATACAATGTATATATAATATAATAGCGGAGAAGAAATTTGATTTTTTCCCTTCATGTAGTATATATTCTCTGTATAAATAGTGTATCTTTAATGTATGTATATGTATAATATATGTATAATAATGAATATAAGGAGTTTAGTGATGTAGAAAAATAAAAAAAAACAAAGCTACTTAAAATACGTGAGGAATTAATATGTGCAATGTTGAAAAATGCAAGCGTATGATTCAAAGAAGTTAGGACGTACTAAATCTTAGCTATTCTAAATGTTAAAATTTATTGGGTTATGCTTAATATAAACTATTTGGTTGCATTAATTAAAGGGTGACATTAGGTATAGATGTTTAGCTATAATGGGCTCCTATATGGGTTTGTTTCCTGAATACCAAATCGGGCCTCTCCGATAACGTGCCCGGTCCACCCCCTCATGCTAGAGAAATAATTTCTCTGCTCTAATTTTCTCTAATTTTTGTGAAGGTATTTGACTCGATAGAAAGAAAAACTTTTATAATTTATGGGCTAAGAAAAGATAAAGATGTTTGTATGTTCATATATTATTTCATTAAGGGTAAAATGAAAAATTAAAATTAAATTGTTACTAAATATGAAAAGATGTCATTCTTTTTTTAACCGACTAAAAAAAAAAAAAAGAGTTACACCTTAATTGGGATTGCGGGGGTAAGCTTCATTCGTTTGCCAAATATTGTCACATCTATCTCAAGTTTTGATTGACCATCTTCAAAAATGTTGTGACAAAAAATGAAAGTTTTTGAGGAAATGAGCTAATTAATTAGTTTTGATTTGAATTGAAAAAATATTTTATAAGAAAATGTATATTCGATATTGACAATCTCACATATCTTAACACGAACATCTCTAGTGAAATGGATTATATAATGAAAAGAGCATTTGGGTTTGAACCGTGAAATTAGTGGGATCAAATATAATTAGGTATCATGTGAAAGCTAACAAAGCAAACCTTAAACGACTATAAATCAAACTATAAAGAGAAGTGTGCTAAAAGAGGCATAATACTTTTATATGATTTGGTCAATTGATCCCTACATGTGAGAAAACTACTACTATAAAACCTATCGAGAGAATAATCTCCCCCTAAACAAGGCTCTTTAATTGACTACATTGAGGATGGTATTATGTTATTGTACGAAAGAAAGATACTCAATTTATAATAGTGGTTCGATTCTAGGTTGAATTCTCCTCTCTTTCTCTCTCTTTGTTTTTTTTTTTTTTTGTTTTTTTTGCTGTGCGAATTTACTTCTTATTAACTTAAATATGAACAATCCTTTTAATTGCTAATTAAAGTTAAATATTCCTTAGTTTGATTTTAGAAATTTTGACGCACCCATTCATAAAAAAAATATTTATTAATATTGCATAGTATGATTTAATTTTTATTTTTTTTATGCATCCATACATCAACCATAAAAAAATAAAAAACACTCAAAGCTTAAACACCCTTCGCAAAATTTCTGACCACACCAATGTTAGTACGTCACCACCTTTAGCCTGATTGAAACACTATTTTGCTGCTTGGTTTTTCTTAATCCCCCCCCCCCCCCCCCCCCCCTCCCCCATTTCAAAATAAGTGGTGTTTTTAGCGTAGGCACAACCCTTAAGAAATTAAATTACTCATTTTTTAAAAAAAAAGATGTATTTTTACTTACCCTTAATAAATACCTTGAAAAAGATGTAGCTCTTTAATAGTTTCTTAGTTTTGTAAATTTTTTTCTTGTTTAAACAAGAGTAAATTTGAAAGAACATCGCTAATATCTTCTTGATTATGTAACATACCACTTATCTTGAAACAAAATAAAAATGTAAAAGCACCACCTATTTTGAAATGGAGGGAGTAAGAGTAATAAAAATTAGTCCTGAAAGAGTAACTTAGAGGAAATGACAGCTGCTCAACTGCTAAGCAGTTTGATGAAGGATAAGTATGAAGATCGATGTTGTTCAAGATTCATCCTTAAGCACTTATATTTTATACATTACTGGTGGTAGAAATACAATAGGATTAATTATATACTGAATGTAAACACCGAGTTGGCCCAGAATACTGATTAAATAAGGAGTCATAATTTAGGTAAAATACACTAAACCTCCCGTTAATATGAATCTAAAATATATCTTTCTTATACTCTGAAATTAAACACTTATATCCCTATTATATTAAGAAAATCTTACACAAATATTAATTCAAATATATATAAAATACAATGATTGTAGGCCAACATTAAACATCCTAATACGATGAATAAAAATTTGGTCAGTCACTTGAGTTACAAAAGTGACCTTAAAACCCCTCATAACTTGAGGGAAAAAAAAGGTTAAGAACCTGGACTAACCCCAAAAAAACTCGAAGAGTGACACAATTGGTTTAGTCCAAATCTTATTATTAGATATTATTACACAACAAATTAGAACAGTAAATTAAATTAGCTAGGTTAATTAATTAATTAAGGTCATTGATCTCTTTAGTAATGGCAGGAATGCAGCTAGTACTTCTAGCAATCCCAGTACCCTTCTTCTGGACAATTTTGTCCCTTGGACTAATAGATTTGGTTCTAAGAATCCCTCTTCCTTCTCTAGTACTTTTCTTCAACATTTCCCTCATTGCCTGAGCTTGATAAAGAACAGGATAAGCCCTACCAAATTTATTAAATTTGCTACAAGCACTCATATGAGTACTCAATGCTTCTTCATTTTTTCCTCCATTTTTGTCCGCTTCTTCTTTCACTGCTTCAGTGCACAGCCCACATATCCACTTACCCGAATACTTTTTTCGTACTTTTTCTATGTATTCGTGTGTGAATTCTTCACTCATTCCACAGCACTCGCATTTTGCGTTTTCAACTTCGGATATTGGGGGTAGATTTGAATCAACAGGACTAGTTGTGTCTTTGCTCATCCACTCGAACGATATATCGGACATTGTACGTTGTAAATTATCGTTGGAGAGTCGGGGGGGTTTGCTAAGGTGTTTTGTTCGGACGTAGGAAGATTTGGTAATTGTCTCTCCATGGGGTGCCATTGTGTTTGATTTGTGCTAACTGATTTTTCAAGAAAATGATAGGCTTAGAAGTAATCGAATTATGGATGATGAAGATGTAGTGGGTAATGTAGGTTCCTATTTATAGTTGCTGGCTTGTTATTTCTTGGTTTGGAAGTTGGAAATCGAAAAGTAGGAGTTGTGGACGATGGAGACTGAGACGTCACTATTAATCCACAATAAGCATGAATTGCACTCATGCATGAAAGTGCTAGATGTTTCATGAGGAGGAAGCTCAAATATTAACATAAAGGCAAAACTTTTTGCTGCTTCTTCATGTGCGTGATGTGATGCTTGTCTGTATATTTACTATGTAGGGATTTTTTTTGTATGAACACCACTTGACGACCGGTATTACAGTATCAAGATAGAAAATGAAAGGAAAAACATGGATCAGTAAGAAAATAAGATGTATACTTAATATCATAGGGTGCATGTGTTTGATATGACGATAGCTAGCTTTCATGCATGCACAAATATTTGGGTGGAGAAATAGATTACTCAAACAATATTCATTAGCTTTGAATGATCGATCTAGCCATCTAGGTTTATTTTACTGAAAATATATATTGCGATTAAAAATCAATAAAACATAAATTGAATATAGATAAAAGATAGCATAAGTAAAACTGATCTATTTCCGTTCCTTAATTATGTAGTTTTAAATTTCTTTTTATCTATATTTCCTTCCTTTTTTTTCCTTTTCATTTCCCTTTATATGGGGTGCAACGGGGATAGATGGTGTATTCGTGGCATGTGACCTACCTCAACAATGCACGTACTGATACTCACTTTTTTTTAATTTAATTGTGACATTGTAATTTTGTTTGTTGTAGCTTATGGAGCTTGACATTAGAAATTACTTTAAGAAAAAGAGTTGTAGTTATGTCCCGAAACAAAAAAGAGATCAACTTAATAGCAGTCACAAGTTGTCGTTGTTGGACCATTCAAAATTAAGTGTAGTAGTAGTCTTACAAAGAAAATGCTAAACAAATCAGGAGATACATATACATCACAACATCAATGTCGAGGTCCCTGTTCCCGTGATACTGTAGCTATCAATTATCATGTGGTATACATAGAGCTAGTTATTAGTAGAAGGTTATAGCGAGGCCTCCATCTATCACATGTTTATAAAGAATAAAATTGGGGTCATAAATGATCAGGACCAAGGGCGGATATACATGTTGTCGAGGGTGTTAACTCTAACACCCTCGGCAAAATATTACAGCGTATATATATGTTAAATTTTTTGTGTTTATGTGCATATATTAACTTTTGAACACCCTCGGCAAAAAATTACAGTGTATATTTAGTTTTTTTTTTTCGAACACCCTGAATGAAAATCCTGGATCCGCCACTGATCAGGACCATAGCTTGCTAATAAATTCACATCAATCTTGGTCACTACTAAAACTTAGCACTACTTTTTCTGTTATTTCGACGACGACTTTGGTTGTGGCTTAAATTTGATGCCTACTTATACAGTCGTCATTTCTCACGAGTATGATATCGACTACAGTTTGCAAAAGATATCTCCCTTGCCTATGATCATTTTCTCATTGTCAATTCTCAAACTTCAGGTGGTTGTTATGTGAGAAGCTTTCGAGCTAGTTGGAAGTTGGAACTCCCTAATTAAAACATTGGAAAAGGGTCAAATATATCCTTGTACTATCGGAAAAGGGCCAAATATACCTCTTGTTGTACTTTCGGTTAAAATATACCCCTGCGGTTATATTTTCGGTCCAAATATACCCCTCCCGTTATACTTTGGTACAAATTTTCCCTTAATTCGATCTAACGGAGGGACACGTGTCAAGCTCAGAATCAAATGAGCCATCTCCAATTTTAATTACCCAATTTCTGTAGAAACCCACCTATTTGACCTGACCCGAAACCCTTCAATTCGTTATTTTTTTCTTCCTCTTCTCTTTTTCATCCAAACTCCATTGATGAAAACCTCTTCTTTCTCTTTACAACCTACAATCTGCAATCGAGTTTCTTTTGAGCAGCCTTGGTGTACAAATTGCAGTTACCTTTACCACCACAAAGCTGACCTGTTTCATCACAATACACATTTCAAAACTCTTTCTAATTTCATAGAGAAAATTAAAGAATTGATACACACTAATTAGATCATTAAAAAGAATTTAATTGTGTTAGTAATCAGGTTAATTGGGTAATTAAAATTGGGGATGGCTCTTTTGATTCTGAGCTTGACACGCGTCCCTCCTTTAGAATTAAGGACAAAATTTTATGACACAGTAAATAAGAAAATGAATCTTATTTAAATTTTGCCCGATAGACACATTAAAATTTGTGATCGGCAAGCAATAATGATTTAAAAGATATTGTGAATTTTCCATTGATGGAAACCTTTTCTTTCTCTTTCCAACCTACAATCTGCAATGGAGGTTGGATGAACAAGAGAAGAGGAAGAAAAAAATAACGAATTAAAGGGTTTCGGGTTGGGTTATACGGGTAGGTTTCTAAAGAATTATTGGATAATTAAAATTGGAGATGGCTCATTTGATTCTGAGCTTGACACGTGTCATTCCGTTAGAATTAAGGACAAATTTGTACCAAAAGTATAATGAGAGGGGTATATTTGAACCGAAAATATAACAATAGGAGTATATTTGAGCCGAAAGTATAACGAGGTGTATATTTGGCCCTTTTCCAATAGAACAGGGTATATTTGACCCATTTCGGTTAAAACATTTTGGCACTACATTCACTGTTCATTTTTATGACAATAAATAAGTTTCGGACTACTCCCTATGTTCCATTTACTTGGTCCATTGTTGACTTGGTCAATATCACCCTCCTTCATCTTGCAACTCGACTTATTTACTATCAGAGGCTAATGATCCATTAGGTGATTTCAAAAGTAAAAAAGAAAAAACTCTTATAAATACATTGTATTATGGATGACATTCAAATACACAATTTCTTAGATAAGCTTGCAATCAAACAGACAGCTTGCAAGTAGCTCATGCAGGCAAGTTGCAAGCAGCTTCCCGAAAAGCCTCGTAGCAACTTCTTTTCTTCTATAAATGTGAAGTCAATTCAGTTCATTTGTACATCAATTGAAAGAGCAATAAAATATATATCTCCCCCCAATCTTCTTTGGCTATATTTCTTATTGCTGTGTACTTTTAATATTATTTCATAACATGTTATCAACACGAGACTCTGTCATCTTGAGCAAATACTTTGAAAGCCTCGGAGGTATGACTTTCTTTTTCTCAATTAATGGTAAATCTTCTAAACTTGAATTTATTATCCCGGATATATCAGGAAAAAGCTCGCCTTGGTTGCTTGATGGGGAAATATATCTTGATCTGTTAGGTCTGGCAGACACCATCAAAGATAAAAACCAGGCATCAGATCAAGATTGTGCTAAAGCAATGATATTCCTCCGCCCCTTGATGAGGGCCTGAAATTGAAATATCTCACTGTTGAAGATCCTCTTATGCTGTGGAATAATTTGAAAGATAGATAGGATTACATTAAGATGATTATTCTTCCACAAGCACATGTTTATTGGATCTGAGGGAACCTATTTGGTTCAGGACCATTTATGCCTCAAAATTGTTCCCGAAGAACAATAATGTTACGAGGTATTATGATGTTAATTTCATATCCCTTAATGGCTAAATGAGAATCTGTAAGAAATATATGATCACCAGAAGTGACAATATTCTTATCCATTGTTGTGGCTACAATTAAAGATGTATTAGAGAAGAATTCTCTACATCATATGTATGCCTCAATTTGTTGTTGAAGTAGCAATATGTCAAAAAAATAACTCTAAGCCATCATGATTTGATATGCTTAAGGCACGTTCAAATGATTGTGTTCTATTCTTGAAGAATGAGAACTTTTGATAAAAGCTATAAATATAAATCCATTCCCTGAAGTGAATGTGATAATATTTAGTAAAGCTTATCAATACAGACGTGTACTTAGTTGTGAAGATATCACAACCCACCTCCAGAAGAGGTAGAATATTTGAAGAAGTATTCTAAATATTTCATGCTTTACTCCTGAAGTAGCAAGGTTGTGAAATTTACTCCTGAACTAGTAAATACTCTGCATTTTACTCCAGAAGTAGTAAAATGATGTAACTTACTCTCAAAGTAGTAAGATTCTCAATTCTACTCCAAAGTAGCAGAACTCTTGAAATCTACTCCTGAAGTAGTAAATATCTGAAATTGAAGTCTCTCGAAGAGGTTATATATGATAGCACCATTTATCCTAGATCATAGTTGTTACGAACAGAAAATAAACTGTAGTAAACCTGAAGTTTACTAGCGTGAAAAATGGTTATCATATTGAGACTATAAGTGATTGGAAGATTGAATATCTCCAAGTTACCGGGTAATACATACGTTACCCGAGCATGATGGGATCACATGTCACAATAAACCAAAATTTTATGACATAAAATATCATGCAATAGCTGGTTTACTACAATAAATCGCACTCGTGATGGTAAACTTCAAGTTTACAGGTACAGATAATTTTATCAGTTGACAAGACTGTTTTGGTCGTCCTGATTTAAATCTGATGTGGTAATCGAGTATTCAAAATATATTGAAGAACTAGAAGATTCTTTAAGAATTTGTTTGTGTTACTTGTTCTCGTGATAAGTTGATTACACCAGCTAATGTTGGGACTGAATCCCTGAACTTTTGGAAAATTTAAAAGGTGAATGTGTGCCCCTTCACCTGCAATATAATGTTTGAAATAGATACATCTATGAGACAGTCACATGTAAGTTTATTGTCAACTGGAAGTTTGACATTTACGAAGTTGCTTGCTTGAAATAATTGAGTTGGAAGCACAATTTCCAGAATATGTAATCAAGACAATTCATCTTGATAATGCTGGTTTATATCTAAATTGGTTTGGCATTGAATGCCTCCATAATATAGCTAAACCATTGCTTATTATAACAGAGCTTCAGATGTTGGTCTGAGATATGATATATTGCATACAACGGCATTTGTACGCTTAAGACTAATAAATTATAATAAATTCTCCCATAATTGGTTCAGTTTCAGGAACTAGATATTCCCATCTTATAGCTTTTGATGTGCGGTATATGATTAATGGATATACCATGATGCACACAAATGGATTTCCCAAAGAAAATGAGAATATATGTTAGTTTTTCTAACATAAGGGGGAGGGAATATACAGCTAAGAAATATGTTGTGAATTATCATCGGTATGGTCTCAGATAATTCACCCAACTATTTTGATATTTCATCCGAAAAATGCTCCCAATGTTCCTGAAGGACAGAGTCTACAACATGCATGGAGGATGGTAGACTAATCGGCTCCAAATGTAATAATCCTTGAAAAAAGGGAGAAGCAAATTATCAAAATGATCATAATAATGAGGCAATGTGCTTTTGAAGAGCCTACGACATGACACTTCATGAAACTTTATGGGAGGTTCAGGTACCTGAAAATAATGAAGTGATGAGACCAGTAAGTTATGTCAAATTGCGGATCGATACAAAATGATATCTCGTCAACTATATCTTTGATACAATATGGCGCAAAATATTGCATAAAATTGTGAAGATCTGAGTTTTACGTCTCTTGAAGCATGCTGACGTAGAAATAATTACCAAGTGATATGATGCATCTTGCTAAGCGTAAAGCTTATTGGACTTGCAGTTCAGACACCAGAAGATCTTACACCATTTAACTATTAAATGGATGTTGTCACAGTATATATGCCTTACTTGATAAAATTGAAAAATTTCTTAATGATTCAAAATGTTTGCAGCATATACAAGTTCTTGGAGAATTTGTTCATAATCCTTATATGGATTAAATCAGGTAAGGTGAATGTGTTTTAATCACCTTAGTGAGTATTCATTGACAAAGAGTACAAAGATGACCCTGTTTACCCTTGTCTCTTTATGATAATTAGAACCTTTCAGATTATTGTGCAAGTTGATGACTTGAATATTTTTGGAGCTCTCTAAGGGTTTCCAAAAGTAGTAGATTATCTGCTAAAAGAAGTTGAAATAAGAAAATTATATTGGTCCTAACGTACCATATATTTGTGCAATTGATGCATTTATTTATCTTGTTATAACTATGAGTATGGTGTAATTTCCCTCCTTTATAGAGTTATTGAAATAAGATCAATTGCACATTGCTAATGAAAGCCGTGACATAAATGTGTTTATCCTAACAAATGTTGTCAAGTGTTTTAGATATACAGAGTATTCATCTGATCGATATAAGAGTTCGATCCAAATAAGTTATCTATTTGGATGAAGGATTACGGTCGTACCATGCTGTTTTACATGACAGTCAAATCATAGAAGAATAACAACAGTTTATAAATGAAGTCAAGAATGTACTTGGCGTGATTGCGACAATATTATATGGCGATGATGCAACTCTATCTAAGGAAGGAAGATGCAGATCATCAACCAGTTCGTCAAATGATCATTTGACAGATGTGATCACAAATACTCCGCCAACCTCAATATATGATAAGTTGGTATACAAGAAGGTAGTCCATCATCTTCAAGAATTATGTGATGCTTTAATAAGGGGGAGTAAATATGCGTTGTACTCTTTTTACCTTAAGCAAGGTTTGTCCGATTTGGGTTTTCCTGGTAAGGTTTTTATTGAAGCAGCTAACAATGCGTATTACTAGATATGTGTGCTATTTTTTCTTCACTAGGATTTTTTTTCCACTGGATTTTTCCTAGTAAGGTTTAATGAGGCATATTATCTGTTAATGAACATCCAAGAGGGAGTGTTATAAATACACCGTATTATGGATGTCCATTCAAATACACGATTTCCTGGATAAGCTTGCAATTGGATAAACTTGCAATTGGATAAACTTGCAATCAAACAGACAGTTTGCAAGTAGCTCATGCAGGCAAGTTGCAAGCAGCTTCCTGAAAAAGCCTTGTCACAGCTTCCTTAGGCTTGCAATCAAGCCGACAGCTTGCGAGTTATTCAAGCAGGTAGCTTTCAAGTATCTCAAGCAGGTAGCTTTCAAGTATCTCAAGCAGGCAGCTTGTCAGCAGCTTCTGAAAAGCCTCGCAACATCTTCTTTTCTTTTATAAATAGGAAGTTAATTCAGTTCATTTGTACATTAATTGAAAAGGCAATAAAATATATCTCTCTTTTCCCCCCAACTTCTTAGGCTATATTTCTTATTGCCGTGTACTTTTAATGTTATTTCATAACAAAAACTAAAAAAAAAATGCAATCGAATGCATTCAATCAAGTTATTTTGCAATTGCTAATATACTTGCTACAAATGGTTTTTTAGATCATCTCGTCGCATTCTAATTTAGTAAGGGGCTTACCTAGTGCGTTTACCTTTCCTGTGTGATTTGCGAGCTATTACACTGGGGTGCAATTTACCTTGTGCATATTCAAATAATAGCAGGTGCGGGTTCCCTTGTCAACAAAAATAAAATAAAATAAAGAGGCAAGTAGATTCGGGCCTTCAAGCATCCTATGGTGAAAGCTCAGATTCTACTGGACATCATTTTGAGTTGGATTGCCTATCTCACCATCAAGCCCAAGACGAGGCAAGAAACTCAAAAACAAGCCTAAGTTAGCAATAGCACCTACCAGTTCATTTTTTTTGCGCTGATTGCCCTTCTTTTGGGGTGGTCTTTAAATTTTGTCCCTCATATTTGTGGTCTTTAAATTTTGCCCCTCATATTTGTGGTCTTTAAGTTTTGCCCTTCGCTTGGAAAGGTGGACGAATACCTGAGGTTCTGGGTTCGAACCACCGCTCAAGCATAAAATAAAAAAATAATTTCGCAAGCCAGGGCTAGGGGAGTGTATGCTGGATCCGGCATACACTTCTTAAGAAATAACTAAAGTTATGCCGGCCCCGGTATACTTATGCCTCATGGGGCAGATTTTAGTTAAGGCATAACCAAAAGTATGCCCCATAAGGCAAGAACTTTTCCTTAAGGCATAGATTTTGTCTTATAAGGCAACTTCAGGTTATACCTTAATGAAAAGTTCCGCCTTATGGGGCATACTTTTAGTTATGTCTTATGGGCACACTTTTAGTTAAGGCATAACTAAAAGTTTGCCTTGAAAAGTAATATATATATATATTATATATATATGCCTCAAGGCAAAGTCTGCCCCCTCCGGCAAACTTTTAGTTAAATATGACTAAAAGTCTGCCTAAGGGGGCATAGCGAAATTCAAACTCTTGAAAAGTAAAAATAAAATAAAATATATGCCTCAAGGCAAAGTCTACCCCCTCCGACAGACTTTTAGTTAAACATAACTAAAAGTCTGTCAGAGGGGGCATAATGAAATTCAAACTCTACCTTGCATTTTTTTTAAAAAAATTTGACTGAGTGGGGGGTTCGAACCTGGAACCCATGGGTTTTAGCCGAAGGGCAAAATTTAAAGAACACAAATATGAGGGACAAAATTTAAGGACAGCCCCAAAAGAAGGACAATTCGCGGTTTTCATTTCAAAATTCACCTATCAAGATTCTTACATGGGCCTTAACATCATGCCTCCTTGGGCCACGGGCCACTTCCCTCATTTGCACTTTTGTCCCTATTTTTTGCTGGTCTTTAATTTTTGTGCTTCAAATGAGCTGGTCTTTAATTTTTGTCCTTCAAATTCGACGTATCATAATATCTACAAGTTATTCCAACGCACTAAAGAACTTAAGTCCTATATATAGGCATAAGTTCGATTTTAAAGTGAAAAAATTAAAGCCCATCCCATTTGAAGGATAAAAATTAAAGACCAATCCATTTGAAGAACAAACCGTGCAATTACTTGTAGCTCCCCAGTAACATAAGATTTCCGATCCATTGGGCCTTTTAAGTTGCAAAGTGATTGTTTTCATAAATCATTTATATTCATCGATTGGGTAAAATCCTTTTTTATTATCAGACTGTATAAGTGTCTAGAAGTTAAAACGCTTTTTTAAATATTGTTAAAGGGAGCAGGAAGAACCTAACAAAATATCAGCGTCCTCAGGGAATGAACGCATGCGAGTGCAACTTGAATTGCAATTCTTTAGCTACTGAATTGTCTTTTTGGAAACGCTTTAATAAAGCTTAATATTTTTGGAATGGTGCCAAAACAGCTTTTAAATAGTACCACACGTGAAATTAACAATTGTGATTTACAATAAGGCAATCTTAGGACTTAGATAGTGGAATAGTGGGCTTCTTTTTGATAGCCAATCTAAACTGGGTATGGACTATTGAAGTACTGTCCAAATGCAAAGTACGTTTAATTTAGGTAAATTTAATCTATTGGGCCAAAAGCGATTGCAAATCTTTTTCCTTTTCAACCCAATATGGCCTAAAAATGAGTATCCCCTGTTTGTTAGTCACTTTGAAAAGCATTGTGAGCTTCAAAAAGCGCAAACAATACAAAAGCAAGAGAAGGAAACTACCACTTAATATAAACAATGAACACACATGCGCAGCTTTAGCACCCAAACATGGAGTTTCAATAGCCCCTTTTTGACTATAATGTCATTTGTTTTACTTTCAGTTGCAAACAGCTAATTGAATTTTCGAAAAAGGGCCAAAATTACCCCTGAACTTTGGGAAATAGTTCATTCATACCCTTCGTTATACTTTAGGGCCAATTATACCCTTACCGTTATACTATGGGGTCAATTATACCCTTATGTCTAACAGCTGCCACGTGACATCATCCCAGCCCTTCAAAATTATTTTCTCCTCAAATAATTTTTTACCCACTAAAATAACCCGACCCGATTTTTTTTTTCCAGCCAAAGTGATACGGACCCAACCCATTACCCCTAGCTGGAAAAA